>NC_088909.1:91878601-93078601 GCF_037157495.1 Lathamus discolor | reverse complement strand
CGTACCAACCCTAGACTGTCATATAAAATAGTAGCACAATGGAAAAGTAGTAACAATGGAAATAAAAAGATAAAAATAAAATGTAATGTGTTAGCTGAACAATTCTTAAAGCTCTGCCAAAGTCATTATTGTCATTAAGAGCAAGTTGGGGGATTCCAGAAGTGAGACAAAGTTCATACAGATGAAATCATCAAAAAAGGCTGTAACTGCCTGTTCACTGTTGAATGATGAAGTTGCTGCTAAGTTTTTGAACACGGTATCTTGATGAGCATCCAGAACTTGTGGACTAGAAGGAGCAAAAGTACTAATCACAGTATATCCTGTTGCTCTTACATCATCTGCCCAGACAGCATCTGGCCTAAGCCACCAAGACAGCACTGCCTTTCAAAACAGTGCACCAGCAAGGATTTCTTCTTATTGTGCACTTCATGTGTGGTTAAAAATGTAGTTGTTGGTACTGTGAGCATGCTGACTTCTCAGGAAGCTCCAGACAATTTAAAATAGAACAATGCTGTAATAAGAAACACACCCTGAGTTCCTTCTCTGTGGTAAGGAGCAAGACGCATCCTTTCTGTCCAGTATGGTAAGACTACTGTCCATTGCAATGGATGTTGTGTTTCAAATGAGATCTAGAATTAAAAGCTTTATTGCTAATTTAGGAAACTAAACCAATCCTGAAACAACACCTTTTAACAAAAAAGGGATGTTAACTCAGCTGACCACTGCCTGTCCCTTGTGTTCTTTCCCACTTGGTGTGTCTGATGACTTCCTGCTTATGTGTGGCAGAAGCTCCCGGCAGATCGAGTGATCTTAAACTAGCCAGGTAAGAATCAGTCCATGTGTGTTTAGTTCGTAATAAGAATTTACATGCCAGTCAGCATTATTGTTATAAAGTACCTGAGCAGGGCACAAGATCCAAAAAAGGTCCATGCCAAAGATAATTCACACTAAGAGTAAGAACACATCAATGGCTGTGGCTCAGCAAACTTTCTGTACTGACACGTCCAAGGGTTCCTCTTACCAGGGGGCAGTGAGGTCCATTCCCACCAGAGCTGTATAAACCTTTATAAATCTTTGTTGATGTGTCTTAATAGGGAGTGTGTTACATGATGGGGGTCTGCAAGAACAGAGGCCACAAGTAACGTGCTTCCATAGATGTGTTGTTTTAAGGTGTAAAAATTTCAGCCAGTTGTTGTGCATCAGTGTACCTGTGTGAGAGTGGATTTCTGTGCCTGTCAAGAGATTACAGAGGTGAGCATGCAGCAACATGCACTTCACATAAGAAAGAGTTACAAGGTAATTGACATTTTCCCTAGATTTCAATGTATAACAACAAATTACTGTCATCCTGATAATATTATATAACCTGTACTATTCATGTTTTGTACAATATTGTTCTTTTAAAATTTCCATTGCCTCACATACACAACAATCTTTCTCTCACAAGCTCCCTGCCACTGCACAGCACCATTACAAGGAAGAACTCATCACAGTGTCTGGTTTTAAAATCCACTTTCTCAGAAATTAATCAACCTGCTGCTAAAAAATTCTCCACAAATGCTCCTCTTCTTTGGACTGGTGATATGTAAGTAACAATTAAAGCAGGCATGTGATACAGAAGAAGGACAATATCCAGGAAAGAAAAATACTTTTGGGAGGGAAGAGGTGTATTTCTTTTGTCTTACCCTGAAAAAATGTGACGTATAATTCAGGTCTGTCATTTTAGCTACTATATTAGTACATTACTGCTGTTCTGTAGGTAAGTTATGATTTCTAAGTCAGTCAGTCATTGAAACTTTTGCTACGTGTGTAGAATATGAATCCTGTGTGGATTCTTGAACACATCAAATGTCCCCTCTACAAAGAGACATGGAGAATTCCACTTTACTAAGACGGTAATGTCAATATAGTTTTCTATCAGAAAATACGTCCGACATGAAAATTGAGGTTTTGTCGTAGCTCCTGGTTCCTGTAATGCAATATATAGCAGTTGCTCTGAAACCCCAGAGGCTGTAGCTTTGAGTTGTCTTTCTTTATTACTTTGCACAAGCTCTCTTTTAGAACCAGGAGGGGAGGAGGGGTTAGAAATGTAAACATAAACCAAAGTGGTCAATGGTACCTATATGGAAACATCCATTTTCAAACCCAGACTTCAGTTTTGTCTCCCAGTTTTAGACAGCTGCCAGACTGTGCTGGTTTCTGTACATTCTGTGGTCCACAGCTCCTGTCTGCATCACTGCTATAGTGGAATAACAGAGAATGTAACCATTTTTATATTGGCTAAGCAAGACTATTTAAAAAACTCTAAAATACAATAATAATAAAAAAAAACACGAGAAAGTAGACTCTATCTAAGAATTACAAACAGCCCATGAAATAAAGCAGTTTATGAAAAAATACAAATATTTTTCAAATCTAATAATAGAAGGATGTTAAAGTCCATCTGAGTATATGGTTGGAGAGATTTAGAAGTCTTATTAGATATTCTACTACACTTTCTTAACTCATTTTGCTGCCTGTCTTCCTGGCCCTGAAACAATCATCTTAATAGACTTTATAAGCATCTATGTGAAACCATGACACATAGGAAGGTCATAAGTTTCATAAAGATGAAATAAACCATCCCACCCTATTCCCCCTCCCCAAAAACCTTCACTGCAGATCAAAATGGTCTAATATTAGTACTTTAAAATGTTGAATCTGTAAATCAATTGAGATTTTGCCAGCAAAATTACACTCCCTTTCCCAAGGTTCTTTTCTGACTTAGTACTCAAGCAGAGGTAAAAGTTCCTCTAGAGAATTTATTTAGAGTGTTACTTGATGCCACATAGACAAAAAGAGTATCCTAATTTTTTTAAACCTTTAAGTGTTACAGGTGAGCCATTCAGAGAAACACACAACACCTGAATAATCTTATTACTTGCTTAGGCAGTCTCATAACTTCCATATTTCTGTTTGACTTTGAGGTTCAAACATTTAAAAAAAAGAGTACTTTCACTTTCTTTACATACACTTTCTTTCTATTGTATGTGTGTGAAAGTCAGGAATTAAACTTCCTTTAGGCTTTTCCACAGGAAATAAAATGTTCTTGGAACATGTTGCTAAGAATCATTGCGACAACATGATCTCCAATAGAAGTAAGTATTAATGGTTTTGCAGCATTCCTAAATATTTCCTTCTGCCAAAAGTTTATTAATGTTTTCCTGATAATCACAAGAGAAATGCTGTTGAATATAATAAATAGCTAGATTAGATGTTAATCCTACCATAATTTTCACTTATATTTGTGAGTCAGTCTGGTCCAAGGACCGACTGCTGGCAATTATTTAAAACATCAGTTTTAACAATACGAGTTGGATAGATAATAACTTCACCTTATCAGGAAAAAGCAGTTCTGAAACTGTAGATCCAGTCAAGGCTGATGATTTGAATTTCTTTAAGGAAACACTAGAAGAAGATGGAGAATAAATTAGTAATCTAGTTATTTCCAAGCCACTTTTGTGCTTCTGGAAAAAATAGTGCAGGTTTCAAAAGACTATTTTGGTAAAAGCAAGATCTTTCTGTTCTACAGAAAGTTCATCTACGTCTAAAGAGATTGTAGCTTTAGATTAGTAATAATTTATATTTTTTTTAACCTACACGTGTCTAACTCTGCTGTAAATAGAAAGATTAAAGAGAAGGAAGTGAGAGAGGGGAGGAAGAAATAAAACAGAGGCAGGAATGTAATGAACTCTTTTTCATGACCTCTGGAATTTCTAGTTGGTTTTCGTTATGCAACACTGAGCCCAATCCAAGAAGATAAACTGGTGGAAATGGAACATAATGGTCACAACAACCCCATGCAATACTACAGGCTTGGGGAAGTGTGGCTGGAAAGCTGCCCAGGGGTAAAGGACCTGGGGGTGTTGATCAGCAGCTAGCTCAACATGAGACAAGCAACCAAGACGCCAGCAGCATCCTGGCCTGTACCAGCAATGGCGCGGCCAGCAGGGCCAGGGCAGCGATCATCCCCCTGTACTGGGTACTGGTGAGGCTGAGCCTCGAATTCTGTGTAAGTTCTGGGCCCCTCACTGCAAGAGAGACATTGAGGTGCTGGAGTGGGTCCAGAGAAGGGCAATGGAGCTGGTGCAGGGTCTGCAGCACAAGTGTGATGGGGAACGGCTGAGGGACCTGGGGGTGTTTAGTCTGGAGAAGGGAAGGCTCAGGGGAGACCTCAAAAGGAAGATGGAACAAGGTGGGTGTTGGTCTCTTCTCCCAAGTAAGAAGTGATAGGATGAGACGAAACAGCCACAAGTTATGCCAGTGGAGGTTTAGATTGGAAATTAGGTACAAATTCTTCACTGAATGTGTTGTCAAGCATTGGACCAGGCTGCCCAGGGAAGTGGTTGATCCACCATCCCTAGAGGTATTTAAAAGACATGTCAATGTGGCACTTAGTGACATCGATTAGTCATGGACTTGGCAGTGCTAGTTTAGTGGTTGGACTTAAAGATCTCAAAGGCTTTTTTCCACCTAAACAATTGAATGATACTATTGTTCTATGTATTAAACTTGAGGGAGAGGAGTTATTTCAAAGACAGTGACAGCATCTGAGCACCAATGCTTACGTGAAGATGATTTCAAAGGCTCTCTCAGAGGCCTTTTTTTTTAAGGAAGGATTTTGCATGAAAATTTGAAGAGAAGCTGGGTTCCAAAATTAGTTATATACTGGTATCCCATAGGATTATCCAAAAGTAAAACTGAGGCTGTGAGTCAGGAAGGTCTTGTGACCTCAACTAGCATGGCCTAGCAGACACAAACAAAATGTCCTAAACTCTGTGTTTAACTTACGCCTCTAAAAAAAAATAAGGTGTGGAGAAATACTACTCCAGTGACTGAAAGGAGGTTAAGCCTCATGGTAAATGATGGTAAAGATCTAAATGGAAATATAAATGACAGAATACTAGAGCAGTTAGCAGTACATAAGTAGTTATGACTGTAGAAGGGTGTGGCATAATGTGTGTATAGATGCCATAAGGGCTATAGAACAGATCAGTTATCCTTAACTGGGAACACAGACCAGACAGGCAAAACAAGAAATAAACAGATAGAGCAACAGGAGGAAAAAAAAAAAAAAAAGAGAAAAGGACATGGATGATAAAGGTAGCAAACTCAGAGAAAGAGAAAGGTGGGAGATCTATTTTGTTTTAGAAGGAGGAAATTGATACCAGTTTATTTTTCAGCCTGGGGTGAGGAGGCAGTTTGAAAGCGGGGGAGTATGGTGGAGACTGCATGGGGAAAAAGACTAGAGATATTTAGGGAGACATTTTAAGGTCATTCATTTCTGTATATTGGCAGTAATCCATTGTGGAGAACAGACAGCTACTGTAGTCGTTAGTAAAGATAAATGTCATTGAATTATAGATGAACATAATGGAAAAACTTCATGTCTCGCCATTGTGTAAAATTAGGAGTGGGACATGCTGGCTGTGTAGGCTTGGTGAATGCCAGGTGCGTGGGTAGTAGTGAGCACTGGGAAAGGGTGTCCTATTCAAGTAGTCTATTCAACTCTTACACCAGCACTGTAATGTCATTATTTTTTTCCTGCTCTGGCTTCTGAGTACAAACCAAAGAATAGTAAACACTAAGTACATTGGTGACTATCTCAGCAGGTCCTTATGCTTCTGCTTGCAATGCGGGGCGGGAAAGTACTCACCTTTAATGTAATGATCACTCTTAGAGGTCTGTGTGATTACACCTGCTAATGACACCACACCACAGCAGTTCACAACAGGCTATCCAGCCCCAACCAGTCAGTCAGAGAGTAAACCTTGTTACATATTAAAGTTTTTATCTCTTCTGATATACAAATTTTTCATTACCCAAAATTCATTATTTTAGTGGGTGAAAGTTTGCTTGCTAGGTCATAACTCTGGAAGACTTCATCCTTCCAGTAAAAACTCTTAAGTTTCTAAGCCTTTTGGTGCTTTTAGATGTACAGAGCTCTTCAAGTCTGTTTCTTTCCTTAGAGTGACAGGTCTCACTTTTGCTCTCATATTGAACATGGGCATCTGGCTCTTGCAGCCAGCACAGAGGTTTTTTATTGTTTTGTGAAGCATATTCAGTGTAGTCTGGTCAAAATAATAGTGACGCTGGTTCTCCCACTATTCCTGTGCTGAACTGCTATTACTTTCTATATATTAGCGTTCTGCCTTTTGTCACCTTTGGCTGTTTTTCTTTCCCACTATTCTGTACATCATAACACTATTTGTCCATCTGCATTCACATTTGATAATGACACAACTGCTTTTCCAATAATCTGCTGCTTCTGTTACAACCATTAAATGTGTTAATAGCCCATTTGCTGGAGATTGCACTGTCTGAATACAAAACTGACTTAGTTTACACAGACCAACATGCAGGCAGTGTTGTACTGTATTGGAAGGATGACCAATTACAACTACTGGCCTAGTCAGCCAGGAGGCTGATAAAGAGCAGAAGCAGACTGAACTACACACAACTAGCCATTAAAGGCAGCGTTCTAGAAAAATTAAGAAGGCCTGTTATCTACAAATATAGCTTAAAAAAACATTTATATTGAAACAGACACACCAGTGGCACACTTAAATAGAAAACGAAGAATGTATTTTGTAATGTAGCTTCTGCAAGTTTAAATAAAATACATCTGGTATACCAGTATCTAGTAGGAAGAAACTGAGTGACCTAGATTGCATTACTAAAATTAAATTAAATTTCTTTAAAAAATCCCCACCCCTGCAACCTAAAGCATATCCCTTTTGTTTCCTTTTTCCTAGAGCAGCGCATAGAGAGAATAACAAAAGGTATTTGGAAAGTTGAAAGCTTACAGATGAATCACTAAGATTAGCATCCCCTTCCTAACCTTCAAGGTAAGATCTCATGGGCACTCTCAGATCACATCTACAAGGTTAGGATACCAGGAAACGTTCTTGGAGATTTACAATTGCCACCCTCTCTCTCCTGGTACTCAGTCACATGGGGTGGAAAATTCATCTCAGGTGCTGGAGACTTGAGATCATTTTACTTTGCAGCCTTTGATCATTTCTGCTTGAGCACGAGGAACAGAATACTGGTACGTTAATTGTACCAGGGCATGCTTCCTTTAGAATTCTCACTGCTCTGCTTTATGGTAGAAACAAATATGCTGTCCCTATGTCTGTGATTGTTAGAAATTCAAACGTCACTTAGAGGAACATGGGAGATTTCTTGAGTGACAAGAATAAAGTAAACACCATAGCTGTATTATTACAGGAAAAAAAGGAAGGTGGAGGGAGGGAAGGAGAGAGATGCCACCTCAGTATAGGGAAATTCCTTATCTGCAATTTACTGCAAACTGGAAGACTATCCAAAAAGTAACCACTATGTGATGCCTGTATGTCTCATGTTGCTGTCAGAGACAGTCTAGATGGATCATTCGCTGTATCTATCTATCTTCTCCAGCCATTCTTATGCTCATAGATTTAGTTTCTCAGAGCTGGATTTCATCTCCACCATAATTTCCTCCCTCTCAAAACCACACCCTCCCCAATATCATCCTCGGGATGCAATCCCTAGGAACTGAAGGAAAGAGGCCTCCTTCCTTTCAGTCAGACCCATCCGCTTGTATCAGAGGAACGCAGTCACTTGGCTCCAGTTCCAACATGTATTATCACTTATCCCTGCCATGTGCACTTCGCAATCTGTGCCACTTTCCGGCCACTCTGCCACCCTCTGCTTCTATGATTCAAGTTCTGAAGGTTGCCGCCAGCCTGAATGCCTCCTCTATGACAGCTACACAATGTGTCCTACATGCTATTGCAAGTACCCAGGGTAGAATGATATATATATCTATGCCTGGGTCAAATCCTGGATCATGCATGATGCAGCCAGCTCAAATATAACTGGCAAAAATTTTCCCCTAAATGAAAGAAAGGGTAAATTCCTCCCCCTTCTTATCTAGAGTATGGAAAACACAGCTCACTCGCAACCTAGACCAACCTGGGAGTAATATGTCATTATATGGTCTGTTTATAGAAGACAAACACACCTGCTATTCCATTTCTTGCACAAGCATTCAAAACAGTTCGGTCTTGGGAGAAATCTTTGCCACCTTCTTCTCCAACCACCTAAATGTTGTCCTGCTGCTAAGAACGAGGTCCACACTGGGCTCCATCCTTCCCCACGTGAGGCCCCACCTACTGGGGATAACACAAGAGCTGCTCCCAAACCAGAACCTGGCATGGCAGGGGTTAATGGGGGGCGATGGGGAGGGGAGGGTGAGACGAAAGAAAATAGCCCGACACTCTTCTCAGCTTGTTTGATGGAGATGCGACCTGGCAGCATTGAAAAGCTTCAAGATTAATGGAGAAAAGGCGGAATCTGACAGCTTTTCCGCTGGTTTCACTCCTCCTGGGTGGGCCGATTGCTCTTGAATGTCACTTGCTACTTAATCTTGTGTATCTGAAACAGACTGACGTGTTTGGGGAGCCCCGCTTGCTCTGTATAGACATCAATTGGCAAGGCAGATAAAAGGAAACTGCATTGAATTACTCTCTTATGCCTTTTATAGAGCACTTTCTGACTACAAAATAATTAGTAGCCCCATCCAAGGAAACCTGTTGTGGTTAGGGTACTCTTTAAACACCAAAAGTGAAGAGGAATGAGTATCCCCTACTCTCTTCCAGCTGCTTACCCCAGCTACCATGAAACCAAGACATGTTTATACTCAAATGGAAACATCTCTAGGTAATATTGTCATTTAATATCACCTCACTGCCTGTGAGATGCTTGCATTGATTTTTTTTTTTTTTGAGTGATTGATTTCTGCTTGCAAGTTGAAGATTTGCTGCAGTGTCAACAATTTATGTGTTACATACTTTTCCTGCTGAGCAGAAAAAACCCTTATGCACTCTTTAAAAATGCAATACGTCTCCCACTCAGCGAACATGATGCATTCTCCCTCATAGTATAAAAAGGGGGCATGGGAGACTAAAACTTGAGGGTTTTTTTCTCCATCTGCAGTGAAATCAGATGGTGACTGTCTTGCAAAAGACATCTGATTCTTTTTTTAATCCAGAATTTCAAGTTAAGTTCTTTCTTTTCTTTCACCCATGTCACACCATTTATGACAACCTAGAAATAGTAGCAAATAAAAATAGCGGTCCCTAATAGTTTGAAAACTTTGCTTCATATCCCAAACTGATTATAATGCTAAAATGTGGGTTTCTCCCTTTTTGTTAGTAAAAATTAATTTGGAGCTATACTAGTAGAACAGCACAAAGCTGACATAGCTGCTCAGTCTACAATCAGCAACACAGGCAAAACTCTGATCATGGAACTTAACATTTGAACTTTTGAAGTATCTGAAAATTTAGGTGCGCTTTGTTGCCACACAAAAAACTTCTGCCTTGTGTTAGGCAATTGTCTAAAATAGATTGCAGTAAGTCAATTTGACACAGGATGTATCTATCATAAAGGCTTCTATTTTTTTCTTTTTCAAACAACTACAACAAAACCACAGTGAAGTCTGAAAAGTTTAAACTGTGCCACACTAGATTCTAAGTGAAGAAAAGTATCCCAGATTAAACAGCAACACCACCATTGTATTTCAACTGGCACCTAAAAAACAGCTAGGAGATGACTGTGCCTTCACCAATTATGTAGACCTATTCAGTTGGGGAAAAAATAGCCCTGTTCTGTGCATTTTTTGCGGCATTTTTCCTCAGATCTAAGTGGCACTTTATAGGAAGAATATGTGATTTTACACAAAGAGTTGTAACAAGCCCGGGGAGTAGCAGCCACTTCACTGGGGTTTTTTAATTCAAGCAACTAATTTCTATGCCCTTAGGAGGAAGATAGAAGTTATAAACTGAATGATGAATCCCTTCAGTGAAAGAGTCACAAAGCTCTGCTATTTTATTTATCTATTACTACTTTCCACACAGAAATTCTCAGACACCTTACTGTTTTTAAATGAGCAGCTGTTATTTTCGGATTGCTTTTGCATCAGCAAAGCTTCAGGGAAGTGCTAATATCTTATTCTCACTGGGAGTGCATAATTTCTGCCAACATATTCAAAAAGAATTTAAACAATTTATAAAAATTAAAGAAGTTGTTTTAAAAAAATAAAGTAGTAAGAACTTCATTAAGTCTAATGTTTATTTGTGTGTGTGTTTGGCTAATGACTGTTTTAAGAAATGAAGCATAATTAGATGTATAGATATCAAAACACATCAGTACAAGTTTTCTTAAGGTTCAGATAAATTCCCCGCTTTATCATTAAGATTGCTTCATATATTTCTCAGAATTAATCCTTTAACAAACTGTGGAGAAAGGTAAAGAGAACAACCAAGCCTGGTTATGTTCATTTATAATAAATGGATATCTTTACCAAGTTTATGTTTAATTTACATGGATTTTTGAATGAACATAGAAACCCTAATGAAAAAGAGGCTATTAGGACATTTTTTCAATATTATGTATTATGAAAAACAAACAGCATGACATCCCAGAAACTAAAGGGTCTTCTCATGTTGTCTCTTCCTCCTGCCCCAGAAGGATGACATTTGTATTGTTAAAAAACACATAGTGCTTTAAAGACATTTACAAAATTTCGTTGCAGTCTCTTAAATGAAATTCTTTCTGTTGATGCAGTCAGCCAAATTTATATCATAGTTGTCAGAATAAATCTTAATCTTTCTATATTTGGCTTTGTTTGCTAAACTTGCTTGAGGTTTTAGGAGCAGTGGTCAAATTTTACACATACATTTAACTTCATCCATTAAGTTCCTGAGACTTGGCAGAATTGAAGGTGAGCATGTGTACAAGTGCTTAGAGGACCCAGATCTTACAAGTAAAACATCCTGAAACTTACTAGAGCTTCTATTGTTTTTAAAGATTAGGACTAGGCAATCTCTTTTAATTAAGTGCATATCCTTTCCCTAGAAAATTTATCATTTGTTAACATCGTACCAGTGTTTTATCAAAGTTGGACTAGGAGATGCAGCCAAACCTTAGGTAATTTATACAAAACAGCTGTACAGTTTGTTGTCACATTTGGCCCCAAAAGGGAATTTCTTATATGGGGATTCTTAGTGCAACATGTTGCAACAACTCTTTGATTCACAGCCTAGTTCAAAGTGCTTGAAATCATGGGTCACTAACACAATACAGTGTTATGTTCCCAGTGACTCCTCTTTCCTGCTGTTTTGGAGCAGTGTTCGTGCCTACATGATACAGGCACAGTGTCTTGTAAGGAGGATAGTCAATATCCAGATCATAGCCATTGATATGTGCAAACATACACACAAACGTGTATAAAACAAAAAACAGAGAGACTTCTGTTTTCCTTCTAAAAGCAGGAAAGCTGATATTCCATATGAAGATGTAATCTCAAACCAAGAATGCTTAGATGAACAACAGTGGTGGTAAATTTCAAGAGCAGACAAAACAAAGTCTGATCTGTTTAGACTTTTATACTACTACTACTACTACAGAAAAACAAGAGTTCCAAGGTTGTGTTAGACTTCACAGCTATGCCGCCAAAGGCAACAGAATTGTTGGCTGGAATTGTATTGTCAAAGGGGAAGGAGCACCTCACAGCCCCTGTGCGACCTCAGCCCACTGCCTTGCAGAGACTTGACATCCTGACAACAGGGGTTTACTTAATGTAAAAGAAAAAACAAACAAACAAACAAACAATTCTTTTTCAGCCCCACAGCTCTGTTTTGAAACCCATCTGTTAAAAGCTAATTTCAAACCCCTAAGGGCTGATAAATCTAAAGGTAAAACTTGTACTGTTGCAAACACCTTCTGCTATTCTGAGCTTAAAGCAGTGTAACTGGGAGGACCATCAGGATACTGTCCTGTCCTTTCAATTACCATTTCATTATGTCATAGTGAAATGAGAAGGAGAAAAAGTGATTGTGGTGCAAGAAATACTTTTTTTCCCCTAATATGAATGTGCAGTTGTGAGGATAAAGGGCCTATTCATAAGCATGATACTTCACAAAGCTAAGATAATGTAGTAGTCAATAACAATTTCTTTCTCAGAATTGCTTCATTGAAAAATTCCACAAGAAAAAGCCTTTCCTTGGCAAAGTAGGACTAAATTCCATTTTATCAATCTCTAGACATTTTTCATGACCGCAAAGTATTCTTTTTCCTTGTGTTCCATCTCACACTAATACTGATTTCAACTGAATAGTTAAAAATGTGTCAGCTGTTTTCAAGATTTCCAAAGCTTAGTGGTTTCCCCTAATATAAAAATGAAAGCTAACATTACGAGACCAGGAAGGATGATGAAGCCATGGCTAAGGATGCTTGTTAGAGCTAAGACACAGCATTACATGGACTGTCCCAGACAGCAGGTTCTCAGATAAGAGCTGAAGATGAGGAAACCCCATGCAATGTCTTCTCAGGTTCCCTGCATGAGAGAAGGCAACACACAGCAAAAGCTGGAAGGGAACCAGTGGCTGTGGGAAAGCTTTTGGCACATTTGACCCCCTTTCAGCAGGACGGAAGGTGACACTAATGCAACATCTCATGTCTCCCAAGCAGGGGACTGACAGTCCTAGTGGGAGATCCAACTTGCAGCGGTGCAGCAGTCACACTGGAGGTGCTGTGGTGGAGGCGGGGGGGAACAGTTGCTGTGGCCCATTTGTGTAATTGCTAAGATGGAGGATGTGCAAGTGTCAGCCTGTCAGAGGAAGGAGTAAAAACTTGGAGGGGAAGGGGCTCTGGCAGAGCTGGAGGCTATGCATTACCAGGCAGTCTTGAAGTTTTTTGCAACACAAGCCAAAGTATCACTTGGCTCCATATACAAGGGGAGACCTCTGAGACAATTAGCAGGTTGCCACACACACAGATATCTCTGTAGGCATTAAAAAAATAAAGAAGCACAATGTATTTGTCATAAAATATAGTATTTGGTGTCAAGATTTAGGAGAATGAAGAAGATGGCCAGTGCTCATTTTAAGGTTTGAAAACACTTGATTTTTTACAAAACCATCTTCCTGCCCCCGTTACTCCAAGGGTGGGTTTTTTTCTGTCCTGCTTTCAAAAAGCCCTAGTCTATAGAACAGGTCTCAGATCGCATGATGATATCTTGGAAAACTAACTTAAACCTCCATTCTCATGTGTGCCACAGGAGCAAAGCTCTTGCAGCCAGTTTCAAGAGCCCTAGCCCAGCTCCCCACGGTTGCTCTGCTCCCTGCGAGGCCCAGTGTGTCATCCAATATGCTCAGCTCTCCACTCCCTAGCTGAAGGCTGGACTCGGATGGTTGCTTTCCAACCCCCTGCTGTCTGGCTCCATGGAGAAGCAGAGGGAGCATGCGTTGTAATCCAATTACCTCCTCCCCATGGGGAAAGGAGAGGAGGGAAGAGGCAAGTCAGAAGACAGAAAACAAAAGGTTGAGCAACTGCCTGCAGCAAAATAGGGAATTCCAAGAGGGAATGCTGAATTTGGTGGCACCCTGACAAAATGCCAGATTATGTAGCCATTGCCTCTCCGAGTGTAGGGGCCCTGAGCCTGTGGGATCAGGATTATGATTAATTGGATCGGTTCATGCAAGTAAGAGGCACTATTTCAGATTCTCATTGGAGTCAAGCACATGACAGCGCAATGGATTACACCATGTATTTTTTAAGTTATTCTTCAAAACTAAAAGGATTGTTTATTTGTTTTCCCCTCTGAACAAAACTGTAAATTCCATTGCTATGAAATACACAGAGCTCTTTTAACAAATTGCTGCTGCATATAAACTACTGCCACTCTTCTAATGGATTATTGATGATACAGAATAACACACTTAATTAGGCTGGCCACTTTACTGAGGCCATCTGCCAGTGAATCATTTCTTGTCTAATTTTAAAATCCTTACCTCATTAACCTCCTTCTCCTCCCCGCTCCCTCCCTGTATATATTTCATATATATATATTTACCATGCTAGTGTATCTCGTTAGCATTAGATGAAATTTACTGATAGATCAGACCATGGTCCAGCTGGAGCCAGCTGCAATGCAATGCTTCTCATACTGGATCAGAAATCCCACACACTGCAAAGCTGTGATGCAGTAGAAACTCACACTGTTGGGTCCAGTTTGTCTGGAGTGTTACTGTGTTAATGCTGTAACCACAGGCTTTGAGCCCCATGAGGTATAGTCCCTTCTGCAGCTAGTGTAAAGCCAGCAGGAATTTCATATTGTGTGGCATGACTAATATGTCAGAAATGTTCTGATCCACATCGAATTAGGTGGAGGAGCAGAGGATGACCCTGCTTTTACTTCAGTGGCTACTAAGACAAACTGCTGCAACTGCTGTGGGTTCTCAAACGCTCTGTGAGAAGTCACTTGCCTGTTTTATCCAGTGGAAAAAGAGCTCACGACTGTTCACAAGTACCTTCCCCAAAGTAGGAGGCAGTGTCATGTCAGAGGCTGGCCTTCAGCATGCATTAGGTTGAACTGTTTTATAATGAGGCTCTTTTCATTATTGCAAAAGCATGTGAGCTGCAGCTGCACCTGAGGGAAGATGTAGGGCAAAATGACCTCTATGCTTAATACCTGCTATTTGACACATCTGGAAGGATCAGTTCCCTGGTTTCACTTACAAACATCAGCTGACGAATGCTTAAACTAAGGCAGGGAGAAGCCCATTGCTAAACTACAGTAGTTTCAAGAAGTGATAAAAGGTATTAATTATTCTTTTCCAAGTCCCTGAGCAATCCTAGAATTATCTTCCTGATGGAGGGCCTCTTTCCCTTTATCTCACTGCACAGTTTCCACAATCTACTGTATTCACTTTTCTTCATGGTTCATGGTGTTTTATCTTCAGCAGCAAAAGCAAGGCAGCTCTGGGATCTCCACTGATGAGACTGGTTCTTCTGGTAATCTGCCAAAGCCTGTAGGTACCAGGTTTCAGAAGACAGTGAAAATCATAGTTGTTTGTATCAGGCTTTAAATAGACACTAAAGCAACCTCTACAGTTTATAAATTTAAGGTAGTTGCCTAAGTTTGAGCCCTACTTTTATCTCTGCTCTAATTACTATTCTGTATTTTAAAGGTGTTGTGAGATGTTATATTATTCCTTCTCCCATACCTTCCCATCTTCCCCCATTGATGCTCATGTTTTGTCCATCCCAGCTTCCATTGTTTCATTTCTTTTCTCTCCCCTTTTCCAAAGTTTCCAGCACAGCCTGAAAGGGCAGCTGCAACTGCCTTGGTGTATTACAAGTATGGCACAAACTCAGCCAGCTGTTTAGCAGGATTTGCTGGGCAAAGATGCATAGGAGCAGCAGCATGGCACAGAAAGCATGGATGTGATAAAATAAGATAGAAATGCAGAGAGTATCTCAGATACTTGAAATGTGTTTCTGTTATAACACCATCTCCTGTTTCCTTGCTGATATGTTCCCCTGCTCTTAGTGCCCTCCCATCTTTCTTCTGCTGTCTCTTTCCTTCTCTTCTCACTGTTCCCTTTTGCTCTTTTTCCCACAACATATCCCCAGTCTGCATCCTTGCAGGATACCTCAAACCCTATGTCCCTTTTGCTCATCTAGAGCTGCCGTGTGTGGAAAGCAGCAAACACTTGTATTTCACATGCAGCCCCTCACCCCAAGCACCTGGTGCCAAAGCAAATGTCTGGTTGAAAAGCTAAGCTAGGCTTTGTAGTGGTGAGTGCTAACAGACTACACAGTGGGTTAAAAGCTGTCGGATGGCTGACTGGGGCTTGTCAGCAGCACCTAGGGCACCTCTGCACTCCCTGATCCACCATGCCATCACCTTTATTGCTTATGTTGCACTGAAAGAGCAGGTTCTTACCTCCCAGCCTGGGGACAAGGAGAGGTGCCAGCTTCTCTTCCTGCAGTCTGGGCTTTCAGAGGGTACCTTTTATTAATTGTTTGATAAAAATATATTTTCCCCATATACTGTTCTGATATCTTTTCCTGGTCAGAAGGGAAAATAATAACATTTGACATACATTCTTCACTCCTTTTGTCAGACATGCTCAGTTTTTCAGACCACTTTGATTATCAAGATTATTACTGAAAATAGATGAATAATCTGCTAATCACAGCAGGGTTTCTAGGATTTTTAGATATACAAAACATCTCTCAATTTGCCCCTATAGGACTATTTCACAAGCTGATCAGAAAGCAGGGTCTGCTCTTCAAACTGTTTTTTTCTTAATTAGCCTGAGATTCAGACAAATAAAATCAATGAGCTGAAGTCTGACACACTGATTTATTTTCAGGAGTAAGGTCTCACTTTGTAATACCGTCTGAGACTGTATTCCTCCTTAGTCTAATTTGCTGAATTCCAGACAGAGGTCATATAAAAATAGTCACATATACAAGATGTTTTTCCTTCAACCCATCATTCTTAATTACAGCATCCTTGCACCATCCTTTTTCTCCTTAATATTTACACCAGTCTAATGTTTGTGCGCTGCTATCATCTCTCCTCACAGTTTCATAGTCCAGCTCCCCATGACTACCTCCCCTAATCTTTGTGGCAGGGAGGAGTGGTGGCGATTGCAATTGTTGTGTATCCACTGGCAGCCTGACAGATCCTCACACAAGCCTCTGCTATCAGCCAGCTCCTCGCATTACCTGGCAGCAAACCATCCAGCTCTGAGAGGTTGCTCAGAGTATGAGAAATCGCCGTGGCAGCCCCAGATGGTCTCAGGCTGGATTCCTCTGCTCCCACCTTCCCTCCTGCTCTCAGTTCAGCAGTTTTACAGCTAGTTTTACAACCGTCTTGCCCCAATTGCATGCATGCAATTGCATAGTGGGATGGGTCAGAGAACTCATCTGGCTGAAAACCAGCGTGAAAAAAGGACACTTGGTGCAAAGGGAGGGGGAAAGGCAAAGTGCCCAGCAGTGTATGCTGGGGAAGAAGGTGTATTGGCCACAGGGGCTCAGTGTCTGCTTAAAGCCACCTTATGGCAGGCTGCCCTTCTCCTTCTGTGTGAAACATTCCTCAGTACCAGCCCATGTGGAGGGGACAAATTTACCCAGCCATTTAATGATTTTAAAGGTGGAAAGAGAATGTCATTTCTACAGTAGGATATGTAATTACTTTTTAATTTCTTGATAGATATAGTGCAAGTATACACTGACTGTTTACAATACAGGAAAAGCTCTTAGAGACAAGGTCCACACAGAAGACAGAGAGCTCTTTTTCCATGGAGCAAATGTTCTGCATGCATCTTGGTCTGTAGAAAGCAGCTGTCTACCTGTTTAGAGAGGGGTTATTTAGGATATTAGGATATGCACTTATAGCAGGACAGTCTTAGCAATAGTGCCTCTGACCTGCATGTTCCTATCAGAAAAATATTCTTGGACAAAACACTGTACCATTGCTTTCTACATCCCAATAGGAGGGGGACATTCTTCAAATAGCGAATGAGATCTGTCTCAATTTTGCCAGACTGGGTCCGTTGTGGCTAAGAAAAGATGACAGGTCCCCCAAAATCCCCATTTCTCCAGGCTGTATAACAACTTCTTAAAACACTAGCTTAATTTCTAATGCCTCGAAGTGAGCACATATCGAGCCCATTAATAATATGAGGATGTCCAAGAAAAACTGGGAGAAAAGCATTAAGAAAAAACCTCTTACAACCTCCCAAGGAATCTAATCATGATAGGGTGAGAAAAGAATGTGGCCGTGGATTGATGGATGATGTGCAGATATTTTTTGTTAGAGACTTATGAAAGAAGTAGAAAGTCCAGATGTTTCAGAGACACTAAATAGTTCAATATTTCTGAAATGGGTGTTGTCAAGGGATGTAGTTAACACTGAGATGCCCAAATAGGATATGTCTTCCACTTGGCTTTATTAGTTGGTCTAGCTGAGGTTTTCTATAAAGAAAAGATTTTGAGCTTTAGCAGAACAACTCTCTTCAGTTTATTTCAACTAACCACATCAGGTTGCCAGTTGTAACAAAACTGAATCTGAGTACAGGACCTGACTGCTGCTGCACATAACTGGGGGAGTGGTGGAAATGGGGTGATTGTGGGATGGTGAAACCTTCAGTTCAGTTTTATCTGTACTGCAGAAACCTGGAGAATAGACATTTCACTCAAAGGAATTGAAATTGCTCTATACTCACTCATTTCTGACTTAAAAGATAACTATTTTTCTCCCCTCAACTCTTCAGAGATTTGCACCTAGTCAATTCAGTATGGAAACTACAGATGTTCTTCTGCACTTCAGCCTTCCCCATCTTCTGTTTTCCATTGTCAACAGCTCTGTTGCTTTGTCTATTGTTACATATCTTCAGCCTAGAAGAAGCTCTAGATCACTGACTCAGTTGTGAGCTTTAGCGAGCTTTCTCAGAATACAAACTTAAAAAAATTCCTTTAATTTGTGATTGGCTTTGCTAATCAATAGCAGTTCTTCAACACTGTGACAACCCCTAAGTCAGCCCCAGCTTTGCAATAGATTTGCCTTGACATTTTATTTTGGTGAATTTTCAAAGGAAGATCAAATCTTGCTTCTAGGCTTTGTTCCAGTCAATCCAGTGGCTTCCCTAGTAGCAGCACACCTGGCAGAGTCTTCTGCAGTCTGCATGAAGTTTTCTCCATCACCGCTGGGGCTTGGCTGCTGGTTCGCTGCTCCTCTCAGCAGGCTGTCCTTGAGCAACAGTCTTCCCTCTTGGTGCCAGGATTTTAATCTGCAGCCTCTGGGCTGCCCTTCCACCAGCTCTGCAGGGATGGGGGAACAACTCTGCTTTCCAGAAAGTACATGGTGTCCTTCACAGATGTTCATAAGGATCTTTTTAAAACTTTTTACCATTTAATCTCTGGTAACTTATTCTTGACCTGATGGGCATTAGGTATTTTCCCTTTTGGACCTTTTTGGAAGAAAGGTTTTCTGACCTAACAATTATTACACATTTTCATAACCTTCCTTCATAACTGCACTAGTGAAGGCTCTCCCACTGCCTTGGAAGATGCATACATACTCCTTCCCTTGAAAATAAAAAATCAGTGAGCTATTAACATTCCTTTCTCCATCACTTTGCAGGCTTTGTGCTCTTATAGCTGGTGTCTTACCAGCACCCGCCTCTAAGAGACTATTACGCCTGTTTGCTACAGCATTATCCCTACCCACATTCACAACACAAGGAATCACAATTGCTTAAGATAAAGACATTGTATAGTGCAAGTCTGATAGGCCATAGCTTCCCCTCTGGTGAATGCCTTTCTGTAAAGAATCCGAAGTCATTTATGAACACAAAGCAAGCCATTTTCATACCAGCTCAGGCAGACTTGCAGGTTTTATTTTGTTGCTTGTTGTCCTCTCTACAAGGAAAATACGGTCAGAAATAGAATTTAATTTAAATTTTAGTTTTTCTACCTATTGTACAGAATCTTCCAATATTTCCTGATGGTAATTCTGAAAAAAAAAAAAAAAAATCATGTTGTAGATAACATTTGCCTTGGACCCAAGGTGTGATGTACGCATGTTTATAGGTGTGTGTTTATAAAGACACATGCCTCTTGCTTCGAGTATAGAAAATGTTATTCCTCAGCACCTGAGAGCATCAAAAGCATTAGTAATATAAAAAGTAGAACAAAGAAAAATATCTAGTTTCTAAGTGTGACCAGTGTATGCAAGATGCAATCATTGTTGGGACCACTAAAAATTGCATGACCAGCAATGATTTATTAGTAGTGTAGAATCCAGGGAAATACTCCCCTCTAAATTATTATTTCTCTGGCTCTAAGCATTCAATAAATTCCCAGCTTGAGCCAGGGAATTTATTTTGTCCTCTTCTCTATATTTGTCTGTGGTTTGCATTATCATTCACTAAATATATTTGGACATAGCACTACTTTTCTTGATCTGCAGATTCGAAAACTTTTGTGACTCCCCCTTTGACCCTCTTCCCTTTTAGAAATTTCAGAAATAAATCAGTAACTAGCATTCATGTAATGAACTGTGTTCTTTTTTGGTGTTATATAATAGCTATATGACTTTAAAATAAGAACAGAGTAAAATGATATAAAAACTCACTAGGTTGAAAGGCTTGAAATGTGTCATTTTCATGTTTACACTGCAAAATTTCTCCTTTTCTTTTAGAAACCTTGCAAAAGTAGATCAGAAAACATTTATTATTTTGTCTGAAAAAAACACCACACTCCTATCACCAATTATTTTTATTAACAGCTTAAATGTTTTATGGAAGTCTCTTTTTGCATTAATTTCTGCGATTTTCAAGAAAATGGAGGAGGAAGTATTTGTTAACAAGTGCCAAAACGAATCAGTAAAGTTAGCTGGGTCTGAAATGAACCGGACCAAAAAGTATCTATCTCATGTTGCCTAATAACTACATGATAAAGATGATTAAGCCATTGCTAGCAGGATTGGTCAAAATCATATTTGTCTTGGCTGTGAGTTTGCTGACAATGTTACCATATACAGGGGGGTTGGGGAATCTGCTGCTTCCCACTTTGAGAAGAAAAGGGGGCAGATTTGGCTTTCACTCAGTTCACACAGGTTACCACCAGTGTTTCATGGTGGCCTTTGAAGAGTTCCTGCTAATAAAGAGAGATGCTCCACTATTGCTGTAACACCAATTAAGGAAAAGAAACAGCACACAAAGTGAAAATTCCAAAACTCAGTGAATTTGTGTTTCATTGCTAAAAACAAAGAAGAAAGATGCATTGTATATGGCCTAGACATGGGTAGTTTTTGCATCCAAATCAGGAAGAAGCAGAAAAGATATGCTACAGCATGAATGGGATGGGTCATCTATCATTTGAGCCAAGATATCATTAATTTGGCCTTCTGGTTTTGTTTCTAATTTTTCAGCCATGCTGGTCTGGGCATTATTGGCTTTGTAGCCATGACAAGGCTGGTGTTTGACTCTTACTCTTTTTTTTTTTTCTTGCTAAGATGCTAGACAAGTTCATCTTTTGAAAATTAGCACATGTGACTAAATACACAATGATAAAAGCACTTATATTATTTCCATAAATTCCCCTGACAGCCATTTGAATGCAAATTGAGCAGAAAGAAACCCTGTTTAAATGAATTAACAAGGAAAGGCAGCAGGGAGATGTGGGGGGTTAAATGGGACTGAATACAGACAGAGTAGATAAAACCTCTTAAAAATTAAGTTGGCTCATATTAAATATTATTGAAGAAGGCTTTTTAAACACCATTATTTAGGGTCAGAGGCCTCTTCATTTATGCAGGTTGAGTGCACTGATACAGTCAAGATAGTGAAACATGCTTCATCTATTTCAATACTGCAAACCAGGTATTGCATGTTATGTGTTGGCTTTCTTTCCTTTTGTCTCCATGAACAAAAGAAATGACAATCTCTTCATTGAAATGATAACAGTACAAAACTGAAATGATACAGCACAAAAATTGTGTCATATGTTTAGAATCTACAGCAAATATATCTCCTTTCAGTGAGGCTCTGTGATTGTGCTTGCTGCCCTAGTGTGTGCAGGTTGTAGAAGATAAATATCTGTTAGAAGATTTACAATAAAGCTACACTTAATCAGTCAACTAGTTTATTTTACCTTGAAACTGAGAAGTAACATGAAAGTTTTTAAACCTTTGGAGTGTGGTAGATTATTTAGATTGAGTTTCTCTGAGAGAGGGATACACTGCTCAGTGCTAACATTGCTTTCAAGTACTGTTCCTCTACATTGTTGTAGCGAAACTGAAGCTATGGCACTGGTGCTAACTCTAGAGTCTGAAGATGAAGAGCAGGGAGGGTAGGGAGAAGGGTAGGGCAGAAATACACTTCTCTCTATAAGCTCACTACTAAAGAAACTAGAAGGAACCTGCAGGTTCACCTAGGTGTTAGTCATCCCTGTGTTAGATGTATTGGAAAGGATCAGGGAAAATAAAATGGATGGAAATTAATCTTGTGTAAGGTAGTATGGAGAATACAACTCCAGAAGGAAACCAGAAAGGAATTAGGCATATCTCTCTATATGTTCGTAAATACAGCATCTGCTGAATACATCTGTATGCAGTCCTTTCACATCATGAAGCCCAGTAGGTAGATACAGACATAATAAAAAAACAAGTATGGGTTGCAAGAAGTGGCACTGATGATTCACTGTGTGGTATTACCACTACTCAATTGCTATTCAGCTCTGATGAGTCAGGGATAACTGTACAGATGGATATATCATGTTCAGAAGAGATACAAAGTTGTCATTTTAAAATAAGTTACTTAATCTTAAATAACTTCCTTTTTAAAGAAAATTTTAATCTCTATCACTAATTTTTCACTAAAACAAACTCAACCAAGTTCAAAATATTTGAGACTGAAATACCTACATGAACCCATTTGGTTTAAACAGAATCAGTTTGAACTTTGAGAATCACAGAACACAGTTCCATAACTCAGACTATATGCAAATCTGAACTTCATATTGCCTGAAAATTAGAAATGAATTGATTTCAATTATGGGAAAGAAATGAATAATACATTTAAATAACAGCATGAACTGTCCATAAATCTGAGATAGCTGGTAGTATAATTTAATCCAATAGTGATTGCTTGAAATACATAATAGAAGAGATTCTAAACTGTGAATAGATATCATTTCTTTGTGGGTGACTGGGTTTGAGTTCACATTGTTTAAAAGATATATGTGGATGTTCAGCTACGGGTGAAAATATGAACTATATTCAACAGATCCTTTCTTGCATGCAACACATCAAAAAGACACAGCCAAAATCTATAAACTGCTTAGGCAAAAGATGCTTCAAAATTAGTCTTTCATGAAAGCCATTGTTCAATCATCTTGTTAATATGAACCAAGATGTAAGTATATAACTCCTGTGTCAGGTATTAGAATATTGTGCACACACTGACTCCATAAATTGATGGTAGTGCAATGCAAAACTCAGCTTTTATCCCAAAGAATTCTCTGACAAAACTAAAACCCAAGACAGGCTGGGACTGCCTTGTCTCCCCTGAAACAGCTGCAGAAAGGAGTCATAACTGCTCTGTAGGTACATCAGGACCTTCATTCTAGTACAAACAATGAAATCAAGCCCCATGTTTCCAGACAAATTTGGTTGGGTTACTAAAGTGAAAGTGCCTTGGGAAGCTTAATGTGAAAGGATTGCAACCTTGCTTTGCTGGTCTTTGGAAGGCATTAGTCATACAGGGAAAGCACTACAGTGAGGGCCTATGTTCAAACAACAGCTTTGCTTCTGAGTCCAAATGATCTCCCAGTCAAAACCACTTCATATTTGACCTCCCTTTCTGCAAAATAGAAGTGAAAAAGGCTTCACTTTTGTAAAAGATGTTGAGAAGCTTGATTCTGTGGGCTTGTTTGGATAACAAACAAGCTATTTGGATAACAAAGGAGAAAGTGTAAGAGTATAATGATGATAAATCAGGATATTCCAACAACATGAAACTATAGCCATAGTCTTGTGCTGTTAATTGAATATCTATTGATTAAATATTGATGTAAGAGGAAGAATTGACAGAAATAGATTAAATATCATTGTATCAGCTAAAACATCTTCCCTAGAGAACTAACAGCTAGTGCTGTCCAGACAGACATCCAAGGGCCCTCCATAAAACCTAGATAAAAATGGGAAAATGTTGACACAGCTTCATCTATTTTAACTGTTCTGTGTGGATGGCAAGATAGTTTAGTGACAGGTCATGTAGCAGTCACTGTCTGAAAACATGCATACTTCGAAATGTTACATACACCTATAGACAACTCTTCATGTGATGATGGCCTGAATGTCAGCAATCCAATGGGTCTCGCCTCATATCAGACCGGCAATGGAAGGCTTCAGACATAACTGGTAGCCTTGAAAGACAACACTACTTATTTAAGATTCCCAACACTAAGTTGCATGTCAAATTCCAAACCCTGCCCTATTTCCCATCAAGATTTCAATTGCTTGAAAGGAGGAGAGGGAATTGAGATAAAATAGCCAATTAAGAAAACATTACCAAGAATGATTCTGAGATGTTGTCTGGAAGTGGTCTGACCAGAGCTACGGGCATTGTTTCACGTTGTTAAAGGAGCTAAGCTGTGATGTTGGTCAGCCTTTGTGCTGAACTGTGGCACAGATGCCACTTTCCATTGAAAAATGTTGCCTGCAGTCACATAGGGGTCAGTGCACAAGGCATTCCCAGGGCTCGCAGCTAGTAGGCTTAGGGCTGTAAGAAAACGAGGTATCATACTTTGGATGTTAGGGCCTTTTTTTAGGCTCTTAAAGATCAAGAACTGAAGGAGGAAAATAATGAAAATTTACTGGGTTTATGTGGTTTTAGCTGAATAGGTAAGATGAGGATCACCATTTTGAAGTAATCAAAGATTCTGGGCAGGCACTACACCTAACTGCTCAGAGAACTGCACAATGGCCTTAGGATGAAAAAAAAAAAACAAAGTAAACCTGCCTGCCCTGGAGAAATGAGGCAAGCAGAATGCTCTGGACAGCCAGAGAGAAAAAATTCACCTCTTCTACATGGGTTAGAGCCCAGAGGTCACCATGACCAAGGATCAGGGGGTTGTCTTGCAAGTGTTTTAAAAAGAAACTAATTCTTTGTTTCTGAAATACAGTTGTCCTAAGCAAGTGAAGGTGATACCCATGTTCCCCTCTTGTCAGTTTGAGCTGAGCTACCAAGGTCACCCAGCATTCAGTCATTGCTATGGAAGCCACCTGGCTCCAAATATTTCAGGTTTGTTTTTTCATGTACTGAAGACTTTTCTTCCTCTGGAGATCCATTCCATGCTGTGTAAATGCTGCAGACATGAAGAGAATTCAGAGATGGGGGGGAAAAGGTGTAATCCCAAAGTTTTGTGAGACAATCATCACCATGGTCCCCATAACTCTGAAAAACAAAAGCTGTAAGTTGCCATAAGAGGGTTGATTAACTGCTTTAGTATGAAGGTGAAACTGAAAACATCAATGTAATATTTTTTATTGTTTTTCGAGACAACATTTTCTCCAAGTGCCATTTTGAGCATGCACATCTATCTTCCCTACAGCACGCTTTAATCAAGTTACTTTGGTAATATTTTTCTCTCTGAATTTCCTATACTTTTTAGCTCAAGAAATTGAATCTGATATACTGTGGTATTGAAGTAACCACAGAATACAGACATGCAGAAGAGACACTGCTCAGTAAGAGCAAGTCATTTCCTCAGATGAGGAAAATCCCCAGCAATTCTGAAGGAAAAATCAATATTGTAACTTTTTATGTGTTCCAGAGATAACTTCCCATAAATGGGTATGAAAAGAGCTACTTTATAAAATGCATATAGAGAATATTTTTCCTTTGTTCTATAACCACAGATAGGGCTAAACTTTCCACATAGGAAACTCTAAAATGGGGAAAATATGATGGCATTCACCTTACCATATGGAGGCCTACATATCTCAGTATAGTGGTGGTGTCCAACATGCTTATCTGCACTCCCACTTGACTTTACATCTGTCTAGCTACCCAGGAGAACAATGCATCTGGAAAGGTTGAATAGGCCAAGGGAGTTTACATGTATTTTGCAATGTTCTTGAGAAAACTTACTGGAGAGAGGTCAACGTGTTTTTTTAACTTGCATCTCTTTGCATTAAATAAAACCACATTGTATATTTTTTGAACATCCTGAGATCTGTTTTCTTTCACTAGGAATACAGAAACATATTTGAAAGTGTTTGCTTTTGAGAACCTTGTATGCAAGGGGAATGCTTGAGAGGGCGTAATATGAAGGCTAGTACTCAGCAACAGATGTAGATGAAAAGAAAAAAACAGGTTTGTGATGGAACAGATTACAGCAGAAAATGCTTTCTGAACAAGTTTGTACAGTTGCAATAAAAAAATTAGCATCTTTGGTATTTATGGGAGTGATCCTCAGTATCCTGTGATAGAACACATGGGAATAGTTCAAAGTTGCATGAGGAGCATTTCAGACTGGATAGTAGGAAACATTTCTTTACTCAGAGGGTAATCAATCACTGGAACAGGCTTCCTAGAAATGTGGCTAATGCTCCGAGCCTGTCATTGTTTCAGAGGCATTTGGACAATGCCCTTAATAAGAGGCTTTAATTTTCTGTCAGCCCTGATACAGTCAGGCAGTTAGACTAGATGATTATTATGGGTTCCTTCCAACTGAACTGTAGTATTCTAGTCTATCTATGAAAAAATCTCAGGGCAAAATCAGCAATGAATAGAGCAAGTAAAACATTTTAAAATATTGATTAAATAAAAAAAGAGATAAATATTTCTGTATTCTTTAAAGATCAAATACTAAGCAAAAATGTATTCATAATCATCACTGAATTTCAGAAGCCTAGGCTGTTCTCTTTATTATTACGGTACTAACCAATGGAATTGTCAGAAGTAAAGAATTGATTGTTTGTTGAGAAATTTGATTACTTTTACTGTGACTAAGACCAGTTGGTGATGTCCTCCAAATCATAATACCTCTAGTTTAATAGCTGTAAGACCTGAATAGATCTTTGTAAACCAATGAGTCCACCAGGATTTCTAGAGCAGGATGTTTTACCTGCCAAGTGGTTTCTCTTCATTGCCTGAAAGAGGAGAGCAAGCTTCCCTGCCTCATTATCCTTTCAATTGTTTTCTCAAATTTAAATAGCATAGTGCAAAAAGGAAATTATTTTTTCTGTGGCCATGGAAGAAGATACCTAGGTAAAAAAGATGGTAATCCTGTATTTGAATGCCCAGACATTAACTTCTATATACCTGATTTAACTTCAACTATGGAAATAAACAAATATTTCTGGATCAGTCTTGAACCACCCTGAAAGGCAGAACAGTTGTCACAGTTAAGCAGCAAATACTCAGCAACACCCATGACACTGGTGACTTATATTCTTTTAAAGTTGAAACACGTCTGACATTGAAACAGAGAGAACTCTTCAAAATAGTTAAGGAGATGATCTGACATCATGTTCACGTTCTAATTTAGGATGTCTGCCTTACTTTCTATTGTTAAAGTTTCTTTTTAAAGTAATATGTAGCTTCAAACAGGATTTGCCAGTTTAATTTTAATGAACAATGCAACTTTATCAGCTTTGATATGCTAGAGTTGTAAATGTTGTAAAAGTTAAGTTAGGAGAGAAACTTGGTCCTTGCCCTATAATACAGCTGAAAATGCTGATCCATTAAGGTAGACCCATTCGGAACACTCTTCCACTTAACAAAAAACAACTGTAAAAGCAAGGGGGTTTTTTCCCCTAAAAAAGAGGAAAATGTTGCAGGTTTTTTTCATCTACGGGAATTCAAAGCACTTCATTTAGCATCAAATGCCATTACTTTATATAAAGTACAACAGCATCCTTCCTTATTTAAATGTCATGTTTCAGGGCTGTGTCAGTGAGTACAACTAATGATCCAAAGGTTCATTTGCAAGTGATGTGTTTTGCAGATACACTATTGAGCTCCTAGTGATATCAGAAAATTAATTTACACATCAATTACTCACTGCCAGGCTTGCTGGGCAGAAACCAGTCCCAACCTAACAAAGGAGAGGGCACTCGTGTTTCCTTCACATCACTGATCTACATGGGGGCACCCTGTTTAACAGTGACTTGAGGCATAAAACTGGGAAAAAAATCATCATCCGTCCTAAGTTTCTGACGGTATTTTTGTGACGGAGGAACATTCCTCTGCCCACCCCTAGAGACATAAATGGAATCTTCTGTAAAGTAACACAACCATGGCAGCAAAATGGAACGCTGCACATGGCTTCCCATGCCCACAAGCCAGCTCTGTACTGCTTCAACCAGCTTTGAAACCTACTGTCTGTCTCGCCTTGCTCTTCGGCACAGTGCAACCACCTGCACTGGAGACCCAACACCCTTCTGGGATGTGACACACAGCACGGCCCCACAGCAGCCACCTCACAGCCCCACTTGCTTGCACCACCATGCTCCTGCGGCTGAGGCAACCCAGGGTGCTGTAGCGCAGGGTGGGACAGCGGCTGTCACACAGGGCTCTTCCCTCACAGCAGCAGGAAGGAGGCCTGAGTGGCGCCGGGGGAGGGGAAAAAGGCCTTGCCCAGGGGAGGGGAGGCCTTCCACATGTCTCCTCCGGCCACCGAGGAGGGGGCTTTGATCTGCCCGGGGGGACAGCGCGCCAAACCGTCCCTCATTCAAATGAATCTGCCAGACAGTTGGGAGACATTCCTCAAAGGGTCACCACCAAAGGGCCGCAAAGGAGGGTGGGTCCGGGCCATGCTCCTTTATAATGTTTCCTTACCACCTCATCTGTCTGCTGAGCAGGCCTGCTGTGATTTCCCCCCACATCCAGGCTCAATTTGTATGCAAATCCTCCCTCATTTGTTCTTGCTCCCTTCAGAAAGGACAAATTTAGTATAATAACTGTAATTGCTTTAATAACATGAAAAAAACGACACCTTTATGGGACCAACAATCAAAGACTGAAATTGTAACACAGCATGACAGGTGTGGAGGCACGCCACCATTACCGATTTTCCCATTTCAGTATTTCTTTCATCATCTTGAAAAGTGCTTATCTCAGTAAGCCAGGCATGGCTGGCTCGTGGCTCCCGAGCTCCATGCAGTTAGTGAGAAGCTAGCTGGGGCTCCCGCAGCTGGGGCACGTTGCCGTTGAGCTCAGCTGCTGCTGGGCATTTGAACCCCTCTCCAGAGGAAAAGATGTGGGTTGGCATGACCTGGCAAGGCAGAGTTGCTATCAGTGCCACTCAGACTGGCACCTCCTCTCAGCTCTGTGCTGAACATATTAAATATCTTATCCTCTACAGGTCATAGGTTCAGGCAGATAGCTATCCCTGCTTCTCATTGGAGAAACAGAGGTCTTGGTGCCATTTGGAATGGTGGCTTGTATCTCCAATTACACTAGGCTAACCTTCTGCACCCCTCTTGCTGAACTGGATAATGTCTACTCTTGGCAACTTTTTCTGGTTTAATGCCAAGATTAGCATATGAGAATATAGTTTCAGTATCAGTCAGCTGGACCAGGATATGCTTGATCTTGGCTTTCAGCTATACTCAATCCCATTGGCTAACAGTTACATTTTCTAGTTAATATTTGCACTGTAACGTGTAATTTTAATCATAAAACAAAACCTCAGAGTTTTACAGTCCTCCTGTAATAGCCCCTGCTTTACCAAAAGATACACCCTTTTAAAACCTTACATGCAGGCAGGAATAAAAAAGATCAGTTCAGAAACTGGAAACATACATTAGTAGTGACCACCTCCTTCAGGACTTAATGACGTTAGATGTAAAGTGGTTCTCACAAATGAAGTGCTTGAGAACATGCTAATCACCAGTATCCAGGTACTAAGAAATGCCAAGCTTAAAAGAAGAAATAGCTACTTGACCCAAACCTGAAGGCAAAATTGCCTGCTGAATCTCTCACAAGCAACCAGAAGACTTAACCATCCCAAAGCAGTGTTATGGGAGATTTCTCCTCATACAACCCTGCATGCATTTTCTTTACTGTCTTGGTCACCAAGACATCTACATATGAAACTACAACATATTGTTTGACCTTGATATTAAAATTCTTCGGAGATCAAAAGCAAGTGCTAAGAATAGGCAAGACAGTTATATAGCCCATAATGGCAGACTCCTGTATTACTGGTACCTCTCAATAGAGACAGGCCTGAACTGAAACCTCAGGTCTGCACATCATACCAAGAGAAAACAAACAAAAAGCTGAATTTCTGTCTCAGGTCTCAGGGGGGTTACCATGAATGTTCCTGGTTCTTCTGGTGCTTGAGTGTTTGGTCCTCTTCATACTACAGGAAAAATAGAGGGGAAAAAAGCTCTCTTTAGCCTGCAAGTGAGCACTAAAGTCAGCTTGCCATGTGAATGAAATGAGAGAACCCTGAGGAGCAAAATCTCAGCAACCTGCTGCTATCTTTGGGTAAACATTTGTTTGCAATATCTTTTTAAAATAATACTGTCTACTTCAGTGATTGACGATTTCACCCCATTTATCACTGACAACTAGAATTATTTTTTCAGCTGTGGATCATGCTAATTGTGGAAGCTAATAGGGAGGAATGTGAAGTAAATGGTCTCAGTACCTTTAGTATATGTGATGACTTTACCAGACTTGCAGTACTGTATTTACTGTAACCAAAAGGTCATGCTCTGTATTTTAAATGTAAACCGTGAGCTTTTCTGCATCAGTCACATTCCTGCAAAACAGCACAAAAATATTTTTAGAAAAGGTAATTAGCATTTTTTTATTTTTTAATTATTACTATTATTAACCTTAGTTTTACATATTTGAAGGAAGGCTTTCAACTGTAACTGACACACATGTGTAAGCCAGAGAGGATTACTACCATCTCATTGGCAAAAAAGGCAATTTTGAAAAGATGGACTAAGGCTGTTATAATTCACATTATTGACACTGAGTGCTCATGTCTTCTCTGTAGCATGGTAAATATTGAAGCAATAATGAGATGGAGCTGTTCATTCCACTGTTAAATAAAAAAAGGCAATTTCCCAGATACTGCAGTTTAATCAGTGTTGATTTTAAATGGTACAAACCCATTCACATCTTGAATCTCTAGGTCTTTCAAAGACACCATACATAGGAATGCTGTAATAAAAGAATTCCGATGTAGTTTTGCAAACAGGCATTTGTTGTTATAAGCATTAAAATACACGACTTTATACTGGCATGAACTGAGTCTTTGAAAGGTATTCAATAATACTGTAATTTGGGTGTGTATGCTCCTCTGAGCATATGCTATTGAACGTGATAGCACACCAAGCTTATTATCAAATGTACATGAAGCTCATTTCAAAAAATAGCAAGACTTGTGGAAAATGGATATGTGCTTTCTAATAAATGAAATAAGGTGACACAGGACGGAAAATGCTATTTTAGCATGTGCTACAGAATGCAGAACGGATTAATTTCTATATAAGAATTTTTTAGTGTCAACACACAATAGGAATTGTTGCTCTAAGGGGACTATGTCAAAGTTGACAGGCCGAAAAGGTAACCTACCATAAAATTAAACTTTTTATGAAATGCCCTTTTGATCCTGGAAAATCTATCAATGTTCCAAATCCCAAACTCTCACATTGCTAAAATACCACCTACTTTGTTGTGTGACAAATTTAATAGCAAACACAACTACTTTGTGTTTGCGATTAAACTTAGTTTGGTTTTGCAACATGTATATGCAAATCACTGTTACGCTCTCTTCTCCAGTCTTTGGGACTATGCGTTTAAACAGTACTAGGTCTTTTGTTTAGGATTTCCATGATTTAGCATTTCAGTTAGCAGTAATTTATAACAAAGCTATAATATGAGGCTTCTTTCTCCAATTGTAAATGTCTTCTTAGAAAGAGGGCAGTTCTTCATATGTGGAAACTGCCAAACCACAAAAAGATTTATTTTTGTCTTATTTTACTTAATACATGCAAATACTTTCCAATGCATACTGGAATGCAATAAACTGTAGTTACATGGCATAGTAATAAAAATGAAAACAGCATTTCACTCTTTCAAGGTGACAGATGAAAAAGAAGTGCTATGACTTCTGAGTTTATTTTTTTGTCAGTTTTAGTTCACAATCTAATAGTGAGAATTGAGAAAATTAATTGTGAATGGCTTTCCTTATACTGCACACAATTCATGCCTCTTAATTATTCGTATGCGGACAGGTTCTGAAATATATGTATAGATTTTTGATGTGTGAGGAAACGTATCTCAGAAATTAACAATACAACAACTTTTCATTACAAATATGGTCTTTACCAAACCCAGGCTATTTTTCTGGCAATGACTCCCTCTATTTTTGTAATAGTATTATGGCTGGGCATAGATCATGTCATTCCATGTTTTCACTCCCTCAACTCTTAGTTTTCCATAATCATTCCAAATCAGCACAGGACACTTTGCTGAAGACTTTTGTTGGGTTTACTGTAAACCTGACAACCAGATGATTGGAGTATCTATCTTCTATTCCCCCTGTCTTATCACCACATATAACTGGAGCTGCACAGAATAGTCACATTTGGATGTCTGTCTTTTTAGTCAGTTTCTGTGACTAAAAAATTATATTTAAGACATTATAGACGGTAGTGCTGATTGTGTTTGATGCGCACACACTCCACTAACAAGGTTGTCCTAAATATATTCCATCAAAACCCACCAGAATACTACCAAATGTAACATTTTCTTATGAAAACTGGTGAATGAACAAGCAGTATGTACAGCATACTTCGGCTTCTCTAAATACAGCTGTGATAAAAGCTGAAATACATTATAAGCAGCTAGTATTAAGCATAACTGTCTCAGGACTGAGACCTGAAATTAAACCTGATCTTCAGTCCAACCCACACAATGAAGTTAGTCACTTCACCCAAGAGGGCTGAGGATTGACAATGGTAATGATCTTTTTCAGTCTCTTCACCTAGCAGAATTCAGCAGCCTTACTTGATTTCAGGGCTTTTTTCAAGTCAGATAAGGAAAAAGGTATGTTTTTTGTTTTCACATAGAATATATGACTCTCTCTTTCTTGCGTTAACCTAGGCCCTGGATGACTAACCCTATAGCTGACACAAACAGATGTTTTTATTTGCTTGAACTATTTAGGTCAAAGGGCTAATGAGCTAATGAAAATTCTTTCAAGAGCTATCAAATGAGGCATGATTAGCAGATTTTTAGTTCTTACTTATATGAAACAAAATAATTGAAAAAATATTCTGAGTTTACAAATCTTCCATTTCCATCCTAGACTTGGCAAGAGGCAGATTTAAAAATAATAAAATGAAAAAAAGCATACCTCAGTAGCTGAATCAGCAACTCCAGTCTGGCTCAGCAGTGCTGTACTTCCATCAGCTGCTACAACTTGCGTTGTTAGAGTCTCTTCTACTCAAATAATGTTTGATAGGATAACACTGCGCTGTCTCAGCAAGCTTTTATTTTTCCCATAGTATTTTCCTTTGCTCAGCTTCTGTAGCTTTCTTTTCTTGGTGCATATACTTTGCTATGTCACTTCATTAAACATTAATTTCTACTCATGTAAGTATGTCCCTCAGGTTAACATTTTAGCGTAACTGCATAAAAATCATTCCAATCTTTGTTTGACCTAAACCTGCAGTATCTTTTAGATCAATTTCCAGAGGAACAACATCTTGCTGTGGACATAAATCAGCTAATTTTTGGAAGTTTCTATTTCATATATATATGTGTGTGTGTGTGTAAATGTGTAATTATGTATAATGTAGCAGTGATTATACAGTAATTTTTTTTTTTTTCATCTAGGAGTAAATAATTTATCTTCAAGACTCCAAATCAAGGTAATACACCACATTCACAAACTGGCTATTACTCAAGAAATCCAAACTTAGCAAGTCAACTCTACACAGTGTTTATTTTTTTTTTTTTTTTTTGATAGTGGAAATCATGTATAAATCACAAACAGTACAACTTCCCCATGTCAGCAGTTGTCCACTTGAATGGCTCAACTTCCGTGTATAGACACTGTATTTTTAGTATAAAGTCAAGATAATATGGCTGTTAACTAATACTTTTGACTACAGTAAAGATACAAACTTTTGTAATATAAATTAATTGCCATTACAAAAAGGCAACTCTATTAACTAATACGGTACAAAAATCTGCAACTTCTATAAATATAATGAAATGAGAGAAGTTAACTGAAATAATACATCACAGATTTTTGTATAGCGCATTTGAAGAAGCAAGCTAAGATACACATGGAGCATTATACAGCAAGAAAGAATATCAAAACCCACTAAGATTTAACTTTTTTCCATACAAATGCAAGAAGTACAAGTACAGGACACGACATGGAAGCAGTAAGGTTACTAGCTCAAAGTGGGTAGACAAAGAGTTCTTACTGACAAGTTGTAAAGTATTAGGCAGCAGACAGAAGCTTGTCAAAACCAGCTGTTGTTGGATACTGATTGATAATGTTTTCATTCTGACGGCTGAGACACTGCAGACAGCCACAGGTCTGAGAAGAAGCCCAATGTGGGCACATACACATAAATGCATACATACAGAAAGTAGTTTAACAGATGGCTAAAGAACATTAAAGCACAGTATCTTTTTTAAAAAGACAATGTTCACTTTTTAATGAACTTGCATGGAAAGCAGAGCCTAGCGCCCAAGTTTATTTCACCTAAATGATGAACACATGAAAAGATTAAAAGAAACAATTAAGATTGGTGAAGGACAGAAGGACAGGGAAGTGTGATTTGAGCTGCTACGAGCATTTTTAATTCCTCCATAAAAACGTGAAGGTGTTTGCAGATGTTAAGGTTCACATCCATTAAGTTCATTCACAACACAAAACCACAGAACTATACTCAAAGTGAAGTGTTGGTCTTAGCCTTATGCAGTTATGAGGTATTGTTTCAGCCTGTGGTGAGGAATGATCACTGTATTAGTAAGAAAAGGCATATGCAAAATAACTGAAAAAAAAAAAAATCACTGCTCCTGTGCAGTTGGCATTTTCCTAGAGAAAAAGCATTAAACATCCAAAGGTCCTGGTCTAAGTGGCCACCGACATACGCCAAAGCCATATCCTCATTGACTATTTGGACCTTTTGCATGATAGTCATGTAGCACCTTCCAACAGTGCATAGTTGGGAAATCACAACCAAAATACAACTCAGAAGCTCTTAAGTTTTTGGATCAGACTCACTGATGGTACTAGTACGGTTTTAAGAATGCAAAGCAGTTGGACTTATTTTCATTTGCTGTACCTCTTGGTCCATAACTTTAACATGGGAAAGAAAGGGAAAATCAGTAAAAAGAAAAAATATCTCATCTTTTAACTAGTGCTCAATGAAAAAGCAGTAAAAGCATTGAATCTCGCCTTTTGCCTGCCCAGACTGCCTGCCTTCTCTGGGAAATAATTCCCTCACTCCTCCCCACATTTATTTGTCATTGTCCCTAAACAGGACAGAAATCCGGGGACCTTTATAGGTACGTGGGGACTCTGTAGCCTCCGAGCTCATGTCAGCTAAAAGAGAGTTTGGAACTGTAAATTGGATGCACTTCCTCTTTAAATCCAGGGAAATGAACCTCCTTAACCCATACAAGGGAAATTGATGGGCAGCTAGGTTCCACCTAAACTGATCAGAGAGAACCGAACCAACAGAGGGCTCCTCTCCGTGTTTCAAAATTAACAATTCCAGTTCTTTGTATTTCCAAAAGTATTAGGAGTGAAGCAATGGACCTGGCAGAAAAAAGAAGAAACACAAAAGAAGAAGAAGAGCCCTTCATGCTTTCTGCCTATTCTATCTTAAAATTAAACAAGGAGCTTACCAGTTTTCTTTCTGATAGTAGGAAGCAATCTGAAACAGTGATCATCAGGCCATGCATTTGGGCAAAAATAATTCTGACTGAGCAATGCAAGAAGTTCATGGAAGTTGAAAAGTAAACAAAAAAAACTACTAAAAATGTTTTGTTTAATAAAGAGTGTAATTGCAAGTAATAGAGAAATGGCTTTTATAAGCCTTTAAAAGCTATTTTCTTATTCCCAAGTAAACTACTGAGAAACTACAATAAACTTCAAACTTACTTAAAAAAATAAACACTCAGAGTGGAAGGATATGTTGCTTAACGCCCTGAAAAAAGGAGTTACGAGTTTTAAAATACCAGCAGAATTGATAAGGAACTACTGACAAGACACATCACTACAGTTTGAGTTTGCAGATGCTCATGCATGAGAGTAGCTAAATGCACAAGGCACAACATTCAAGGAGTGCACCAGTCCAGTGACGGATCTGCACATACCCTGTTGTGACTGTCTTAATGGTGAACCATTAAGTGACTTGGCATGTTTCTTTCATGGGCAAAATCACCTTATAAGGTTTTAAAATATCAAGAAAAGGCAGTCAAAAAACCTGCAAATCTACAATTGGGAAACTTGGAAAAGAGGAAATACACACTGTGCTACTGGAACCAAATGAGTTTTTTCCAAATGTATTTCAAATGTTGTTTCCAATGAATACTTTTTTGTCTTCTAAGTAACATCTAGCCCAGAGGAAGTTTGAAAGAACACGTTATAATCCCCTGAAAAGAGAAGCTTATAGTACAAACACCGGAAGGCCCTTAATTATGGTATAGATGCCTTGGCAATGTTACAATAACAGTAGCAGTCTATAAGTGACTGATATAGGAAGAAATACATACTTAACATCAGTCACACTTCTAGAGATCAGTTCTCCACAGCTGAATTAACAGACATTTGCTTTGCTTCTGTTATGCAAAACTACTTTCAATGAAAGTTTTTACTTTATCCAACTGTTGTATATTTCCGAAAATTTTATTACTCAGACCACCTGTTTATGTTACCTATTTTTGCCAAGTACTATTATCCCCATACATCTCTCATAATTTATGTTTCAGGAAGCTTTCAGCAAAGCAGCAGTTCTGCCTTTTGACAAGGTTATGTTGTGACTTTAGAAGAGGAATCAACAAACTTATCAACTGTGTTTTCACCTAGTAAAACCTCAAGACTAACCTTTGCATTTCATGAAACTCCTTGCCTTTAAGGTATCCTTCTAAGGGTACCAAGTGGCTGTGCTTTTCCATACTGCGGAGTTACAGTAAACAGGCTAATACAAACTACTCTTACAAATCCTTAAGACATTAGTTATATTTTAAAAGCCAAGGTAGCAGGTAGAATTCCTCCTTTACAGACTATTTTGGTTTTGTGCGTGTCAAATTTCCTATCAAGGATGATCGCAATGCAAGAAAGCAACATGCTGTGTGCAGAAATAGTGGTAAACAAAGAGGAACTTCCTATTTCAGTAGTGTAGACAACTTTACTGGAAATAGTTGTGTACCTGATTCACAGAGTATTTATTTTAACAAAAGGACATTCTGCACTAACTCTGTATGAACAAGATATCACAGCCATCTCTTGATACCACACCATAATTAAGCTGTGAGCAGAATGTTCAGGTACAGTGATGCCTGGAGAATCGCTCTTCTCTCTTGGGTTTCACATTCTTGAAGGTTCGAAATCTCTCTCTTCTAGCAAGTTTATTAGAAGGGAGAAGCTGTCTTTTACTGCTTCCATATCATCCAAGGAGCAGGGTTTAAGGATCCAGCGCTTTCCACGTGCAAGTGGCTCAAGTTCAAAATATTTTTTAATCTATTAAGAAAAGAGATCAATGCATTAATATTGTAATTACAACCCTCTGTCTGTCATCTAAAAAACCCCAAACAACCCAAACCCAATAAATAAATAAAATCCATGTAAAAATATCAGGATACTCATTTTTAGAATCTTACCCACAGCTGTTCTTATAATACAGGTTATATGACATGACCTGAAAGTGTTTTCTTTAGGGGTGAGTGACTTGCTTGGAAGCTACCATTCTACCCATACACTTAACAGCATGGGAGGTCTGGGGAAGAATTGTACAGACTTAAGACAAAGAGCAAAGCCCACGAAAAAAGGGCTCAAAAACATAGCCAAAATAGCAAAAGTAACTATGAAATTTTAGGTTATGTTTGCATTTTAATGCCAAAGCTGCATGTTTCATCGTACTTTAACTGGCAAACACTTGAGATGCAGAATTTGTCACCAGACCAACGACAAAAATTAACTGTCAGAAATGTACAAATCCTGAACATTCCAGTCAAAGGTGAGCTATAGGAAAAGGCTTCCAAACAATGGAAACAATGAACACCAGAGAATAAAAATTCTTCCCAAATCAGTTAGTTTTCTAAAATGAAACATATTCTTGGTTCTTCGTGATTATGATAGTAATAAGTACTATATGTGAGACACGATGATTTTGTGCAATCATCTTAGTACAAAATCCCGCACATTCTAGCAGACTTCAGCTACTTACTAACAATACCTAATAATGCCTATAAAGGACATCTTTTAATGAAACTAATTCCATTTTTATTTCTGCAGCAACCATGCAGCAAGGAGGCATAAGAATATGCTATAATATAGTATTGCAAATTTTAAGGTGATTATAAGCCTTAATTAAATAACAGAGTAAGATGCAGTTTCTTGGAAAAGACCAGTCATCACTGATGCTAATTACACCAACTGTCAAGGCAGAAACACAGATCCACAGAAATACTAAGAAAGAAATTATTTTCGTTTAGTAGTATACTCTAATCACTTTTCAAAATAACAAGTACAATACCAAAACATATTTCTTGATGCCTCTTTGGAGAAGACATCAGTATGCAGGTTATTTTGGTCCACAGATTACTGTTTTCATCAATTTTTTTGTCTTTGATAGTATTTGATCCAAAAGTCTACTCATGTTTGAATTTTTAAAATAGACATTTAGTTTTTACATCCAAAATTATATCCACCAGTACTTGATAGTAGTCAGCATACCAACAGAAATATTTAGTCCTGACTTATTTAGCACATTCTTGTTCCTTGTAATTATTGCCAAATATTCCTAATTTTCTTTTATTACACACTGTGCCACAAATACGCGCAGTAACAGGAACAGTCACTCATATTACGGTAGGCAGTAGAGGCCCTAGACAGGCAACTGGAGCCACACTGTGTGAGGTTCCATGTGCATGGGGAATAAAAAATGAAAGAAAGCAAAAAAACAGCTTCCAGAGCCCAAACAAGCTACGGGATCTAGATGCAGCTCCTACAGTGCCTATACAACAGTTTTGTCTATCTAGTAATGTATTCTAATAAAAGAAACCAACTGTAGTTGAATCAACTCACATTAATCAGAATTCAACCATGACAATGCGGCAGGAAGGGTTTATTTTTTAGAAAGGAATTTTGAGCAGATCATTTAGTAACAAGTATCAGAAAAAGGATGGTGGTTTTGAGATGGGAACTTCTGCTTCCCCAGATAAGATGAGGTGAAACCTTTTAAAATCTGTTTCCAACAAAGCAGAATTATAGCAGTAACAACCTGCAAACATTTGAAAATGAAGCACAGCACCTGACATTCAGAAAACATTCAGACATTTCAGAAAACATACAAGTTGAAATAAACACGACTTCAACAACCAGCATTTTAATATCAGCAAACCTACTTTTTAGCATTGCTATCTCAGTGCCACATTAGTATCTGAGGTGCTAGCATGGTTATACTTGATCAGAACCTAAATACTAATCTCTATAAGGGATATGCTGCAATGTCTCCAGCAGCTAAAGTGACACCAAACTGAGTTTACTCTCATTAACATATTGAATTAGTGGCGCTGATCATAGTACTGGAGAAGCAGGATAAGAAAGCTGTCTTGCCTGTTTCAGCAACAGCCTCCTTAACTACTAAATAAGGGGACGAAGTAAAAGCTGCACAGAAGCATAACAAAGCAAGGTGTCAGTGCAGCTAGCTGATAGAGCAGCCTGCTGGTGTTAAGCTGACAAATATGGCAGAGTAATTTGAAATGTTTCACACCCACAACACAGAGGATGTCCACCACACCCCCTCTACTGGAAGACTACTGCCATCAGCCCTTCAGCTCACTGAAGTCTGTCCACATTCATATTTACGTAGCCTCTTCATAAGGCCATATGAAGAAATTATTAGAAAAGGGTTGTTATACTCTGAGTACTTGGGTTTAAAAGCATGAAATAACCTAGTAACACATACATACAGAAATGATGGCAGTAAGCAGACTAGCACTGAGTCTTGTGTGTTTGTGGGCAAATACAACATTGCTTACCGAGGTAGCCTCCAGCCAAGAAAAACACAATGACTTCCAGGTATATTTGAGTAACTGAAGATGCCAAGATAGAATTCCTATTTCAGCAGTGAAACAGCATAAATTGATTTAGTGAACCAAATTTTATAGGTAAGTTAAATATTTAACACCCAATGTTGATTAAGATTTATTATTTCCTATTTCTAGGTATGTAATCAAAATGTAACAAAATCAGCAACATGCTGTCATCATTTTCCACACCTAAGGAACAGTTTAGAGTATCTGCATTAACAGGCATTAGATCAATGTTGAAATTAAACTGATCATTTAGCAGTGGCTTTTGAAATGGGAAGCTTTGATAATGGCATGAAAGCAGAACTGCTTATATTCACATAAGTAGCAGCTAAATATAGTAAATAATACTAATTGGCTTATAAATAATCAAGAACTAAACCAACTATCACAGAAGTGGTTTTCCACAATCCAAGGGACACTCAATGGTATATTACTGTATTTCCTCATTTAAACTTCACATCACAATGGAGTTTGCTAAAGTCCAGGCTCTACAACTTTGAAGCTTCCAGAAAAAAAATGTGCAGACACAAATATTTTCCAATTTACTGTAACTTCTACCCCTTCAACTCAGAAGATGTCATTCAGTTCTAAAAAACAAGTGAGGTTTTTCAGACTTAAAAAGTAACCGTTTTTTTACATGCAAGAGATAAAAACAACTACACAAGATAGACTGACACAATCAGATGCCCAACACTGTTTATACAGTTGAGTTTTCCACTGGAATGCTCTCAGCTCTCCATGCGCTTTCGTTTCTCTACTTGCTTTGATGACCATCATTCACCCCTAGCAGATTTCCTAAGAGGATGCATGCTAATCACAAAATATCCAAAGGAAGCTGAAATTCTCTGAATACACAGTCTCCTAGGTAGTTCTTGCATAATTACGATAATCAGCAGTAACTATTTTACACTTCAACTGCACTAGCACAAAAGGGGTGTGTTCCTAAGAAGCTCTTTTGTCTTCCCCTCTTGCATAAATGGTAAAAAGCTTTCTGCCTGTTCATGGATGCCAAAGAAAAATACAAAGATTCAAACATGTTTCAGATGTCTGACACATTAGACTTGCATTACTGGCTTTGCCAGTGTTTACTTTGGGATTGCTAATTTTTTAAGATACAAGTTTAGAATAAATACAATCAATTAGACTTTTTTACTACTATTTTATAGGATTTCACTGTATGTGTTGACTCCACATGGGGGCCTTGTTTTATAGAGAAGCTGACATTGTATCTATGCCACATTCTGAAGTCAATAAAGTCTAACAATACACATTTGCAATTATTCCCACTCTTCCCACACTCCACCTTTTAAGTCCTATTCTACTGGCAGAATACACTAAGCATATGGTTATCAAATGTTGCTTAACCTACGTGCTAAAGAAGTCAAGACACAATAAAAGGATTGGTGCCCAGAACCTCAGCTGGTGTGAATTAGCATAGCAGCATGGAACTGATGTTACTATTGACATACGTAAACTGAGTAACCAGGCCCTGCTGAAAGCTTTTATATGTCCTATTTCTGAATCTCATCTAGCCAGTTCACAAAAACCACGAACATAAAATCTATAGGAAAACCTATAATATGTCATAGATGAATACAGAGTCATTTCTATCTACTACTCAACACAAAAAATAAGCTGACTAGAAGTATTATTTTTCATTCAGACTCAAAATTTTAATACCAAATTTCACCAACACGAAAAGGCTTTCAACCCACTCTGATTAATCACTGTAAACAAATATAAAATTCAGGTAGTCACTTACATTGCCAAACTGTATTTCAAGAATTGAATGGATAAAATATTTTTTCATTCATTGTTGTTTTACTGGCAAAGAAAAATATTTGTAACAACACATGCATATTATATCTAACCAAAGGCTGCACAGTCATGTCAGCACCCCCACTAGTCTAAATTTTTAGAAGATTAAGCAAGTACTACTGCAAGAAGGTGACTGGCAGAGGTATGAGTTAAACTAAAATTACTTAAATTGCATGTATTAACAACAAGAAACGGTTCATTCGTCTATCACAAATCTGCATGGACAAGACATGTAGTAATAATGAGAGACTGGGATTCCCCATATTAGCATTGCATAAGTTTCACTGAGCTATGACACTGAGATTACTTTTTCAGACATCATAAAAACCTGCCTTTTAGAGCAACTGTTCAGAAGATGCAGGAGAAAAAAGTCGTTTTGATTGCTGACTCCACGAACAACAGACAAGCTGCCTATAACAGTGACCAAAGTATGAGTAAATTAAGTATCTTTGGAAAAGAGAAAAAGCCAAAAGTCCATCACATATCATTAAGTTTTAAAAAGGGAAACTACATAAAATGAGTAACTTAAAAAAAATTAACAGTGCAGCTAAAAAGGTACATGCTTGCAGGTGGCATAGAAAAAAAAATACCATAATTAGAGGCTCAGAGTATATTTATACTGCTACAGAAGACTTTAAAAGAAACAAAAAAAAGCTTTCTACATTTGCAATGAGGAAAAGGATGGTATTAGAGGTAAAAGGAGTTGTATCTAAAAAAGGAAAACAGAAAACAAAAGAAAGGAAATTCTGGCAAATTAAATAGAAACCACAAATGTTGACCTACTAACCATAGAGTGGAATCCATTGCTTAAATCACCACTGATGCTAAAAAGTAAACTGAAATCCACTCTAGTTCATGTTAGTGTGCCGGACTGCAAACTGCACAGCCTCTTGAGCTGCTACACGTGCTTTTCTGCTCATCCTGCTCTAAGTACAACGATTTACAATAGTGGGTGGAATAGATCGGTAGCCACTTCATCTCAGATCAACTAGCTCAATCCACTGTCATACAAAAGTTAACACTTTCATGCTTGCCCTAAAAATCTGCTAGATACCTTGTTCCCTTACACCGCACTTGGCTAGAAGTACCTCTTGTCTGACCAGAACAGCTGCTGTAACGTGCAAAACTGTCAGCAGAAGTTTTGTGACGTTTATTCTTCCTACAGACACTTCATAATCCTCCTGAAAAGATACTTCAGTGTGCCTGCTCATATGCTTCTTCATAACAGTGATCTCATCCATGTCTAGAGGGATCCTTGTAATGCACCTATGTCTCATAAGCACTTCTCCTAAAACACCTATGTCTCATATTTATTGACTCCATATGGAATACCTCTTATGCAACAGGGAGGGGAATGAGAGTGCCTCAGCTGATGGGAAGGCGATATGCTGCGGCCTGGGACAATCTATGCACAGGGCTATTCCTAGGAACACCACCTGAGGTTCAGCAACATTATCAGCCATAGAAGTGCTATTAAATTCTAGTTCTTTAAAGATAAATATTTCACTGCCAGCTGACTTTCACATGCCACTGCATCCAGAGTCTATATGAGCAATGTTAAAAATTTGCAGTGAATCTATTAAGTACACACTATGATAATTAGAATTATGTAACTGAGCTGCTTTCTTTGTTGTTGTCTTTTAAAAATCTGACCTGCTGAATTAAAATCGAAAGAAACCCAAGACTCTCGTCTTCAGCATTCCTGTGTGATGGCCGGGTAAGCAATTTTTCCAGACAAGATTTCAAAACCATCAGAAGCCTTTTTGTACAACTCCTCACAGGCAGTGGTGAGTGCTTTACAAAACAGTATTTCTAGCTTTTGCAGCTTTCCAATATTTTTTTTTTTTTCCTCAGATTTTGCTTTATATAAAAGATTATCTGAAAGTCTTCCAACTGAGCTTTGTACTTAGATTTGTAAGACACCTGGCCAGTATTTTTGGCTCACAAGTCTTTATAAAGAGGAATACAGTCATTTATACGCATATTCCACAAAATAACTTACACAGCGCTTTGTGAAACAGATGCACTTTTCCATCCTTGTTATCTCTAGTGGCCACAGGACACTACACTTTTCAGATTGCAAGCGACTGCTGAAAGAAATGTATTTTAAAGACGATACCTAACTGTTCTGAATGAAGAAATAGGACGCCTGGCAAATGAGCACAGACACACTGTTCCAAACAGAGAGAACACAGTACTGGCAAATGCAAGTGTGAGACAAGAAAAAGGGGAGTGAGTTAGAGAGCTGGAAGATGAATACAGAGGGGCGCTTAACCGCAAAATATAAAAAACTGCATCATCTATAAGGATGGAGAGAATGGAAGATTTGTAAAATGGATAAATAGGGTTTTTAATGCATACATATAATGGGTCTGGGACAAATGAAACAGATATAAGATGAGAAAACTGCTGGGGGTGCAAAAGTACTACTTAGATTTGCATGTATGCAGATGGAAGCAAAGATGTGTTTTAAGAAGCTACTAGCTCTTTTCATGCAAGCCTTTACCACACAACATACTACAACGTATTAGATTTCTTTGGTTACATTCTGTTATTTTTTTTTAAAAGAAACAGTAAGAATTGGGTAGATGCCAAAAAAATATACCTATACTTTGCTTTCCATGTCTCATTCACCCAGCATATTCTGTTTATGTAAACATGTGCTTTTTCTACAACTGGAAGACACAGAGATAACATGAGAACAGCAGCACTGTATCTGTATAGAGAAAACGAGACATCCAGATGAAGATTCATACAGCCAGTGCTGGACTGCACAAACAAGACAACAGCTCTCAATATGCAACCCTAGAGCGAGCAAAAGAGCATCCCTTCTCAAGTGACAAGTGAAACAATGAGAACAGAGAAGGAGGCATTATACAAAAATGCGTGCAATGAAGGAACAGTAAAATATTTTCCCATAGTACCTACAGCTTTAATTCTGTTATTTATTCCAAAGAACTAACCAGAAATGGAAATCAGACATCACATTTAATACAACAACACTGCAACTAACCCTTTACATTACTACTTCTATTGTCTCCTCTCTTACCTGCTGTTTTCTGAAGTATTTTGGGTTGCAACAGATACTGTGTGAAAGCTACATAGTTAAAGTGTTAGAATATAAAATCCTAAAGAGTAATGCTGAATATTAGCCCTGGTTAAAGTCAGCTATTTAGAGGACATCTAAAAATCACATCCCCCCTACCATACTACACAGAAACAGAAATGCTGATTTGCTACATACTAAGAACAAATTTCCATTTAAGTGTATACTTAGTGCACCCAAATATATTCTTAAGATACAAAAAAAGTAACTGATTGGATATAAGATCAACTTAAACTTAGGATAATTTGTTTAAATTACTATCATTGCCCTAATCTGTTAAAAAATAAAAATGGAGCGTATCTGAAATAATTTTACGAGAAATCTATTAGAAGCTTTTACTATACCATCAGACATTTCCTCTCTACCTTCTCACACTCAGGTTTCGGGTTTTTTGTTACATCTTTAGTTAAATAACTAAAGGAATACAAATAACTAGCAGAGACTCTAAACTAAAGACCTTTAAACAGATATATTTCAGTGTCTTGTAGAGGTTTTGTAGCTTTTTTTTTAATACACTGTAGTTATTCATGGTTTACTTTAGAATACAATACTAACAACAGACTATGCTGACTTCAGCAGCAAAATATGCTATCTTTAACAACAGACTGTGGTTTCAACTAGTAACTAAACCTGAGACACAAGTACACAAGTGCTAAGCTTTCACCTTCCCCCCCCCAAAAAAAAAGTTTACCTGTGATGTTGAGTGTCAAAATAACCTTTAGAATAATGAGAAATCCAAAGATCAATCCTTATTATGACATCCTTTCTGCAAATGGCATGTTTTCTGTTCAGATAACAGTTAAACACTATTTTCTGGAGAGGTGCATATGTGATGATTCATCTGCGTTTGCCTGAACATGTATGTGAATCTAGCACTTGAATAAATAACATCTGTATACCATGCCCACGTCTGCAAAGCACCAAACACTGTATGGGCATGTATTCTTTTATCAACAGCAAAGAACAGGATTTCTAAGGGCTTCGTGGTTGGTTCCCCACATTTATATTGCTGAAACTGTTCCAAGCCAACAACTAGTATGAACACAAAAGAAAAGCCATTTGTTCAGCAGTAGCTGTGGTTCTACAAGATGCATGCTCTCATGCACAGGGGATCAGGCAGCAGTTGTGCCTATTTCACCTGTTCCGTACAAGGTACAGAGCAGAGTGTGTAAGTGTAGGGTGGTTTCAACCTCCCTTCAGGTCCTTTGCTGATGGGAGTGTTATTAATTATGCAAAGCCCACAGGGAGGGAATGGAAGCCCAGAACTAACTGCAATCAACCATTTATTTTTAAAGGAAAACCTGTGAAATAACTCCTTTTTGGAAAAAGTTAATATACAATATTTCTGCAGCAAAAACTGTTCCCAGAGACCCTGCCACCAGCTTCAGTTCCTGTCCGCCAGAATGCCATGGGCTCTGTGACCCCCAGTTCCTAAAGCACCAGGGGCATCCATGGAAACTGTTTCTGAGGATTTCCTCCTTGCCTTATGGTTAGAGGAGGCAAATCTGTCCTTTGGGTTTTCTAGGTCTAGGCCTGTGGAAGTGCCAACTCTTCCAAATTCACAGGAAGACATCACTTCAAACTAGTCTTCCAGGCAGCTCCAGAGTCATCTCCACTACTTGGAGTTAAATAACTTTCCACCTAGAAATATGGCAGAACCCCTTCATGCTCTGTGACTACGACCTTGCTTGAGTAAGACCCCTCAAGCTTCCAGATTCCTTCATAAAGTACAAGAATACCAACAGCAAAATTACACAGCTCAAATCAATCACAGTCCTGTACACTGAGGTACAGAGAATACTCATGCACAAAACCAGTTTGCCACTACATCTAAAATGATAGGAAATGCATCAACAATCACAGATACAGAAAAAAAGGGAGCATTTTACACTGAGAGAGGATTTTTTAAAGCCAGGTACCTGAACTATTTCCAGTACTGGAAAGCAACAGTAGTGAACTAACGCAGAGGTTTGCACCAATGATGCTGGAAAAGCCAGGTATGACCAGAACGATTTTGAGGGGATAGATGAATACAGTAAGATGCTGAGGAACTGTATGCTTCTTTTGAACTTAAAAGTATTAGGCTAGAATCAACCGTTTTCCAAGCTCCAGTGTTATTCTTTCCATTATGGGAGGCTGCGGCAGAGAGTGCTACTTGTCTGAGAAGTCTCTTAGTAAAAAAGTCCCACGGGAAGGGACAAGCAAAAGAGCAATGAATATTCTTCACTTAACTGCATCAAGATACCACTTGCCCTATATTATCCTGACCCACGCTACAAGGAAAAAGATGAAATAACAGGCAGTAGATCAAGAGTTGCATATACATAAAAGAAAAAAGATCCACCGATATCTCAGACAGGATATAAACCTTTACATAAAAAAAAAAACAAAAAAAAACAAAACACCCCATACCCGAAGAAACCACACTCCTCTCCAAAGAATACCTGAATTCTAGGGCATACAGACAGCATCTTTAAAATGTATGGCCTCCTTGAAAGAAGGCTACTGATAACAATATTGAAGATGCTTAAAACAGGACCTGTAATCAAGCTATTGTTATTTTGATTAAGTGAATTAAGGCTTGCTTTTGTACACCTATGACTGTGGAGTGCCTTTGAGTGTCACTGAAAAGCCAGGTTACTTCTGAAGAAAAGTACCTGAAGGCACAAAGGTGATGTTCTAGTGATGCCCCAGTTCTCATGAATGCATCAATGAGAAACAACAGCAGGTATTTGTCAAGTGATCCCAACAGAAAAGGAAACCCAGCTTCTGCAAGCTTCTCTCTACCTCTGAATCTGACTTGCAGTTTTACTAACAGGTCCCAGCTTACACCTGCTGTAAGCTTTTCACTGGAAACGGTATATAGCAAAAATATAGCTTGCATTAATTTTTTAAGAGATGAATACTATCAGTTAACTAGAACATCTTTCTGCAAGAGATTTTTTTAAGCACTTAGAAACTAATCTACCTATTCAAAATAGTGATTTAATGAACGTATAATCATGTCTTTTAAATTTTGGGGTTCTGCTGCTCAAGACAAGTGTTAATTCTGCAAATCTCCAATTACTAATTGTTTTCTTTACATTAGAAATCGCCACATTATGTTTGCTGCTACTAGTAACAAGGTACAAGGCTAGGGTTTTTTGAGAACATCCTTGACATTTGCACCATTTTGCTACTTCTTGAAAACGAACTATTAAATATGACTACAGCTAAAAAGACCTTAACTAACTACTCCACACGAGGCCAGGAAGAGTTCTATACACTGAAGTTAATGAGTTTAAATCCAAACTTACATATAAAAATCAACTAATTATCCCATCTGAAACACAGGCTTGTAAAACTCTCAAGTTACTTGTAAAACGGTCTGCTACACACGAGTAAGATGTTTAAATGACTTGTTTGACTAGATGCATTCACCATGAAATTGATTCTTTTAAAGCATTATTTTTAAACTTGATACAAGCTAACTGTGTAAACCAAATATGGGAAAAAAATGTGGCATTATAAAGCATAGGTTTCAGTATGAGTTTGGTATGTTATGAGGTCGAGGGTTACTTGAATGAAAAACTCATCAAGAACAAAAAGTCATTTGCAGGGCAGTAATTTAAAGGTTTAATACGATTGAACTATTTTGCTATTTCTATGCCAAGATGTACCATATAGGGTCTAGTGTACTAGAGCTGCCTGTGCAGCTCCTAAGTAGTACAAAGACAATGAAAAAACAAATAGAACATCCTTCAGCCACAAGTACCAATGATAAATCAGAGTTGGTATTTTTTATGGTCTGAAAGTAGCACTAGATTGTGGCTTTATATCTGACACTTCCGGTTAGATTTAGTAATATTATTTGGTTGTGTCTTTTAGGCAGTTGGTGGCATGAGAAGGGGATAACTAGAAAGAAGTTAATGAATATTCCTCTGTCTCCAGCTCAGGGACTCAGTTTTTAACCTTATGGTGGTCCAGATTTTAAACAAAAAGAAGAAACCACTGCAAAGAGGTCACGGAGTTGAATTTATAAAAAAAAACTAAATATAAAAATCTATTCTTCAATAACATTTTAGATTTGAATGTTTACTGTGGTCCTATAAATACAGAAAGCTAGACCATGCCAGGATTACTGAACATAATAGAATTTGCAAAGTAATGTTTTATGTTTGCTTTGCTAACTGGAAAATCATTCATTTGGTTTTCAATGAATCAGTGTACTAACAGTACATTGCTTATAATTCACAGACGCTTTAGTGACTTAAACCAAAAAGAGTCTACTTGCTAATAGCTAAAATTTGAAATCTTGCTAATGTGACATTTCCAATTGTCCTTTTAAAACAATGAATTACCTCATTACAAGATGAAGCACTAACAACAGATTATTTTAAAAAATCAATACAATGAGTAAAGTGTTTTATACATTGCTCTAGAAAAGCTGGAAAAGATACTATGCTGCCTACTGTAAAACTGATTTGGAGAAGAATCAAATTCTCAGACTTTGGATAAAGAAGTATTTGCACATTGTACAGTAGTTTACTCAGCATCCAGTGAAGAATGCCACCAGCCATGCTGTTTCACAGGTCCAATTGTAGACAGATTAATAGAAAGGACAGTGTCCTCATGATGTCAGTCAGACCACAGGCAATGAGCAGGAACTGGAGAGGGGAAGTAGAGAGAGGTGTGAAGAGACCAACCACATACAATGGCTTTAGATGACTTATGAGCTATAAAACATCCTGCTTCTAATGATGTCTTATCCATCACAGCAGAAATGACATCATATTAAAAAGATTCCATCCCAGCTGGTACCATATCAGCTTCACATTTGCCACCTAGAAAGCACAAATCTGAAAATGGACTTGATGGTGCTCGGAAGCAGAGTGTACTGAAAAATGTGTAATGCTCAGATAAATCAAGGTGAAACACATTTGTCACAGGAAACAAAAAATGGTTTATTGGTTCCCCTGATAAGCTTTAAAATGTATTAACAGGATCTATTGGTATAAGGTATAAACACAATCAAATGGGTTGAGATTAAAGACACATGCAGAACATACAAGTACAACTGGATCCTATAAAAAAATCCACTGTCTGGTGGTCTGACTGGATCTTCGGCTATTCTAGGAGGGGAGGTAGCAGTTCTTTTATTCTATACAAAACACACGCAACATCGTAACACTTCTGGTAGGATTTCTATATTCCATTTTTTATCATAGGTTAACATAGCTGAATTTTGTGAACTTTATTGTAAGGGTTAGTTAAAACACCAAATTCCTTCCCATTTAGCCTTGTCTGTAGTTATGGATACATATATGAAGATAAAAAGGCAATGAAACTATATTTGAAGTTGTATTGTTCTACTAATACAGCCTGTACACTCACAAGTCATATAAAACCAATCCTTACTTCTGTGAACACAGTCATTCACTTTGCAAAATGAATTTTCTAACCTAAAGGGTAAGCACGAACAATTCAATTATTTTTGTTATCCACAGTATATAATTTATCACCTAAGTAATTTGGTTTGCCTTCTTCACCGGATGACGTTTTAAAGCATGGCAGTAACAAAGAGATAACTCAATAAACAATACTTGTGTTTGTGCACAAATACCCTGGATGACATGGAATGTCTCATTCTCTTTCTTTCACTACTCACATTTATAGATGACAGTAAGTTTATTATCAGTTTTGTAATTAACTCATGCTTGATAAAACAGTATAAGAAACATAGAAAATTGCACTTCAGCTACTACATGTTAGTCTACACACAAGAAGAACATCTCAATTTCCATCATATATAAAGGGAAAGCGGCATTATCATTAAAACCACTGCACAAAATGCCCAGCTGAAGCAAGAGGAGATATACAATGTCTTGTTAATGTCATATCCGATACTGTTTCACCTCTTTAAGCACTCTCAACATCTTAAGGTGCTATAAAGAAGCAAAAGCTCTTGGTCAAGTAATTTTTTTTACAAACAGTTCATCTTCCTATTACCAGTCCTAATCTGTGGAGATATGCACACATCCAGTGCAATACAAATCCATTTTACAGGAAGAAAAAAACATTTTTTACTTTGATACCAGTACATTCTAGCCACTTACACTTTGCAACACAGTGTGATACCACTGTGATACAGACCATGCCTCTATCTGATAGAGATAAGTCTGGAACATTTTGAATCCTAGTTTGCAATTACAGCTGAGGATGTTCAGAAGCAGGAAACTGCAAGAAGAATTAGTAGAGGACATCAAACAGAAGGGAAAAAAAAAATCCCTTTCCATACAATTGCCAGCATTAATATATTTTAGGATCATGATCTAGGCCACCTTCCTGCAGAAGGAAGTTTGCGCGAAGAAGTAGAGGTCAAACCTAGAATGACATGGTTCACTGAATGACCAAATAGAAGTTTACATATTTCCTTTATGGCTGCTGGCACTGTTTTTGGCCTAGAAGCCTCTAATGAACAAAGAGAGCTCTGATCCCTTCTGGAGCCATTCATATGTGATTAAGATCCAACAATACAGCACTTTGATCCACTGAGCAACAGAAGGATCGGATGTTTCCTGAAGGAGTCATTTCGGGTGAAAGGGGAGGAGAAGAAAGGAAGAAGGGAATTTTCACGATCAGGTCAATCTGACTGAGACAGCACTCTTCTCAATTTGACGTGCATTGTACTCTCTAGAGAGTTTGAAGCTTTGGAAAGATGACAGACAACTGAGGTATGGAAAGGGGTGAACTGCGGTATCAATGTCTCAAGTACAAAGAACAAATTTATCTTTTTGAAGATGAAATAAGATTAATTTTCAAGAGAAGCAAACTGAATTAGCTGCTGCAAGCAACAAAGGGGGATACACAGACAATCATTACAGCAAATCGGATAACATCCTTCATAGAGATGCCTGAAAAGCTTGCAGTACCATAGTCAAAAATACATGCTTCCTCACTCTGATGTAGCTGAAAACAGCAGGAGATGTATGGGTAGGTCTATCGAAAAAAATATATCTCAGAGAATGAACACCTGGTTGCTTGAAAGTAATCTTTCTATCTTGACACCAATATACTTCACATAACCCAAGCGAATTAAAGGCCTGTTTGAAGTCAGAAGAGCATGTACATGACACACCATTTGGAGGAGTATTTACTTTTTTCAGCAGACATAAGTATTAAGCACAGGTGATGGATTCAGATCTACAGGAATGAACGGAGGCTGGAATGTCTAGACGACCAGGAAAGCATAACACAGGTGTGACAACTCTGCTCGACTATCACATTCCAACATTTTCAGTATAAACTAAGTAACTTCCATCATCTGTTGATATAAAAGCAGAAGAGGGAAAACATATTTGGCTTTGTCTACTACAAATGTCTACTCTTAATTTATTTTGGAAGCTAGCTCTCCTTTTCATATTTGGGTTGGATGCTTCCAAGTCCACCTGGGGATGGCTCAGCTCTCTGGCTATCCAGTACAATAGTTTTCAGTTCAGACAACACTTCAAGTTCTCTGTAACTGGTTTAGCCAGACTGCTCTTACTTGAATGCTTTTTATGTGTCTGTCCTACTGGACAGCAGGTAATTTTTTGCTTAACAGAAAATATTTGCATTTGACATTTACACTCTAACTTCTTAAATTCCTTGCCAATATGTGTGCTATGATTCCTTATGTACAAATCCAGCAAAATACACTGTCTTTCCTCAGATGATTCTTGAAAACCAGCAATACGGTAGAGCTGCACTGACAGCCAACTACCAACAGCTGGAAAGTTGAGGTGAAAACAAAGGGATGAACAAAGTGCTATCCTGTCCTGGTTTCAGCTGGGATAGACACTTTTTTTCCAGGAGTAAAGGATCACCTTCTTTGCTTTGACAGGCCAGCTGGAACACGGGGTGCAAATGTATTTTCATTCACTGGCAGGAGCTCAGTCTGCTTCATTTGCTATTCAAACTTCACTGTAGCATTAGACTTGTCCATGTGACTCACGGACAAAGGTGAATGCTGCAGGAGTGCAGCCCTCCACACGTGCAAGGTGAACAGAGATCCAGTTGTGGGCATACATTGAAATTAAGTCAAGTTTGACCAGCAGAAATGAAAGCAAAAAGAGATAAGGAGACTACACATTGGATTTTTTTAAATATTTTCCTTCTTCCATAATTCAGCTGAAAAGAGAGCTCAGGAAGGTAGGAAGAGGTGAAGAAACAGCAAAAGACAGAGGCAATGGGCAGCAAAAGAAAGACATGCTCCATTAGGAACATGTCAAGACAGAGGGAAAGACGCAGAAATCAAAGCAGAAAGTTCAGACCATGATTAGTTTCAGATCAGTTTTGTTTATCGGAAATTTCAAGAGGCTGATATGAGGCATTACTGTAGATGTAGAACTCCATCTTCCATTACAGCTACTTGTTTATCTCCAGTGTTTCCCATTTATTTAGGAAGTCAGCTGAAAGTTCTCATTCAATAAAGCCCATATTTTGGGACAAAATCCAGAGGTTAGAAAAAAATGTATTTTGCAAATGGTACTGAGGAATACCACACTGCTCCCTCTATTTCAGACTCGCCTTAATCTGAAAAAGCTTCAATGTGAGCAAAGTTTTTAAGATCAAAGCTCATTCAAGAATGCCACTATGAACTGCAAAACACTTTATTTTTCATGCTTGTTCAACAAAACCACTATGAATCACAAACTATCATCATGACATTCCCTGAAAGCACAGCAAAAATAACAATATGGTAATATCCCATACGAACATGGCCTGAGCAAATTCAGGCTGTTCAGCCTGGAGAAGAGAAGGCCGCGTGGAGACCTCATAAAAGCTTTCCAGTATCTGAAGGGGGCTACAAGGATACCGGAGAAAGACTTTTCATTAGGGACTGTAGCAATAGGACACGGGGTAATGGGCTCAAACTTAAACAGGGAAAGTTCAGGTTGGATATAAGGAAGAAGTTCTTTACAGTAAGGGTGGTGAGGCGCTGGCAGAACTTGCCCAAAGAAGTTGTGAATGCTCCATCCCTGGCAGTATTCAAGGCCAGGCTGGACAGAGCCTTGGGTGGGATGGTTTAGTGTGAGGTGTCCCTGCCCATGGCAGGGGGGTTGTAACTAAATGATCTTAAAGTTCTTTCCAACCCTAACCGTTCTATGATTTATCATCCTTACATGAAGTTATAGGTAACAGAACACCTACAACAATAAACCATTATTAGAGAGAAGATAAAACATTCAAAACATGTCTTCAATTCAGCTCTTGGGTTTTGGTGGGTTTTTTGTTTGTGTGTTGGTTGTTCTTTTTTTGTAAACCGTAACCTATAAGCACTATGACTTCAGCAAATTTGGCTTATTTACTGCTATATTCTTACCTTCATTTGAAGGGCATTATCTACTTTGAGCATCATTTATGCAGGCATAAATAAGCTCCAGGCTGATAGAAATTGCAATAGGGACACCAGATCTCTGTCTGAAAAAGAATTTTTGGATTCTAGAAGTCTTTTGTGCAAGAATACCATCTGACGTTAGAGATATTAATGAAGGAAATGTCATATATCCCTGCGAGCTACATACTATTTCCCCAGTTCTGCAGATGGAAAGCTGAAAGTAGAGATTAAAATCCTCAAACTGGCAAGTTATTTCATCAAGTGTCTGATTACCAGTTGTGAGCAGTCCCACTCAGGCGAGTAAATACATCACTTCTGACTTACAGTTTTTTCCAGTTCTTCCCACACGCCCCCATCCCAAGTATGCTGGAATAAGCTCAGCCAGGTAATGGCTAGCCAGAAGAAAAACAACACTTCTTTTTAGGAACTGACACCAGCTCAGACTTGTTCTTTTCTGAGTCTGTGCCTTGGAGAAGTTCAGGAAACTTGTCATTTCTACACAGAAACTGTCTTCAAAAATACCCTAAAATACATTCACTTATAAATGGGCTCTGGCAGCACCTGGATCTGGCAAATCTTGTGACCCAAGGAAGGGAACAAGACAGGTGACGTGTTTCTGTGTTTTCCTTAGGTCTTTGCCTTTTTGGAAGACACAGGGAATTATTTGTGCTTATCATATAGCTATTCAGTAAATTCCTTATAAAGGAGTGAATATATCCAGACTCTTGGTCAGTAAAGGAGACAAAAGTTAGATTGCCAGACAGGTAACAACACAAAAAGGTGTAGAGGACTGGTTTGCTCTGCAGACAAATATAACCTGTCTCTCTTTAGTTCAGATATTGGGTAGCAGTAAATTGGAGAAAAAAAAAAAAAAAAGTAATTTGGAATTATCAGAAAAACTTAGAATTTTTTTACTAATCTCTTTCCCAGTACATGTTGGTGTACTGGAAAATAATGAATTATACATTGTAGATACAGTAACCTTTCTTACCCACATCCCTCAACTTTTTCACATTGTTGTAATATGACCATATAGAAGTGCTAATTTTCTTTTCCCTACCAGGTTAAGTTTGAATACACAAGTTCAATGAGTTTAAAGTAGAGTAAGACCAAGTTTATACAAGCGTTTCGTTGGCAAGTATGTATCTTATGTGTAAATGTATGTATGAAGAACTGCAGTATGTCAAACAATTTTTGTCCCATTTCACAGAATCACAGAATCACAGAATCCCAAGGGTTGGAAGGGACCTAAAAAGATCATCTAGTCCAACCCCCCTGCAAGAGCAGGGTAACCTACAGTACATCACACAGGAACTTGTCCAGGCGGGCCTTGAATATCTCCAGTGTAGGAGACTCCACAACCCCCCTGGGCAACCTGTTCCAGTGCTCTGTCACTCTTACAGTAAAGAAGTTCTTCCTGATGTTAACGTGGAACTTCCTATGCTCCAGTTTACACCCATTGCCCCTTGTCCTATCACTGGATATCACTGAAAAAAGCCTAGCTCCATCATCCTGACACCTACCCTTTACATATTTGTAAACATTGATGAGGTCACCCCTCAGTCTCCTCTTCTCCAAGCTAAAGAGACCCAGCTCCCTCAGCCTCTCCTCATAAGGGAGATGTTCCACTCCCTTAATCATCTTTGTGGCTCTGCGCTGGACTCCTTCAAGCAATTCCCTGTCCTTCTTGAATTGAGGGGCCCAGAACTGGACACAATATTCCAGATGCGGCCTCACCAAGGCTGAGTAGAGGGGGAGGAGAACCTCTCTTGACCTACTAACCACTCCCTTTCTAATGCACCCTAAGATGCCATTTGCCTTCTTGGCCACAAGAGCACATTGCTGGCTCATGGTCATCCTCCTATCCACCAGGACCCCCAGGTCCCTTTCCCCTTCACTACTTTCCAGCAGGTCAACCCCCAACCTGTACTGGTACATGGGGTTGTTCTTCCCCAGATGCAAGACTCTACACTTGCCCTTGTTAAATTTCATCAAGTTTCTCCCCGCCCAACTCTCCAGCCTGTCCAGGTCTCGCTGAATGGCAGCACAGTCCTCTGGTGTGTCAGCCACTCCTCCCAGTTTTGTGTCATCAGCAAACTTGCTGAGGGTGCACTCAGTTCCCTCATCCAGGTCATTGATGAAAATATTAAACAGCACCGGTCCCAGCACCGACCCCTGAGGAACTCCACTAGTCACAGACCTCCAGCTAGATTCTGCGCCATTGACCACAACTCTCTGCCTTCTTCCTTTCAACCAGTTCTCGATCCACCTCACTACTTGATCGTCAAGCCCACACTTCCTTAGCTTATCTATGAGGATGCTGTGGGAGACAGTATCAAATTTCCCCACATTTACACCTGTATTAGGAGTCCCAGTACTATGTACTATGTATTCACCACACATACAGTTGTTCAAAATATAGCTGAGACTTCTGCTTGGCACAGAGCCAAGAAGACAAGATACTAAAGCCTATTAACACTGCATCACGACTGTGAATTAAAGAATCCTGTGGAACCATAAACTGTCTAGAAAGAAAATGAGAAAAATAATAAAATTTGATCAGCGGGTTAATATATTTTTATTAGTGCCTGGCAGCAGACTAGTAATAGACCATTTAAACGTGTACAGCAATATAACTGACTTGTGTCAGACGCACAGTGGTGAAAAAGTCTGCAGAGAGTATTTATAGCTAATAAAAACATAACAAAACAAAAACAAGAACCTGACTAGACTTAGCATAGATTTTATCTGTATTTCTCAAGCTGATATTCTCCAGAGGATAAAGATTCTCTAAAGGAATCAAAACATTACCGAATGCTTCCAGGCTATCAATGACAGTAATTACATAGCAAGCACTGCTGGGAAACTAGTATTCCCACTTTAAAATCCCAAACTATTGAAAAAAGCTCAAAACACAACTCTCCCCACACCAAACTCTGTCTAAACAAGGCAAAAATAGCTGTTCCATGCAGAGAATTTGCCCAGTCCACAAGATGAACGCTGTAAGCTAGAACTACGTCTCTGTCAGTGGCTGCAAAAAGTAATATTTCAAAGCATGTCTGGCCCATTACTCAAGAATTTTACAGCAAGTGTCCAAAATAAAATTACTACTTTTTTCATAATCAATTATAAAATGAGCATAAATTATTATTATTTTAAGTTAGATTTTATATTTCCTCAAGCACTTTGGTCTTGAGCAGCCGAATTTTATGGTTTTAGAAAATCTTGTATTTAAATACTGAAAAGACTGTATTTAAAAAAACAAGGATGTTTAAGAAGTTTCAGGCTCTTTTTCTGGCATTCCCACTTCTGTTCTGTGACATTACAAAGCTAATATTAATTAATTTTATCTACTAATGCATTTGAGAAGCTTGTGGATGAAGAGTTTATGAACACAAGTGAAGATTCTCCAAGTAAATATAAACAGAAAGTCAGAATATTAGCTGAGTATGGAAACTTTAACAGTAGATTTTTGTTGTCTTTCTCTGCCACCAAAATGGTTTTACTGTTTGTTAAGACATTTATATATATTTATACAGAATTTAAAGATAGAAAGGAAAAACATCAAAGAAAAAGGAGAAAATAAACATAGCCTGTTTATCCCTCTTCATTCCTTCTCCTCCCCCCCCTCAATCAAGTGCCTTTCCTGTGCTTACCTTGTCCTGATCTTTCAAATCCACCCAACTGGACAAGAACCATCTGCTGCAGCACCACAGCCCACAAGGCCAGGAATAGCTGGAGAACCATAGCATCACCTAGCCCACAGGCTGTTTTCTCACGACTGCTGAAAACGTGTCCAAAAGCCAGGTCATACTGCCTTCCATCTCCCACAGAACAGATTGCAGTGACTCAGGATCCTTCTGGGTCAGCAGTCCGCTGGGCCAACCTGCCACTGTCGTACACAGAACTAATTCACTCCTCTTACAGCCACTCCACCAAGCCTATTTTCAAATCATTTAAATGTGTTCTGGCAGACAGCTATGACAAATAAGTGCCTCTTAGCAGCAGACTGAAGTGAAGCTTGGGGACATTCAACAAGAACAGACGTGCAATTCAGTTTAACACTGGACAACCCATTTTTGTTAACCTTTTTTTTTTTTTTTTTTTACATGGTACTGCATCAAACTACTCAAAACACTACAGTGGTACCACATAAACACATTTTCTTGGTGTTTCTTGAGGACCTCCTAGAACAAAACCTGGAGTTGTAACACCTTGCTGTGCTAAGGCAATGGTTACTTTAGCAACTTGATTAATCCATTCTAGGTCAGTAAAGCATGCATGCATTTATGCGAGTTAACTTCACAAATAGGCTATGAAAATGATACAAAGAAAGGGAGAGGTTACAGCCAGAAAGAGAACACCTTTAAATAATAAAAATGAGTAACCTCCACAGCAGAATTCCTCAGATGGAATTATAATGTATGCTTCCTTTTTGTTCCCTGCTTACTATGTAGCAGAACTTCTTTGGCAGTTAAATATTAGTAAGAAAGATGTTTATATACTGCCCTTGCCTTACGTTCTCATCATTCTCTCCCTAAACACACACACAAAGAAGATGCAGAAATCAACTGAACTGCAAAAAAGCACAAACAACTCCTCAAATGTTTTCAAAACAATTTTCTGGAAAAAGATCCAGGTACCACCTGAAGTCAACAAAGGGACTTTCCTGTTGGTATTTTGTACGGAAGGAAATGATATGAAATCATCCAGAAAGACAGCTATCATAACCAAATTAAATAGTGTTGTCTTTCTTTGGTGTTATGTAAGAGGTTCACTGCGGCCTCTCTATGATAATACTCTAATGATGGCAGTATCAAACCTGAATTGAGAGCATGTGATATAAAGCAATACCATAACTATCTAATTAGTATCATAAACATCACCTATTTTTCCAGTTAAAAATATGACTAATACATTAAAACTTCTGTATTATACTAAAACAGGTTTGAGATACATGAACTGAAGTACAGGAACAAGGAAATGCCCTGTTTCACTACTTAAAAAAATATTTTTAAAGCCAGTATACAATTCTGGAACATCACAGCAAGGCAGCAAATCCAAGCTTATTTCAATTCAGTATCACCATTCAGGAACCAGAAACAGGAGGCAAGGAAAAAGCCAAGGAAATTATTTCCCCAAGCATTTGTGATGTCTGCAAACGGGCAGAAGGAAGTTGACTGCTAGCATCAACAGAAGCAATAAAACAGAGGCTGAGAATTCACCGTCCTCTGTTCACCTCCATGGCAAATTACTTTCAGTGGTGCTTTTTTACTCTTGAAAAGGGTTCCAGCAGTTCCAAACACAGAAATAGTTACAAAAACCACTCACAACTTTGCTGGCTGCTTGTCAGAGTCTTTCACTGTTGACAGGTGTTTCCTTGATAGCTATAAGCACTATAGTAAAGTTGATTTGTAGACTAAAAAGAAGATGACGACTTGAAGCACTGCTAGCTGACCTGAACACAAATGTCAGGAAATATGGCAAAAGCTCTTCATGTGGGACAAGTCAGGAGAAAAGCACAGTGGAAGTCATACCTCAGACAACATTGTTCTCATTCAGACCCAAAGATCTGTGGTCCTTTAACACTATAAGGTAGCTGGCTCTCTAATGAGAGCTTCTCTTTTCAAAGATTACAATAATATGATGCTAATGACAATAGAAGTTTAATGTCTATGCTTACAAACTAAGTGAATACCATGGGCCACAAAGTAAGAACCTCTTCGGCCATGGGCTGCAAGCCAGAAGGAAGCATTCCTCATCTGTTTGCTACAGCTGGTGGCTCTTCCTACTTCCTTCTCCTGGAGGATGAGACCTTGTCTACTGCAGGACTACTGGGAATGAAGGGTGAACACAACACAGCCAGTAGACAGAAAAGAGTCAGTAGCCACTGTGCTATCCAAGCAATTATTTCTGTGTATTGGCTTTCTGTTTCAGGGAGGTATCTCAAGCTTGGAAGAGCCTATTTTCTGCTTTGAAGGTTCTGATGCTCCAAAGCAAAAACTCTAAAAATGTCTGCTAAGTCTCGGTAACTACCACAAATGCTGTGACAATGAAGTAAGAACTGTTCATAGAGATCACGTCCTCCCCTGCTCCCTTTGAGGGCAACTACAAGTTCATCAGCAACCATTCACATGGGAAGGTTTGCTGGGTTATGCTTGCTTACAGGCTGCTCATGCAACAGCAATAAGACCAAGTGCAAAAGCGCCCAAGTGAGAAAAAAAGAGAGAAATGACAACCTGAAGAAACTTGTCTTTTTCTGAGGGGAAAATCCCCATGGAAACTCTCCCAAATCTCATGTGAAACTACATGTTTTCTAGCTAAGAACTCAGGAGGCTCATGTAAATTATTTGCACAGAAAAACAAATCCAGATAAACTTACATAGAACTGCATGAAAAGAGTACCAGCTGCAAATGAATGAATCAACTATCTTAAAAAACTGAGCTACAGAAATAAAGGCCAACCTTTTTCACTTATTCCAAGCTCCAGATATTCATTATCTGATTTGTCAAAGTTCTTAGCATTTTGTAGCACTTTCTAAATCCAAAGTACCTACTGAGTCTTTGATTGACAATATTTAACACAGAGAAATTTTCTCAAGGTAGGTATTGAGAAGAGAGAACTGAGAGAACACACAACATGGAACCACTCAAAATTGCTAGGTTTCACTGATTTATTTGGAATTAGACAAAAATTCTGTAACAAAGGTATTCAGATAAAGAAGCGTTCACTTACTTCAACCACATACTTCTTTGTTCATTGCTTTCCACATCCTCCCTAACGGGTCCTATTCCTTTCTCCAAGGATCACCAGCAGAGACCAGGATTAAGTGAAACACTAAGAAAAACTGCCATATTCAGTAAGGCTTTTAAGCTTATGCTGAACTTCCAAGTATTTAAACTGTTCTCTTAGTAGTTAAAAAGACATTGGAGAGCTTTAAGAATAGAGATGGGACCCTCATAATCTCTAAAAATAAGCCCTTGTTTAAATGCTTTGCTGAATCATGGTTTAAACACTGTAAAGTATTATTAACGGCTAATCTCCAAAGAATTCTTGCTGAATCTTACTCTTTTCCCTTACCACAGAAGCATCACTATGTACTTCAGCCTGCTTGATGGCCTGTTTTTGGCTCTCCACACTTGGTAGTAAGCTCTGTGATACACAATTTTCATAAAGACCCTGCAAAGCACACTGCAGAAGTAGGGTGACATGCAGGAATGAGAAAACCATAATATCACATGACTTATTAATATTACACCAATGCAGTAGGCTAAAAATAATCAGGAATGAATTTAGGCCAGATTTTTCAAATAAGATGCATACACTTAGAGTTCCAATGGAGATATGAATGCTGACCTGAGCACTGTCCAGTTTTCAGTGGTGGAATTTGCAAAGCTCAGGGTTTCAGATCTTCAACATCATGCTGTTTGTTGAAGTACCTGATTATGCAACATAACTTTATGCTGGACAGACTTGCTTTAAAATTTTGTTGATGAGATATTAAAATTAGTTACAACTTTATTCCCATGAAATGACCAATAGAAGTTCTCAAAACCATGTTCTGTTTTATAGCAGTACACAGCCTGAAACCAAATTTCAGTAGCTAGAAAGCTACTTTCAGAAGTATTCTTTACAGTTGGTTTTCAGCATGGAAACAAGAAAAAAGTACTGACGTCCTTTGTAGTGCACAATTTTGAATCATTTTTTTCTCTCTCAATTGAGGTTTTTTGGGAATATGATTGTAAATCATTCAGGCAAAGAAAACATTTCCATAGATGGACAAATCACCCCACAGCTGAAATGTATCCACACAAAAACTAAAAATAAAGCAGAATTATGCATCCACCTAACGTAAGTGTTATCTATTACAAAGAGCAAAAAGAATGCATCTCACAGTGAATACAAACCGTATCATACTTAAAAGGGAGACCACACCATCCTACATACTACCAAACGATAACATAAGACCAACAATTACAACTAAGGAAATGATTATGCAAAAGCCACTGAGAAACAGGTCCATGCAGGACTCGACTATAACTGGTCACTGCCATATGCTGTTGATGCAAAAGATTAGCAGAGAAACAATTTGAGAGAGATGTGCTGGAAGCATAAGCCCTCTCTCCCACATACTACCAAGATCCTATCTTTCATACTCTGGAGGGGGTTCTGCACACAGGGCAGAACCGTAGTATAGGTTCCAAAAAAGAAAATGAACTGTTTCTCAAAATAATTCATTGAACAAACAGAAGTCAGAGAAGTAATTTTTATGGAAGAGAAACACTCTTCGCAATATGGCAATACTAAAACTCACCCACCAACAACCATCCTGCTGTTGTGTCAGGGCTGATTCTGTAATCACATGAAATTTCAGCAGGATAAAAGGGTATACAGAGGTGAGAACATTTCCCCCTTAAAAACAGTATTTATGTAGCTACTATATGCATGTTAAATATTTTTCTACACATTTATCTATGTATTAAAAAAACCCAAAGAAAGATGTACACAAATGCACATCTCTGCATAAAAACAGCTTCTCAAGGAGCTAAGAGTGAAAATTCTCCCCCTCCTGCAATTTCTTTTTTCACCCCCAAATGTCGTATTATACATAATACTAACTTACACATGTATAGAGGACAAAATGACTTCATACACTGTTGCATCAGGAGACACCTGGAATGTTTGTGATATTGCTAATAAATTGCCAATTTTACAATAGCCCACATATTTTAGCATTTGCTTCACTTCCATCTGCCAAAAAATGTGACATGATGAGTGTTCGGTGTCTAGCATTATTTCTTAATTCTTATTTGTAACTGAAATTACTAAACATTTTATTAGGAGAAGGATAAAATGCACTTTAAAACACAACTTACGGACAAAAGCAGCTTCTACAGAGTTTTTCACCACATGTGTTTCCTCTTGCACAAAGCCATACACGGTACATCACAACCTACAAAGCTCACTGTACACCTACAGACACTACCTACACTAGGATAGTAGAGGAATAAAAACAGGGTGTGAGCAATACAGAGGATTAATGCAAATTAGTGAGAATGTTGTGAAACTGCTCTTAAAATACACCTTTCTAAATAAATGTTAAAGACATTCACATTGTTTTGAAAGAATCAGAATTTGACTTTGTTTTTCAAAATTTTAGGAGTAAAAATAAGGTAAAACCTCAAGGAATGGGACAGCATTAAAGGTCTCTCTTTTTATTCTTAAACAAGGGAGCAAACTATCTACACAATGTCATGATATGAAAGTTAAAGAGAGATTAAAAGTCATTAGTGAAAATATTAATCCACAGAATCCAACTGCAGATTTCTACCAAATCAAATTAACTGTAAAAACTCCAAAAGGACTGGGAGCCTAAAACATCAAGAAGTATAAAAATCCCTTCACTTCAGGGGAAGATTGCAAGGTTGAGTCAGAAGAAGTGATATTGTGATAGGGAGCAGTTCATTTATGAGTGCTTTTGCAGGGAAGAAAGAAATATTCCTCAGGTATAAACCATTAGTAATTAGGCTGCTATGTGTTTAGTGTGGCAGCTTCTAAGTTTCCATCACATACCATTCTGCCTTATATTATTGTTACTTTGGTTAAAACCAATAGCAGTATGTGCTTTAACCTTATACTCTGGATAGCTGCCTGCTGGACTAGACATATTCAGCACAGTGTGAAAGGCCATAAATAGTTTAAAAATCACTCAAAGCTACCAAGATATCCACAACTCAGCTACAAATGGAAGTGGGGGAACTCATGCATGCAGCACATCCTTGGCAACCAGCAAAGTTCAGACCTCCCAAACTTTCATTGTTTTTCCTCTAGATTTAGGTATATAAAAAGAGATATATGCATTAAAAATAAATAAATAAATTACCTCCCCAGATAAAACCCCAAACCATAATATTTACTTAGAATTTCAGTAAGGAGTAAGTGTGGGCCAAAAGGTTTTCTCCTCAGAGGGCACCATCAAGATCAAAGCACAGGACTGCTCACCTTGTTCCTTGATCGTATATCATAGCATCATAGAACCATAGAATCAGCCAGGTTAGAAAAGACCTTTGAGATCATCCAGTCCAACCCTTACCCCAGCACTGCCAAGGCCATCACTAACCCAGGACACTGAGGGCCTTATCTACGTGGTGTGTGAACACTTCCAGGGACGGTGACTACAGCACTGCCCTGGGCAGCCTGTTCCAATGCCTGAGCACCCTTTGGGGAATGAATTGCTCCTCATCTCCATTTAAACCTCCCCTGTGCAGCTGGGTTTTAATTTTTTTTTTTTTTTTTTAATTTTGGTTGTTGCATTGGCATAAATACTTAAGGAGACTGAAATTCCGCGGCTGATACAGAGATATTCAGGGAATGGGGGCAAGCACTGATTGACTGATAGATCTCTGATGAATTCTGTACATTAATCTTATGCACTGACAGAAGAGCCATAAAGTGTTTCTGTTTAGAGATTATTTACCTCAAAACCCCAAAATACACATTGACCAAAATATTAGCTCCAGTGGTTGTAAGTGGTTGAGAAAAACTCCTGTTCTTATCGTACAGTCTTAAAATCATTTCAAGAATCCCTATCTTTTCACTCATTTCCATGCTTTTTAACCTGTTCCTATAATTTCCATATGGCTTTTTCAGCACAGTTTTGCATCACAGATTTTGTGAATTACAAGCATTTTTCCCTCCAGAATGAATTTTCCAACTCAAACCATGAAGAGATACCGGCCTAACCAAGATCCTATTATACTACAATATACTTTTTTGAATTTAAAAGCTCAGTTAGGAATCATCACAACCAACCACCTTGATTTTTCAGTAGCACTTTTCAGGATATGGCATTAGTGAGGACTCTGTGTTTCAACAGACTGGTTATTAGGTCTGTAGATCTAACATTTGCTGTGCTACTGTGAAATGTTTTGGATGAGTTTATTTTGCTTGGTTATCCTGCTCCCAGCAAGGGCAACCAGGAACTGCATTTCCCTGTCTGTAACATGTAAACAACACTTATTTTGATCTGCCTTTAGGAAGTGGGAATTACTTACATTCGTCAAACTAATTGAACACTGGAAGCCTTATAAATAAACTTGTTATTAGAACTTGTGAAGAATGCACCTTTGCAGAAAATGGTATGGAATAATAAAACCATTAGCTGAACAGAACAGATGTCATGTACTGGAAGGAGATAGTATCACCATGAAGCATATGGTTAAGAATCGATGCAATGAGATCAGACTGAAGTTCACTGAGTTTACACAGTGATCTCATTTATCTTTGGTTTTGGAAGGCAGGGTTAGGTAGGCTGTATTTTCACATTAACATCTGCAGCTCATTCCAAAATCCTGGCATGGCTAATGACATATAAGTTCCAGGTCCTGTGATTTATCCTCCTCCAGTACACATAAATTAGTGTGTGTAGATGGAATCCTTTCACTTCAAGTAAAGTATATAATGTAAAATAATTTTAGCTGACAGATTTTTTTCTTCACCTGTTTTTTGAAATTAATTTACAAGTCATTATGATTTTATTCAACATTAAACCCACATATATCCACAGACATTCGCTGCTTATCTGTTTGGTAGAAATTAAGACAGGAAACAGCTGAATAGGAATTGTAGTGCATTTGCTTATTACATGTCTGCATTCTACATGCAACCTATACCTCATATAAATAACAAATGAAAATAGAATGAGTGCATGTATAGATGGTGGGTTTGATCACAAAGCACATAGGCTTTACTGAAGCTCAGTCATGCACTTTCATTCCTCAGTTCTTTCTATTCTTGGGTAGGGTCTGACCTTTCCTTCCAACTGGCCAGCACTGTTCTAGTTTTCTGGTCAAATAATTTTACTCAGCCATTTGAAGAGTTGAACCTATAGCTGAAACTATTCATAAGTATATATAACTTGCAATAACTTTTGTTTAATTATATTCTTAATACAACGGGTTTAATATTCAAACTGGGAAAAAAAAGTTTGAAAAATGACATTTGTCAAAACCTGAACTTTACCATGGTGTTGCATGTAATCCAGGGAAATAAGAGACAGAGTATTATTCCACCATATTTCCCAGCAGAGTTAAACATCAAAATACCTTCCCCTGCAGTTTATACAAAGGCCAGACACAGAGGCAAATGCACAAAGTATGACATTAGCCATACTGGAGCTATTAATGGAATAAATGCAGCAGTCAAAGACCCTCTGAAGATAAAAGCATCACTCTCTCTCTCCCGTCTCTGGAACTTTGCCCAAATCACAGTCATATTTTTGTATTTGTCAGCTTTTTTTTTTTATTTCTTTTTTTTTTTCTGTAATCAAAGGGTTTCCTTCATAATAGTAAATAAAAATTAAATGTTCCTTCTGTGCTTCAAAGTAAAATGGTTTCAATAATGATGCACACAGTACAGTGTGCATCTTTCTAAGGAAAGATTTACTGCTTCAATTTCAATTTAAAAATTTGTATTGCTTCAGGGTTAAAACACTGGGACATGTAACCATGCAGAAATTGATTTCTTACAAGTGAATTGGTTGCTTTAGTATCTAGCTCTATGTTTGAGAGGGGTTATATTTACTCATTAATAAACACAGAAAGAGGTTTTATTATGTAAAAGTATGTGGAATAAACCAAAGTCTTGCATAGTTGACAGTAAAATAATGTTGAAAACTTAAACTCAGAATGTTAACTAGACTTGGCCTTAAAATCCTTTCAGTAGGAAAAGTAACTGAGCTAGAAAGGACAGTTATGTCAATCATTGATTTGACAGACTGACAGTTAACATCAGTTATGACAATTTCTGGTCTTAAAGACAATCCACAGTTTCTGTACAAATCTCAGCTATTATTGTTTGAACTAGAACCAAACTTTAAGCAAGGTATCTAGTCTAGTTTTAAAAATTTTAGAAGCTTTAACATAGGAACAAGTCACTTCGGAACAAAGAGTTACTACATATCAGAGAATCATGCCAACAACTTGTGCATTTACCCTGGCCCTTGACAAACTCAAGACAGTTTACATCCTCTTAGAACTAAGATCATTCAAATTACTCTGTATTTGCTGAAGGCTAAGTGAGCATGGACTACGACCATGAATGAGCTGACGTAGCAAGTTCATTTTCCATTGCAAATGAGTTTCTTGATGACAATACAGTCAGTTCTCAGTGTTTTATTTGATTAAGAGACATAGCTTCTTATCTTAATAGCAAGGGATTTTGCTATATCTCAAATCAGATACTCTTAATACTTGAGTCTAAAAAGCTGGCTCAAGATCTGTTAGAAATGGGGACAAAAACCGCTAGGAAGTATTTGGACTATGAAGACAATGCTTTCTTTAGCTGAATTAGGAATGGCAGTTACAATCTTTGGTATTCAAAGTAAGCCTTGCTGTCATCAATGCCCAAGGAAGTCTGCTGTCTTAAGGCAAAGCTGAAGCATCAGAGAGATGATAGAAATGCCAGTTTTACAAACCTCATCTCACTTTGTGCTATGTTTCATCTAACCATGATTGCACATCAAGTGAAATAATATGTTTAAGTGGTATTCTTCATTTTCTAACTAACCTCTCTGTTAAAAGAAAAAAAAAAAAAAGTGTTGCTGGCATATAGTAGACCTTCAAATCTCTTGGATTCTTTTTCCACATACTGCAACAGTGAGCTATTTTCCGTCCTCCCACTCTCACCCAGAAGCAATGTCTGCTTGTCACTTAGATAGCTGCTCATGAGAGATATAAGTAGTAACAAGTTGTTGATTTCAATATTTAATTTATTGCCAAGAGTAGAAGCAATAAGCAAAATTCTATTTGACTACGAGCCGTCAGCAGATTAAGTAACACCACAAACAAGCCTGTACCCTTTAAGTGTAACTTAACCACACCTTATAGCTCTTCTGCCTTATACCACAAGCCTTTACATAACGAATGTCTAATGAAGCAACTTCTCTATACTGGATACCTACATCACTTGACATACTACAGCTGAACTGTTTCTTGCTTGCCACATCTATAATTCTTTTTTATTATTAGCAAATTTGAAGTATAGCTGGTGACACACTGTGACTGAGGCTATTCAAGTTGGCACACAGGCATGCTTTTCTCTAGCACACACCATTTTTGGGGTCTGCAGTCTGACACTCAGCTAAAGGGCAAAAGGACCTTCCAGGCCTCAGAAGACTTGCAGAACTTACCTAGGTGCGTGGATACAGGAGTTGGAGGACACATACTATAGATCTTAAGCTGTGTCTATTTAAAACTGCAAGTAATAACGTCTTTATAATTTATTTGAAAGTCCTAAGTGTGTCTCAGATCTAACACAGCAAAAGATGACGTTTTAAAACTGGTTTTCCCTGTTTTCCTAAAGTTTCATCAGGTAATAAATGTGAATTTTGATCTGAACTTGTGTGGCATTTATTTGAATGCTTCAATGCTTCTTGTTAGGTATGTATTTCAATAGTAATTGTACATCCTGGTAACAGGCATCAATGTCCTGAGCTGAGGTTCTGTTCAAACCATAGTGCTCTCTGCAGTTCACAATTCATTAAACTGTTTTTACAGCTAACTGAACTAAAGGTAAGATCTTCATTTGCAAAATAAATACATGAAGAACCACAGTTATAAGCAAATATGTATAGAACGTTTTCAATCTGTGGAAACTTTTTGCAGATCCAGTATGAGGGCAGATGCGGTATTGCTAATTGCATACAACTCTCAGTGTGGTTGTAGGAAAGAACCCCAAGGTCCACAAAATCTCTACAAGCTCTTCTAATTCCTGCAATACATTCAGTAAGATAAAAATAGGGGCAATGAGAAAACTGAAGTTCAATATTCATGCAACTTAGCCAGTTGCTGCCCTCCTTTAAATGGAGGTCTTTTGTTCAAGCTCCCCTGTTGCTCACTGCTAGAATGCAGTGAGCCTGAACTGCCTGGACAAGTTGAAGCTTTCACGCGTTCCCTACGCCAAAGTCAATATTTTAAATACCACTCCAAGAACACCAACAGCATTATTAACTTACAATGTTATCAGGAGTCTCAGGGTATTTGTTGACTTCTATTTTTCTCCCACACCCCAGTTTTCCAGAGTCATGCAATGACATGAAGAACTCACCTGTTGTATTTAATGAAAAGGGCTGTTAGGAGATAGAGCCACTTAAATAAGTGGGCTACCATGTTGCTTAACAGCTCTGGGTTATGAAGGTGGGTTAAAATACAGTTCAATACAATGTGTGTTGCAAATATCTAATCACAAGCAGACAAAAGAAGTCTGCACTAAACAGTGCTCTACTCTCAGACTCCTACAAAAATACAGATGGAAAAATGTTTTTTTGGCCATTGATGCTACTTGATCATTGCCAACAGCGAGGAAACTAGCAGGATTCATAGCTCATGAATACTTCACCAAATTTTCTGGTAGTTTTCCTTAAACTAGAACCAGTATTTTCTTTCTTTTCTTTTGACTGAGCTTCTGCCAGCCAACTTACTTTTGTGCATCAACCAGTCCTCCAACATACAGTGACAGTCTGCTCAGACCATCTTAAAAGCAAAATGCTCATGTTGAAGGATTATGACAGCAACAAGCCTGTAGCTCTCTATTCCTTTTGGATTTTGGTGCCAGGAGAGTTCCCCTAAGAGAAAAGAACTTCTTCAAACTCCCTGGGGGAATGTTTTGCAGGAAAGGAACATTTGAAATCAGATTTGTCCACTGAATCAACAGTACTAAAAGCCTATTTGAACGCTGTAACACATGAAGTACAGCACAGCCAAGTAACTTTACTTTATAAATCATATCGTTTTCATTTCCTGAATTCATAACCACAGTGATGCAATAATGGAAACTTTTGTATGTTTATAAGTTAGATGACCCACAATCATTCCCTACAGTAAGCACTAGTAATTTCTGACTATTAAAATAATTGTTATATTCTATTGCTATGGTTTGCTTAACGTTGTAAGCCAGTTTTCTATTTAACAAACCGCATTACATTGGCAACAAGATTTCTTACCTTAGCCAACGGTATTGTATGTGATTAATTTCTAACATTCTTTTTGGAAGTCAAAATAAACATCCACTCAATTTTCTTTGTTTGCCATCTCAACATCCTAAGCAGGCTGGCCTTCTCACAAATTTGTGTTGGTTGTCCCTAATTAACTTTTTTTCTTTCTAAAATGTTTGAATTACATCCAGTTAGATTCTTTCCCTTTAGACTCCCTTTCATCTAACATTAATCCACAATTGTTATATTCCATTTAAATGATAATCCTGTATTATATTTTAAATTAATCTTTCAGTTAAAACAGACCGTTCAGACTTAGAACAAAAGTCACTGATGTGGCAAATAATTATAGGAAAAATTAAGATACCCTTTACAAAGCTCTATATACAAAGTACTGTATGATAGGATCAGATCTTAAAAGACACTGCACATCTGATCAGGACAGCTAGTATGTAAGGTTCTAGAATACTTACGGGGATTGCTTTAGGATATCATTTTGCAATCCCTTGTTTCTTAAATTACTCTCATCCCAGTATTCTTGTGCTGGTTAGAGGCAGTTAATTTCTCCTCTCAGCTTCTGCCATGAATGTCTCTCCTATGTAGTTAGCAAAACTGCTGAAAAGATACCTTGCTGATTTTCTCAAACAGAGTTCCTCTGAAGGAAAACAAACCTTTGCTTTTGTAGCGTAATACACAAAGTAGCTGCGCAAGGCTGGATTCTACTCTGCACACTGCTAACTAATATTTAGGCCTCTGTTTCACACCTTCAGTGTAGTAGCTTCCCAGAAACTTAAGAAGGGCAGCTTGTCATCTTCCAGATAGCAGACCAGACTAGATGTGCCATTTAAGCAAAATAACCACAGAATAGCTTGCTGGAAGTAACAGTAACATCCACACTATGAGGCTCAACAGATGAGACGCAATGAAGAAATTCTGTCTATACAATCTGCTTCATCCATTTAATTTCATAATTAACTTTCATCTTCGCATCCTATGTCTCATACTTAATTTGTTTAATTGGCTGAAGTCTAGAATGCCTCCAGCTGTCTAGACCATTGAACTAAGAATGCAATCCTGCACTAGCTCAAAGTACACTGCTCCAGTTTTTGCTCCCAGAGATTTATGTGAGCAGTTATTCACACTGCTTTCTAGTTTGTCTTTGTAAGGTACTTCCTGTTCTACTTGTTTTAATTGCCTACCTTTTAGTCTATCCAAGCATTACCTGGCTACCAGTGTATTTACCATTAAATATACATCTGTTTTGCAAACAATTAAGGTTTTTCTTGGTGTAGATCTTCTTCTACATTCTGTTCTTTTATTCACTTACAAAGTATATTTTATGTCTTTCCATGATATTAATTACATTATTGTGCACATTTGCTGCATTACAAAGATACATCTACATCTTTCTCCTCTCTTTCTTTATTATGGGTGCATGACCCGATCGTGTAAGAGTAGAAAATTTCTGCATATTCATCTTAACTTCCTTGAGCACAGTCTCTGCTGGAAACTTCACAACGTTATTTTCTACAGTTAGTTCTCTGTAGCACTTAAGCAAATAATCATTTAACTTATATGTCCAAGAACCTGATGATTTTATAATACTCACAGTCGTAGATTTTGATTTTCACAACCAGAACACAACTTACCATAGCTCTCAAATAGTTTCATGCACTTTTCTACTTTCCAAAACAGAAGATATACTTGGGCTGTGTACCTTGTGGTTTGGGGTGTATGAGCCAACATTCTCACGGCTTCATTTCACAATTTACATCAACCAATAGTTACTTTGAAATGCCAATCCCTGAACACTTAAAAAAGGTTCTGTGATAAGGATCTAAGGCAAATTAGTTGTCTCCCTCTCTCTCTTTCCAGCAGAAAAGAGACTTGATGCACTAAGAGGCTTCATCTGTCTGACTCTATCCTCCTAGTAATTTGGCATAGATGTGTCTCAAATGTATTCAACCTCCAAGTTTCATGAAAATGAACAAGTGTGCAGAGGACTGTAATTCCATTAATGGACCCACACTCTAAAAAAATGCAGCTGAGATCCAAATCTCATCAGAAATTGGAGAATCCACAGAGGGATGCAACAGCATTCGCACGTTAACTATGGAAAAGCCCCAGATAATCCTCACATCAACTGTAATTCTCAAGTCTATTAGAAATCTGTACCTTAAGGAACAGTTCCATCCAGGCTTTTCCTCATCTTTTTATTTTTAATATAGCATCTGCAGATTGCTCATCGCCCTTCTTGTTTCCAACTTCCTTGCATGCTTATCTATATTGTTTAACAATTTTAAAGTTTATTTTTTTGATTAGTATATCCATGAAGCAAGTCACTCTTCCGTATGTGTCTCCCTCCATTATTAAGCAGTAGGACCTCAATCAAGTTTTTAATAAGTTTTCCTTCTGCTTGTTTTTTTCCTTTTGATGATATTTGCCAGATGTTTTTACATCCCTTTTCTCCCAACTCCCCACAAGTTAGTTCTGTTTTATCTACATTTTTGTACTTCCCAATTATTTTTACCAGATTTAAAATCTATCTTAAATGTCCCAGAAAGCCCATCATTTTTTCTTCCACATTATTCTTTCTATCTGATCCTTCCTACTCTTCCGTTATCTCCATTTATTGTCAACATCTTTTGGACAGCCTGTAAAGGGATTACTCACTTTCATGACATTGTTATTTCTACTTACTTAGAAGTACAAGCTTACCACATGTTAATTGTGCAATCCTCCCCCTTCAGTTTTAGTCATCTCTTTCTTCTTTCTTGGGCCTCTGCATAGTTATTTCCTCTTTACATTCTACATGTTCTCCCGACTGATTTTTTTCAGCTAAAAATTTCAGACACTACCAGTAAATAAGACTATCAAGACATGTCTCATGTCTGTTCAGGAAAAAGAAGTTCAACCTTAGTCCAATACCTTATCCAGATATAAATTACCCTAGTAAGGTGAACAGGGTGGAGAGACTACTTTAAAAAGAAATAGTGACTGCAATCATCCTAGCCCCAATAATGAAGACAAAGGTGTAATTCTAAGTGTAGTTTTAAATATGATCAACTAAAACCTATATAATTTATATTTGATCATTAATAACATCTGAGAAGCTGTAGGAAAATTTTCAAAAGTTTACCACTTACTTTCAGAGCGTAATTTTTCAGAGCGTATTTTTTGCATAATCAGTTAAAAAAATAAGCAAATAATAATAATAAAAACCCCGAAGTACCTCCAATTAACACAAAGACAACAGAGGAAAAAGTAGGGGCATCGTTTGATAAAGGATTATAGAAATCAAAGTCTCTTCCTGTGTGCAAAAGCATCATTCTTGTTCAGATTTTAGAAAAATGATAAGGTATTTGAACTGTAAAGAACTGAATGAGAAGGAAAACTTGGAAAAAAAATCAAAGTCTGATCATGGCAGTATTGGTAAAATAGTCCATAAAATACAGACCACAAAACTCAGTGTAAATTGTTACTATATTTTTGTGATAATTAGAAATACTGAAATAGAAATGAAAGTAGCAGTCTGCCACAATATTCCTCTCAGACGACAGTGAATTATCATTTAATTAAAACACTTCAAGAAAGATGATATACCCCTGCATCATATTAAAAAAATAGACCTATATTTGATAGTGATCATGTTCACAGTATTTGGTGTGCTCATTAAATGCATCTGTAATAGCACAGGCCTTCCAAAGAACAGTGTCGTGCAAACGAAGAGTAGGGCTTTTAAAGCTGATATCTCAAGGTGAAACTACAGTAGTACTACTCATTAATGCCTAAACATTAAACCACTTAATACATGACATACATAAAATTTGTTGCTCAGTTCTAAGAAAAAAACATAGTGGGATGAATTTATCTGGAGATTACTTAAGTAAGCAATAAGTACAAAATGTATGATCTGTAGTCTGCAGCCCTACTAGGGCACTTAAGCAAGAATGAAGAAAGGAGACCTGCATTTTAAGAATACAGTTGAGATGACATATGAATTTCCCAAGGTTTCAAGGGAATCGACTGGGAACACAGTGAAGGACGCTGCAGGAACTAAAGTAAGCATACCCAAGAGTGCTGTGTATGCTCTTTCATACTGAAAGAGTTTGCCTGCCTGTACTATCAAATCGAAAGGAGTTTCAGAACATAAACCATTGCTGGCATACAAGTCTTTACAGCTCTGAATACTCCTAAACCACTTTGAATCTCCTTTGAACTAGGAACTGACTCCCAACAGCTTCTTTTCAAGATTCAAATCCTTATTTAGTTTAGGTAATGTTCATATATTTTTTGAGGTATCCCCATCACTGGGGAAAAACTGCCAAGTATACTAGTAAGTACATCATCTGGGCTTTCTACCATAGGGAAATATGGATCAAGTCTAATGGGATAGCTAACTTTCTCCAGACACTTTTGGAGTCAGTCCTGAATGGTAACTCCCTATTCCTGTTGAGTAGAATAGACAGAAGTAAACAGAAAGAGCAAAAAATTATATCACCAAACTTAGCCGTAATGGAAGAGATACTACTTGAGAATTGTGCATATTCTGAGGAGCTGCAGAGTGCTACATACCTATACTTTTTTTTGACAGTCAATGGGTATTTTTCAGTGTAACAACCTGGCGATTACTTTAGACTTTCAGACTTAAGCTACAACACACTTGGACTGACACACTCATTTTGTTGAGAGTACTCATTTCTCTCTGTGCAGAAGCCAGTTTCTATTCAAAGCAACAGTATAAACCAGAAAACAGTTTCCAAATATCAGATTGGAAAAAAAAATGATTTGCAGTAATTATTAGTAAAATTACTTTAGTGCAGCTCAAGAATTGCTATCAGTTTGCTTGTTTTTGAAGAGCTGAAAGTCGCTTGAAAAACAGTATGATGCATTTATTACGAACAGAAAGAACGTAAGTATCGCTCCCCAGCCTTTACTGTTTTGCCAAATCACTTTCTATGTCTCTGTAGTGGACACGAAAAGTAGAGAATAACCCATCCTCTTCTAATATCGTATCTTGACTGAAAAATATGCATGTCATAATAATTTGAAGTGGTGGGTGTAGGTTTTTTTCTGCAGACAGATAATGCCTATGGACATCATGTGAAGCTGGCATTTAGATCTAAATCCTAAATTCTATGACATATGTTTTTATTTTGAGTTTTTCCCCCTCCCTGATTCAAAGCACTGGCAACAGAAATTGCATCAACAGATTTTTGGCATAGCCATGACAGATCCCACATTACAATGAAGAAAAAAAAAAAAATCCCCCCAAAACTGTGTGACATTTTCTCTTTGAGACCAGTAAAAGTCCAATATACCAAAACATAACATGGCAGACTTTTGATATTATTGAATTGAATACATAAAACCCCAAACTGTTGACATGCTGACTAAGACTACAGTCCATGGATTTAAAGTTCAGAGGGATCATTAGATCATCTGATGTGACAATCTGCACAACGAGGCATTTCAGGTGGCATTTCATGTAATGGCTAGAATGAGTCGTAACTGGTAAGTCATGTACCCCATTCTCTGAGGGTTCAAAAAACTGGAGCTGAAGGATATGTGTAACACTCCTGTTTCTCAGAGGTACAATTAGATACTCTCCAAAAGTAAGTGTTAGGCATGGGAAGGCTGGAAGAAGAACTGCAGAGAGGAAAGGAAGCAAAGTAACGTACTTTTGTTAACACTGGCACCTCAAGTCAACTTATAGTACAAACACACATAAAGCCAGATTTTAGGTTGCCATGGTAACAAGCACCAGATTAGGAAATTTTTACCAGATTAAGTTTTTTGTTTGAAAGGAAAAAAGTGTCATGACTGTCACTGATGTATTCTCTACAACGCAAGCAGAAAGCCAGCTCAGAAAACACATTTAAAGTATAGGCTGTGTACATGAATAACCTGTACCTTCATTCCAAAGTACTTGGCCCATTCCATAAAAAAGACCTGTTTAGGTTCAGAAACAAAGTACTACTGAATCACAAGTGTAGAAAAGGGAGAGATGAGCAAGAGAGATGGGGCTTCTTTCAGTGCATCTACATCAATTAAAAAATCTTAAAGTTGTAGGGAAAATAGACTTGTAGTAAAGGCATACCTAAGGGAAGAGTTCTGCGTGTGGATGTCTCCTTCCTTTAGCTGAAATGCTGGGTTTGATCAGCAACAAACTGGTGAGTATAAATTTTTCACTTATGAAACAAAGGAGCTAAGGCCAGTGTCCTCTGCTGAGCATACACTTGCTTCATTGCCAAGTTTCTCAAGCCTGGTGCGGCTTTTTAGCTCATCTGATCATACAAGCACCCCAGATCCAGGGTCACAACACTAAAACCAGGAAGTTTTGAAGAATTATATCTGTCACACCACCCCGACTTATAGATTTACAACACCAAGAGAAAACCCAGTCACCCTGGTGAAGTTTTAGTTTGTTTTAGAGTATCAGAAAATAAATTCTTAAGCCTAACACTCTTGAGGTAATTTTGAAACCTTTTGTGATCAGTAAGCATGTTTCCACTGCGCCAGTCAATCCCCACAGACTCTAGAATCGTTCAGAAACTTTTCTTTCTGCAAAAATACTCAAAACAAAAGCCCCTCATTTACCTATCTTTGCCTTTTTAATTCACACCATGCAACTCAAAATTCTGGGAACATCCCGTTTCCTAATCAGGATTGAAAACAGCAGTGTTGATACTCATGATGCATTTCAGCCTCAAGTTTAAAGCTTGGAGCTTATCAAAGTGATTTAATAACACTTCTGTCAGTTGTCCAGTCTGGAAGTCTTCATGTCTCAGTCAGCTTGGGCATGCTTTCGCCTACTTTCATATAGTTTAAAAGAGAAGCACTACCATAACAAGGACAGATAAAAGAAATAAATGTTACAAAAGACAGACAGGTTGTCTGGAGGACAGGTAATCGTATTTACAAATAATAATGATAATTAGACTTTAAGAGTGCTAACACATAGTTAGATAACCCTCATTTATTTGCATGGTTCAGTGCTACTTTACATCTAGTAAGAGTAAGAAACTTAAGCAAGCACACAGACAAGTTAAGTAGATACAAAAATGAATATCCACGCTATGGCAAAATCAGCTCAGGGGTGTAAGAAGAAAGTGATCAAGCATAACTATATTTTCAGCATGCCTAATGAAGTGTCTGTCATGATAAAAGGATACAAAGAAACCCCTTACCTTGATAAAATGAATACTGCAAAATGGTAATTAGCAATAAAAAAGCCTCTTCTGAGCAACTATACACTTAAGGCAAAAGGACAAGACTGAAAATTTACTTTCGGTACTACATCATTAAACCTTTAAAAAAAATCCAGTAATTATGCAATGTAAGCAACACTTGTACCAGTTGTACCTGAAAGTATTTTCCTGATGTAGAAAGTAATTCTAGAAATAGCTGAGTGGCTCCTTCTTCCTATACCATGTTCTTTAGATCAGATTTACTCCCTTTGAAATCATGGGCTTAAACTCCAAGAATTCGTTTTCTATTCTGTCATGAAATACTCACTCACTGAAGCTAAAACTACAACCTGAGCACTACTATCAAAAGAACTGGGATAACTGAAATTCACAGAGGTAAAAGAGATGACTTGAAGTTTAAGGTACCAGGAATTCAAACTCAGGTTGGAATTTGACAGCTTTTGTACTATCCTTTCTGGCTGTCAATTTGTCAGAGAACTTGCACCTAAGATTCTTTGAAAACTGTCTCAAGTGACTGATTTTTGGTAGCACAATGTCAAGATGCAAACCAGGTTCGTGCTGATACTGCAGATGTAACAGGAAAAGCAATTGAAATAAAAATAGGTATTTTATTACAGGGGCAAGCAGATGCAACACTGAGTACATACAAGGAATAGATCTGTTGAGTAAGGGTGACATTTTTACATAGTGACTTCTCAAAGCAGAACTACATTTTAAGGGCTTTTGCATATGTTTTACCTAGAGACCTCTGTGATGAAGTGCCAATATCAACTTCCCTTTCTCTTTAGTTGCCAGTTTTATTTGATTTCTTTCTTCAGATATGTGCCAACCAGTTTCAACTTGTTTAACAACATTTTTTTTAAATCAGCTGCCTTGCTGGAATGTTGAACTGATGCATGTGTGGGTGTGTTTATAATACATGCAAAAAATACATTAAAGCAATATAAAGGCTCTGGATTAAGCCTATAAAAGTAAAGAAATTAAGCATTAAGGCAAAATACTGGAGCAGACACCTCTTTACATATCATAATACCTTACATAACCAACCACCTAACTTGCATAGAAAGTGTTAAGTGGAAGTGAACCGTTCATTTAATACAGCTGTGGTTTATATGGTTGAACTGCAAAACTAACGGAATACCATAAGCTATATTATTCCTTACTGGAAGAAGTTGTATTTGAAAACTACTTCGTCCACAAAAAATCATAATATATAATAAAATTATGCAATGTATTTGATGATTATATATATTTGATTGTGTTATGAAGTGAAGTTTTTTCCAGCAAAATTATTTAATAAGATGTTGATGACATGAGCATAATCAAGTAAAACAATAAGACCATGGAGAAGTATTAGCATTTCCTAGTGAAGTCAGCTTCAGGCACAAAAGCTTGTCTGTTTCAGGCCCTGAACTCCAAATTTTTATGAGTAGCTTCTAGAAATCCTTTAGGAAATTTCAGTTGTGTGATCTGACCTTTATGTTACATTGTGAGTTAAAAAACTGTAAGAGAAGAAAACATCCTGACATAAACCTAGTGATAGAGAGAGGCTGACAACAGCACACACCACCTATAACTAGTGATTACGCTAACTAAACCCTTGTACTTATGATACACATTACTTTGTAGCTCCCACAGGGACAAACCACTGCATCTGATAAAACATTAAACAACAAATATAAAGGTCTTCCTTCTGAAAGCTTTCCGTGCTTAATTGGATTTATTTTTTTCAACTGATAAAATACCAAATTCTTCTTCTTGTTCCCAAGAGAGAGAGAAAGAAGAGTTAATGAGAAGTTTTGGGGAAAACTTGTAAGGTTTTACAGCTCTAACAGTCACTTCAGGATAACTGGATAAGCAGCATCACTTTGATAAAGAGCAGCTATTTTGGGTAAGTCCTATCTCATGTTTGGGTGTGACTTCTAGTCTGCTAGCACAGTAACAAGCTGCTTTGCAAAAAAGTGGAAATACACTGAGGGTTCCCCTGCCCCCTCATATAAAGAGAACTGTTCAGAAAAAACCTTATTCTTCTCTTCCAAGTCTCTTTGTGCCCCAGCTCTGCCATCTGACAATTTTCACTATCTCTGAAGCATGGTCAGATGCTTGTGATCTTTAACGTCTCTGATTTCTGCACTTTTCTCCAATACATCTTCCACTGCAGCTGTCTGAAAGAATCAATGCAAATTCTTTTGTTGCTTTAAGCGAATTGTCCTAGTTTTCACAGGAAAAGTGAACAAAAAAGCCACCCACAGCACCTGCCTGATCTTAATTTTTGGACAATCACCACTGATTTCACCTGCCTGAACCATTTAATGATTGTCTGTGAGCAGGGAGAGCAGGAGGGTCCTACTTTTTTTAATCATTACTTGATTTTTCCATTACGTGAAAGGAATTACTTAAATTAAACACTTTTGCTAAGCAGAAGGTATCTGGCATCAAAGACATCTTAGGAGTCCTCCAACTCAGTAATTTTGCTTGCCTCTGCCTGCCTCACTAAAAGAGTGAATTTGAGGGGAAATAAATGATGTTTAAGCTTGTCCAAACCTGATTGAAGACACATGGACAAAAGAAAATGGTAGTCGGTGGAGTTAGGTGGTTTTTTTTTTTTTTACTTTTCTCTTTTTGGCATTGTTTGCCTTTTCCTGTCAGTCACTCAACAGTGGATCCAAAAAGTAGTAACTTGAGATTTTACTCATGCACTACTTCAGCAGAAGTTTCTGCCACATGGAGTTCATAGGAAGGTCTCAAGGGACATAAACCAACTAGTAGTTGGCCCAGATTGGCCCTTCATGTTTACATACCTTCCTTTCTGTAAAAAATAGAAAGTTCCCTCAAACAGTCCTTAGTGATTGCAGACGCTGACCTAGCAAGTTGAAAAGATAATGTGCCAACAAATTAAGTGTTAGTCATAAAAAGTTGTCTATACTCATCTGTTAGAGTAGTAAGGCTCTATGGGCTGTTATTTTTAAACACCTGAATACTCAAAAAAGACATAGCATAGCTTAAAAATAAGAGGAATTCTTGCAGTGTTATACACCCATTCAGATTCCATGTATTCTTTGACACCCCTTGTCTTTATTGATCAGGGTTGATCTTTCACGGGTCTGTTGATATGCCTGTGGCAAGCTCTGGCAGTACTTGATGAGTGTGGCTGCATAATCCCCTGCTTTAGCATGGCAGATCTTGTCCCACCTGCAGGAACAACTAACCCATCAGGCATTCATCCACCAGCACACTCCCAAAGAGGGATTTGCAGGTGCTCATAAACCACCAAACACCAGACCCCGAGTTCAGCTTTTTGCCCTGATGGTAGCTAACTCTTGCCCTGACTTTTGCCTGATATTTGAAATTTTCATGACAATTTGACGGCTTGAATCTGAGTTACTTTAGCACAATTCTTTCTGCATCTTTCCAGCATGCAAAGGCAGATACCCACCTGACTTAAAGCACTCAAACAAAGAACTTTGTCATCAGATTTATAACTTAATTAAATCAATTGCAAAGCATCACGGAGAAGTTTACTCTCTTCTAATAAAGACATCAGACTTACACTAAAATGGTTTTAGTTCAGTCAAACATATTGCCGCAGGTATTCAAGCATAACAGTGCCTTTCACAAAGCAATACTCCTTTATGTTAGATTATTGTGATTTCACAAAAAATACTTCACAATCCCAATTTAAAACATTCCTCTGATAATGATGCTTTTTTGACCAGCAATGTGATCACTCACCATAAGAGTAACTGAAGCCATGCTCAGCCTCTGTGCTGTTGAAATACGCTGTCACACAGATCTTCTAAAGCTGTTCTCCCAATAGCAATATCTAATCCTAATCCAAATCAATAGTTACCACTATTATTCTAACACTACTGTAGAGGCTACATCTATGACAAAAAAGAAGATAACCCAGATGCTAGAGTTAAAAAGCACATTTGATATAACAGGAAAGAAGTTCTAATATACATTCCACTCCTGATAATGTCAGTTATGTTAGAGTTATCAATATGTGAAGATGTTCAAACATTTTTGTCTAAGCCAAATACACTGAACAACAGACTGGATTCTTCAGGGTCGCACATAAAAAAAAAAAAGAGCTTCACGATCTATTTCCTAAAAAAGAAAATATCTGGGAGGGTTGAAGGGTAAGAAACTCCAGAAAGAAGTCAACAACAGATGGTAGATAAAGGAGGAAATAATCCGTAAAACCTTTCTGCATAAACAAAGTAAGACATACTTTTCCATGCAGAACCTTATAGCACTTTTCCTACTAGACAAAACATTGGCTTTTTAGCTGTGGTGGAAAATTAACAAAACCAAACATAACAGAACAAGCTTGAAGTCAAGGTGCTAAACACAATCCGCATTCAGAGCCTGGCCTGCAAACAGCACGTGTTTAAAAGAAAAAGCCTTCTTTCCACAACATTATCCAGGAAACACATCCTCAATGTTAGAGTCAAATGATCAAATTTTATTAAAAAGCCTTTAGCCATCTCCTCATGAAAGTGACCAATAACACAAAAAGTTGTGGAAATATTTGTGTCAGGTGATTACAAATGAAACAAGCAGAAACTCCAAATGATCATTCCTTTATATTTTAGGTAGCAGATGAAAATAGCATACACATAATGATAGAAGTGCTTCCTCTTTAAGGAAAGTCCATTGGCTGCGGCAAAGACAGGCAAAAAAATACAGGTTGGGAGGAGGAGCATGGGAGAGGGGATGCATTGCAGAGCTCTGGGGGAAGGCAGGGGCACATAGGAAGTATTACCCTTGTTGAGGTGGAAGACCAGAATGTCTGGGGTAAAGCTGCTACAAAAAAAAAAAAGAGATAAAACCGGTAAGTAACAATTATGTAGGCTAACTGTAGGACAGCAGTCCTTAGCTTCCCCAGGACCAATGCAGAAGATATGCTGATAGGAAAAGGGGAAGGTAAACACAATTCAAAGGAGAAATGTGTGTCTCCTCCATTCAGCTTTGAGTTAAAGCTTGGAGGCAGATATGGCTACATAACTGGGCTTGCAGGGATAGAAATGTCAGTGGCTTGCCAGTCATGCTGGAGACAATAGAGAATCATGCTCACATACCAACTAACCCTTCCTGAAATAAGTTACAGAAAATCTAAAATACCTCTTTCAAATCGAAAGAACCAAAGAATAGGTGATACGGTCACTAACATCAAACAAGCGTCCACTCTTTCAAGCTACATAATACAGGAAAACTAGGAATAGCAACCACAAAGTCTATATGAAAATGGGGCCAGATCTGGCTTGCACACCTGTATGAGAACTAAATCCATCATCACACAACTCCCCACCAAAACAATCCAGCCTGGACCAAGACAGTCATGCAAGAATCAGTTTTAAAAGAACAATCTTTCCCAACTTGGAAAAGAAACAAATTAAACCCATATGTTACATCAGAAACAAGTGGTTCCATAAGCAGCTGAACAAGTAAAACATGGTTTTCTGTAAAACACAGATTTGTGTCCTGCACTGATTCTCTGGTATCTAGCATGCGATGAACTTGTTTGTCAGGACAGTGCCCAGAGACGCTTAAGTTGGAGAAGAGTTAAAAGCTAATACTAGAAGGGCACACGGGCAGGCACACACATGCAGAAACCACCATCGTATGAGCTTTGTTTTCTCAGGAAACCACATACAAAAACAATTCCTCAAAGGATATTTATTTTAAAGCAAAACCTCACCTGTAATATGACAGTAATAAAGAAGGAAATATCATGTATTTTAATAATGAGAGCTCTCACCACATTCCTGGAGCCAAAATCTAAAAGCTTGTTTTAGGGGTTAGGAAATTTTAAGTAAAAAACCCTCTTGCTGTTATTTTCTAAGGCTTGAAGAATTAAGTACCAGAAATAGAGGAGGCATTACCATTTGTAACTGTTTTGGTACCCCAGAACCCAACTCCCCTGAATTAACTTATCTGAAACTCAAAACCTCCTCCATGTACTAACTTTAAAAGGACCGTACAGGAAAGAAAGGAATAAATTTAATAAATGGTTCTTCTGTCTGTGCTCTCAGTTGATCAACTGACTGCAATGAGCTTCTGTACAGAACCTGAGAACTTCATTATCATACTTCCTGTAATTAAATCTTCAGTCATATTGGGACATTTGCGTTCAGAGAAGAAAGCAAAATTACATCTATCACTGAATATATTTTACTTCATAATGATCATGTCTTATTTAGTGTACAAGTCTACAAAAATCAAAAAGCTCACAATAGTATTGTCAGAAGCTAGCATTTCTTTTTTTTTTTTTTTATAGTTAGTTCCAATATATAATATTTTATATTGATGTTTTTTAAACAAAAAACTGTTTCAACATAATAATTTGGGGGGCTATTTCAATTTTACCCAAGACCATAGCAACCCAAGCTTCTTGACCCCAATATGGCAGTCAGGATTGAAGAAGAAATAGCACTGTAGTAGGTGCAATGTCCTAACCAAATAGACATTTGCCAGTAGCATATTTACAACTACAGCAAATCCAGAAGCTGCAGACCGACCAGACTCAGAGCCCACAGTGTTACCTTAGGCAAGGTTCACTAATTGCCTAATTAATCTATTAAAAAGTCTGTTGACATAAGAAAGTATTATGTTCAGACTAGTAAAATATAGATTTCCATTTACTTTAATTATTAATAATCAGAGATACTTAATATTGTTTAAAGTTCAATCTATTTCTTTCTAGCTCATAAGAATAAAAACAAGTTTGTACTACAAACATAGATTTATTGATTTTCATCTTAAAAATCAGTCAGATGCTATTGGCAAAGATAACAGCCATTAGGCAAGAGAATGTGCCTACATAAACACAGGAGAGCTCAAGACCCTACTGCAGTTCCAATACACAAAAACAAAGACAAGGAACTATCCAGTAGTTGAATCAGAAGAAATGGCGGGGCAGGGAAGAACACAGATCTACATTGATTCTTAGCATCACTATCCCCTGGCAGGAGGGGAGGCAATCACTCATGAATAACAGCTAGAGTAATGCCAGCAATTTTAGTGGCGGTTTGTCCATGTGGTCATAGCTTCTTTTCTTTCTGCTCCTTGTGGCAAGTTCCATTATACCAGGAATTTCTTTCAGAATGCGCTTCATACATACACTCCATAGAACCGAAAACCACAGAATGAAAATGTGAGAATTCAGGTTCCTTATAAGATGTCACAAGAAACATACCACCTCAAGTGTGGCAAGCAACACGGTAAATCCTCACCTAGCATTATTGTTCTTCAGCACTGGAAATGTGATTGAATTATATGTTCAGAAAAGTTTCTGAGCTAATTTTCTAAAGCAAGCAGATTCCAACTTGAGACACAGCTCATAAACATACATGTCATAAAGGTACTCAAGACAAAAAGGGTTAATAAAGGTCAAAGATTCACAGAAAATCTGCATTTTCAGCATAAGCATTGGGTGTCTTAGAAAATATTCAAAAGGACTTCACTTGCTTTTATAGAATCATAGAATAGTTGGGGTTGGAAAGGCCCTTAAGATGATGTAGTTCCAACCCCCCTGCCATGGGCAGGGACACCTCACACTAAACCATCTCACCCAAGGCTTCATCCAAACTGGCCTTGAACACTGACAGGAATGGAGCATTCACAACTTCCTTGGGCAACCCATTCCAGTGCCTCGCCACCCTTACAGTAAAGAACTTCTTCCTTATATCCAATCTAAACTTCCCCTGTTTAAGTTTTAACCCATTACCCCTTGTCCTGTCACTACAGCCCCAATGAAGAGTCCATCCCCAGCATCCCTATAGGCCCCCTTTAGATACTGGAAGGTTGCTATGAGGTCTCCACGCAGCCTTCTCTTCTCCAGGCTGAACAGCCCCAACTTCCTCAGCCTGTCTTCATATGGGAGGTGCTCCAGTCCCCTGACCATCCTCGTGGCCTTCCTCTGGACTTGTTCCAGCAGTTCCATGTCCTTTTTATGTTGAGGACACCAGAACTGCAGACAATACTCCAGGTGAGGTCTCACGAGAGCAGAGTAGAGGGGCAGGATCACCTTCTTTGACCTGCTGGTCATGCTCCTTTTGATGCAGCCCAGGATACGGTTGGCTTTCTGGGCTGCGAGCGCACACTGAAGCTGGCTCATGTTCATTTTCTCATCGACCAGCACCCCCAAGTCCTTCTGCGCAGGGCTGCTCTGAATCTCTTCTCTACCCAACCTGTAGCTGTGCCTGGGATTGCTCCAACACAGGTGTAGGACCTTGCACTTGGCTTGGTTAAACTTCATGAGGTTGGCATCAGCCCACCTCACAAGCCTGTTGAGGTCCCTCTGGATGGCATCCCTTCCCTCCAGCGTATCAACCGGACCACACAGCTTGGTGTCATCGGCAAACTTACTGAGGGCACACTCAATCCCACTGTCCATGTCAGCGATGAAGATGTTAAACAAGACAGGTCCCAACACTGATCCCTGAGGGACATCACTCGTTACTGGTCTCCAGCCAGACATTGAGCCATTGACCACAACTCTTTTTGTGCGGCCGTCCAGCCAGTTCTTTATCCACCGAGTGGTCCATCCATCAAATTTATGTCTCTCCAATTTAGAGACAAGGATGTCATGTGGGACAGTGTTGAATGCTTTGCACAAGTCCAGGTAGATGACATCAATTGCTCTACCCCTGTCCATCAATTCTGTAGCCCCATCATAGAAGGCCACCAAATTGGTCAGGCAGGATTTCCCCTTAGTGAAGCCATGCTGGCTGTCACCAAGCACCTTGTTGTTTTCCATGTGCCTTAGCATGCCATCCAGGAGAATGTGCTCCAAGATTTTGCCAGGCACAGAGGTGAGACTGACTGGTCTGTAGTTCCCCGGGTCTTCCATTTTCCCCTTCTTGAAAATGGGGGTTATATTTCCCTTTTTCCAGTCGTCAGGAACTTCACCTGACTGCCACGATTTTTCAAATATGATGGCCAGTGGCTTAGCAACTTCATTCACCAGCTCCTTCAGGACCCGTGGATGGATTCCATCAGGTCCCATGGACTTGTGCATGTTCAGGTGCTTAGGATGGTCTTGAACCAGATCCTCTCCTACAGTGAGCCCAAGGTCTTCATTCTCACAGTCCCTGCACCTGCCTTCCAAGGCTTGGGTGGTGTGGTCAGAGCATTTGCCAGTGAACACTGAGGCAAAGAATTCATTCAGAACCTCAGCCTTCTCCAAATCCAGGGTAGCCAGTTCTCCTGAGAGCTTCTGCAGAGGACCCGCGTTGTCTGTAGTCTTTTTTTTATTCACAATGTACCTACAGAATCCCTTCCTGGTATCTTTCACATCCCTAAAACATTCTAACTGGGCCTTAGCTTTCCCAACCTGGTCCCTAGCTTCCTGGACAACATCGCTGTACTCTACCCAGGCCGCCTGTCCTTGCTCCCACCTTTTATAAGCCTCTTTTTTCCCTCAAATTTTCCTCAGCAGCTCCTTATCCATCCAAAGAGGTCTCCTGGCCCTCCTGCCGCACTTCCTTCTAGTTGGGATGCAGCACTCCTGAGCTTGCAGTAGGTGATCCTTGAATATAAACCAACAGTCTTGAGCACCCCTGCCTTCCAGAGTTTAAATTGGATATAAGGAGGCAATTCTTTCCTGTGAGGGTGGTGAGACACTGGAATGGGTTGCCCAGGGAGGTTGTGAGTGCTCCATCCCTGGCGGTGTTCAAGGCCAGGTTGGATGAAGCCTTGTGTGGGATGGTTTAGTGTGAGGTGTCCCTGTCCATGGCAGGGAGGTTGGAACTAGATGATCTTGAGGTCATTTCCAACCCTAACTATTCTATGATTCTATATCCCATGGAACCTTACTAAGCAGGTTCCTGAAGAAGCCAAAGTCTGCTCTCTTGAAGTCCAGGGCAGTGAGCTTGCTGCACGCTCTTCTCACTGTCCTGAGGATCTTGAACTCGACCATCTCATGATCGCTACATCCAAGGCTGCCCTGGAGCGTCACATTTCCAACGAGCCCTTCCCTGTTGGTGAGCACGAGGTCAAGCATGGCACCTCTCCTTGTCGGCTCCTCTATTACTTGCAGAAGGAAGTTGTCTTCCACACAATCGAGGAACCTCCTGGATTGCTTGTGCCGGGCCGTCCCGTCCCTCCAACAGATGCCAGGGTGGTTGAAGACCCCCATGAGAACAAGGGCCTGCGAGCGTGAGGCTTTTCCTATCTGTCTGTAGAGTGCTTCACCCACAGGTTCTCCTTGATCAGGCGGCCTGTAACAGATCCCCACAGTAATGTCTCCCACGGCTGTTTTCCCTTTAACCCTGACCCACAAACTCTCTGTAAACTGCTCACCTGCCCCCAGACAGAGTTCCATACTCTCCAGCCTATCCCTAACATAAAGGGCAACTCCCCCTCCCCGCCTGCCAGGCCTGTCCTTTCTAAAGAGCCTGTAACCCTCCATTCCAACACTCCAGTCATAGGAGCCATCCCACCATGTTTCTGTGATGCCTATCATATCGTATCCCCGTAGACGTGCACACATCTCTAATTCCTGTTGTTTGTTCCCCATACCACAGTCGTTTGTATAGAGGCATCTGAGCTGATAAGGTCAATTCAGAGTATTAAACACATCTGTCCTAGTATCTTTAGTAACTATGTTTACATAACAAGCATGCTCTGTCTGTCACAGAATATTATAAAACTACTATTACTTATTCAAGGATTTAAATTCCCCAGGAAATTATATGGGGCCAAACAGTATTATACAGTTTCGCATAAGCGTTTATGGCAGAACTTCAACTACTTTCCTGTTAATGAAGTGTCCAGAGTTTTTTCTTTCCATGTTAATCTTAAAAACATTAATTTTCAGAAATTAGAAACATGTGACAATAATGACTTCTGCATACTGCCAGAAGCTAAACACAGTCTTTATAATGAGAAAGATTAATATTAACTTATGTCCTGGTAAATCAGCTAGATTCACAAAACAAGAGATTTTCCACAATCAGAGTTGCAAACGCTAAAGCCTTTATCAAATAGCCACTTACAGCCCCAAAAGCCAGAGAATACCTATGCTATAAAACATTCAACATAGAGGTTTTTTAAATTGGAAGTCTGATCAAATAGTAAGCACTCACTTTCTTACAAACAGGTCAATACTATGACCTCTTCAGCTTAACCAAATGGTTTCCCCACTGCAAGATGTTGGGCCCCAAGGATTTTCGTACTTCTCTAAACACCACAAAGGTAAGGCTGTTTTTAAAGAATACCATAAATAATAGTTAAGCCTTAATCCCCACATGAATAGCGCTAAATAAAATTTTATTAGACCTCCTAAATTCACAGAGTAGTCACTGGCATAATTCAGGGTGTCTAGATTGACAAGGAGGCTCAAATTTTCACTGCATGCAAAATCCATTACATACTACATTTTAGAAACACACACCCACTATATCAGATCCACACATAGTTCTACATACACACAAATAGTGTCATGAGAATTCCTGCATGCAACCTTTTAGCAGATGAGAAGCATTAATGTTCACAGTGTTCAGGCCTGCTGATCAAGCTCATCTCAAACTCCCTAGCAATGTAAAAAGCTCTCCCAAAACAACTTTTCTTTCAGAAAACAACCTTTTCTTTCATGTTTCCAACTCCTACTACACACACAAAGCTGAATGTACAGCATATTTAAAGTATGGTATGCAGGATATCTCAGAGAATATGGGCACTATGAAGAGTCATCAACTCACTCCCAAGTTTTGCTGAGTTGCCTGTAGATGATGCAAAAGCAAGCACGTGTGATTACTTGTAGACAAAGGAGGCAAGGGAAAGGACTAATTACAGTTTGACAGGTTTTTTTCTGTACAAGTTTTTGTTTGGTTGGTTGATTTGCTTGTTTTGGAGGTGAGTGCACAGGTGCCAACTCTTCAGACGTCTGAAAAACAACAGTCAAAAACTGGAAGCCGCTGAACTTCCAAGCGTGGTGAACTGTGATTGAACATAGCAGTGTGCAGCTAGAGCATCCTTTCCATCTCAGGAGCAAGCTGTGGTGCTGGGGGCTGCACAAGGCATCCCAATGCCGTGTGTGGGGCTGTTACCACGCTGACAGTGCTGCCTGCAGCTGAGCTCTGAGAGAAGATGACTGATTTCCTCAACCAGGCTGTCATCGCCACATGTCAGCTCCTTCCCCTGGCATGCCAGAGGTTTCCTCTCCCCACAATCTGCTGGAAAATTGCTTGAGTAATTATTTGCTTATGTAGTTCAGTTAGAATGATCTGGGCTAGCTTCAACATCAGGAGTACACTTTTAAATTTCTTTTTATTGATTTTTTTTAAGCCTGCTGGCAGAATGAGGATGGTGAGCAACTACATGGGTTATGCCATGGGGCAGTGGTGGGAAAGTGCAGCAGGGGCAGTGGTAGGAAAGTGTAGGGCAAAGGGGCAATCAGGGTGAGCAGAGATGCAGGACAAGCTCCTCCTGCCCAGCTGCAGAAGAACAGGGCCAGCAGCCAGAGAGGGAGTAGGAGGAGGGAAGGGAATGGATGAAGCCCATTGGCAGGTACCTGCAGTGACTCAGCACCCGCAGGACAGTCTTCACAGTTGGGCCAGGCATAGGACTGGGATCCTCAGCAAGCCAGCCATCAGAGCAGCACAATGTCCTACAGCTTGTTGAGTACTGAAGCTGTTTGTGGCTACTAATATCAAAGAGCTGTTAGTCCCCATTGTGTTAGCCCCTATTTCAGGAGAAACCAGCAGCTAATGTCCATCATCGAGCACAAAAACCCACAATTACTACCTCCCCTAAGAAAGACCTGGGCAACTCAAGTGACAAACACTTTCCCGATTGCTGGCTATCATAGTAGAGCACTTTAAAAGTATGATCTAATATATTGTGAGATTTGGGACATTGTGTTACTATGGTTATAACCTCCTTTGCTTTCCCCCCCTTAAAGGCAACAAATGAAAGAGCAGGAGATTGTATTGTTCACAGATATTAGCTGGTCTAACTCTGGATTCTCTTAACATAATTCTCTTTCTCCACAGTTACTGAAAGTTTATTAAAGGTTATAAGAAAATAAATGGTCCTGGGTAGATAGGCTGGGGGATAAGCTTATTTTTGCTAATTGAGATGGAAAACTTTTGAGGCCCAATTCCCACCTTAGGCTGCTTACTAGGTAACTTGCCAATCTCTAAAGCTGTTACAACTAGATTTATACTACCTTGCCAGACAAAATACACAAGGAATTAACTGGAATGATCACAAATGCCTTTTTTTTTCTTAAAAAAAAAAAAAAAAAAAAAAAAAAAGCTGCTTACCCGGTTGCCAGAGCTATATTTAAAATGGAACATCTACCAAGAGCTTTATATGGCCCCCATAATTGCTGTGCACCTATCTGAAACCAATCAAAACAAGTAGAAGTCTATTTAGGAATATGGTTGAGAGATGTTTTAATCCATAAATAATATATGAAACTGCCTAGGGAGGATTTTAAAAGGGGTTTGTTGACATGGTAAGAAATTTTGCACTAGTGAATAGAAATACTTGAAAACAATGCAATCTTCTTTGGATAATAGATCATTTTATTGTCCAGTGCAAGTATTGTAAAGAAAACCAAAGAGACTGAAATTATTGGCTCAGTTTGGAAATTATAACATTGAACAAATCAAAGTAAAAAAATAAAAGCCCAAAACAATACTGGGAGATGAGAGGTCTGGTCAGGTTTTAGACAGACTATCCAAACAGCTGGAAAAGATGTTGATTCTCTGAGGGAAATTTGTAATGTATTTGACTCATGTTTTTGTGGAGCTGCGGATTATCCTGAGGGGTTTGAAAGAAGGAACATATGCCAAGAAGTTAAGAACATTATCTGGAAAATGATAGTATTTTAGTAGTTTTCCAATATAGCCAGCAATAGAATCTAAAGTTAAAAAAAAAATGAAAGAAAAAGTAAAACAAGAACTGGTGGAGTGGTCAAAATGAGAAATTATCTATGGATGAAGAGGATTCTTCTGCTTTGTTTTCACAAAATACAAGTAGACTCATGTTTTTAAAAGACAGGTTTTCTTCTCAAACAAAATGTTTCCAGGATTAAATTAAATTTTAAAAAAGATTATCAACTCCTTCCTAATTTTCACAATTTTACATCCATTAAAATGACAGAACAGAAATAAAATTTGTCATTAATACAGCTCTTACTGGCTTGTTTTTTTCAAGTCACATATGTACTACACGCTGTAAGTGACAGACTACCCGTAACATGTGTAATACTGTCTTCACAAGTAAATCTGTTTTATAATGATTATGACTTTACAAACTATTTATTTTTAGACATTTGCAATATGCTCCCTCTCACCATTTTCAAGTACTCTATGAAACTGGTAATTATGGAGATATTTTGTGTCGTTCTGCAATTACATCTTCTTGCCTTAGAAGCCAGCTTGATGGAATTAAAGATGGGGCTGGAATGGCTTATAATATCACTCTTCCTGAAAAAGGTTGCTGTCCTCCCTTAAAAACGGTTGCTAAAATTTAAGAGGTGTCAAACCAGGATGAGTAGTGTGTGTCATCTTACTGTTTATTAATTACTAAATTAGTAATAAAAATAAATATTCAGAAACAGTCCAGATTACAGCTTTTTGACCCAATAGTAAGGTTTGGGGCTTTTACTTCTATTTCAGTGACTGAGCATTGAATATTTGGGTGGGGTGGGTGGAATATACCAGGTACTTGTGGAAGGATCATGCAGAATTTGCAAACGCCCTAGACTGACAATAGCCAGGGACAGACAAGCCTCACTAAGAAGGGATGTGCCTTGTGTACCTGACCGATCACAAGGCAGGGAGGGATGCGATGGGTGCTTGGGGCTTGCCATGGAGCACTGTGCCCCAGCAAGACCCCCAGACACAGGGCCCTGGAGGTCACACACACATCCCCAGCTGCATGGGTATCACAGCCTCGTGCACCAGTGCATCTGACAAGGAAATTAAACTGTCGTTCAAACAACTGCGTCCAGCCTGATGGGAGCTACAGAGAGCAAGCAAGACCGTTGACGCCGAGATGGCAAGCAGCAGCGAGATCAAAGGCACTAGGAGTGATTAATATGCACAATTTCAAGATTCTCAGGGCAAAAAACTTGACAAATTTCAGTATTCTGGAGCTGGATGCACATTCTTTCCAAGTCCAGCAAGCAACGAGAGTTCATCGAGTCACGCATCACCTGAAGCCAGCTTTGTACCCAAGAAATTCTGATCCCCTCCTAGCCTGGGAACCCCCCAACTGCATCTCCTGAGTGAGGCCGCCGGGGGGTCTGTGTCACTGCACAGGGGACTCTTGGCACAGCTGATATCCTCATGGGTAGGCGGCTAAACTTGCTCTTCACTGGTAGAGCCACACTGGTGTTCTGACTGGCCATGTGGCTCAAAGGCTGAAGCATCATCACGAATACAATGACAATACCAATTCTGAGACCATTTTGGAAAGATGAGAACATTGAATGAGGTTGGAAGACCCCAATTCTGTTCCCAGAAAAATGCAAAAGCATTTTTGTCATTAATTTTGTTTGGAGGACAGAGCTCTGCAGAACAGTAATCAAGTTCAAATTGTTTGCAAGCTTAACAGTTTTAAGGCTGAATGATGAACACATCCAAACCTTCAGGGAAAAATTGTGCTTGCTCTTTTAGTCCAAAAATGACAATTAGAGTTTAAGCGGCACAGTTGAGCAGATCCAAACACCAGTTTAAAATTCGGTCCAGAATTCAGAACATAGCAGCCAACTGCGAAGTATCTGGGGACATCCAGATCAGTCCAAAGAATTTATAACACAAAATCAGCATTTACTTAATAATCATAATAAATGTACAAAAGCATGTTAATATATAGGCCAAAAATTCATTGTCTTTACCAGGATACGAAATTCTGACCAAATTCTACAGAAAAACAGTTAAATTTGAGAAAGTCTGAAATTGAGTTTTCACTTCATCTTGAAAAACTACTGACTGAGCAGCAGAATTTTAATTTTGAGTAAAAACTGAGTAACAAGCATGTAATTAGAAGACTTTTGTTAATAGCGGAAGACCTCAACCTATTTGAAAGTTCCAGTTTTGGATTTTTTTCCAACACCAAATTAAAGGAATGCAGATTCACAAACTGAAACATTTTCCCTATGTTCTTAATTTAAACCATAACTCAATTTTGGATCTGTTACAGAAGTGGAGGCAGTCTTTATAAGATGAGTTTAAACCCTTTTGCACAAATATTTCTCCAATTCAGTAATCAGACCGGGCTGTTTTAAGACAATAAGACGTGACAGGTAGCACATTTGCGGGAGATCAGTGAGTCCCTGGGTTGCTCTGCAAGACGAAGGTCTAAAGGCAGAGTGACATCAACCAGCCGAGAAGCGCAGTAATCCCCTGGGACTGGCTGTCATATCTCATTGTCGTTATGAAAGAAAAATGGTAAACAAGGAAGCCAGTCTGCAATTATGAATTTATGGATGTTTGTTAATGAGTATCTCAGACCTCGTCAGACAGCTCCTTTTGGAGCATTTTTCAAATTTCACAGGCAGTTTCAGAACAGTCCTTCAAGAATGATTAAAAATGCCACCATCATCAGATTATATGAGAAAAAGCACATGAAAATGTTAACACAAATACACTCTGAAAACCTGGGGAACACACATCCCTGTAAGTTTCAGACATTAGCTCTCTCCAGTGGACAAATAATCCAGGGATGAAAAAAAAAGAGGAGAGGGAGAAAGGGATTTAATTCATAGAAGCACAAAAAAGAATGACCCAAGAGGACTTTGAGGACCAAATTTAATATATTTCTATTTTAAGCCACACAGATAAAAATGAGGTATCAGAAATCATACATTGTGATTTATGCTAAAGGAATCCTTCAGAAAAATCCCCAGACAATTACACAAAAAGATAATGAGGATAAGATGATACAATTTAAATGCAGATCACCCAGACAGACACACTCTCGGTCATTTAGTAAGTCCAGACAGATGGTTCTTGCAGCAGTTCTCTTACCCTGACTATCCTTAAAATCAGGGTAATCACTTGGATAAAGAATAAGCTAAAGGCAGAACCCAGGAAAAAAAAAAAAAGTCTTTAAAAAAAAAAAAACCAACTTTTTTCTTGATATTAATTTAAAGATTTTAGAAAAATAGAATGCAACTAAAGCAGGGCAATATTAAAAGAAAGAGAGAAACATTATTGATTTATAATGAGTGCTGGTACCAGACAGAGGAGTGGGGTTGGGATGGCAGTGGATAAGCAGTTCATAAAAGTGTCTTGGGCTACAGGTCATATACAATATAACACAATATCTTTTTTATGGGAGAGATTTACTTGCATGTCTGTTTAATCCTTTGCTGCATGCCTTGGTATACATACAATCCCTAAGAGAGACAGTACAGTGCTGCTTCATATGTGGTGTCTAACAGTATCCTGGCACTAGTCTGCAGTCAGAGTTTTATAAGTGATAAGAACATATCTCTCCCAAATATAAGCAGTTTTTCCATGATTTTTTGAACAACAACGGCAAACATCCACTGAAATACCTAGCAAAGCCTTAACAGCAGTCTGCCCAGGAAACAAAGAGGAACAGGTCACAGAACAGTGCTTACCACATTCAGCTAAGCCCCAACTAAGTAAACAAGTTTGTCTGCAGCCACATTTCACTTTCCACATTGAGGAAATTCATTACTACTTGTCCACTCAATACATTTGCCTTCTTGCATATTAACCCAGGTGCTGCATGTTGCACTTCTCAAACCAATTTCAGTGTGCCAGTGAGCTGCTAGATGTGAAGCTGTTCTTGTCTAAGGGCACAAAAGAGCCAGTTTCCTCACCGCTGTTCACTATTTCACTTTGGAAAGTCATAACAGGGAGGGTGAGCATGACGTTGCGGCTGTGGTATATTTCTAGTCACCAGTGAACTCCCACTACCCAACAGCATCTCTGCAGACCCTCCATCTAACAGACAACCTCACCATACTTATGCATCCAACAAGCTGATCTCAACCAAAGGGATGCTGTCCTGGCTCAAGCAACTGAAGCGACTCTGACACAGCCAAAAAAGTGCCAACTGAAAAGGAAAGATTGAACTTCATGTAGTAGAGTTTCAAGTCTCTGCTATATATTATTCTACACAGTCAGGTCACACAAGTGACCACTGCTCCAGCTCAGCATACAGCAAAACCTTGCGACCATCTGCTTAGGAGTCAATACTGGCCATACAGTTTGAAACCACAGAGCACAGTGCTGTTCCACATCTATGCATCACACTTAGACATTTCTATGGCAATATGAAAATCATCTGGCCCAAATATAAACACTTCTATGTAGTACTAATGTAAGTGACCCAAAGAGGAGACTGATTAAGTTTCAAAACCTATCTTATTTAATCACAACAAACCCTGCTACATAGCAAGAAAAAAAAAATATTCGGGCATTTTGATGAATTATGATTACATGAATTACTATTAAAACATCTGAAGGAATTCTAACATGCTAAAAAGAGTAATAACGTTCCTTTCAGAATTAAAAAGAGAAAATTACTATGAATGACCCAAACCAGAACCAGGGATTTTATATTTGTACAAATGATTTTATCTAGATCCAAGATATCACAGGAAGATTAACAAAACATTGGAAGGATGCAAGGTTATGATGCAAGGTTATGATTCTATAGGTAGAAGTGCCTTCCCTTTTCAACTCTCAGATGTAAATGGATCGAAGTGGAATCAGATACCTTCTTGCTTAACAGCTGTAGCAGTATATAAAGTTACTGTGCTGCAGATGTTTCTACTGTCATTCCCCCCAGCACACACACACACTTGAGCAAGATAAGGTATAAGCTCCAGTATATTTCGGCTCAAAGAAAAGCTTTGTTTAAACTGTTTTCATCAGTAGATCATACATTTTACTTTGCTCAGAAAATAAAGAGGAACACTTACATTGCTGGATTTATCATTGCAGTTCAGGGCCAGTAATCAATGTTTTGTGGGCTAACTTCTAAAACAGCTTGTGGCTGCTCTACTCAAAACCTGACTTGGCTCCATTTTAATTTGGTTGTAGCAATCATATTCTCAAGTTGAAGACAGTAAGAAAGATGATCCATTTTTACTACAACAAACCCACTTTCTTCTCTTGGTACGAGGAAACAGAGCTATGAAGATATATCTGCTGTGGCCAGATATTTAACTGTTGAAGGAAAATCAATAGCACCATTTCTAAGGAAGTTATGATCAACATCAGTATCAGGAGTCCAATGAGTCCAGGATTTTATGAAAAATGAAGTCTGCAGTGGCAAAAACAAAAAAATCACAAGGCATCAATATTTCTCTGTTTTCTCCTACCTTCAATACAGAATTATATTTTCTTGAACTGCTGCTATTTACTTTATCATCAGCTTCCAGAGATATCTGACAAGAATCATTTACTTCCTGAGGGGTGGTTTTATGGTGGGGGTTTTTTTAGGGAAGGCCATTTTGGTTTTGTTTGTTTGTTTAATAGTTATCATAAATCAGGCTCTACAATAGTAAATGTACCCATAGTGGACGCACTGAACTTCTACTGGCTTGAGAAATTATATAGTTAAAAGAGTTTCCAGCACCAGCATTTTTATCTCTATGAAGAGGCAAAATTATTGCAAATGGTAGGAGCTGTGCACTGTGATATTCCTATTTAAATAAACCCCTTTATTCCTAACTTCAGAATGATGAACAACTTACTGAAGGTATATGCCTAAGGACTCAAGACAATCCTTATAGGGGAAATCTGCCTCTACAGTTTTGATCACTTTGACTTAATCAAGCCACAGAGAACGTTCTTGTCAGAGATGAGTGTGGTCTTTGCAGACACAGAGTATCATAAGAAACAAAAGCAGAGTTACCGAATGGAAACTGTCTAGACAGTCAGCAGAAACTTGAGCATTAGCAGGAGGCATCAGCATGCCTCTGAGCCATGACAAGAGAGGATTTTGCTCTGTCCCTAGAGAGACGACTCACTTGAGCGGAGTTCTCACCTGTGAACAAAATGCATAATCACGCCACAGCTTTCTAGTGTTCTTCTCAGGTCATACCTACTGTGTAACCTCATGTGTGAGCGATCAAATCCCCATTTTGAGGACACGGCCACAGCATTAAACTACTCACACCACATAGCTTGGCTGCTGCTACGCCAGCACGCACAGAGTAAAAGAGAAGGAAGGAAAGGGCTCTGGTTTCACATCCCACCTTCGCTCTTGTTCGGAATAAGGGGATGATAGCATAATGATTCCTCAATGTCCTAAAGAGGGAAATTTAACAGGTTCCTAAATTTCCTAATAACTCCAGCATGAGATTACTTCAACTCTAATTGTCATTTTCATTTTATAACAAAACCTGTAACTTGATAGCAGTGGAACCACATGGAAAATAAACTGAGAAAAATGTTGATCTTTAAAATCTTTAAGCAAATAAGTAATTTGATTCTGGGGTGGGTTCTGTTGGTTTTTTTTTTTTTTGGCGGTGTTTTCTTTTTTTGGGGGGAAGCAGAGGGGAAGGGGAGGTTTGTAGTATTTTTAAAAAGGCCATTTGGGTTTCCATGAGTACATTTCTTCTGCAAAAATTGATTCTACAGATGTTTATGAGTTTAGAAAAGTAAAGCAATAATGTTGCAAATCAGACTTGGGAAAAATCATCATAGACTGTTTTCACCAACTGCATTACTGAAACATTTTCATATTGACCCTTCACCAACTATAAACTATAGGAAGTATCAAGCACATTAGCTATTTCCTGCTGGTACCTAAAGTTTAAACATTTATGCACTGAATGATTAACCTGACAGTCAGCTGAGTCTACAGAAATTGGTTTTGGGTAGATTGCTTTGTTTACAGGAATGTTATTCAATCGATTAGTGTTTATGTACATTAGCATAATATTTAAATATATTCAAGCTGGTTTCCTTTTAATCTGAAAAACTCAGCAGCTCATTACCACTGGCAGTTAAAATGATGCTAGACTCAGTGGCAGCATGCCTAACCTCAAAATCATTGAGGTTCATTGCAGCAAGCAAGCCTCTAAATCTCCACAATGTCCAGTGGGGACAATCAGAATTGTGCTGATTGAGAGGAAACTACAAGAAGGATACAAAAGGGTCACCACACCTAAACAAACATTGCGGCTGAAGGCAATTTCAAGCTTTCTATGTTTTGTAAACTACAGAGACTTCTTTTTCTGAAGAAAATTAAAAGGAGATTCAAGTCTTCCCATTTATTTTCTCTTAAATCATCTGGTTTTCTTGTATTTGTTCTTTATGCTCTGCCAAGCGATATTATAATTTACAGAAGTTTTTACTGATAGAAAAAAACCTGGAAGCCCTCTCAATGCCAAGCGACAGCAGTTTAGAGAGCTTAACTGGTGAGTAATGCACTGATGAAATACCACAACGCAAATTGTTTTTCAAAATATTTAGGACTTAGAGATTACTTGCGGAAATGGTAATGTTTCCTAACAAATCAAGTGTTTCAAGAACAGACCACCCAAATGTATTATCATGAAAAGATGTCAGTTACTCAATTACATGATAGAACAACACACTTCAACTTTACTTCTCTTTTTTACTTAAAAAAAACCAAACCAAAACAAAACAAAACAAAAAAAAAAAAAAAACAACAAACCAACAAAACAATAGGTATCCTCTCCAGAGAGTAAAAGATTTACAGCAGGAGGTGGGTTGAATTAACTTTGCTAGTAACCAATTTCCTCATGTTCCAATTACTTTCGAAACAGTTTAACTTGATCCATGATAATGTACATATAACAAAAGGGAATGAAAACACTACCCGTTTTCTGCATCTGAAATGGCTTTACTGAGACCACCTACAGTGACTTAAACTGTATGTAGTGCCAAACAAATTCAAAAATCATAGAATCACAGAATCATTTAGGTTGGAAAAAACCTTTAAGATCATTGAGTCCAACCATTAACCTAGCACGGCCAAGTCCACCATTAAACCATGTCCCTAAGTGGAACATCTATAAGTTTTTTAAAGACCTTCAGGGATGGCGATTCTACCACTTCCATGAGTAGCCTGGTCCAGTGTTTGATCACCCTTTTGGTGAAGAAATTTTTACCTAATATCCAATCTAACCCTGCCCTGGTGCAGCTTGAGGCCATTTCCTCTTGTCCTATGACTTGTTACTTGTTGCCCTTCTCTGGACCTGCTCCAGCACCTCAATGTCTCTCTTGCAGTGAGGGGCCCAGAACTGAGCACAGGATTCAAGGTGCAGCCTCACCAGTGCCCAGTGCATTCCTGGCCACACCATTGCTGATACAGGCCAGGATGCTGTTTGCTTTCTTGTCTGCCTGGGCACAAGCTGTATCGTTCTCAGCTCTGTCAGTCAGCACCCCGAGGTCCTTTTCCATGAGCAGCTTTCCGGCCACTCTGCCCCAGTCCTGTAGCGTTGCCGGGGGTTGGTGTGGCCCATATGCAGGACCCAGCACTTTGCCTTGGTGAACCTCATGCAATTGGTCACAGCCCATTGATCCAGCCTGTCCAGATCCCTCTGCAGAGCCTTCCCACCTGCAGCAGATCAACACTCCCAGCCAATATGGCATCATCTGCAAACTTAGTGCACTAAATCCTCTTGTAGATGTCATTGATAAAGATATTAAACAGTATTGATAAAGATATTAAGCAATACTGAGCCCTGGGGAACATCACTTGTAACTGGTTGCCCACTGGATTTAACTCTGCTCAGCAGAACTCTTTCGGTCTGGCTATCCAGCCAGTTTTTTAATCAGCGAGGAGTACACCCATCCAAGCTGTTAGCAGCCAGTTTGTTCAGGAGAATGCTGTGGGAAACAGTGTCAAAGGCTTTACTAAGTTCCAGATAGACAACATCAACAGCCTTCATTCCCCTCATCCACTAAGCAGGCCACCTTGTGACAGAAGATCAAGTCAGTCAAGCAGGACCTGCCTTTCCTAAACATGTGCTGACTGGGCCTGATCACCTTGTTGTACTTTATGTGACATGTGATGACACTCAAGATGATCTGCTCCATAACCTTCTCCCTGAACCAGGGTCAGACTGACAGGCCTGTACCCAGAATGCACTAGTGGGGCTTTTGCCCTTCTAATTTTTTTCCTGCATAACCTCACAACACCCTTGTACTCTTCCTGAGCTGCCTATTCCTTCTTCCAAAGATCAAAAACTCCCCTGTTTTTTCCCAAGTTCCAGCCAAAGCAATTTTTTTCAGCCAGGCTGGTGGTCTTCTCTGTCTGTTCATCTTCCAGCACATGTTGACAGGCTGCTCCTGTGCCTTTAGGATTTCCTTCTTGAAGAACATTCAGCCTTCCTGGACCCCTTTGCCCTTCAGGACTGCCTCCCAGGGACTGTGTCAACAGGCTCCTAAACAGGCCAAAGTCTGCCCTCCAGAAGTCCAAGGCGGCAGCTCTGCTGACCCTTCTCCTTAGTTCTCCAAGAACTGAAACCTATTATTTAGTGACTGCTGTGCACAAGCCGGCCTCCAACCACCACATCACCCACAAGTCCTTCTCTGTTCACAAACAACAGGTCCAGCGGGTGCCTTCCCTAGTTGGCTCACCCAGCAGCTGTGTCAGGAAGACACCTTCCACACACTCCATGAACCTCATAGACTGTTTCCTCTCCATTATGTTGTATTTCCAGCAGACACCTGGTAAGTTCAAGCACCCCATGAGAACAAGGGCTAGTAATTGTGAGACTTCTTCCTGCTGCTTATAGAAAATTCATCTGCCTCCTCCTCCTGGTTGGGTGGTCTGTAACAGACTCCCGACACGGTATCTGCCTTGCTGGCCTTCCCCCTGGTTCTTACGCATAAACACTCAACCCTACCATCACCATCATTGAACTCTAAACAATCAAAACCCTCCCTACCATACAAGGCTACTCCGCTGCCTCTCAATCCTTGCCTAGCCCTTCTGAAGAGTTTATAGCCCATCCCTTGCTTAGTCTAGGGAAGACTGGGGGGGATCTCATTAATGCATACAAGTATCTCAAACGCAGGTGCCAGGTGGATGGTGCCAGAGTCTTTTCAGTGTTGCCCAGTGACAGGATGAGGAGCAATGACCATAAACTAAACACAAGTTTCACCTCAACATGAGGAAGAATTCTTTTACAATGAGGGTGGCAGAGCATTGGAACCGGCTGCCCAGGAGGGTTGTGGAGGCTCTCTCTCTGGAGAACATTCAAAACCCACCTGGACACCCTCCTGTGTAACCTGCTCTAGGTCCCTCTGCCCTGGCAGGGGGGGGCAGATAATCTCCAGAGGTCACTTCCAGCCCTAGCAATTCTGTGATTGTACTCCAGTTGTGCGAACTATCCCACCATGTTTCCATGACGAGAACTATGTCATAGTTTTCCTGATGCACAAGGGCTTCTGGCACCTCTTGCTTCTTGCCCATCCTGTGTGCACTGGGGTAAATGCACTTCAGTTGTGCTATTGCTTCTCCACATTTTAGGGGGCAGAAGCCTTAATTCCTACCTGACCACTCTCAGGCACTTAAATGGTTTCTAACACATCAATAACCCTTGCATCTTTGCTGCCCAAAGGACCTCAATCCCCTGCCTCCACTGGGACGGCAGACCGTACTACCACAGTTGTAATCATTCAACATATTTTGTACCATTCCAACTTCCCCATGTAGATTAGTCAAGAACTATTGTATTTCTGCAATCTGTGCAAAAATTGAGACATTTCTTGAGCTACTTCAACAACTTTACAACAGATCACCTAAAAATCATATTTCTCAGATATTCAACCAGTGTGATTTCAGAAAACATAAACCTGAACATTATTTAACCAGCAAAATGTGAGGTATAAACAATTTACATAAAAAATAATCTGCATGATGATGTGCTGTTCCCTATTTACACAGGCCTGCTAACTCCCAGCAGTCAGCCATTTAGACCAGGTCTCCCACCTGTCAATGCAATTAAACACAGTTCTTATTAAGACTCCATGAGGCCTTCACAAATACTGCCTTGATTTACACACATACTAGCAAATCTCTCCTTCATATCTTAACTGTCCTTTAAAATGAGTAAAAATATTTTTCTAACATGTATGCAGCTATAATTATTACTGAATGTTCACATAGGTATCTACCAGCAACATTCCTTACCAGCCAGGATAGCCGGGTGAATACTAAATTAAACATGGGTTGTATTTTTCTATTCAAGAGCAAAGTGCTGAAACAACTACTTTGTACTTCACTACCTATAAGCCATATTGCGTGTTCATCACCATTCTACAGAATAGTAAAGTCTACTAAAGGGACTATCAGTATCTGATGAGAAAGCAATATGTATTGGCAATTCATTATAAAAGGGTAACAAAAGGACAAAGCATTTAAACAATTAAATTCCACAGCAGATAACTTTAGTGGGTGTCATAAAATGTGCTATATCTGTAAAAACATGAACATACTGAACAGGAACACGGAATAAAACTGGATCAGAGGTGCTTTGGCAAAGAAAGCAGGGAGAAAGAATAGGGATTTTGTAAAAGAATTCAGCACTGGTCCTTCTCCTTTTCTGGGTGATTACCCTACATTTCTATCTGGGACTGTGACAAAATCTTTGCTTTCTTTCTTATTTTATTATGCTGCAGGCCTACCATTTATTTTCACATATTCAACGTATGACTATGTACTTTTCTTGGGTGGCTGTCCCACTGGTGTACTTTTTATGTGAACCTGAATTTGAGGGGATCCCATACCTCATCTGAAACTAATCTACCGTGCAAAGAAACTTCTACCTATCTCCTTGCTGGACTAAAAGTGTTTAAACCAGATGTGTCAAAGTTATTCTGCAAAAAAGAGGCTGAATTCCATGTTTAATTATGCCCCATGGAGCAGGTCATAAACCTTGTGTTATCACTGACAAACTGTTTTGATCCCTCTTGAAGAGAAGCTGCTTTGGCCCAATGACTAAACACAGAAAACAGACCCATATAAATGAAAAAAATGTTTTAGCCTTGCCTTGTAAACACAAGGAAAATAATTGGAGGAGAAAATGGTATCAGATATCAACACAGCATTCGCTGGCAAACAGTCGGGTAGTATAATGGAATAGAAAACAGCTAGCAATGTGGACACGGAACTAGCTCAATTTTTCAATTCTTGGGATGTACCTCACTTGCCAGTTTCTGGAACAGAGTGACTGGAAGAAGTTTCCATCCGCCCTGTGAGACAGTGCATTATGGCTGCCACATGGAGCCACCCTAGAACAACCAATCATCTCTCTCCAGACTCAGAATTTCTGTTCACAGTAAAGACACCTCCACCCTTTGTCTCCAATTTGCAGCTTGGAAATGAGGAAAAAGTGGAAAAGGACAGGGCTGGTGGGTTAAAAAAAAAAAAAGATAATTTAAATATATAAATGACAGTCAAGCTGTCTTGTTAAATCCAGTACGTAACTAAAACTTTCTCCGTCAACCTTTTCAAACCATTCATCACTGGGATTTTTGATACCTTTTCAAACATCACTGTAGTATACAGCTCCCAGTTGATCAGCACTGCTTCGTACCTTATTTGCTGTTGACAGCTTCCCCTAAAATGTGCTGCTTGTTCTTAAATTATTGTCTGGTTCACAAAACAAACCAAACAGCCACAAACAAGCAAACAAACAAACAAATCCACAAGCAAACAAACAAAAAAATATTTCTGCAGTAAATACAACCATTTATTATCTGTACTACAGTATCACATGAAAATATAAACAAAAGACGGTGAATATAGTTAGGTAAATTGGATTAAGTTTACACTGTTAAGATACAAGTCTTAAAAAAATTCTGCCTAGTTTGATTAGAGGTCTACTTGCAACACATCTTCAGGTTAACAATTCCACTCAACTAGTATTAAAGACTACAAATTGACATACGGAAAAGCAGAGCTGGCATGCATCATTAGATTTAACAGCATCCATTCATGAAATGTTAGTCTCTAAAATCAGATGTTTTAAAGAACAAGAGTTAAGAGGAGGGAAGATGGCTGTCAAATTGTAATGATTAGATAAGCTTGTAGGCTGAGCTGTCTTTGAAGAAACTGCTTTGTAACCTAAAACAGAGATGAAGGTCACTATATCAGCCATTTTTCTGCAAGTTGCTTGGGAGGACATCATTGTTTTTGCTAACACAGGTAGTTTGCAAGACCTTGGATCTTAAAATACTACTTTTTGAACATTTCTTCAATAAATCCTGTAACTTTGGCTGGTACAATTTAAACCTCCTATGTTTTGAAAGCTTTTGATAGACTTTTCAGAAGCAGTGTTAGCTACCTCCTTATTAGGCACATACATGAAAGACCTTTGCTTTTCACAGGTGGAGACACAGTCATGCTGCCCCATTTTGTCTCCAGTTTCAGTGTTTTATCCATGACCTATCTGCTCAGACATTCTGTGAGCAGTGAAAAGCAGTGTTACAACACTGAGACAGAAAGGACTGTGTGAAAATGACCTTAGGAACAGAAAAAAAGAACAGAGAAAGAAGCACAGAGTATTGCCAAGGCTTACTCTAAGACTCCATGCAAGCACTACTGCTAATACACATCTGTAGAACAGAACCTTTCATCCAAGCTCAGGAGGACCTTCACCGTGAACTCAACTGGATAGCTTTAGCTAAGTTTCCTCAGGTGGAGCAGTCCTTGGTCCACACTTTCTCACAGCTAAACTATACCAGCCAGGTATCTGCTACATACTACAGATAGACATGTAAAATCTTCAGTTTAAGTGATACATGGGAAGAGGTTGAAGGAAAAAGTTTCAGTTCCCTAATGGATTTTCATCAAGCCTGAAACCTGTGGCCTGGAAAAGCACTTGTCTTGAGCAGAAAATTTTGCCTATAATTGACTGCTAGGAATCACAGATCCCACCCAGGTTCTGCTCATGGGCATCAGGAAACCCCAGCAAAGGAAAACAGGACCTCTGGAGCTCACTCAGTGACCTTCAGGCAGAAGCCTGAACTAACAGCATCACCAGGAAGGCCAGCTGTGGCTTTATATCTGGGTGTCTTGAAAACTGCCAAAGAGAACCTCCATGACCCCTCTGTCTGCAGCCATGCCCTCCTGGGGGAGATTCATTCCCAGTGTCCAGCCTGAGCCACCCAAGCCACAACATCTGTCTACTAGTCCTTACATATACCACATCACCTGGCTCTGCTGAGAAGACTTTGATTTTGTTATCTTTCTAACTGCTTCACATCTATTCTCAGTTTCAGCCTTCTCTTTGCCAGACTAGAGAGGCTCATCTCCCTTGTGGTTAAGAAGGTGGACCCTGGCCACCCTGGCAGCTTGCCCCTGGACCCTCCCCACTTTCTCCACAGCACTGCTGACCTGGGGGACCCCATGATTGAAACGCAGTATCCACAGAGGAAGATGAAGGGCACAGCAACTTGTGCGTGGCTCTGCAGAGCTGCTGCTAACACCAGAACGAAATTTGGACAACCCGCTCATGCTACTAATCACTCGTGTACAATCTGTGCAATGAAAATGTAACCAGAGAGATCCAGATGGTAGTGGCTAGAACTGAAATGTAATTAGTTCAGTCAATACAGTAGTGTATTTTTAGATCTTCCACTAGTCAAAACAAGAGATGTTGCTCAAGCAAATTTAACATTGCTTGGGAAAAAAAAAAAAAAAAGAAAGAAAAAGAAAATAAAAGATTGCAAAAACTGTATGCATGCTAATTCTATAGAGACTTTTTTCTGACAACCTAGGCAAGAGCTGGAAAGCATATTTTAATTCATACAATGACTAAAAGTAAGAGCACTGCCAGAAAATATGATTTGGAACAATTCTTGGAATACAGAGGTTCATCTGTTTTGCAAAAGAAAGAATCAGAAGCACATAAGTATAAGCAGTTATTTTAAACTTGCCTATTAAGCAAGGTCACCAATAGCTAACAGATGCGGTTATTTGCAAATGATTTCAGCAAAACATACATACTACATATGACAAGACTTTTTTCTGCCCTTAAACCCTGATTGAAACCTGTGTCCTGGTAGACACATGACAATACAAACTTGTTTATAAACTCAGCATTTGTCTTGAGGAGTACTACGTGACATACTTAATTTGCATTGTGGTAACAGTATCTTTCAGCTGATTTCACATCAAAGTTGGAATATATATATATATATATACACATATATATATATATATAAAAGCCCCAAACAATCTAGATTGTAATTTCCCAGAACTATTTAAACCACTTAATAGGAAACTTGCTTTTGTTGGAATTTTTCAGCCTGGAATAAGAAAAACTGTTCAGATTCCGAAGGATCTCTTTCCTAAAAACAGACCTAATTGTTTCCAAACACACCTCAGAATACTGAGGAAACTCAAACCTTTGCAAAGAGGTTTAAGCACCATGGCTTTGATTATCATTGACACATAACACCCATTACATTGTTTGGATCTGTTTTGATAAGTGCTACACAAACATATTAAGAGTGAAAACACAAGACGAAAACATTTCATCTGGGAGGCAAGAGACGAGGGAGACATCGGCCAAGTTAACAAATGGCTTCACGTCTCTAGCTGCGTAACCAGCAAATTTCAAGAAGCAGCAGTCAGGAAGCAGGGCACGAACTTGCAGAAGACAGGCAGCTAAATGAGCAGGCCATCACAAGGAAAAGGTACGGTGAAGAGAGGCAGTAAGGCAGTGAAAAGCTAGGTGAATGCTTTCCAGTTATAAAACAATACAGTTCTTAAGTTTAAAATTAAGACCTTGACTTTTCTAGGTAACAAATGAAGTCTCTGGGTGGGTGGAGGACATGACACACAGACAGAACTGGAGGAGGTATTATTCATTTTGGCTTTAACTGCTGTAGAACCAACACCAGGAGGAAAAGACCAAACCAAAACAACACAACACCAACCAAACAAAAAACCATCTCATGTTCCTAGAAAACCAGACAAGGCGGTGACGAACTAGGCTTCTCCATTTCAAGAAGTGCGTAGGGTAAGCTGCAGATGTTTGGTTAGGGTATGTGTTATGCTGCATTACAGTGGTTAGAAAACTTTAGTGCAGTGGTGAAGAGTCCCACTGGCTCAATGCAGTATAGCAGTGGTAGCCAAGGTAACAGTGATAAACCACTTTAAAATGTCCTGTGCACCACAAGAGAGCTGTGTTTCAACATCAAAAACACATGGCAAACTAACCATTAAAATCATTCATTCAAAACATATTTGACAGTTTTCATGGGGCTGGTCTTAAGATCATGGATTTTTATTTATTTATTTAAGTATTTTCAGAAGTTACAAGCTCTTTTGTACATAGGCTGAACTATGATTTGTTTCTAAATCACTACAAACATGGTTCAACTATTTTCACCTTTTTTTGTCTTTTGCTATCACTTTTTACCTAAACAATTTCATTAACTATTCTTTGTTTCTGCCACCTTCTACCCATATTGAGCAACCTATGACTGTAAATCAGAGTAGAGTTTTCAGGCTGAACGGAGTGTATTCTCCACACCCCTAATCCTGCAGAACCTCCTCCGCCTCACATCTGCAGGGCTGGAGCATTGCCAGTGGCAGGTCTGTTCTTCACGGCACCATTCCTCCGATGCCTGTAGGGATTTCACTGCAGAAGATAATTCTGACCATATCTTTCTAAAAGTTGATGCCATTTGATGATAGTTTGATAGCCTGTACTAATTTAATTGAGGGTCTTGCTTAATTTCTGGAATAGCTGGCATTCACAGTAACAAGGAAACAAAACCCTGGACTGACACTACCGTGATTACTAGCAATTTTGTCAGCCTTCAGTTCAGACCCAAGGATGAAGTGACACAAGAGTAAAACCACCATTTCCCCCCTCCTGCAAACTGGCTTTTGAAGTCACAGCTGTAACACACTGCACACCAGCCAGCTCCTGGGCATAAACACAGGGCAGTTTTTAGGACTAACCACCACGCACTCTCCACAGACTCCAAACTAAGTTTAAAATAATATTTGCATCAAAAGAAACTATAGCTGTAACATGAGCTAATTTTATGCTGGTATGGTTGGAACATTGTACCTGAACTTGCTCATAAGGAATGTACTTTCCTTTAACACCAAATTAGCTTTGGGTGTGACTATTATTTGTTTTTCAGCAGAACTTGCAAACTATTTCTATTTGCTAGTACCTAAATGTAACAAAAAGATGTTGTCCACACCCATGACATTTAATTTTAGGAGCCAGAGGCTCCTGAAAACCCCAGGTGAGCCAACAGCTGGCTCTCATCTTCCTCCAACCACAAATAGAAAGGTAGTCCTAAAGTAGGAACAGCACTAATCCTGCTATTCCTTCTCTGCATCTCTTTTCCCTTTCTTCCATGCCATGCCAACCAACCACTTCACATCCAGTTACATTCACTGTCTCCCTCTCGAGGAATTAGTGGCTCTTTCCTTGTTGCTGTGAGAAGGCAGTCTTCATCATCAGGCAACTGCCTTCACTGTTGCTAGTCTCAGATCTGTTCAACATTACCAATTTTTTTCTTGTCTTTGCTTTCTGGCAGAACAATACAAGAACAGAGACTACATTTTAAACTCAAAATTCACTTGTTAAATACTGTTCATGTTACTCATTTCTTCTGCAAGATCATATTCCAGGCTTTTGCTGCTGCTCCATTTCTACCAGATACTGCAAATCACTAGAGAATACTTGGATTAATATTTTTTGTCATATGAATAAGAGAAACAAACTTTTCTTTTTTTATCAGTTCTCATACTTCATCTTTTCTCCTTTTTTCTTTTCTCTTCTCTTCTCTTTTCTTTTTCTTTCATTTTTCTTTTCTTTTCTTCTTCTTTTTAAACTAAATTTTGAGTATTTTTCTCAATTTGAACATTTCCTCCATTTCAAATGAGGATTTAATGGTTCCATAGGTATTAAAACAAAAATTTTGGCTGAACTGCTAATAACTGAATAGCTCAGTGTGTGCATATATATATGTATGTGAATGTCTGTGTATATATATCTTCACAAAAAGGCAACACCCTGAGGCTAAATTATCTTTTCAAGAAGATTCTCCGTTATTATTTTTATCATGGTAGAATCTACAAACCCCACTAGAGACTGGGGCCCCACTGTATGATATGCTGTACAAACATCTATTACAACTCAGCTCCAGCCCAAGAGAGTTCACAAATCTGTATTTCTCCTACGATGCACATAAATACAATGTGGCTGTTCAGTTCTTCAAAACTAGCCTGGATAACACCCTTGAGAGCACAGACCATCAAGCAATGACTACACTTTGAGTCTGATTCTCCATGTATTTTTTAAAAAGACTAGGTAGCACTTTGACTTAAAAAAACATGTTGAGGAGCAGTGTATTAAAAGATGAACCTCAAAATGACTTTGACACTTTATAAAAGCAAGCTCAACTAAAAAAGCAAGTAAGTTTCTAGCTGCTAAAGCAGTCAAAAAGCAGTGGTTTTGCAACGCCGAAGTTTTTTCCATATGGGAAGATGTGGGGTAGATGTTTCAGTCCAACTTTAAACCAAAGAAATGAAATTGGCTTCTCATAATATCAAGAACAATGCCAAATAAAATAACTTGGTGGGTCTTCTCTATTTTGCTCATCCCACAAGGCTTCTCAGGACTGCACAGTCACAATGACACACACGCACTCATTCCTTATTTTGTTTTACTGCATTGCCCGATGCACAGCTGTTGACTTGTACCCAATGCAATAGATGCTGCACATACAAAGCAGAAACTCAGTCCCAGAGCTTACAATGCATGTGTAACAACACAAACAGATGGATACAGACAATATATAAAAAGGAGATAAAGCTGGTCAGAATATTCTCAGCACACTGGCAAGTGACTGTTTTTTCTCATCTATATATATAAAAAACCCATAAATGTATCTATGGCAAGTTTCTTTTGATTATAGATGCATACACAGAGGATGAAAATACTTGTTTGAACATTAGGTGAGCAGTATCATAAATGGAGTTTGATGAATATGGCACTCCATGTAGGCCTGAAAATGTTCCTATTTAAACATTTCTTTTCATGAGTAGTGGAGTCATGAGCAAAGAGCTCTCTCTCTCTTAATATGCAATTTGATTCCGCTAGGAATCCCCAAGCAATCATTCCTCTTTTTTCCAAAGTGTAAAAAAAATAAAAGAATTCCAATGCATCAACAGCATTTATCAATCACATGGGTGTACGTATTACTAAATATTGCAGTGGCAGTGACAGGAATATTAAAAAAAAACAAAACCCAAACAACCCAATTTTAAGACCATACACATGAAAAGATTAACCACAGTCCTATCGTGATGACTGTTTACAGTGAAGTTCCTGACAGATTCTCTCTGATCTGATTTAAGACTTGTATCAGTAAGCCTACTGAGCAGGCAACCCTTTAAGTACAAATCCTGATGGTAAACTGGGAACCTGGTCTAATGCAAATGCAACACAACTGTTCTCAAAACTACCAGTTGAACCATTGTCCCAATTCTTCCAATTTCTCAACCAGAAGAAGCACCTCCTGTAAAGTTACTAGGTGCTACAGTCCAAAATTAAATTCATGGCATCAAGGAAACTAAAGCATAAGATGTTTATCATCAAAGAATGTAAATATTAAAACAATTAAATAAATTAGGGTATTGAGGCCGCTGGGACTGGAAAGGAAAGGTCTGCCACCTTGCTTTTTCAACTATGTATGTCTCTCTCACTTCTCTTTTTCACTCATCGCACTCTTCCACCATCTCTCCAGAACTCAACAGGAGATCAAAGGATGCTCCACCCATTGTAAATCAAGCCAGAGGGTGCCAGGCTGGAGCACACAGCCAGGGCGCAGCTGCAGGGAAAGCAAACACAACTGCACTTACAGCAGCAACAGAGGTTAATGATTTTTAAAGGGTAGAAGTCACACGTTCAGTGGTTTCACAGTTACAAAAATGGAATCTGTGGTTTAGTCACCAGTAACAAGCTTAAAACATATCAAAGTATTAGCTTTTTTTTTTAAACTCAGAAGCCTGTTTTCATTGTTCTTAGAACGGACTATTTTTTCAAACCCGTTAATTCTTTTTAAATGCTTAAGTTTATATTCAGCATGATTCAGTCTAATTTCTATTAACATGTCTGCAAGTGTAACAATATCCTTATCCTTTTCAAGCTGTTTGAATGTGGGATTTTTTTCAGGGTTTTCTTTAAAAGTTTAGCTGGCTGTTTTATAATTTGTCACCTTTTGTCTTCTTTCAGCAGTATGTCATTAAGTCTTTAATTTGGTGTTTCCTGTTGTCTGCAGAGGGATATATGCTGTTTTAAATCCAAAGGACTGCAGACATAGATGGTGGGTAAAATCTGTGAACCATAAGTAAATTCTTATAAGGAACATACAAAAAAGATTGTTCTTCAGTCAGACTTAAGCCATTACTTTCTTCAAAAGAAGAAAAGACACAAGTTAAGAAAAAGGCACCGCCAAAGACCTTCTGCCCAAATGTGCATCTCCATGAAGTTTCCTGCTGAGTGCATATGAATGCACTGCGATCTGGGAAAAGGATCCAAATAGGATTTCAAACATCCAAAAATTTTAACTCAAACATTTAGGTATTTCACCATGCTGCTATTCATTCATTCACTGATTTTTTTGTCTTAGTTTAAAGAGATGCTAAACAAAAGGAGAAGAGCTCTACATGTATTTACATTCCAAAACTAAGCTCCCCTTACCACCCCCCTAGTCTGTCATCCCTTCATAGCTAAACAAACCGTAAAGTCTAGCCCTATGTCCTTGAAGTAAAGTCACAAACACAGTAAGAGGAAAGTTTGGTCTTTCAAGGAAAAAAAGACTAAAAGGAGTTTTAATCTATTATAGCTGCCCATGTTGTTTTGACTATGAACAGCATTGCATTCAGCTAATACATGCAGACTAAAATGGTGGAGTGGGATCAATTTCTTTACTATTTTGGCTCTACTAAGCTCTGCTCTTTGACAATTTCCCAGTCATTAATAGCCCTTCCTGCCCTACCGCTAAGACTGGCTCTTATATACAAGTGATACATTTTGCATAACTATTTTGCAAACAAAACCAAAGGATAAATATTTTACCATGTAGAAAGTAGGCAAGAACAACTGCTGGCTCTCTAGCAGCAGAGGGGTTTCAACACAGGGGAAGCCTGACAGACTCTGCCGCCTGCACTGCATACGGCACGCTGCAGGACCCTCTTAGGAGCTGCTGGGTGCTTCAGCCAGGGCAGATCACATGCTGCAACCACCAAAACTCGCAGGTTTTCCCAATTTCTGACACCAATATTTTTCACACAACACACAACATATGGGCTGGGCTTGGGTTTGTACCTTTCCCAAGGAGCTGAGAATGTAAATAACATTTAAAAGGCACATTCTCCCATTGACAAACTCCATAATACTTTCCATTTGTGCTGAGCATTTACTGGCACGAGTTCTCTGCAGCAGCAGATGTAGAAATACCCCATCTGAAGCAGGGAAAAGGATGAGAACAGAATAGGAATGTGCTAATGGATTAACAAGTGAGTTCCTTCAAAGCAGAGAGGAAGGCATTTAACCACTTTTTGAAATGAATTCATAATGAATTATGCCATCATCTGTTTGTGAATCATATTTTAAACTTCAGTATAGTATGTACAGATGAAAGCTTTTAAACATGGAGTTACACTCTAAAGCAATTTAATCTCGCTGTGAACATGCACAATGATACATTAGAATAATACAGCTACCTAACAAGGCCTCTTTGATGAGTGGTAAACAGTATTTTTAAAGCACTCACAAAGTCACAAAGTTTTAAAATTTTAGAGGGACCTGTTGAGAATAGTGACAAAGATGACGAATTGAATCACATCCTGCTCAGTTTGAGTGCTTCTGGTGAGATACTGCTAAGCACCACCTTCTTTTTGAGCATTAAACATGCAACAACACTTTTCTTAGGCTGGTGCTAAAATATATTAAGACTACTGTTTCTGGCTGTGTTCATGATATGCGTTTTGCTTTGTTATGCAGATTCAGCCTTAAATGCTGAAGGATGGCAGAACCTGACTTTCCACCTGCCCTATCTGAAAAAGTTTTAGACTCTTCTGTGCCAAAAATGAGGATCTCAAAAGCTGCACAGGTTGAAATGATTTCTCTGAATCCTGCCAGCAAGTATAAGATAGAAATGTATAGTTCATGTTTAAATAATCTGTGACCAGAATATTTAACTGTTCATGCTCATGCCAATTAAGTTTTTGAGAACCTTCCTTTGTCTCTTTATTACTTCATAAATACAATTAGGTTTTTTGAAAGCTGTTTGCTGTCACAAACTCAAAAGGAAAATTCTCCTGAAAATGGTCAAAATTGCTAGTAGAGGCTTGTCTGCGTGGGGAAGGCATTGTCAAAATGTGGAAGTACTACAGCTATTCCATCCAAATTCCCACACGGACACTTAGTAAAAGCTTTTCTGTGGTTTAGCTTAATCCACTTTCAAAGTGGACTAAAAAAGGCACTCAACATCCACTCAGAGAGCTACTGTAGAAGAGCTATTCCTTGACAGATATTTTGGGTTATTTCTCCATGTAGACAAGCCTTAAATGATACCTTTCTTGGCATCCCTCCTAATGTTACATCACCCACCACAATGCTTTCAGTCTTTTGGAAACAACTCTGTGGGTAGATCAAGGTATTCTGCATTCCAAGTCCTCTAAACTCTTCTATACTCATCTATAGAAGGCTTGCATTTGTACAGAAAACTTTAAGACTGATGATTCCTCTGTCCTATTCCGAAGGTTTTCACTATTATCTTTCCTTCATACAAGGAAATTTTCCATCTAAATTAAAAAGTAAGCTCCTGAGGTTTTTTTGTATATTTTGGGGGGAACAAGCATGAAGGAACTTGCTTTTTTAATCTAGGAAATGTTGTGTTTATAACTCCAGAAACACATGAATTTTAGGTCTCAACTGAAATCGTTCTTTTTCCTGACCTTTGTAAGAGGAAATTGCTGATTCTGATATAGTAGTTATGTTGCTAATCCAAACCTTAAACTGTGCATTAAATCTGTTCTATGATGATAGAAAACATGTGCAACTGTGCAGATACATCCATAAGGAGAGAGGCATCCCAATAATTTTAAGATAGAAAACAGCAAACTCTGGATGCCCAGGGGAAAGCTAAACAAAACATAATTTCACACTTAGCAAATGAAGAATTAGAGAACAGGTAAGCAAGACGTCTCTTCCTTTTCCAAAGCAGAAGAAATTCTGCCAGCCAGCCAACTCCAGCCAAAGTAATGGAACATATTGCTAAATAATCTTATTTGTCATGTAACACCCTGTCTTGTCCCTATCCACCAGCATTATCAACATTACCTGAAAAATTAGTTTATTTCACTGGAACTCTTAAAATGGAATTGCAATGGTTACCTCTATTTCAGATACATAATTGAATATATTGTTACAGACATTTTAAAAAAGCAACATAATCAGTGTTTCTTTCCCTTTCTCCATAAACAAATTCAAAAGACACTGGCACATAATTATTATTTTGGCACATGCTAACCTACGCTTGAACACACAAAAAGCAGGTCTGCTGGAAATCAATTACTCAGTCTTGGAGGATGGTAAGGCCAAAAAACATAAACCCATTTATTGGAAAAATGTTCCAAACATGGCAACAAATGGGACGCTGCAAAAAAAAACAACAAAAAAAACCAAACTGTTCTGGACATCATCATTAGGCGCTTCATGACCTGGTGAGAGAAGATGCTCAAAGGCATGACGCGGGGAGTCTTGAATAAAAATACATGGAGTCATACTCAATGACAAAGTGATGATTTTTCTGGTCTGCTCCAGTCTGCGTGAATCCCATCTGCTGTTTATTCATTCTCTTCACCTTCATCTACTCATCTACATTTTGTGAGAAATAAACACATTTCACATCTAGCTGGTTTACAGTCCAGGTTCAGTCTCTTGCTTCCCTCGTTCCACCCCCAATTTTTAAAAGCTTCTAAATTTTTATAATGATTGTTTTCTAAATGATACAACCTGGCTGCTAAAGTGCAGGGGAATGCCATAGCAGTCCTAACTCTCAGACCTGATCATTGACGCTATCTTCTCTGAATGAGATACGTCAAGCATCCATGCCATTAAACCACTGCATCTGGCCTATAGGATTTACATGGATTTGCAGATGTAAAAAAACCCACAAAGTACAATGCAGGAATGGAAACCCAAGCTAATTAGCTGACACGTGCTCTGTGAATGAACACACCCATATCAGGGTGCCAGGCTTCCTCTTCCTCTAATCTGAAACATCTTTCCAAGAGCCCACTGCTGCTCCTAGGTCCAGCCTGGTTTGAACATTACTCCTTTGCTGTCTGTATCTATTGACTGTACATCAAACCAGCTTCCAGAATCTTGCATCTCTCTCACCATTTGAAACTTTCGCTAAAAGCAAATCCACAGCCATTAGCAGTAAAGTCCCTCTGTATGTTAACCAGACTACTCCACACCAATTACCATCCTCTGCTCCTGAAATTTCAATGAGGATGTAACAGCAAGCAACTCAGAAGTGAGGAAAATATGAGGTAAGGCTGCTTTTGCAGTCCGCATTTTACCCTCTTAATTGCCATTAAGATACCAAAATAATTACACACATCAAATCCTATTTTCTGTAAAGATGCCTCCTTGATTCTGTGCAAGTTGGCAGCCTATGGAGAATGAGTTCTCCATCTCTATGAGTAGACTACACAAAATGAAGAAAGCATAACCATGCAATTTGCCCGACACTCTGTGGCTCTTCAACAGAGATCTACTTTTCTACCACCCACTCAGAAAGCCAGAAGCTCTCAATTTTAGTTTGATTTTTCCAACACTGAAACCCACAATTTCCAAAGGCAGCTGAATTCACTGGGAGTAATGCAGAGTGCAAAACAGAGTGAGAAACCCCTGTTCTGGGGCTTTATTCCTGGCTTCAAAAGGTGTTTAGGCATCTTCAGAAGGACACCAAAGAGCATTCACAGCAGAGTAGCCTTGGCTGGGTAGAATTCCTTCGTCAGTAACAAGTGATTATGAAAGCGCAGATTATTAACATCAGTCAGCAGACATGACACCTGATCTCATGCTTTTCTGATTACCTGCCCCAGGACACCTTTGTCTGGGCCAAAGGGTATTTAGAGAGAGGAAAGCAGCTGCAGCCACAGCCACCACTATTTTATCTGCGTCCTGTCTGGAGTTTAAATTGTGTGTGTCATACTGACGCAAGACACTAAGATGGTTCAAGTGTTGTGCTAATAATGCTTAGTGATTTTGGCAGGAATCCAGGAACACATTGTACAAAGGAAAAGCTAGACAGACTATGACAATTTTCAACGGCTTATAACTTGCTCAAGTCTCCAAAACTTTTCAAGGAGCTAGCTAAACACTCCCTCCAATTTTTCACCTTTCCTTTGCAGGAAGGGAATTAAGTAAAAGTTGCTGGAAGTCAGTAAGAGCTTTTCAAACCAGTAAACATTAATATTGAAGTATTGCAACAGTACAGATAGTTTGCACTACCCCTGAAAAAAATTCAGACACCAACTTCATGGTAAAACAACAGCAAAAATCACTTATAATAGTCAGTCATTAGCCTGCAAAACCCTTATGAGTCTTCATCTTGTTAAGCTCATATGAGACATTTGTAGAAATGCCAGAAGTTGTTTAAACATGAAGGACTTATAATGTGAACTTGTTTTACTAGTAATAAATCTATCTATCAAGATAACAACTTAGGAAAACTAATTGTATAGAACTCCTCGTAACTCTGAAACATCATGTACACTACTAGATAGAAACAGGGCTCAACTGAGTCTTCAGTAGACTATCATCTCACTTCATACAACAGAGTTCTGAATTACATAAACTTTTGTTATTTGCCACATATACTTTTGCAAGGCATTTTAATACAGAGGGAAATAAAAAAAAAATCATTTCGTTACAGAAGCAATCAGCTTAATGTCAGGAAATTCATTATTGCATGACAGTATGGAACTGCTGGCCAATCCAGCAGAACGCTAAGATTGTAAAAAAAATGTTTTCTCTACATAAGCCTTAAACCGACCTAGTTAGAACCTTAACCTGGTCTACTGGAAGGTGTCCCCACCCATTGCATAGGGGTTAGAACTTGATGATCTTTAAGGTCCCTTCCAACCCAAATTGTTCTGATTCTACCATTAAACAGAGCAGGAATCCTTCTGTAAACTTTTAAAGGCTGTGCCTGCAGGAATACATTTCCACACTATCATCCCAGAGTTGTGTCTAGTCCAAGCTGTAACAAATTGACAAACACTGGGAGTTAAGTGTTCCCAGAAAAGAAAGTTGTTTAGAAGTTTCAAATCCAGGTACTTCAATGCCCAGTGAGTGAGGTTAAGCAGTTTTGGAACTCTGTTCTCCAGAGGAAACTGTGACAAAGACAAAAGTTGTTCTATACTGTGAAGAAATGGGTTGTGAGAAAGGAAGCATCAAGATAATTCAAGCTTTGGACTGATCTCCAACAGAGTCCAACAGACTGATCTATTGGTCTTCAAGAGCTCTCCAAATTAAAAACGCAAAATCCCAGGACAGAGATTGTATATGGCACAAAGCAAAGAACACAGCACTTAAGATTAATAACAAATACTTCAAAATCTGTGTCAAGCATTTAGTTGCCGATAAGACAAAAATTTCCTCTCATGTTTCTACTTTGGCAGCACATGCAATACTCTAACACCTGTCATATATAACTCAGTTCTTAAAGTGGTCTCTGTTATGCACAGCAGCAGGTAAATTAGTTTTTACTTTTTCCTTTTTTCCCCAAGAAGACCATGACTCACTCTCCTGAAATAAAGCAAAATGCAACATAGACTTAAGTATTTTCACATCCTTCCGCTATTATTTTTTTCATTCAGAAACAAACAATGAAAGAGCAGGGGCCTATCCTGTGGAAAAATGGATAGTAAACAATCAGTTTGGAAAAGCCTACAGTATCAAAGTTCTTCTCTGGAAGATAAATAGACCATAATATGACCAAATGAATAAGGTCCCTGAATTTTCACTCACGTAAGCTGAGTAAGCTTTAACTGGTGTTTTTCTAACTAATCTAGTTCGCAACATCCTGTATTGTATATCAACTCTTTGTATTCATTTAAAATCTAATAATTTTAGTTAAAAAAAGAAAAACAAAAAAAAAAGAAAAACTTACAACACATATTGTGCCTTGAAAAAGTTACTTCAGCACAATAGATCTGTCTTCGCTCTCTGAATTATTCACAGACAATATCCTGTTCATCCTAATACGATTTTATTCTTACAAAAAGCAAACAATACAAGTGGTTCGGGGGAGTGGAGGAGGTGGGGGAGGAGGAGGGGGGGGCTGCATCACATCTTGTCCCAACCAGTCCAAAGCAACTCTACATGGGGAGATTCCTCTGGATATTACTTAGACTTCCTTAATGAAATTCAGGTGTAATCCCTAAGGCTCTATTGCAAAGAGTATCTTTAGCTCAGCTACAGAACATGGTATTTGCCAAAAGGGGATTAATTATGTTTAGATGTGTCTACTATGAATACCAACAAGTCTAGAGCCACTATTTAAAATACATTTCAGAATTCACTCAAAATTGAGTAAGGAACAAAATATTAATAGTTTATAAAACACCCTAGGAAATACTATTTAAGATCAGAAGGACTTCATTTTCATTAGTTTTTATTTTATTAAGGTCAGTCACCAACATTAATATTACAGAAGTTTTCTAAAGTGACCTATAGTAAATGCCAAGCATAAACCTCTATGATTAACTCACCGAAACAGCTTCTAAACTTAAATGGAAAAATGCATTTATGGACCACAGAAAATACTTATGGGGAGAAAAATGTTCAATTCTACTCCCAGATTGCCACAATGCAAACCATGGTGTGACCCACAGAGGTTTTCCATGAGCACACAATGGAGCCCAACAAACATTTGTCTCTTATTTTGCTCTCTCCCTCATGCTCTTCCTGAAGAGAAAGCTCTTATCCACTGATACTATTTTGGTAAGTTTTTATGCTTCTTCCATAGTTCTCATACAGTCTAGATGAGCTTCAAAGCAGAGGTACAGTCAAGCCCTACATCTCTTTTGAGCTAATGTGTTTCTCAGCAGCTTCAGTCTTCAGATTTCTTACTGAATTTTATTTATTTTTTTTTAATACTTTCAGCTCGTCAATCCATCGTCTCCCACCTGGGACCACGATGTATTCAGTACTCAGAGCACTCCAGCAGTCCACGGGGTCTGAGACTGCTATTTGTTGCCAGACAGTGTACGTGTTTAAAAAAAAAGCAAAAATATTGACTAAAGAAAAACAGACAAATAGCTCTGAACGTAAAACTGTGAATAGAAATCATCCTGAATAGCAGCCCCTCACTCCTTTTGTTTCAGGAAGATGTTACATCTCTGCTACGCATTTCAGACAAATGTCCTCAGCACCAGCTGATATTTCACTTTCTGATTTCCCAAACCCTGAGATACTGCATTTTAGAAGTATAACAGTCATTCTTCAGAGAGAAAGTTACGAAGACACTGACAAAAAGTACCAATGAGACATCTACAGAATTAGTTAATGCGTGTGTTTTTGCATGGAAACTCAGTGCCAAGAAAAAGGGTACAACACCTTGGAATGCCAGCAATGTAGAGCTTTTCGAATGTTCCTAAGTCAACGGGCTGTTTTCTTACACAGACACTGTAAAAGATAATGCAAGTGTCTACGCCCAATAATCAGTGATACACTGCCCGAGATCCTAACACTGACTGTAATCTCATGCTGTATACCTACCTGTATCAAGATTTTTAAAGGCTCAAAATAACACAGGAAAAAAACCCACAGAAGAATCAGTGCTGACAGGCCTTGATTATCTTAACAAAAACTATCCATTCTTAAACATTTTATTTACTGACAAAATGAAACAATGTCTTCACTTCCTTCATCACCTTAGTGTATTTATTACTCTTTGCTAAATTCTTCAGATTTGATCCTCTTACCTGATTGTCTGATGCACCCCCATGAACAGGGTGATGCTGGGGAGGGTTCTCTTAAAACTAAAAGCAGAAAAAGCCTAAAATGAATAGAGCAGATCGCATACTTGTCCAGACATATAAAATGTAATTTAATACTGAATGCAATTTAAAGAAGTTTTGGACACAAATCCTTCAAATAAAGCTAAGCAGCAAGCTGCATACTGCCTCTACATTTATATTTATTTATAACTGTATTGTCCATATTTTTAATATTTTCTATTAGTAATAGAATTACAATAGGCTACTAATGTATGTAAGTCTGACGGAGTGATAACTGTTATGATGGAGAAAAGCCTCTGTATTCCTGGACCACCTTATTTTTCAGCTTTTTGCTCTCTCACCATAAACTTTTCCTTGCTATAGACCTTTGAGAAAACACACAAATGACCTGTGCTAATAATGCCTTTGTGTTTGATGGAGGGGCTGATCCAATTGAATTTGATTTTAAAAATAAGCTTAATAATACAATTCAGGTTCCTTCTCTTAACAAACAGGATGATGTATCCCTGGGCACACTGTGATACAAACCCACACATAAGCAAACAGATGAGAAGTCGGCAGGAAAACAAGAAAAATACAGTAGTAGCTATCACCTATGGAGTTCTTTTGCCTCTCACTTATATATATGAATAAACAAACTGCATTCTGTTAACAGCAGTATTTTTCCCAGCTCCTGTGTTAATTTTATAGCCTAACTGTCAAGTTCTAAGAAGAGAGGCTTAATATAGATCAAAAAGTAAGACCCTGCTCACTGTTTACTCAAACTGGGAAAGCAACCATGAAGGTGAGCAAAAGGGTAAGACTGTTCTGATTCAGCACTGTAACTACAGAGAGAGGCACCTGTAATGACCGATGAGGTGACCAGGGGAAGAAAATAACCGCATCCCTGTTCTCCTCCAACGGAAGGTCCAGAAATAGCTAACCTAATTCATGCACGTTTAAATGTCAAATTCTTCAGGCTAATGTAACACAAAAGATATACACGTTATTCTAACCACCAAATCTTTTTAGAACTTATAAACTGGTAATAAATCAGTTTTTCAAAGGACTGTTAGAAGATAGCTCTTTTCATTTTTAAGTATGCAAAGAGGAAGCTTCTGCCACCGAATTCTTGTATGAAATGCCCCTTAAGTTTGTATTTATTCTTACTCTGACAACTACAGTAGGTCCCAGCTCACTGTAAATAAGAAAAAGAAATTCCCAAGCATTTTAGCAAAAACAGAGGTGTTTCCAAACTGGAAGCAACAATCACCAACTAACCAACCCAGTCCAAGCAGTACAGCCAGTAAAAGTTATTACACAATAATGTAATATGTTAAATCCAAAATCAACTACTTTTCACTGGATGACCGTAAAACTGCTAAAAGTAACCTGCAAAGGAAGAAAGAATGTACACAGAACGTCATACAAAGACTAAAAGAGTAAAAACATTACTCCCTTACTATTATTACTCTTTATTTACTTAAAGGAGTAATGTACTTACTCTGTCACTATTTATACTGCAAGACTGGGAAACTTTTATAGATTGTTTGTGTCCTTTATCCAGTTTATTTTAATTACAGTATTTAAGTTTTCATTTTTGTTTTTGCTGAAAAAACTTCCCCATGTTTGCCAGGAGAAAGCTTGGATTTTCACAAGGTGTTTCTGATGCAGGCTTGTAGAGCAATAAACAAGGAGTACTTGGGATGAATTCCTGTAGCATGCCACAGTTTATTAAAACTGTGAAAAAATCAACAGAAACAAGAGACTTTTGATCTGTGAAGAAATCAACAGAAACAAGAGACTTTTGATTTTTTGGGCAAACCCAAAAAATGAGAGGGAGAGATGAAACTGAGCAGCTGACCTGCCCTCCCCTCACTGAAATGGGGCATCAAGGGAATGTGCTGTCCTCTTTCTGTCACGGAGATTGTCACCCTGTCTTCTTTCCTACTCCCTAGGACCCAGTACATCACGGGCTGTGTCTGGAAACACATGTAGTGAGTAATAAAAGGTTAATGAAAAAAATCCTCCTCTTACTAAGTTTCAAAGCATCTTCTTTTTGCCAAGGTCAATAAGAGCAACACTCCAAGGCTTTTAAAAGAGAGTCTATCCTGGTGGGTTTTTTTTTATGTTTTTAACTAAAAGGCCAGGACAAATATTTTTGATGGGAGAATAAAGGCAGGAAAACAAGCTGGAACAAGCTACTTTTTAGCGGATGACTGATGGGGCAGGGGAGGGGGAGAAGAAAACTTTCAAACCATCCTTAAACAAACATGTCAATAGGTTATTTTTGTGCAAGTTATTTAAGAAAAAATCCCAAACAAACAAAAAAAAAAATCACCCCTCAACATGTTCTCATTACACTCACAAGGTGAGTCTCACACACAGAGCAAGGCTTTTGATACAGGTTTGACCATTGGCATCTCATGCTGCAGCCGTCTCCTTGTCAAGGGCACCTGTGGGATCGACTCTTCTTCACCCAGCTGCTTATTGCCCCAACATGTGCAGGGGTTTAATTGTCCCCGAGATACTGACATCAGGATCTCATCATAAACCTGCCAAACAACTTTAAAAGTCCAGTTTCAAATAAAAGCTCAACCAACCACAGGTAAAAGGGATGCGTATTCACAAGTGACTGTGCCCCATGGCAACAGCAGCCTGTACGCAGACTGCGCAAACCTCTCGTCAATACACTTTCTCTTACCTGGATAACTACAGCATTGTGCTGTCTTCACTTGCCCATCCTGACACTACACAGTCTTCTCATGCAAACATCCTGACGCCAAAATCCTACTCCCAGACCAAACAAAGGCATTAAATCTAAGACCTATTATTTCCAGTTTTCCACAGTTTCGCCCATTCTCATCAGTTTGAAGGCACAACTCTTGTCAGTAAAGATGCAGCTTGTCATCTAGCATACCTTTCATTAAAATAAAACTAAAAAAGGTGGGGCACAGGGGCTGTATGTTCTTCCAGTAGTTTTTCCTGTAAGGGTGATTGAAAATGGTGGAGAAGAGTGGTAGCTCTCTCTGGGAACTCCAGACATGATCCCAGAATACTGCTGCGGGGTATTGCTGTGGAACAGCTAAAAATCTCAATGTCTTTGGGGTTCTACTTCTTTAAAAGCTACTGTTTATCTGCATATTCAGAAAGCCCTTGCTTCCACTGTGCCATGTCTGGGGCGGGGCATGGCAGGGCTGTAACGCATAGTGCCCCAGCCAGGCTGTTACATGTTTGGTTCTGCATACATAAAAAGAAGCAAACCACACTAGGATATACAACAGGAAAAAACATGAAATCTTCTAAACTAGTGTCATGGTTTAAACCATAGTGAAACAATCAGCTGCAACAGATCTTTCGGTACTATTCAGGAACTTGTATTTTAACAGCACCCAGAAACAACGCATATGCTGTGAAGACATCTTTAGACAGACTGAAATTTCTCTTTCCAAGCAGCATGGGCCAGAAATACAGTTACTTGACTGTGTTCTGCAGACTCCTCATAGAGTTTCTCAAAGTACCGCAAATGTGTCATATGGTCAATTATTCTCTTAAGTATGATCACTACAAAACAGATTCAGGAGTAAATATACTCTCCAGCTTGCGACCTTGAAATCTATAAATTCTAATTTCATGTAAGAGCTACTCAGCAACAATAGCTGTATGGACTTTTAATCTGAAATGCTCCATTCTCAGAAGGATTGAGCCTTGAACATGGACTGTTCTAGTTCAATTTGTCCTGGAATTTATTTAAATCAGCATGTTCTTATTCAAAGCTTCCCCCCCCCCCCCTTTTTTCCCTGACAATTTTGCTAAAGCATGCAGGATTTTCCATTTTGCACTAAGCATTTTAAAAATGCCCTTTAGAACTTATTTCTAAAATTCACTTGACAGTTTTTATAATGGATACAAATACATCTTAATAACTGAAATTGAGACCTCACTTCAGAGGTGCCGCAAAATAAATAGTTTCAGTCATTATATAGGTTGTTCTGTTTCTGGATGCTGAAACAGACCGATCACTGAATTCCCAAAACAACAGCTGAATGCATTCATCATGATTTTAAAAGGACTCCACCCTCATAATTATGCCAAGTGTAAAATACTTTCAAGTTGCCTGCAAAATGTGGGGGGAGGTTTGAGATTCTTGTAGCCGTTTCTGTATAAACTGAGGGATTTACCAAATGTTATTTCATGCTATTATTTAGTACAAATTCTTTTGTAGTAACAAAAGAACTGTTTTTCTTATTTAAATGGTAGCTTGAAACAGTACATACATTGGAAAAAGGGTCAACAACTAAAATGTTATCTTAGCAGCTCCGTTGATGCTGTGTTTTTTCAGCCTAAACCAGGACATCTACCAGAACAAACTTCTTTGTATCTAAAAGAGGGTACCACCGTTTGTGAGGAAACAAAGGTATAAAAACAGGCATCCATACAAGTTGTAGATGTACTTTTCTTGTTTGGAAAGACACTGGATTATCCAATGTATTTCATAAAGCTTGGTGTAACTACATATACCATAACACTATTTATTTAGCCATAACAAAGCTTGTCTACTATCTTCTCTTTGCTTTCCTTTTTTAGGCAGAACTGAATGCAGCTCAGTGACACTGTGATAATCTTTAGTAAGAAACATATCATTTCATACGGAAGTATTTATTAAGCTAAAGCTTGAAGTCTAGATTTTTTAGTACAAAGTTACATATGAAGCACTGAATCCATTTAAATGACAGAATTAAGATAGCAAATAGAGAAAAAGCATTAGCCTGGATACGTCATAAACATCCTGGAAATTATAACATGTTCAATGATTATGAACGACAGTGCTTGTCAAGGCTAAAACTGAACTGATGTTTCATTGGAAGTTGATGCTGATGGCCTTACAACTATAATTAAGAAAAAAAAAGTCATTAATATAGGTATTATTGCATGTATAGTATATAAAAACCGTTTTTCCAGCTGAGTCAAGTTCAAGAGTTCGTTTTCTGTGACAGAAATATACAAGCTCATTCAAAAATTTGGCTAAATAGAAATAATAACTACATATATTCTAAATAGGTACTAGGAAACTACATTCCTAGACACTGGAAAAGAAACTCTTACCCAATACAATGTTTACTTCTTTACTATGTGCAGTCAAATTGCAGATAAAAATATTCTCCCCTGTCATCAGACAGCATAAGATGCAATAGTGAAATAGAAAAGGATGGACCAAATCTGACAAGAGTATGGAACCCATCCTCTGTTCTTCCCTTTTCTCAGAGCTGAGGTGTCAGAGAAACACTAGTATGACTAGAAGATACAACCCATTCTTCTATGGCTTAAAATCAATAATCATATGATAGCAGATCAGAGTCACATCAGTTTGCTGCAAAATGTCTTCTATACAACAGTAAAAGAATTTAGCAATCTTTGTAAAACTATCAGAATGATACAGCAAGTGTCTGTCATTAATAAAACAGAGAATAGCAGGCAGTGAAATCTTTACTGCATTTCAAATTAGTGTGAGATTTAAAGTGAAATTATGGAAATTTGACTTGGATACATTTAAAAATTATGATCCCTGGGGGAAAAAAAAAATCAGAATGGGATTTACTCACACTTTGAATAAACCTTTTTGATTTTATGCGATATTTGACTATCATATGCAAGAGAAACATTATGTCAAAAAGACCAAGTTATATTGTTAAATAGTAATTTCTGGCAAAAAGTGATGAGGGAGAATTGGAGAAGAGGGATACCTCTAAGCATTCCCTGCAACTAATTATTCCCAGCAAATAAGGAGAAAATTTAAGCCTCCACACAAATGACAGTTCTGACTGCCCTTTTTCCTTTTCCTTTTCGGTGACAGGAATCTGAGTATAAAACCAAGATGACCAAATATATTCCAAAACTAAAGTACAGGGATTAACTTGTTACATTTAGACGTATATTCTATGGTACTTAGCACATCCCTTGCTGAGTAATATAATTCTCCCTGTCATTTCCCTGCCCATGGCAGGGGGGTTGGAACTAGATGATCTTCAGGTCCTTTCCAACCCTAACTATTCTGTGATTCTAACTTTGAAAGACTTTGAAATGCAAACCCTATGATTTTCCTCATTATATATTATATATATTTTATGTATTATTTCCTCATTCCTTCATCACTTTTGTTCAAGCAAGATTTTCTGCAGATTTCCTTTTTCTAGCTCCTGAAAAATTCAGAGTCAAAACCCTACCTTTTAATAACATATTCTCATTGGTGGTGATAAGGTTTTCTGGTATCAGAAAAAGGAGGGATTTCAGGGTGGTGGAATAAACTATGGTAATCTACATATTTATCTCCCTATATTATTCTTAATGAAAGCAGAAGAGCTTTTTCAAGTGTGATTTTACCACAGCTACATGAGGCTAGGGAGCTGTGGTGCTGAAGTAGAATGCCAGCCTCAGGTAGCAGTTACCACAGATCCTCAACAAGTTTTCTTTAGGCAAGCCCGTAAGTGTGTCATGACACCTCCTCTTCCCCTTATCCCAGCCAGCTTCTCAGCTTTCCACCCCATTTTGAACTGAATAGTATTCAGTTCCCTCACAGAACTACTGGCGTTCATTTTTATCTGTATTTTGGAAACACCAAATAAATAAAAGGTGACAAAAATATGTCTAAATAGCTCCATTTTTTGTGCCACCTTCCCAATAAAATTCTTACAAAAAGATTCTAGTACTTCTAATGTTAAAGGCTATAATTCTTGAGCTTTATACCATTTCTCTTCTAATCCTTTCAGTATCATTTGAGAGAATAATCACAGAATCATAGTGTCATAGAATAGTTTGGGTTGGAAAGGACCTTAAGATAATCTAGTTCCAGTCCCCCTGCCATGGGCAGGGACACCTCTCACTGGACCAAGACCGGTACAACTTGGCCTTGAATACTGCCACAAAATGATTATAGTAACACATACACAAGTTTATTCCCATTGTTTAATGCCACTGATACTAATTTCAATCACTATACACATCAGAACAATGCCTTCCCTTCCTTTATATTCTTCAATAATTTATAGACAGCTGCTTCCTTCTTAGTCTACATGTACCTAAGCTGTATATATTAAACCCTGCTATTCATTCCTCACAAATTGGTCCCAGCATCCTCTCTAACATGGGGTCAATTTGTATGCAAGAATGCAGGCAGTTATTGTCCCGGCACTGAGATGTTTGAAATTGTCTGGGCAAGACATGCAAGGTGATCTTGAACACTGTTGCATACGATTATACTTCATTCTTGGGTAGGTCAGCGAGGTTTCACTTCCCAAGTGAGATTTATTGGCAGCTATTACCAGGACTTTTTAATTCTTTCTGAAGGTTTCAATTACATATGCCTTGTGCTTATTCCTCCTAGGTTTTTTCAAGTTATGGACATGTTCCCAGAAGTTCATTAGCTCATTCATTAGCAGTAGCAGCACTATATTTAAAAGAAACTGTTCATAAATTGCATATTTCCAACTTAAAAATTTAGTACTATAACCCCAGACTCTCTTGGAGAAACACACAATGACACAGGTGATATTGACATATTTTCATATGCTGCTACAAACAAGCCTTTCTGCAACACCGGACACTTCCAGGAATTTTCTTCAAAATTTGAGACAACTGTTGTACATTAAAAAGCCGTATCTATTACTAACATAAGTGTTTTTAACAGGGTGCACTTCCATTAGTCAGATGATAACCAACTCCATGATTGAACCCTTTACACCTTTGATAATTGCCAATTCTGAAGGCAGTTTATTCTTGGGAGCCAATATTTTTACTAAGAATGAACCAATACGTAGAAGCAAGTGACAAGTAGTACAATTGACTGCAGTACGAATGACTGAAGTATACATGTTACTCCTCACTCCTATATCCTCCATAAGCTGGTCATTTTCTTCCCTTGTCAGTTTATACTTCCTCTCCTGGACAGCTTTCAACTATGTGACAATGAAGGAATCAAACACCAAAATAGCAGCAGCTACATATCCTCTGCATGACAGTGTAATTTCTTCTGCCTTAAGGCAGTGTCTAGCACTGAAATCATAGCCTGTTTACTTCTAACTGGTGCTGTATTACACCAAAGACTTAACTCTTGCTTATATAAAACTTGCACAAAGACCAACTTACTCACAATGGTCCTATTTATAGTCCAAGCCAGCACTATCATTTACAGCCAAGGCAGTGACAGTAGCTGGACAGAACCCTAGTTCTCATGCAAAGGTACAGTGGAACTCAAGCATTCCTGCTACTTGCATTCCTATAAATAGGAAACAAGAAAGCAAGTATCCATGCACATTCATTCTTTTTGGTTTAGAACCTGCTTTGAACGGCCACAAGTTTAATGTTTTAAAAGAAATTATCTTCAAGACTTTGACAAATAGTTTTCATACCTGAAGTCAGTAGGGGGAAAACTTGAACTAAAATAAGCAAATGAAAATGCACCAATAGACATAGTGACTTCCAAAAAAGGAAGAAAATGAAATCAGATACATACACTTTATGAGAACCTGCAGAATTGCAATTCAGAATCAGAGTTGAGAGGACAACAGCATTCATGCAAAAGTCATGTAGGTTTGAAGAGCAGCACTCTATATGCACTACCTCCTATACAATTCAGCACACAGAATCATAGACTCATAGAATGGTTAGGGTTGGAAGGGACCTCAAGATCATCTAGTTCCAACCCCCCTGCCATACGAGCAGTTTCACCCATGCCCATGGAGCCTTCTGTTGTATGACGAGATGAAGCTGCTAGTGGCTACCTGTTCACTGCCACCAAGAATGGAAGAGTTTCACACAGTAATTCCTTAGACAAAAAGGTTCCTTTACAATAAACTTTTCAGACAATTAAACATGTCCATGAATATATTCCACGGACCTGCGGCCAGCTGGTACAAAATGACATGTGCCTAGTGTGGTAAATTCCCCTAGTCTGCAAAACAGAGCAGGCTCACAGAAACTGCCTTTTGGGAATGATCCCTGGAACACCGACTTCCAAACAGTGTCCAGGAATTAGCTCACTGGTTTTGGCATCAAGTTAATCAGGATATTTTTCTCTAAAACTTTTAGTTTGGACATAACTAAGGAAATTCAAAATGCTCCCAGGTCCAGTCTCCATCTTCACAGAGAGGAACTGCAATCCATCAAACCATCTTCAGCTGGTACAGGGGAAATAGTTCAACATCATGTTAAATAAAACAAGGCAACATTGGAGTCAAAAGCTGAGGAAACAGATACTGCTTTGTTACTGCAGTGAGAAGGCAGGTAAGGAACAGCGTATTAAAAACTGTTTGTATCTCTCAGCAGAGGGTCTAGTTAAAAATTTAGTCTTCCATCCACACAGTGCAGAGAGGCTAAGAAACGACCCTATCCCTGTGTTCATAACCTAGATGACTATTCTGCTTAACACGGAGTAGGATACCCTGTGCTCTCAGCCTGGCAAACAGGTCTCAGAAACAAGCTGGGGACAAATGATGCCCAAGTCACCAGTCAGGAACAATTAGGAAATAAATCATGACCTTCATACTATGAGCTCCCAGATCTGATGAAGCCACAGCCTTAGTGAAAGGTGCATCTCACATCTTGGAACAAAAGGAAACACAACCATGCCTGACTCACATAAAGCATGCGTTTTACAAAACCACAATTTTGCTAGGCACATTTCTCTGTCCTTCTGCGTACAGTTTAGGTATGGAACTTGGGTCATATTCTATGACCTTCATTAAGGCTGCACTATTTTCATCTATAACACAGTTATGACAAAGCACAATAAAGCAGGAGTTTTCACATCTCTGCACAGTACAAGGTTGTCCGCTATGCTAGGAAATTCCACTGCCTTATTCTGGCAGATCTCTGTTTTGTCACTGGTTATAATCTTACACAAAATAGCTTAATTAACTTACATAAACTCAATTTTCTCCAGCAAATTTTTGTGTGCTTGGAAGGCAAATTTTTGTAGCATCTTTTAGCATGTAAAAATCTACAGTGATGCCCTTTATCTGTAATAATTGATAGAAATTATAAATAATGAGCAAAAAATTCTACCAACCCTTATCTACAGTTATTTCATGCAAGCGTTTTGCTAGTCTAGCCATCTTAATGAGCGCTGCCTCCTCATATTAATTAACATAAAGTATCTCTTTTATATATTACAATAAAGATTATATAATTATTTTGAAAATAAAGTCCACGTTTCCTGTATAAGATGAACATACAACTTATGTGCATTAAAGTTATCTTGAAGTAAGCACTGATTTTATGGCATATTTGCAAGTCCCAGACTAATATAATATGAAATTTGACTTTTACTATACCTGAAAATTAGGCCCAATTCCATAGCTAGCAACTGGGGCCTTCAGTCCACCTTCTGTCAAGATGCTAAATGTTGAGAACTTAGGTTCAAAGGTTATTGCTACACAGCAATTCAATTTTGTAAATTATGTCATTACTCTAAATAGATTTAAAAATAAAAGATTTTAAAAATCAGAGTCCATTAAAATTGTTCTTACTCTCTAACTCTTGTGGAACAGCTTTCTCCTTTGACATCTGCAGTGAATAAAAAAATCCTGAAAAAAAATCCTGAAACTCCAAGAATATCTCAAGTGGCCATATCTAATTTAACAAAGTCAGTCTATTTTAGTGAAAGAATGCAACAAGCCTGATCACACAGCCACTATCAAAAATTGTTTAACTTCAAAGCTGCAAGACTAACCTTCTTCTGTCCAGCATTCACCAATTAAGCCCCTACGAAGAAGACATAGCTAGATTCACAAAAAATACCCATTTCAAATTACTAGGTCACAGAAAGCAAACACCACATATCATCAGGAGTTTCCAGTAAAGATGACCTACAATCCTTCCCATTCATATTATAACACTCAGTTTTCCTCGTCCTTATTAGTTTGTATTTTGGGGAAATACCTAAAAGCTTTAAATGAACCAAAGCATGTGTCTTACATCACAATGTCCATTTGGGATTAAGAGTATTTCAGTTTTCATTTTTGTCTTTCTGATCATTGAAATCTGACACTTAAAAAACATGTTTATAGCTTTTTTTCTTAACATGATGTTGTTCATTTATAGAACTTGGAATCTGTACTTTTATAAAATAAATTATACAGCATAAAAAATATAAGAATTTACTGAAACCTTAGCTTACAAAAGTATTACTCCCTACATCTAGAACTGATAAAATGGAAAAATTACCAGTATACCATCCTACATTATCAGAGATTTATCTCAAATTTTATGGTGGTGGGAGAGCCAAGGGCTTTTTCAGTAAAAGATTACTAATTTCTGTGTTCCAAAAATTCTATTTTAATATAAATACACTATTTTGAGATTTCAATTTTTCTTTATATTAGAAAACCTAATTTCAGTATTTAAACTGTGTCTTAAGCGTGACAGGGGTGCCATTCCTCAGGTTTTGGTCTAATTATTTTACATTATGTGCTGAAGTACGGCAATAGTGAAACAAGGTTGTGATACAATTCACACAAATTGTAAAATACCACCACAACAGAAGTTTCTGTATTAAGACCATCTTATCCATGAGTCTTCCCTTTGCTGGGTCACAGGACTCAATAATTAACATCAAGGCCCTGACACTGAGTAAAGCCTCAGCTTTCATCTACTTCAGATGATCTCTTCAAAGCTTCATTATAAGATTTACTTGCACTAATTAACAGAGATCAGAGTCAATTAGCTATCTGCAGGCTGCCCATCACATCACAAGGCACTTATGTTTGCAGTGATGCTGCATGACAGAAAACTGGATCAATTAGCGCAACACAACACTCGTTTTCTTCCCTAAATGTGCATCTCCAGATTTTGGTCACCTCTGTGCAAACATCATAAAGACTGCTAAATCCAGCACAAACCCAGTAGTGTTAAAACTCTTTAGAAGTAGAAATTACTAATTTTTCTAACCGTAATCACAACTTCCAAAAAACACCAAGAAAATTAGCAAAAAAAAAAAAAAACAACAACCCACAAAGAAAAAAAAAACCACCCAAACTTATCAGTGTTCTTTTAACATTCCAAAACAAAGGATCTTCCTTCTAGCACAGCTACTTTTTTAACTCCAGAGGGCATTTAGAAGTAGTAAATAATAAAGTAATTAACGTTTTCACACAGCAGTCACCCTGCAATCTCTCTGTAAATGCATTTTCATTTTCAAGCTAGGCTGGACAGTAGTAGCAAGCACAGTACCAAGCTCTGTGTTCAGACCACAGGACAGTTTCAATTCTCAAGTGACTACACTGTGAATGCTGAGGCAACACTGCCATTCACCTGAAAGTTCTGAACTTTGCAGAATATTTGTTTCTTTGAATACAGTACAATCTTCTGTTCTCTATTAATTACAGCAACCAGTAGTAGAACCAATCTCTACATAATATGTATAAAGCTAATGATATTAATTAATACAGTGGCTCCATCTTTCAATTGAGCCAGGTTATGCCTAAATTAATGTGATCTTTATTTTGCCCTACAAGAATATGCACAGAAATGTAATCCCAAATTATGATACATATTTTGTGCTAATACGTCACAACGGCCATTATACAGGTTATCTCCAGGACCTATGTTGAAGGCAGATCTGAGCTTCCTTCGCATGGGCTTCAACTACATAGAGCTACGTCATAACTTCAGACCAAGAGCAGAGTAACTGCAGTGCTGTGCGGAGTACCAGGACAATCTGAGCTCGTGACTGCATGACTCTTGGTCTACTCAGAGTACAGTCAGTGTCTTCCTACAGGTGCCTGGAAAACACTGCATACATATACTTTTCAAGGCCAGCTTTTACACATTATTTCTTGATTTGATTTTATAAGACATCTTAACTTTTCTTTAGTGGGATACTGAAAACTGCATGAGACTTCTGCGTGTTTTTAATTTTCTTAGCTTTACATCGTATGGAAATGAAACTACCTCACATTCTGCATTCTAAATGCCATCTCAAGTTCTCTTGTAAGTGGGGCACACTGAAATTTTCAAACACCAAAATACCTGAGATGTCACAAAACCACTGCTTGAACTAGTAAGGCTGAGCTTACAGAATATATGGTGGATATGAAAATCATGGGTATATTTTTTTAATGAATAAAGTAAATTAAAAATTATTTCCCGCTATTAATGTACATGCATATCAGAAAAATATGATAAATACGTATATTTCATTAATGTAGGTACACTTCTATATAAAAATTATAGATTAAACAATATTGATAATGATGAAGATTAAGTAAGGGATCAAAGGGATCTAGCCAAAGCAAATGAAAGACTACATGAGGTGAGATACCTCCAGTCACATTAATTGCACATGAATGGCTTCTGAAAGTGTAAGATCAACTACACATACAACTTATTAGGCTCTAAACCACTCACCAGCTTCACAACTAGGACAGGGGCAGACCAGTAGGTAGAGCCTGCCAGGCTGACCAAGTGCATTCCTCCTCTCCCACAGGAAATGGCAATCTGTGTTCCAGCTAAGAAAACTGAAGTAGTTTGCTCTCTTGACCTGATTATGATTGTAGGTTTTCCAGTCCGAGACACTTAGGACATATTACATTCATATACAAACATTTCCAATTTTGCCTCACTAACCAAGTCTTGTTCCAAGGCTGGATCATGTGTTTTTTCTCACCAATTGAGAACTGACAGTAATGCAGATCATGCATACACCTCTGTTACTCCATTTCTTAGAACTAAGCTCAAAACAACTGGACAGCTCAAGGAAGATTTCTGTCCTGGAAAGCAAGATTAAAGATATCTTAACTGAGATTTACAAATTAGATATAAACATGTTTTTAAAAGAAAATAAAAAGGCTGAAAAAATCAAGACCATCTTAAAAAGGGGGAATATTTTATTTAAAAAAAAAATTATAATTTAAAACTATAAATCTTTTCCACCCCTCACCTTATTAAGGATTTCAAAAACTTAAAATATTTTATTAAGTGCCTCCAAACCAGATCAAGTCTTTTTCTTCAGAAAAATGAAATCTCAACCCACCCTGCACAAAAGATTCTGGGCTAGGGACTATTGCTTAAATATTTTTATTTGTGTTACCCATTTGGCTTATGTTTGTACTTGTGCACCATCTCCCTTTTCATGTCTACAGAAAAGCCAAGAACCCAAGAAATCGCCCCCTAAACAAGACCAGGCTATCTGAAGACCACCATGGTGTGGCACAGAGGCAGCCAAAATTGCCCGTTTCCAAGGCTTTGCAAGTCTTACGGATAGGAAATAGCACTGCTTTGTCTTGCACTTTCTGTTTTTATAAACACCCCCACAGTTAGCTTTAGGTACATTTTATCCTGTTTAATGGAAGTAACCACATGTTGCCAGGTATGGGTCTAAAACTTAGACTACTTAATGTTCTCAGTGAAAGTTACTAACTTTCAGTAGCGTTTTTCTTCACAGCCCACTTTTCCATCTTACTTTTCACAGTGATACAACTGAATCAAGGAAATGCCAATTAGAAACACTTGCATTTTACAATACTGAAGATACAAGTGTTAGGTTTGCAAAGTTCTTTGGAAATTTGAGCAATTTGTAAAATATTCTCAAAAAGATTTTATGTTTAGAACTCAACAAGCCTGCTCACTGTACCTCAGGAAAAACTGCCACTCCCTGCCTTGATACACTGAATGTCCAAAAATCTCCTCAAAATACACAATGCAATTCCTCCTGTCATTAGTTGAGTTTTCAGAGGCTTTACAAATTACAACCAAACAAATCACCCACAGTTAACCTCCCAACACCTAAACCTCCAACAACATCCAAAACAACAATAATGATGAAAAAATCCACACAAAAATTTCTTGGCAGCATTAAAAGGATATGCTTGCTTGAAAGCAATGGGATTTGAAAATATTGGGAAAATTAAAACTGTTAAATCTACTGACAGCAATGAACACTGCAAAATAAAATAAAAAAATAAAAAAAAAAAAAAAAAAGAAGGCTGATTCTTTGAGATAAATAAGGTCTGGGATTTCTCTTGTGACTTCTGAGCTATCCCCTCCTTAGTGACCTCTCCCTCACTCAAGAGAGGAAAGGAGAGAAGATTAAAAACAAGATGAATCACATGGCTAGACTGAAGTGATTCTGCCCCCAAAGTTTCTGGCTCAACTACAGAACCCTGAGCTTCCACCCATTAAATACCTGACCTGTATGCATGAACACAGGGTTTCTTCTCAGGGTAAATTTGTGCCCAACCACTTGAAGCATCTCTGTTTGTCATTTGCTTCCTGATGCATCTTGAATAAGACAAAGCTGCTTTCAGAAAAGCACACCCTTTCCAGTACAGCAATAGAGGATGTTGGTGTCAAAGGTGATCAAGATCCATAGATTTCCTGTGTAAAGTGAGAATTCCACAAGAGCAGTATAAAGACCAGACTTGAAGACCAGCACAAATCTGTATATCACAGTGAGACAACTTCTTCTTTATGAAAGCACGGATCTTTTCACCACATGAAAATTCATGCTGGACTAACAAGTTTAGGCCTTTATTATAATCTTTATCTCCTTTACCTCTATGTATATGAGGCCAGATTTTTCATGCAATATTATTTGTACATATTTCAATCCTCTTGACAATTTTTTACTTCTCTAGAAGGATGTTATCAAAACATCTGGATCTGTTCTTTTCTCTATAATCTAACAAGCAATATTTTATCAGCTGTATATTCATCTAGAAATACCGTATATGTCTGCAGTTACACACACAGTATTCACGGTAAGAGAGAAAAATATACTGCTTATATTCTTTACACCTGACTGTGCTTTATGTTTCTCATGATGAAGAACAGGACCAGCAAAGTCTACACACATTGTAAAGGCCTGTTTAAAAACTACTCACCTCATGATCTAAACTACTTGCAATAACAGATTATCTGATTAAAGGCTCCTCTAACATAAGTAGATAAATTTATCTTGCCTACAGGCATAAATGAGAGTGCATCTGCAGACTTACAATAATGTTTATCTATTGGTCTCTTTCACAGCTCAATAACATACACTAAAGAAGCATTTTAATAAATTCATCTCCCTTTTGTACTTCAGAGGAGGGGGGAGAGAAGGAGAAAACACAGACATCTCCAGTTTTCATGTAAGCCAACAATTTAAAAGGGGTCTATTACAGTACACTTGGCTCCTGACGGAACTACTCGAGAACCTGTCATATGGCATGCCAAGTTCCTTTAAACTCTCTGAACAGGTTTATTATTACTGCTCCACAAAGTCTGCAACAAGTCTTGGCAGACCTACCACTCAACAAGAGGAACACTAGACCAGATGTGTTTAGAATCCAAAAGCACAAAGTTGCCATTTTCCATTTACAAGTCACCTTTAATCTTTTCAACTAACCTTTCAAACTGTAGTCAATCCAGGGTCTTGTCTACTTTAGCAAGATAGATAGATGGAAATGCAATGAGAGAGTTCAGTTGTCAGGCTAGCTCTTCACTGGCCAAAATCACTTTTCTAGTACATTAATTAGTCTTTCAGTAAATGTAACCAAAGACAAAATAAAATGACTAAATACTGTTGGGCTTTAAAAGTACAGTGCACAGATATATTGTATTTCAGCTGATGTTCACTACGGCACTGTCTGGAGGATCTATGTAAACATACATGCACACATCCATGTTAATTTTGAATCTTTCCTCTCCTCTCCTTTCCCCTCCCTCCTTTCCTCTGCTTACCAGGAAACATATGGAATGACAAAATTATCATGGCAAAAGTGTCCAGGATGTAACTGATACTGACTAAATGATTAGTGATAAGAATGTGAAAATGCCACAATCATTAAGTTTCAGATGGTTGTGCAATATAATAATGCAGTAACATTTATTAAGCTTTTTACTTTTTTAAAAAAGAGTTTCTGGCTTCCAGAACTGAGACAGAAACAGTTTAAGAAAGAAAATGGAAAACAAAGATTCTGGTGCATAATTCTGCAGCAAAAAAATTACAGCTCTAGCAAATTCAGGACATAAGTTATCAGAGCAAAAAAAGTGGTGGGTTTTTTTCATAAAAGACATATATGCGAGTGGCTTCTGGAAGCTTCTCAGAGGTTTATAAAACTATCTAAAATATAAGCAATGAAAAACATTATGGTTTATGTATGTCCAAATGCATTTCACTAAGTGCAAGCACCAATCTATATTTTGATTTACATTAGCATTTTCTAGAGAAAACACATACTTTCTTACCTGGGATTCTTTACGAATATACTGTTCTCTTAGAAACTGAAGTGATCAAATAACAAAGAGTACATTTTTGTAAATTTTTATAAAGCTGAATGCAGATTAATAAAGGAGTAAATTAATCCCTGAAATATGCTGCCTGAATGAGTATCACAGATGACAATGAAGTTTGGTGATGTATGTGGGTTTTTTTAAATAAGGTGGCAGAAGGAGAAATTCAGACCCATGGTTTTAGTAAGGACTGTAATAAAGGGTAAAACACCAGAATCAAAGAGAAAAAAAAAAAAAAAAAAAAAAACACTGAAAATTCTGAGATAATTTCCTAACCCCATAGTATCTGAATTTCAAAAAATGTCAATTTAAACTACTGAAGAAAACTTACATTACAAGGAATAGTAAGTTTGAGTTTCCTTTCAGGTAATGGAGAGTAATGCATGATGCAAATTTCTGGTTTGTTATGGAATACTGATATTCCACGCTGCTTCACAAGTGCAAGAAGCTGCCCCTTCATCAGGAACATAGACAGTGTCTTCAGAAAATTTATTTGCCCGCATTTTTCCTGCTAGTTCTTCATTAGACAAGTAAACATGAAGTATCTTAAAAATTAGACAAAACTTGTATACTTTAGGAAACAGCTCAATACACTGATCAGTTCCCAGAAGCAGCTAAGAACACACCAGAGACCTTTGATTTTGACATCTGGTTTGTTTGTTTTGAAAGGGCAGACAGCCTAGTAGAGTGGCTGTAGCACAGTTTAGTGAGCAGAGAAGTTCAAGCAGCATGGATCAATGTTAACCCATGATCAACAAGCATTTTTAACTAAGACACTAGCAACTTCAGAAGATTTTGCACTGTTGACCATCATCCAACAAACTTGCCCAAAGAAACCTCCTGCCTTTTCTGCTTACCACCAGCAATTGCATGAGGGTACTCTGACATACCATATCCACACAGCCTTGTATTTTTGGTAGCTACAGCAGTATAACACCTCAAAACACTGAATTAGTACCTCCATTTAGACTGAATGCATTGGTCAGAGAGCCAAGTTGAAGTCTTGTAATTTAAACAGCAATGTTTACAATCTCGAAGCATGCTGCTGCAAACCACAAAGCATCTTTCAACCATTTCAGCAAAGACGGTTTCTAAGAAGATGGTAGCAAGAACTGTTTGCTGCATTGGTGTGTCTAGCACGGTAACCCAATTTCAGGGCATTACGTAGGTATCCTACATCTTCCCTTGTACAAACTAAGCTGAATTGCTCAAATATGGATGACCTTCTGGAAATAAGCATCATGCAGTTGGTGCTCTCAACAGCTTATGTACACCTATCCTCATCTTAATGATGAAGATCAGCAGTTGGAAAGGTCATGACTGAGACCTCCCAGGATGATGAAGAAGAGCTGCTAATCATGCCACAAGTTATGCAACTGCTTGGGGTGGGGGGAGAGCTGAAAAACCAAAGCAGATTGCTACAAAGACAGGCCTATGTACAACAGATAGATATCTTTATAACTGTAGGGATAAATACTTACCTGTATGCACAGGAACATCAGACAGAGACAGACACTGTTCTCCTCAGGGGAAACTCAGAACCATGAGACACTATGTGCATTTTGCTCTACATGACCACCACACACCTTCCTATATACCTCCAAGGTGAACACTGGGATCTGACTCAGAGATTAATGAAAACCAGATTATTCATGTTAATATTCTGATAACATTATGACAATGGGGTGAAAGGATTAGCACATAGGAAATAAAAGGGGAATACTTCTATGGATCACTGCTTCTTTTGCAAACAGAATTTTGGGATAACAAATTCCTTGGAGAAAACCTCCTTCTGCATAGGAATTTTCCTATTCAGGGCATGTAATATTACTAATCAATAAATAACATTCTGAGGACAGCTGAAGAACAAACACTCAGTGCAAAACACGCCATAATACGGAGGTTGTTTCTTCTGAAGATATGATGAAATATTCCAAATGACACAGATGTCCTCCTACAACTCTTTCTGCACTTAATGCCAGGACATGTTTGGTTACTGCTTGTCAAGTTCATTTTCTCCTTTCAACAAACACCTCATACAAAAAATATCCTTATTAATTAATGTTATTATTCCATAGCAACTTCCTTTACACTGTCACAACAGAGATCTGTCCCATCATAACGAGATTACGTAAAATACTCATCCTCCTTAGTTGTATAACACCACCTAAAATGGTATTTACATAAGCTTCTTTTACCAGTGATTTTTTTTCTGCACATGTATGCCTTTTGGACAATTGAGAATCTGAAGTTGCTTTCTTCAGTTCAAGAAAGCTATTTTTAGGTCTTGTTGCTCCTTAACTCCTTAAAGGACTTATTAGCATTATTCAAAAAGATAGTTGATAAAGAACATTTAACTGTTTAACAATACTCAACAGACAGTTGATTATAGAAAGACATGTCAGTGCACATATGGCAGGCGGATAAATTATGCACATCTGGATTACTTTTGGCAAGAAACACAGCTAAGTGTCTAACGCCAAGTTTAGCAATCTGTCACTATCAATATGTGCATTTATTTAAAAGACGTCAAGGATTCAAAGTCATATTTTCTATTTCTTCATAAAAGTTCCAGCGCTTCATGAGACGGCAAAGCAGGTGACAAAACACATTGCTTAAATTGCCAAAGGCTGTATAAACAGGGATAATTCTGAACTCGCCAGGCATATAGAAGTAGCCAAATTTTCAAGTCAACTCTATTCCTCATTAGTTTTTACTAATGTCTAGTATATAGAGCAGGCATATAGTCAAGTTCGGAGTAGCCAGCCTCAAAATTTAGCTGAAAATCATTAAAACGATTTGTTAAATTCAACAAAAATTAAGCAAAATTAAATTATCATAAAAATTGCAATTACAACTTCATTTGTAACAATAATTGCTTACTTTTAGTGATAGTTTAATACGAAAATACATCACCCCATATTTAACTTTCTCGGCCAGAACAAAATAACAGAAGTAGTGGCAGACAGAGTTTGCATCATCTCGAAAGGCAAGCATACAACTGAAGGTTGAGAACTCATGATTGTTCTTAAATTTAATGCAAGTAGACAAAATAGGAAAACTCCAATAGAAATGGATTAATATTTGCCACAGACACCAACAGTCATATAAAACCAAATTAGGTGACTAAAAATCCATAGCTACTTTTCTCAAAAGAACAGAGAGTATGACCAACAAGACCTTTGTAAATCCAGAAGCATGAAAAAAATAAGAAAATCAAAATCAGATTTTGTGGCAAAAAGCCTACTTGCTTTCTTAAGCATCAAAATCATTTAACTCATGCTGAAAAAGTGGAGAAGTGAAAGAAGTATTAACATTGCCTATCATTTTTCATGTAAAAAAAAGCTACAAAAACCATCTAAGAATTCCAAGAATGACCACTGCTTAAGCGAAGGTGAAAACCCCTTTGGCTGATGGTGCTGTTTCTTCTCAATAAGAAATTTCATTCAGCTTTAGCTGAATGATCGTACTAGACTCATCCACAGTCCTCGTATGAATTATATTTCTTAGGGGAACAAAACCTAATTCTGTCTTATTTACACTGGCTAGATGTACAGAGAGACAACAATAAGTCTGCATAAGGAAATTTAACTCTTAAATGCTTGACTTCATTAAAAGAAGTTAACTTTTGTGTGTTTTTTATGCAAAGTAACATGTTTTCATACTCTTATTAGCGTATGAATACATGAACTGTGGAAACATTTTGAGTTATTTGTAATAAACCCTTAATTATATTCATAAGAAATGGAAATTCATTGAAATGTATAATAATATTATTCCAAGTACTTAACCAAAGTAATGATAATATTTGCCATACCAAAATAAAACAATTTTGGACTATATTTCAGGATCTAAATCCTTGACATATTTTCTATAAAAGTAGTCCACCATTTACATACACACATATACACACACACAAAGGTAAATCACCAGCCACAACATTTCACATTTTAAAATAAGGAATTGATTCACCATCTTATTGAACATTAAATCTGAAGCCAAGAGTGAGATTTAAACTAGCCAAATATGGAAAAGAAAAGTTGGAAGAAGCCAGCAAAGAGACAGTAGAATTATTTTCCTTTCTGATGGGCAATCTCTCCTCTGGTAGGGGCAAAACTATCACACCACTGAGGCTGTTGGGACAATAGATTTCATACCAGTCCCAGGACAAACACACTAGGCAGCAAGAATTCATGTGGGCCTTCGAGAAATGCACTTAAGATGGCTTTCTGTTTGTTTGTTTATTTGCATTTTCCTGTTGGTTCACTTCCTAGTGGATCACTGTACATGTTTCTCACAATGAATAATCTGCTTCTCCTCTCTCCAGTATCCCCCAAATTTTCACTCTTCTTCATGAGTACTAAAAGTGCAAAATTTGGCAGAACCATTTCCCATTGCAGAAGGAAGACTTGAGAAATTCTCCTGACAAGCATGCATGTGGCAATATGAGCAGATTCCTAATTAAATTGAATTGAAAGTCTCTTAAAAAGGATGAGAGCAAAGGGCTGCTTATCAGGACAAAACTCTTAAAGAGCACTGAAATGGGTAAAAAACAAGCAGAACAAGGCCACAGGTTAGGTACAATACAATACCGTACACTCACTATTGGACACAATGTGAATTTGTTATGTGCCAGCTAAAATAGACAGGAAACTTGATAACTTCAGTTGTACTGTATTTCAATTTAAAATGCTTTCAGTAGATTCACAATAGTTTATTCTGTGTAAGAGTGGCTTTTTATTGCATAAACATGTTATAACTCAATCAAATTTACTTCAGCATCTACATACACTGAAATGGCTCGAACACTGAACTCTCTACCAGCAGAGGGGGAACCTCCATTGTTTCTTTCAACACACTCCAAAGGGAGTCTTCTAAATCCAACATTTAGCTTCTAAAGCATTCTATTTATAAACCTCACATACAGGACTAGACAAATACTCTGATTTCCCATGGTCATTCGAGACAGACACTTAAGTTGGCTGATGGCTCTCATTGCTTTTATCACTCTATCAGACAGCATTTTTAAAGCTACTTCCAAAATTTCAATGTATACCAGCATGAATGTATGCTAAGGGAATTGTATAAACTCACATTCCTGACCCTTGTTTTAAATGACCTCTTATCAGTTTAAAAAACTCATTTCAACATCAAAATCTTTGGAGTTTTCGTTTTCTGTCACAGAAATCAACATTTTTTTCACCTGTACTTGGGGTCTCCAAGTTACTCAATTGTCATTATCATCCTACAGCACTTGTAAGACTTTCCTGTATGGATGTAAGCTGGACTGCAGAAATAAACTACTTCCACAAAGTCAACTACAGACTTGTACAGCAAGTCCACAGCAAACAATAAATGAACCTGTATTTCCTAACACCTCAATATAATTGTAATGACTTCTCCCACTCTAAGTAAGAATTGTCATCTTAATTTCTCTCCATCAGAAGCTCACTTTGGATTAAAGGAAACTGTGTTACCATATGAAACATCCGGCAATTAGCTTGCATGACAAAAAAGAACTATATTATGGTATATTAATTGTCAAAAATATAACTTTATCCCAACAGAAATACCATAAACAGATTCTTCCACTTCTTTTTTTTTTTTGGTGGAGCTATGATTAAAAGTACTCTTAAAGAGCCACACCAGGTAAAGCTATATTTTAAAGGCTAAACATTTCAAGGGGTAAAATGCTTTTCTTACTACAGGATGAGTGTCCTGTTAACAAAACAGAAATTAAAAGACCCAAATCCCCAGTTAACTTTGCAAAATCTAATCTGAGTGTTTAACTGTGCCATTACGTTGTGCTCAAACAAAACTTTGATCATAAATTCCTTTTCAGAGACAAAAATGAATGATAATAGGAAAGCATATTTCTGTGGCAGGGCAGCTCTGCTAAAGCTTTCAATAACCATGTCAGTTCCCAGGGGCTTTAATTTGCTTCTGTGGTGGCCTTTGTTTTTATCTTTAAAGAATTCAGTAACTACATGATATACACGTACTTTTTTTTTTTTTCAATATACTTTGGTAAAATTTTAATTGCTGTAAGTCACATATTTGTGACGGCAACAGTCACCAGTGCAGATTTGCAGAGCACCAGGGACAGGTGAGACTCTGAGCCTCTGACAAGGAGTCCCAAAGACCAACGGCTTCAGTTCTTTTGGGGAGGCAAACACATGAGCACAGTTCTCATCTTCTGGTTTTTAGGATTACTCTTCCCACTCAATGCTTGGTGACATTAACTGGCACACTCGGTTGGTAAATATGCTTTTCTCTGAAGAACCAGTTTCATTGGGGGGGGGGGGGAAGGAATTTTCTAAGACTACACAGTTTTCTTTTCTGCTCTTCATCTCTTCTCCCTTGTTGTTTGCCTGTCAAATTTAAGATGAAATACTCAGGTCTGCAAAAACAAGCAGGAGATTATTACTGCATGACAAAAATAAACCTTGTATTTTCTAACAATAGCCTGCCAGCCTCAGAGACAGTCTATAAGAAACATGTGGCTTGGCCCTTCCAAAGCGAAACTTTAGATACCATCTGTAAATAATAATGTTTTCCTAGTGCTATGAAATACAGAAAAGATGATCTGGCCAGAAAACACAGTACCATAGCACAGAAATCTTGCAAGATCCACTACCTAGCACACAACTCAAAAGTAGAATGGGATTCTTGGAAGATTTCTGGTCCTGAACCATGCATGGCATTAAAAATTATGGTGATGAGGATTTATTTCTTATATTATCCTAAATGCCTCAAAGCTCATGAACAGAAAGGTTATGATGGTGGTATCCACAATTCTTCCTGTATAGGAACAGCAAATATTCTACTAACAGGGTAATTACCTAGAAATCAAACTTGAAATTGGAAAGATTTTAAATAAAAAGGTGACAAACACAAACTCTTTTTGAAAGATAACTACTTTTCAATAGCGAGGAAGTAGAAATTTGCTTAACTTGAACAAACTTCCATTTTCCTCCTATCACCAGAAATTAAGACTTTCAGAGTGTTTTCAAGTAAGATAATTATAAACATTGTGGTGATGAGTAATTGTCCACACTGTAACAAAAGCTGCACATAGGAAAATATTTCTCCATTTCTGAGCACTGTGCAAAGCAGCCATCTAAGCACAGTCTGAAGATGCAACAGAGAACTTTCATAGAGGTTGTGAGACTTTTGGTCCTGATCAGATCTATCGCTGTTGTAGAGGGACGGCAGTTGTCCAGAGTGCAGTCAGCTGAAGAATGCTAAATCTGTGGAATCCTGTGGTGTTTTGCAGGAACTCTGGCAGAGTTTTCCTGCATTTCTATAGAACTACATCAGTTTCTTGCTGAGTCTTTTGTGGAGCTCAAGCTGCAAATTCTTTTAATAGGTACAGGATTGCCACACTTTTCAGCAGTAATACTTTACACCAGTCTTCACAAAACTCCCAAAAACTTGACTCCTGAACAGTCCCATCAGTCTATATTAAGAACAAAGTAACTGATGAAGCAACAATTAAGGTCCAAAAAAGGGAACTGAGAATCAGATTTAAAGGTTTCTTTTTCATCTCGGGAAAAAATGCAGAATTTTATCAAGCTTGCAAACACCACTACACTAGCTGAGACTACTTTTTGCCTATTAATACAAAATTAAAGACTTGTTATCTATTAGCACTTACACTCTGTACATTAACACTTATATTATGAATATTAGCACCTACATCCTTATTAATTCTGAAATACTTCCAACTTTTTGTTTTTTCTTTTTGCACAAAAGATGAATTAAAAACCCATTAAGAACATATAGTCAAGCAAAAGAAATGGAAACAACAGAAATAATCAAAACAGTAACAGAGAATTTGAAATCTACAAGGTAAGAGAAATTTTTGGACTTCAGTGGGTATAACAGCAAAATGACCACTTTGGTATGGACTTTCACATATCTAAAATATATTTTATAGGGATAGTATTTCTGTATTCTTTAGCAGCATAGCTGAATGAACAAGGAAGAAAATGATCATACCAGTAGAGAATATTAAAGCACTGTAGATCTCAAGAAACATTAGGCTCAGGGAACAACTCAACTGTTTCTAGATCAGACACCAGCAGTCAGAAGTTACTGGTTCATACTGAAATGAATGAAGTATGCAGAATAATTTCTTTACAACAGATAACTAATTATGAGATACTGTGTGTTATCTGTGTCTTGGGTAACACAGGAATGCCATTTCAGAACCTCACAGGGCTAGACTTCTTTCCAATTACTACAATAAAAGAGAATCCAGACTCAAAATCTTTTTCAAAGGGTTAAAAAAGGTTTTGAATGACACAACACTTAAATGTCAGAGCAGTACCAATATCTTTTTCAATTAATTTGCGACTTGCTGTCAAATGGGTTACAAAATGACACGTTACGTAACTATACTTAAAAAGTATTTTAAATATATTTGAATATAAATTCTAAGTTTAAATACAATCTTATTTCGTAAAACAAAATTAAATTTGAGCCATGTGAAAATCTGCTTTTGTCAGATTTCTCCAGCATTCAATGTGGTTTAGTCAAATGGTCAACATAGTGAGTCCCTGATAATCCTGAGCAAGGCAACTCCTCCTCCATTGCCTGATCACAATACCTGGACAACACATACTGTATTATGAAGCACTTTCAGTTACTCATTGCAGGTTCTCAGAATACTTAAAATCGTATTTCTCAGAACACAGAAGTTTAAATAATTGTAAAATCCCAGGACCAGGAACCTGCCATAGTAGTTTATTGCTTCAATGCTTTGCATAACTTTTCCAGTCAAAGACAATATAATGACAGTAACAGTAACATAAGTAAGGTGAGGGACTCCATATGACCACAGCTCTTTGAATATATCAGGGTCTATGCATATAAAAGCACTGTGATGTTGGCTGAATCAGAGCCATCCTGGAAAAAGAGATGGAAATATTCAGTTGTCAGAGTCATAGTACCAGCTAGCACACCACAGTCTTGCTCACTGTTCTGATTGTCCAACTTCTGCATTAAGCTCTCAATTCCTGCTTCAGATTCAAACTCTCATTGGAATCACTGACAATTATATGGCCATTAGCTTTGTGGTTGTAGCAGATCTACTAGTGCTTAAATTCTTGTAAAATGAATAGCTGTCTGTTTTCTTACCTCAAAGATGACATGAAAATACATTAAAAGACTTGGTATGTTCTGATACTACACTACTGTATCAATTAAAACACCTAGTACAGGGAGCAAGATGCCTGAAAAGATCCACTTAGCCTTCTCCCTAAAAAACATGAAAGAAAGGGCAGTACTGTCCCAGATGTTCTGGTACAATTTGTAACAGAGGTAGCTCTTTAATTCAGTTTTTTGTGGGTGTGTGTCTGAGAACAAAATGGAGTGGAAAGAACAGAATTACAATTATGAACCTGCAAATTCCAGAGAATAACAGCTTTGCAAAATATCACACATCCAAACAGCTCAATTTCTTGTCTCCCATCAGCTGTGGTTCTGCATAGGACAATAGTGAAGTTCCTTGGCTTTCACTGTATCTGTGTTCTCCCTCCAGCCACTCTCTGCCCTAACTGGCTTCAACAGTGTTTTAGGGCACAGTCCTTAGCTATCAGGTCTCCTTCCCAGCACAGCACTGGTTATGGCTGCAGATTCTGAATTTTATCAAGTGATTCTTAACATACACTACTCGTTTTGCCTTCAAATGCCTTATGCATTCAGACCCGTGCACAACCTGATTGATAGCACACGAAAGAGGACTCAAGCACCAAACCAGAAGTGAATCACACTAACACAAGGAGGCTCCACGTGCCCTACCACCAGACATTTTAAAATTATCTCACCCAGGTTCTATCAAAAATGGAGATGCTGTTTTGCTGACCTACCCTTCAAACACAGCTCACTTCTAAAGCACCCATCCCTGACAGGGGTGAGGGACTTGATGATCTACTGCTTTCTACATGAATAAAACCATCATCCAAATCCTGGGACTTACTACTCTTGAGAACAGACCCTCTAAGCTTTGACCTAGTTTGGCCACTAATAGCTATCTTTCTAACCCAATCATGCTGTCAACTAAATGTCAACAAACTAGTATGTAACAAAACAAAAACTTAATCCAGTGTTCCTGATTTAAAAACAGGCAATTCTTCAGTCAATAAACATTCCTTCTACACTACAAGTAAGTGAAAGGTGACTAACAGGCAGAAGACTTTATAAATGCCTGGAGAGTTTGGAGAGGGTTTGGAAAGAATATGCTTGCCAGAAACTGCTGGCAAGTACACTCCCTACAACAGCCGGCAATGGGATATCCAAGCATACATTTTTGCTTCCTTTCCCAGAAATAGTATTACCACCCCCACCTTCTTATTTATGGAGGGGAAGGGTGGCATTATTGAATTCATTTTCTTAGTTAGGCAAGATTTTTTCCTAATGTGCAGAAGGAATGACTTCCAAAAGGTAGCAAAATACATCTGGGGAACATTTTAAGCCCATTTTACAGTTACTAAAATCCAAATTGTTGGAGTCCATTGGCATAGCATAACACTCCATTTTTATGCAACATACTAGCTACTGCACTCCCAGTTTAGAACATTTTTAGGGATACATTTCTCAGATACAGCCCAGAGACACAAATAATAACAATATAAATATAAGAAGGCACACACATTTTCTTTAGTTAAAGAGTATCTGCAACTAGATTTATATTTTGTTTTTCCTATTTTGCTAAATCTTAGTGGTTGCATCCCATCCAAGTTGTGATCTAACTCATGACTACTACACACCATTAAGGATTTTATAGTGGGTAACCTGCAGAAACTGTAGCTTAACCTGCAGGAAGGTGTAACGCTTTGCTGCAGGTTACATACTGTGACATACAGATAAACAGAAAAAACTTGTATGTTGCATTTTAGCAACTTTATCACAAGTTAGCTTCTCTGTATTACAAGAAATGCTTTCCTGAAAGAAAGTTATGAACTGGAAGGAAAATTTTCCAAGTGCCTGCATTTGGCCATATCCCATCTTCTTTCATGAGCAGTCTTCCTGAACCAAGCAACAATAGTTCCATCAAAAAAGATCTTAATCTTTTCATATAATACCGGCAAGTTTTCATTAAAACAAATTTACATGGCAACAAACCTTTTGTGCTTTTTAAAAGAATTGCCATACATCATGCTACAAGAATTATTCACATCTCTAAAAAATCCAACAAGAATATATTAAAGTTTACTGCGTTCATCAGATGGGTAACATTTACTCTTCCACTGCCTGCAACTGGCAGTATCTGTACATTAATCTATTCTTGGATAGACTTTCACTTACAAGCCAATTTTGAAATACTGCTCCAGTGTCTTGATTCCCAAACACCCTTAAAAATTAGTCCAGCGAGAGGACATTAGTCTCTTCTCACTGACCAAATGCTTTGTAATACGCAGATTGGCGCAGATGACTTAATTCAGACACACTGAGTAACTGAATAATTAAATCAAATAGCAGAGCTAATAAAGAGTGCATAGACACTGCACAGACAACGTTATCTGGGGAATGGACAGAGTCAATGGAAACAGAATAGTAGTAAAGCTTAAGTGTGTTTTGATTCAGTGTTCTGATTTGTTAAACATTTTTCCAACATTTTATGCCCTAATAAATTTCCATTGACCAACATGACCTAAAGCAACAGAGAAAGCTAGTCAAGTGCAGACTTTCCTAGAATGTACCTCCACCAAGTTGCTGCAACTAACCATCAGTTAAAATAATAAAGAAAATGGAAATGCATCCTAATAAAATTTTTTGAAACTAGTCTTCAAGTCTCAAAACCACTAAGCTACTTTGAGCATGATGCAGAGTTAATTTATTTTTAAACAGCACCAAAAATCCAATAATAAGTGAATTTTACAATGTGGTAAAAACAAGAGTGACACACTGGGAAAGTCACTGAGAAATGCAGCACTGTAGACAGAGAACATACTTTGTTTCCCATGTTCAACTGTCATGTAAACTTAAGTTTATCAGGAGGTAAAACTGTAACATATGTTCACTTGAAACAAAAGAGGCTCAAGATAAAGCAAAAATATTCTGGCAGCACATACTAATACATAATCCAATGCAAGTAAAAACAAGAACCAAAAGCTAATGCTCAACATGATTAGCCTGACATCTTCTTGTCTTCCTTTTAACCACGTCGAGACACTCTCTTAATGCCAATGGAATTATTTGAATGATCAATGGGCTCACAGTTCCTAAAGTCAGAAAAGAAAAAAATCTACGAATTATTGTCAGCTGTTCTCAGACATTTAACTTTGTATACTTACAAGTCATCATGAGACGCACAAAGATCAAGACAACAAACTCTGTCCACGTAGTACAATCTGAAAGTTAACACAGTTGTATGCCAGTTGTGGAAATCTGATTTTTGACAGCCAGCAGGAGTAAGAATCAATTAGTGAAACTTCTGGTAGCAGAAAGGAGAAAGTACTTTACCCCTAAGACCACCCATTTGTTTTATTACCTACTGCTTCAATGCACAATGATAATATAGTTAAAAGGCTGCATGCACTTCAATTTTTACGAAAGCCAGCCAGATCAGAAATAGCAATGACAGGAGTTTGCTATGAGTTAAAGCCTATCAGTGCAACAGCTTAAAAGGATATTCTGCATGGCAGTTGCACTCTTCAAATCATGGAGATTCAGGACACTGCTAAGCAAGTGAATTTAACGGAAGAGGAAATGTAAATTCAGAAATATGTAGCTCTAATTTACTCTTTTTGCGATTAAAAAGCAGCAATAAAAAATCTGCAAATATTAACCAAAGATGAAAAAGCTGCCAAGTCAAATACAATTGTTAGGAAACAACCTTTTCTATTAGGAAAAACAGTTTTTCAGAACACAAAGAGAATGGTGTTCTTTTGGTCTCTGCTTTCATAAATGTAAATTTAAGGTAAATCTTTTTCAATTTCATGGCCAGTGGCATGAAGATTAGCGTTTAATTTTCATTCAAGAGAAACAATAAAGGATCTAAGAAAAAAAAATAATAAAACGCTGCAGAAGACTCCAAATCCACATTCCTGGGCAACTGGTGCTAGATTTTTATTTTGACATATATATGCATATGTGTATATATACATGTGTATGTACTTAATAAATACAAACAAAAAATATATATTATATGAACACACGTACACATACACTCTACAGATCTCAAAATAAGCAGCACGGGCACATAATTAAGGGGTCCCCAGGGCTCATAAAGAAAGTGCAACGACCTTGTTAGTGTTTGGCCTTTCTTTCGCACCCAGTCTCATTGTAAAACAGTCAACCATGAAAGTACTCTAAAAAGCTGGTTTTCTTCTTATATTTACAGCATGATTTTATAATGTACCTTTCATGTTTTAGAGAAGCTGGTACTTCTGTATATCTTCCTGGCAAATTCAACATGAAGCACAAACTTTCTAATTTACAACTTTCAGAAATCTGAATGCTTTTGAATACCAGGATTTTCAACTTTGCAATTTAATGACAACCCTGCCTTTGGCCTTTCCTGACCTGTTGTGAAGTAAATCAGGCACACTAATGTGGGCTAACAAGTCTTTTTCACACTGTTCGATCACCCTGCATCTTTTTTCTCCACAGACACCGCCTCTCTCCCACTCTCTGTCTAGCCATCCTCCCTCAAAGCAAACAAAATGGTCACTGTAACCCTGCATTACTGCTCATTAGATCACAAGTTAGTCAAGTGGAACTGCCCGAGGTTCCCAAAGGAGAGCTATACTTCAAAAATCTGTCCATGTCAAATGAAGAAAAAACCCCTGAGCGTGGGGTCACCCAGATCAATGATCAAAAGAGACTGAGAATAGCGGAGGGAAAAAAGAAAAAAAAAGCCCTTTTTTGTTAAAAAACAGCCTTCTGTATAATAAATCAGAATACAAAGATACTAAGCTTTTTCTCCCCCTTAACAACACTCTATTTTGGCTTTAAAATGGAATACCTTGTTTTTCAGAAGATTTTCTAAGAGTAAGATGATTTTTTAAGTGCTAAGACTGAGATTTCAATAAACTTCAAAATTACCTTAATAAAATTAGCAAAATAAATAATAATGGAAAATATTGTGGATTTTCTCTCCATTACACAAATATTTAATTATTCAAGAATGTAGTTAAAAGTCAATCTTCATTCAATTATGACTTTAATTTAAAGAAATTATGCATTCTGAACTTCATTAGAAATGATACAGGTATTATTTCCACAGAAAAAAAGTAGCCAACCAGAATTACATAGTTTGAACTCCTCTGGTACATGACAGATGTGCAGGCACGTGCAATACTTGAAGAATGTGCAGCACCATTCCTGTAGCGTCTGTCATCTTCTAAGAATATATAGCAACTTATTAAAGACAACTAAGAAAAATCACAGAAAAGTCCAAAACAAACAAACAAAACTAAAATAGCAACTCTATCTCTAATTAATGAATTCTGATACACAGAACAGACCAAATTACTCAGTAACGAGTACTGGCTGTTTAACAAGGCTCTGCGCACACATGTACTTTTGAAAGCAACTTTGGATAGTCTCTACTTACCCCTAATGAATGAAATATGACATTAACTTACATAACACATTTTAAAAATCACATAGATAACTCGTTCAAAATGAGTTACACATTTTTAAAACAATAAATATACATTGTGCCACCAATGAAGACACTGCTGCAACTACTGGGACCCCAAGTGTTTCCTGCAATATGGGTGACAGAATATATTTTCATTTACACCTCTGAGGACCTTTATTTTTCTGCCAAAGAGTAAGTCAAATTTCACTCTCTTACTTCCTTTATCCTCAGTCACAAGTAGAGGCATAATTAGGAAAGAAGAACAAAGATATCTGAATTGAAGAGAGTATTTGGTTGTAGGTTTGTAGTTCATATATGGTCTGTTGCAAAAGCATTACTGCAACAGAACAAAGCTATAGAAAATCAAAAGAAAGGAATCCTTATAATACTGAAATATTTTATAGAATTTCAATAAATAATTTCTTAGCATTTGCTATGATAGTAAAATAAAAAACAAAATGAGAATGCAAATGTTGTAATAAGACATTATGAAAAATACTGGAATTTTACAGAACAAACTTGTGTTGACAGAGAAACAGATGGGACAACTTAATTTTAAATAAATACTGAAGTCACAGCAAACCTGTAACAATATATGCAGTAATCCCAATTATCCTCCTTTACACATACGTGTGGTTAAGATGAACAGCCTTTTCAGAAAAGCTCATTCACTGATGCAGGTTCGGGTTTTTGCTGGCTTTTTAACAGTTTGCTAGAATCCTCACAGTGCATATTAGTATTTGAATAAAGAACTTCAGTGTGCATTAACTGTAAAAAGGCCTACACACAAATATTGAGTCTTTAGTTTTAAAACAGTATTTCTGGCCCTGGCAACCCCACAGCTGAGCAGAACTTGAACAACCAAAGGTAACAGAGAATATCAGAAAAGTTATTGAGAAATTCCTCGTACACAAAGTCATGGATTACTCAATGCACTGTCAATACTCTATTTGTGTAAACATTAGGGGAAAAAAAAAAAAAAAGAAAAAAACCCCTGTGTAAATCTGAATAATATATTAACAGATTTTCAAGAAAAAAAAAATCCTCAGGTTTTTTCTTTTTTGTACGTTTGGGGTTTGTTATTTTCTGTTTGTTTGTTTGTTTAATAGGTTTCCTAGTTTATTTGTATGATTCTTCACTAACAATTCCTTTCCAGACCAACTAAAATTTTGGTCATTTCAGGTTCGAACAGAACAAGTTACTGTTTCATGTCAGACTGATGTAACAGATTTTCTAAACATGTAAACTATTTTAAGAAAACATTTATGCTTATAAAGATTCTAGCATGACTAATGATATGCTGCAGTATCAACAAATCCTCATCAGAACAACGTCATTATATTCAAAACTCCGCTTCCAGTATCACAGAGACGATTGTTCTCAGATGCTAGGGATTGGGTAACTCATGTTTCTCCAGGGCGACATCTGCATCTGCTGCTGAATCACTGCAAGAAGGGTTGGGAGAATGGTTTCCCCTTTTTGAACCAAATGTCATTATGCACTGGATAGAAGAGATTTCTGTAGAAATAATAGACTCAGTTCTCAGCATACATCCATCCCCACAGAAGGTGGTCCCTAATGGACTGCCTGAAGCAAAAACTCAGCAGTACTCCATCCTCATCCTCCCTGAACTGTGGGACTCTTCACAGATCCTGAACTTCCTGAACTCCCTTCCATTCTTCATTTCTGTTTCAACCCAGCTTGCTCTCTACTCATCTCTTCTGCTTTACTGCCAGTAAAGTCTTGGGAGATGGCAGGGAAAGAGGTGAAGAAGATTTTGTCACCAGTCCCTTTCCATTCCTGCTGTTATGCCTTACGTCTGGATTATCCCATTTTCAAAAACTGTAATGTCCTGTCCAACACTGAACTCAAAACCTAGGAACATTCTTTGATTTTTGGCTTTCCTTACACCCGTAGAGCATCTAAGATTTTTACAAAAGCGTAATGGCTTGAAGGAATCCTGGGGAGGGAAAAATCTAACCAAACAAAAACCCAAAAACTCGAACAGTTCAGAACTGAGAATAGATAGGAAAGGATTTCATCTCACCTTATAATAGTAGGTCTTTCCTTCTTGGTCTTTGACAACCACAACACTGCCCCAGTAACATGCACCCAGAATGATGATCCCTTCCCTATCCTGTCACTTGAAAACACATCATGGTTTCATGAAATCTCACAGGTATGCCATCATCTCCATGTCCAGCTCTCATGCAAGCTCACCACCCTCACAATCAAGAATTTCTTCCTAATATCTAATCTCAATCTCCCCTTTGTCAGTTTAAAGCCATTCCCCTATGTCCTGTTACTACCTGTCCTTGTAAAGTCCAGAATTCTTGTTGGCCCCTTCAGGTACTGGAAGCTGCTCTAAGGCCTCCCTGAGAGGAGCCTTCTCTTCTCCAGCCTGAACAAACTCAACTCTCTCTGTCGTCCTTCGCAGGAGAGGTGCTCCATCCCCCTGATCACCTCCATGGCCCTCCTCTGGACTCGCTCCAACAGGTCCACATCCTTCTTATGCTGGGGGCCCCAGAGCTGCATGCAGTACTTACTTCTTTTTCAAGAGCATGACTAGGAATTCACTATTCAGAGAAACACTTTTCTTTGTTAAATGAGCCACGTACATTGGTATAGCATAGTTATTTGTAAGCTGCATTATCCATCTAAAAATTATCAACAATTCCAATTGTTCTTTTGATCTAATAAAAATATATTGGGATTTTTATCTGCCATGTCTTTGTTTATAGTAAAGCATAATCTAAACAGAAATCCACGTAAACAAAAATTATTCTTATTGTTTGGATTCTTCATGTCACCATTTATTATAAAGGGATTTTCAGAAAAAGTAGGGCCATTCTAGACAAATTAATTTAAAAACCCTTTAAAATAATTTTACAGTTCCTTTTCAGATCATCTGAATTTGTTTTTTGCGCATCATTGTTTCCTCCCATACTAGGGCTCAAAAAGAACAGACAAACCCAGCTTCTTCCAACATTTTCAGTTTCTCATTTTAATTTCTTTATATGGTCACTTGCATTCTGCAGTAATAAATATTTACTACCCAACTTGCTATTCATATGATCATTTAACTATGCAATGATTAAAGCAAAAATGACCTGCTAAATATTTACATTGAACAGTCTTGCAACTGTATGAAATTGATGAAATTGTTTTGCTGTTCACATCTAGCTGGGATGTGAATCTACGTGGAGATTACTTTTTAAGTTGTTTATCTTTGTATATTGTGTTTTGTTTACATTATTTTGAGAATCTTTTTTTATCTAAAACATCTTCCTAACAGGTCTGAGGAAATTCTGTAATCAGAACAGGACACATGTAAATAAGAGTTACTTCTACATTGTTCTAAACAAGGCAGAATTAATATTTCCTAAGCATCAGTTTAATAATGTCCTCCTCTCCTGCAAATGTGTTCATAACTGAAGTCTGACAAATAACTCTTCTGTTCCTGCAACAGCCACAGTTGTGAAGGAAGCAGCCAATACTCAAAATAGCAGAGTCCAGCTCCAAAACAATCTTCAAATATCAGGGGATACACCTTGGACGAGAAGAAGTATTTGCAGTGCGGGGATTGCAAATATTAAGGTCATTAAGGTCACTATGATCTCAAAACAGGGTAGGAATCCATATTTTGGCTATTTGCTGCAGTAATCTGAAGATAAATAGTTTCAGAAACAGTTTCTTGAGAAACCAAAAATCTGCCCCTGATTTAACTTTGCTATGCATGTCCTTGTCATAAAGTACACAGATTTGCAACAGCTGGTCTTTAAGAATTCAGATAGGTGAACTAATGCGAGAGGCTTGACCGGAGTAAGGATGGGACAGGCTGCAGAGAGAACCTGCATTTTCATTCTTGGTTTTGGGCTAAGTTTTTGTAGTACCTGCTGCTGGAGGCATTATCTGCTCAAAACTGTTAGCTGAGATATGCTCATGCATACTCACTGAAGCTAAACCTCCTCAGGTGTCACTGTTCAAAACAGTTTTCCAGACTGTTAAGTAATAATGTCTACAACCAGTATATTGACAGGATTTCCAAAAAGAAACCATTTTCCCCTAATTAGCTGAAACTACAAAAGGCTTGAACTATGGCAAATTATTATGAAGATGCCAAAATAAAAAGAAGTAATAATACCCTGGAATTAAGCCTCACATACGCAGTCAACTTGGCCCATAAAGCATCAGCAGGCCCAGACAGCACAGTTTCAAATGTGCTCCAGCTCCCTGGCACCAGTAAGAGCTTCCGCAGATACTGACAAACCTGGACATTCTCCTGCAGTGGTTACTTAGCTTTAAGACTCTTAAGGCATCAAAAAGACATTGTTTATCTACAAAATTGTTTCCAGACATAAACAACAGAGAAGAAACTGGCAGGATAACAGATTATTAGCCCTCACATCCCTAAGGTGGCTCTTTTCACGAGAGTCATCCTCCAATTTTCTGCTAGCAGAAAACTATATTAAACACTGTCCGTGACTCAAGATCAAAATGCATTAAAATATTCTCAAATACATCATAATCTAAGTAAAACTGGGATCAACTTTTCACACTTGCTTTTGAAAATATTGTTTGTAATTCAAAGATATTTTTATTCTAGCTTTGTCGTAAAGAAAAATGCGAAAGAACTTCCTCTGCAGTTTCACACACATATCAGTATCACAACTATAAAGTAAGAAATCGTAGACAAGAGGAAAAAAAGCACTTGTGATCAGTGCAGTCATTACCTTTTCACCTATCTTTCTGACAACAATATTTAGAAAGACAATACAATCTTAAAATAGACTGAGAAGACTTTTGATATACTGTCTACTAGGAAGTTTATGTTTTAAAAGTTCTAGCATTTTTTTAAATGGTAATTTAGAACATATATTCAATGGCTTCCCCTGGTACTAGGGATCAGCAACTTTTATATATAAAAGAAATCCATTAATTGCTTTCACTTTCAGATAAGTAAAAGAAAATGCAGCAAATGGTTATACTCTATGAATGTCTTTACATACGTGATCTTAGATTATAACAGTTCAGTTGGAAGGGACCTAGAATGATCATCTAGTCCAGCTACAATCTTGAAAACAGCCCTAAATATAAAAACCAAAAAAACTCCCCAAAACCATCACGCTGCCAAACACGTAGCAGCTTCACCACCGAACTAGAAAAGCCTCCTGATCCAATTGTGTTTCTCCTTTGGCCAGTCCTTCATGGCTTCCACAAGTCTACAACAGATTCAGACAATTGTCTGTTTGCTCATCATAGCCTGTTCCTAAAATACAGTGGCTATGGACAACTTCCAATGCATCCTATCTGCGACTCTGAAATACTGCTCTGGCCCTTGAGGAAAGCAACTCTCAGCTTGTATACTGGTTCAGATCACAGGAATCCACTGCAATATCCAGCTTCCAATACTATTACACAAAGCAGCACAAATTCCAAAATAAAAATCAACCAGTTGGTAATCAAAGTAATGCTCCTGTTCCCTTGCAAAGCAATTTACAGTGCTTTTATCGCCATAAGTTTCCTGTAACATTCTAAGCTTTTAACAGAAATCCGACTAATCAACAGCTGTTACAATCAGAAGCACTTTTGTGATGGAAAAGCAAAAGCATATCCCATCACCAAGATACTTATTAATATATATATATGTAATTAAGTACACTGGTTCAGAACTGCACCCTGTCTTTAGGAAACAGTGGCCAAACTGATATGCTACCATCTTCCATCTGCTAAGTAACTAAATTTATTTTCACTTGTAATTCTTTTTATTTACTAATTCAGGAGATTTCCAAAACAGTAGTCAGAACTGACTTATACATGATTAATCTTCATCACTGTGATTTTAGTCTAAAAATTTTGCAGCATACCCATCAACTCAAATACTTTCATCTGAGTTTTACAGTCCGGTTAATATACACAGTCTTTATTTCAGCATGGCTCAGCTGAAATCACTTAGCAGCTATCTGAAAACACTTAAATATGTGCTACTGTCACAGGAACAACAAAACTTACAAGGAACTTTGACACTGGGACATAAACACCACAGCAGCTGACATAAGAGAAGTAATAGGTACAACATTTAAATTGGCATCTTAATTTATGGTTTCTAGAATGAAATGTCAAGTTTACTTTCTTAATTTCATTTCAAAATTAAAAAAAAAACACCCCATCAAACAACAAAAAACCCCCAACGAAACAAAAACCTAGGAAACAGCCAACCAGCAACTGAACACAGGAAAAAAGGTTTACATTCACTTAGTAGTATTTTGACCTAGCTTCTCCTGTAATTTTTCCTGATAACTTGAATAATGTGAAATACCCCCTCCAATCATGCCTAAGAAATGAATTAGGTTAAATTACATTTCATAAATTAAACAAGTTATTTAGATATTCTTACAAATAGCCATTATAGTTCTGAACTGAACTACTCATGACGTTGCTTAATATTTACAGCATGCAGCTTCTACAGGATAATTTCTACCTAAGCAAAGTATGGAGAAAACACATTAAAATAAAATAGAAAATTTTGAAAAACTGGAACAACTGTACTTCCCAACAATAAATATAACTAACATCTGCTGCAGAAACTGCTTGGCACTTGTACAGTTTTGTGAGGGATTTTTGTTGTAGATAAATATTTTTTCTACAGTTCCTATTACGCACCACTCAACTCAGACATTTTCTTTAATTATACTCCAAGGAGTCTTTTCATATGCATTAAGGAAAGGCAATTTGTTGCATAGGAGAATGAATACATACTTCATAATTTCATCTGTCTTCTGATACATAAAAAAGGAAATACCTATAATTAATGGACTTAGTTCTGCTAAAATATTTAATAAAACACTTAATGCTTAACATTATTTTTGTTAAATCCCGAAATATGCTGGTTTTGAAATAAGGGAAGGTCTTATGATTCAGCATTTTACTTTCATTTCAAATGTCTATAATGAGGACAACAGCACAGCAAAGACTCTGGAAAAGCAAGAAATTTCTATTTTAACATCAGCTATACTGACCAAATAATGATCCCACTTTGCATACACAGCAAACATAAGGCATCATTTTTTTCAGGGACAAAAGAACAACTTTGTGGCATTCCCCTTAGCTATTCTTGTAACTTTGATCACCACTATTCTTAAATAAAGCATTTCAAAGACATATACTGAGTTCCTGATAGAAGGTTATTTTTCCTGAAAATATGCATAAGCTGTACACATTTAACAAAATTATTGCATTCAGCATATCATAAAGACTCAAAGCAATCAAGATTTGTTTGCTATGATAATATACTGAAAGATTTCTTTTTTTAAGGGCATGCCGTAGAAACATATTTAAATGATATTGTAAGCATGTAAAGATCTACTCCTCTGCTGAGGTATCAAGCAATTGGTAATGATGGATGAGGAGAAAATAAGGGTACTGCCAATAAAAGAGAAGAAATGCTAACTTTAAAATATGCAAAAGATTCAGTTCAGGCTCAAAAGTCTATCCATGCGGGCTCAGCTCCAAAACAGAGAGTTACATGTATAATTTGCTGTAAAACAAAGTAACTGGCATTATACTCACTATTCTTATGAAAACGGACAAAGAACATTTCTTGAACATTATTTAGAATCAAAATCCTCAGTTAACTTCAAACTAAGTTAGGCATTTAAAAAAAGAAAAAAGTAGTAAAAAAAAAAATCTTAAATCATGTGAAAAAAGCATTTCCATTGATGGAAACTGTAATCTATACTGCTCTATGAAAAAAGTAAAAATCAAAACACCTTGGGTATATTGTATTAATAAAATGAAACCAGTTGTGTTTCAGAATATGGTGATTTTTTTAAGTGGAAGATTTAGGAATATGTGCTTTGCTTTTACACTGCACAGTAAACTAGAGGAAATAAATAAACTGATATCTAAAAATCCACATTACATCTCCTTTAAATACTTCTTCCTAAATCTGTTTTTAGATGAACAAATCTTCGAACTTGAAGTTCTATCCCTGCACTATTTCAGTTTACTTTTTATGTAACTTGCAACTAAACCCAAATTCCCCCTGCCCTCTCCTATATTCTTTCTTTTTCCTAAGCACAGATTTTTGGAGGAAAGGGCCAAAAATTTCACAAAACATTTTACAGTATAGCTAACGCAGTTATAGCTTATTCTCTTGCTCTCGTGTTAAAAACATTGCTGTTCTACAGTCACATTTACATTTATCCTTCTTAACACGTAATAAGCTTAACTTTTTATCCACTATTTCTTTTGTATAAGAAAGGAGGTATGAACAGCAATAAAGCAGTATAGAAAGTACAAATAACTATACTGTACAAATAGCAGTTATCCTACAGATCAGTAAGTTTTGCATTGAACTGAACTGGCATTCTCCAAAAAGATCAGCTTTTAACATCTTAGACAAAGTGCATCTGAGAAGGCACCAAGTTTAGATGCAATGCAGCCACACAACAAGGTGCCGAACTAGTTTTCACTCTGTTGTAATAAAAAACACCACTCACAGAACAAACAGATTTCACATACAATCTTTAATAGGAAGAGTCCTTTAGATAACATTTATGAATAGAATGACACAACCAAATTGTAACATCTTCCTACAAACTTCAGAAGAAATGTATGTGACATAATAGGAATGTAGGTAAGACGAATTTTTCAGAAACTTAAAAGCAAAAGGTATACTGAATAGAACAATTATATAATTTACTATGTGATAGCTACAAGGTAGACACAGACACTACTCCTTAACGAAGAAAATCAGAACTAGTTTAGGACTTTAGAACAAGAACTGCAACTCTGCTTCCACATCAGTACACAGCAGTTCAGAAAAAAGCTTTTACATAAAAGACAATCTATGGCTACGATATATCGCTTTAAGCAGTTGCAAAGAATGGAGTAATGGGACAGTGCAAGATTAAAACTAACAGCAAACAAATAAACAAGATTAACAAAAAATCACTGTCCCAGCAGCATTTGATAAAGAGTAGTTTAAAAACGCCTTTTTTCCCTTAAGCAAAATATGGTGAAAGCAGGAGAACCATTTGCATCCAAGTATTACTTGGCTTTTTTCCAGAACAACTAAGCCTGCACAGAGTGCATTGGACTAAGTTCTTAGGGGCTGGGACTGTTCTTGGTCTGCATACTTACAGTGAAGAGTAACTGAGGCCAGTCCATAACTAGGATGTCAGGGTAATAATTTATACTGGGTCAGTGATGTGCAGATAGCAAATAAAAACAGGCAAAACACAGCCACATTAACATACCTCTTGCACGGAGCGAGCTGCTGGCTTGTCTTGATGATTGGCCAGTATTAAAAACGGCAAAGTACATAACTGTGGGTGCTGGAGAGCAGAATGCAGTTCATTCCTAGCAGTTTCTAGATCATCTTCGGAGGAGGCACTGTCTAATACAAATATTACTCCTTGGGATCCTTGGTAGTAACGACTCCAGTACTTCCTGATATTGTCAGCCCCTAGCAAGAAAATAATAAGAACTAATTAAAATACAAATAATTAAAGAGATTTATCACTTCTATCTGAAAATAACCCTTCTACTTAGAACAACCAAAGCAATAGACTAGATTTTCTCTCCTACATAATCACCACTGAAAGCATAAGAATGAAAAAAGTAACACACTCACAAACATCAAATTAACATTGTTTAAATAAGAAAGGAATTTGGCTCAATACAGTTTTCATCCCTAAAAGTTTCTGCTTCATCAACGAGTACTGGCAGAACTACTGAATTCCCAGTGCCACACAACCCTATACCTTCTCACTGTAATATCTTGGTACTAGTATCTAAAACTTTGCCCACTCTTTTTTACTTAGTGCTGCAGATCCTTGCTATAACCTGTAGCTTCTGTCATGCCAGTTGCTCATTTCTGAGCATGATCAGGTCTTTCAGTTCACCTACAAGCCATCAGACAACCACTTCATAATTGGGGAAAAAAAGTGTCAGAAAATCTATTAACATAATTAGACACTTAGTGAGGAGAATGGTGATACACCAGTGAGTTGAACAGTGGATGAGAAGCTACAGTGACAATGTGCAAAGGTATTCATTTCAACTACTTTCGCTCTGTCAACCACATTAAGGATTCTGGAAAAGCCCAACAGTAGACACATGAGTGAATGTACAGGCTTATATGCCACAGTAATTTTTAGAACACAGTTCAGCAGCACTCAGCCATCTCAACAGAAGCCAAGCAATAAGGTTATCCACAGAAAGCTTTTGTCTCCCTTGGGGAGTAGCATATGTTGTAACATTGAGGTAGGGAAAAAAAGTATATATTTGACAGCTGTCAAACTATCTAAACTATGATTTGGATATGGGCTATTCTTTGTATGTCTGAATCTGGCATTACACTCATGGGGACTAACACTAAAAAGTGAACAGCAGCAATACCCCAGTAGAAAACTTGACATGTCGGCAAGAGAGTGATTTGCAGAAATGGGCTGATCCTTTACAGACACTTTTCTGAATCTGAGATCGACAGAAATGAACTTTAATGTAGACACACATACCAAGTGCTGATAAGAATAAAACTCAATTTTTTTAGTGAAACAAAACTTCACAAAAGTTCTGAGCAACATGTTGGCACAAAATTGTAATTGGATGCAACACTATTATTATAATGATATAATACCTAAAATATTTGCTTAATTTATACATTGTGCAACAGAAAGACAGTCACTAATCAAAGGGATCTGGACAGGCTGGATCAATGGGCTGTGACCAATTGTATGAGGTTCAACAAGGCAAAGTGCTGGGTCCTGCATATGGGCCACACCAACCCCCGGCAACGCTACAGGACTGGGGCAGAGTGGCCGAAAAGCTGCTCATGGAAAAGGACCTCAGGGTGCTGACTGACAGAGCTGAGAACGATACAGCTTGTGCCCAGGCAGACAAGAAAGCAAACAGCATCCTGGCCTGTATCAGCAATGGTGCGGCCAGCAGGGCCAGGGCAGCGATCATCCCCCTGTACTGGCACTGGTGAGGCTGCACCTCGAATCCTGTGTTCAGTTCTGGGCCCCTCACTACAAGAGAGACATTGAGGTGCTGGAGCAGGCCCAGAGAAGGGCAACAGAGCTGGTGAAGGGTCTGGAGCACAAGTGTGATGAGGAACGGCTGAGGGACCTGGGGGTGTTTAGTCTGGAGAAGAGAAGGCTCAGGGAGGACCATATAGCTCCCTACAACTGCCTGAAAGGAGGATGGAGCTAGTAGGTGGCCACTCTCTTCTCCCAAGGAACAAGCGATAAGGCAAGAGGTAACGGCCTCAAGCTGTGACAGGGGAGGTTTAGGTTAGACATAAGGCAAAAGTTCTTCACTGGAAGGGTGGTCAGGCATTGGAACAGGCTGCTCAGGGAGGCGGTGGAATCACTGCCCCTGGAAATGTCCAAAAAACGTGCACATGAGGCCCTCAAAGGCAGAATTGGCAGTCCTGGGGTAAAGGTTGGACTTGATCTTAAAAGTCTTCTCCAACCTAATTGATTCTATGATTCAATGGTGAAGTAACAAATACCTAAAAAGGAATTTACACTATGTAATTTAGGCATGGAACTCAAGAGTATCCAAATCTCACTCCATGGGGTTCCTGTCTCCTCTGTACCAGCCACACTGGAACCTTAGGCACCCTGTTTCTGTATTCTGCATCTAGCACAATTTAGGTGGTTAACAAACACTGTGAACACATGCTTTTTTCTACAGAGAATACCAGAGTCATACCTGAACAGTTTTTCTGCAAGACAGCTAAACAGTTAATTATTTAAATGTAAATGATCATGGGATTTAGTCAAGATCTTGCTTAATTTCCCTACTAATTTAAACAGAATCAAAGTAACAATGCAGGAACAGGACAGCTGTTTAATTTATTTTATCATCAATCTCTGAAGATAAACATTACACGCACAGAAGAGAGATTGCATTGAAAGCTAATTCTGTGTTTCCTGTACCACCAGAGTATCTACCAACTGTACTGATAAAGCATTTCACAGCATCTGTCAGATGTTCCAGTCTTTCCAAACATCTGTCTATGTCAGAACCAAGTAGAGCAAGTTGCCAGAGGGACACTACTTGCATAGCCACACACAGCTGTGTCACAGGCATCTGAAATACCACATTACTCTAAAACCTGTTAGAGAATGATTTTCAGGGAACTGAAAGGCTAACACCCTGATCAGTTCCTTGAAGGTCTCTTTTTTTTTTTTTTCCTAGCAATGTAACATCTGTCTTATTTACTCTAAGCTTCATCCAGCTACTTCTCAATCAAATGTCACTGCTAGAACCTGAGTCTTACCTTTGTAACTGAAATATTTCTAAAGAGAAAAATTTTGTGGTGAACTGCAGAGCATCGAATCTGTGGTATCCAGGCACATGTATCCCTACATGGGACACTGGAGCCAGAAAAACAGTATGCTGATTTGTGGACCTTACGGTCCTGTCTGCTTGGTTCAAGTTCTTTAGCTGCTCAATTTTGTTTCTCCATTATCAACTGTCCCAAAAGAAACATCACCAAAACATAGTAGTCCTTTTCTCTCCAGATGTGGCCGGTCATCATGGCATAGTTATAACAACCAACTGACGACATCCAACAAAACCTGGTGTTTCCTTCAGGATGTTCTATTAGAATAATAACATATTCTGAATTTGCTTATGCTTCAATTCAGAGGAAATCACAGCCTGAGGTTTAAGAATAAAAAAAATCTGCACTAAGCAGACAAGAAGAGCTATCAGCAACTGGAAAACACAACTTCTACATGACAAATAAGCTCATATTCTTTTAACTCTGCATACCCAGGGAGCATAACCTGTTCTTAGTCTCTTTTTCCAGAAGTAGTTATCCTGGGCAGAAAATGCTGGCTTGTGATGAGTGATCCATCACCCTTTATGGCATGACAAACTCAGTCTTTAGACCAATCAGTTGTTTTTAAAGGTGCAGTTTAGCACAGACTACCCTATGAATTAATCTTTTCATCTCTTCTAAAGATTTCTACAATAAGGAAATTCAAAAGTCAGACTTCTTTGGCAATCCATAATGTAATGTACCTCCACTAAACAAACTCAGACTCTCAATAAAAACAGAAACTTAACTGGTACCCAAAATGTTCTATCAAGCAATAGTAACATACAGGACAAGCATTTAGGTTTGTCAGCCTAACACCAGGTGAGTTTTTTTACAGCTTTGGAGGCACACAGCTTCTTCTTCAACCACTTTCTGCCTAAACTAAGATTAAAAAAATAAAGCATAAAAAAGGAAAGAAGTAACTCAGGTAAAATTCTCCTAGGAAACATGTTATGCAAAAGGTTCACTAAAATGTGACATTCAGTGTATTTTCCAGACACAGGCAAAAGCTACAACTCATGCCTAGGCGTATGATTTTTTCCTTCATCACTGGACCCACGGGAGTGGGTTGAGTCCCGTGATGTGACTAAACCATCCAGTTTACAAAAGAAAGAGGTGAGGCACACAACACACAACAACAGTGACACACCAAAACATACTACAACACAATCACTCTACTCACTATAAAAGGTTCTATAGGCTTGACTTACTTCACAAAAGGAGTAACACCACCACCCCCCTCCTTACAAGGAATCAAAAGGGTGCTGTAATTAAACCCCTAGTCATTCAGCATTACTACAGGGCAGATCTATTCAATAACTGTTATAAATTTTACAAAGTTTTAATTTGTAATTATTAAAATATCAAATAAATTCCTTTTTTTATTTTCAGCCAAGGGTATAGTATTTCCATATTAACATTATTTATTAAAGACCTCTTAGAAGCTGGGGAGGGGGGGGAAGAGTTATGTGCAGGTTAATGCATTTCGAAAACAGGTTGCACAATTATGTGCGAGTATTATACAAAATGCAGACCTGCAAATCTCCCTTTCACCTATTAATATTTCTGCTTACATCTTCGTCCACAGATGCTTCAGGCTACCTTCAATTCCCCCCTTTTCAGTACTTTCAGGAAAACAAAACATAGAATTACAGAAAAACGTCACTGAAAGCAATTTAAAGGTGTCAAATTTGTTACTTGTCAAACTTGCATCAAGACTCCATTGAGAGCACAACGAATGTCATGTAGCCCTTGCTTCAAGACAGTCTAGCTTGTGCACCAAAGCTCTTGTTCACCTCAAAATACATCACAGCTCCGGTGAAATTATAGTCTCAAATCCAGGGGAGAATTTTTTCCTTCCCACCAAAAACAGTTAACCTGGGGCCATAAAAGATTGCAGGCTGCAAACAGTTTTTCTGCCACTTCAAACATCCACTCACCTCTAATAAAAGCCACATACCTATTTTGAAGTTTTTATAGTTGATTAAAAATTTATATAGATAATTCCTCTACTGATATCAAACAGACCATTTCTAATTATCAAAACCATGAAAAGATGTTAAAGAATATGTCAACTGCACCACAAAATCTTTTTGCATGAAAGACTGGACTATGAGTGGAGAAGTAAGGAGAGGAAGAGAAAAAGAACTCTCTTGTCCATTGTTGCAAAATCTTTAAATACACCCTAGTGTCCGACCCCACAAAAAAAACTTATTAAAAGAATTTTGAAGTAACAGTTTCTAAATCTAGTTACGGTTTATAATTTCACTTCCCATCAAAACTGACAGGTCTTCTTAGGTAATCTGGAAAGTACCTGAAATCTTAGAAATCTTGACAGATTTTTAAGAGATGCGGCTCTACCTCATCTATCCCGCACATACTCTCTATTTAGGTGTCCAAGTATTCCCTTTAATAAATACAGCATACAGATTTATTTGGTTTTTTAACACTAGCTATTTCTCAGGCTGCTAGGTCCTTTCATTTTTATAAATAAACTTTATTTGCTTTTATAAGTAAAGTTATAAATCTTAAGATACATGCTTTGTATATACATGCAACTTGTCCATGCTGACAGACACATCCACACACAGATACAGAAGTTTCCCACAGGTGTAATGCCAGTCACCATTCAATGGCTATATTGTATTACTACTGCAATAGATGCTAAACAAAAACCTTCCTCAAGGGTTTAAACCTTCATAGGGTTTAAGACCAAGTGATCACAGCAGTCCACTCCGGCGATCATATACATAGAATGGCAATAGGAAACTGGCAAGTTTTTTCCTGAAAGAGGAACATTTGGAGATTGCTAAATCAACTATAATAATCACTGCAGGAATTCAACAACAATCTGGACAAACAGCATTAAAAGAAAAAAAAAAATTGAGAAATAGATTCTGTGCCTTTATATTCAATACATACAAAAATCAGAAAAACACTTTATTATACTCATTTTCATTCTTCTTATCAAACTGATGTTTATGAAAAAAATCTCTGACATCTCTTGTCTGCCTTCCAGGCTTCTCCAGTGAGATTAATCTGGAAATTGAGCCTTCAGTATTTTCTCTATTAGCTAACTTAGGTGCTGTCTCCAACTTTGAACCTCCACCTAACTCTGCTATTTAAAACTGTCAGAACAAGCACTTGAAAGTTTTAAAAACACTGCACTTACCCTTGCCTGCAGAAAGTCAGTTTGATCTACTGAGGCATGTACTACATCTTACAATAAAATCACACAATTTGAAACAAAATTCTCCTGTTCTAGTCAGGAACATACTGTTCATTAGAAAATCTTACAGATTATATCAAAAGGAAGATAATGTGCCATGCAAAACACTCTTCACGTTTACTTAAGCCTGAAGCTTTAAAAAGTTTGCAGCAGGTGGCATAACACACTAAACCGGACTTCAGGTATCACAGCCACTCTCAAAATTACTTTTTTTATTGGTAAGGCACAGACACACAGTAAGGCCTCTCGAGCTGGCAAAGAATGGCTGGCAACAAGAAGAATCATCTTTGTCTTTACCCAGTACCCCATCTCTGCCCTTCCTCAACCTCTGCTGGAGGACTCTGTAACAGCCAGGATCTGAGAACCACCAGCACAACTCCCTAGCCAACAACTGCTGCCAACACACAGCAAGAATCAGATGTACCCTCTGCTCAGCTGCAGCCACACCTCCAGTAACAGTGCAGGTAATCTCAAATAAGGCTCAAAACACATCTTTCTCTACAGCACTTAAGACTAGGAGGTATATAAAGAAAGCAGCAAGCCACCCACAGTTCTGTACTTCTGTCTGTTTAACCCTTCTGCTGACTGGCCAAAAAAGTTTGCATCCACTTTAGCCTTTTGTTGTAGTTGTTTGGCAGGGAGTTCATAAAATGTAGGTATCATTTTGGATGCCAAACTAGGCTGCTATGCTCTGCCCTTTGATTCAGACAGAAGAAAATAGTCACAAGCCCAACAGGAGGCAGAGGCTTTTTAGCAAACCAAAGGTTCTTCTTTTCTCTCCACAAAACATCCAAACAGCAAAAACAACCAGCCCCATGCCCCACAAATTACTTAACTAGGAAATTTTGAGTTTAACTTACTATATTATACATAGCTTTGATAGGCATTGCTAGCATGGCTCCTACTTGTTTTGAATAAGATAAGCAGTAGGCTGTCTATTCAGCAAAAAGCTAATTGTACAAAAGGACAGGATTTCCAAAGAAAAGCAGGAAGATCACTATGCTGAAAATCCTTATTGAAGCTTCCTCGGGAGTCATGTTAACGAGATCCGTAAGCAGGTGCAAATGATCTCTCTTCTCTATGAAATGAGGAAACTATGTGACAGAGCCTGGGCTTAGGCACCATTTGAACAGCAGGCTGAGTATGATTGATAGCAAACAGACCTAACTTTAATGCTTTCGGAAGCTGAATGTCTCTGTGCAACTCACAGCTTGGACAGCTCATCAGGGTCATCTAAAAATTTCATCTGCTAAGACGTTCTGTAAACTGTTAGACGCAGCTATGTCGCAGATGGCATTGCATGTACTCCACAACCAGATTTTGTAGAGGTGTCAACTGCCTTTTAGTTAAATACAGTACTGAGATTTTATTGCTTTGTGTTAGTTTGTCGCTGTGAAGATGACTTAAGATGGCATTTACTTGTGGTATCGCTTTTCTGATGACTAACTAGATGAAATTTTAGCTGCTCTGTGAGGCTCCATTGCTAGAAGGCTGTTCAGTGCTCCCCTCTACCTCCACAGAGAAAAGGAGAAGATTGATTTCCCATAACTATTCAAATTTTAAATTCTGTTTAATAGCTCAATATTATTTCTTGCCTCTCCCGCACTTTTTCACAAGTTCAGGCACTGCTTGATAACTGCTGCCACCTTCTTCAGGGGTTCATGTTTCCCACTCAAATTGTACTGCATAAAAGTGTGACTCCCCCTACTAGTCTCTCTTTTGCTCTTTACTTCCAAATTAAGGCAAAATACACATGCTTTGTTTAACCAATCCTATTTATTGTTTTACCAAGCTCTCACCTAGACAATTAATTTAGCTGGCCTAAGAATACGAATTTATTACTTTAGTCACCAAGCTTAAGCAGAGGGGAGGACAGTTCTCACCCCTCTTTTTCTGGGTGTGCTCAAGCGACTGGAGACTTGAGCATCCCTGATATTAACCACTCTGCACTTGCTAGGTTCTTAACACACTACGTCTTAAATGAAGTTTCAAAGATGACTATGCAACATGTAGTCTCTATGCTTGTGAAAAAGGCCTTTGGTGGATTACAAAGATGTAATACAAACATACGACAATATATTTTAGTACATAAAACAGAGAATGTTATTAAACCCTGTAACATGTTCTTAGTATTTTTAAACTTGCTAAGGAGAAAAAGAGCTGTTCACATCCAGAATAATTCTTTTAAGTTTGACCAAGCTCAGTATCTGGCATCTCTCGGTAGTTTCTAAGTCTGTATTTACAAGATAGCAAACTAAATTATGAAGTAGACATATTCTTAAAAAAAAAGCAACTGCAATTATTACTTGACTTCCAGAACAGAGGTAAAATCTTGAGAACGGAGCTAAAATCTTGATATAGGCCTGAATATGTATCTACTTCACAACATACACTATGACTTTGCATTCTGTTATGACAGCACTGTAACAGCAAATTAATAAACACACTCAATAAATGGTGGTTTCAGGCACTGTGTCTCCAGGCTGGAATCCGTCAGAACCAAAGAAAAAGCTTTCTATTGCCTTTGCATCTTCGTCATCTGTCTTAAGTATAAACCTCAGCATTTAGCATCCCAAACTTCTTTCAGCCAAACACTGTCAGAACCTTCTGAACAACAAATGTTATCATCTGCTTTATTTCTGCAGTCTTTCCACACCCTCGAGTATGTTCGTCATACATAATTTCTACCTTAATTCCCACCAGAAATTGTAGCACCAGAACAGGAAATCATCAAATTTATAATTCTTTCTGTACCATTACTCAGCTGAGCTGCATAATATAGAGATATTTCCAGTTATCCTGGTAAAAGTACATTTTGAAAGAATGCGGACAAGGACACAGCACAGCTTCACAGTAATCTAAATTACACATATCATTTTATGGACTAAATTTTTGGCAATAAAGTGTGTGGGGATTTTGAGTTCAGGTTGGGTTTTTCTTATTTCTCAGGGAGCACGAAGTCATTATTGGTATATGAAAGCAGAAATTTAGAGAAAAGGCCGTTCAATTTGGTTAGTAAACAATGCAAGACCCTCTTTTCGGGTAATTCAAGCAGGCTCATGTTCGATTTGAAAACTACTTATTTTCTTACTTATTCAGGGTCAAAATGTTTTTAAACAGAACATTTAACATTGATGAAACTGGATAAAACCTCCATTTCCTGGTAGGAATTCAGCCTGGTTTAGGAGACAAATACCCCTAAAAAAATAACCAGAAATAGGATTTTATATATAGATATATCCTAGTATCATGTATTTTAAAGAAATATTACTGCAAAAAGAACATAGCAAACTTTGCTCTCTGTCTCTAATCCTAAAGGCTGATGAAGAGACAATCAGACAACCAGACCTGGAAGAGACAAAACGAGAGATTTTGCTATACGCTCTGCCTGAAAATTTAGAATCCCTACAGAAATCAAGAAATAAACCCCATCTTCATTAGCAGCTCCAGAGGCAACCAGCACAGTAAAAAAAAAGCAGCATCTTCAACCTCAAGGAAGGATATTGCTTCAACCAAACAAAAAGGATACTATGCAGTCAGCATCTTTTTCACGTAACTGCTTGGCTGCTGAATACAAGAACCTTCAACAGTATGATTTCTGCTGTTTTTTAAATACTGGATGTTAGTAAGTTGTTGTATGAAGACATTTGAAGCTTTCAGTTACCTAAACCCAAGACAATTTTAAAACAGAGTATCAAAAACTATATAAAGCTTCTCCCTTAGAATAATATGCAACAATGGACAGCAATTGTTAAAAAAGGTGCCTTTCTACCTGCCTCCAAGTTTCCAAGATCAAATGTGACAAGACCTCCATAGTAATGTAAAGAGAAATTATATAACACCACCATAAAAACTGAAGGGAAAAACCAGGAATAAGAACAAAAACATAGATTCCTATTCAACCATAGAAGCAGAAATTCCAAACTAAAATTTAGCAGTCCTTCAATATGTAAGATGTTTTTATTTATTTTCACATAAATAGAGCAAGAAAGCAGAAAGCTCAGGCTTTACCTTCATCAAACAGGAAAATTATCTCCCAACTAGAAGATTAAATGCTGACCACCAACTTTTGGAAGAATAATAAATTTTGGGAAGCTTGACTTAGCTCCCTTACCTAGGTAATGAAAAGCTGGCAGTGTTAAAGATCAGGCTGGACAGAGCCTTGGGTGACATGATCTATGTGAGGCTTATGCCTATGGCAGGGGGCTTGGAACTACATGATCTTAAGGTCTTTTCCAACCAAAATCATTGTATGATCCTATTATTTTTATCCAACAGATAGAAAAACCAGACAATGTCATTTCTAAGTACAGACATGTAAATAGCCATAGTTTAAGGGGAAAGAAATATAAAGGTGGACTAAAAGAATTCTAACAAACTTCCAGTCTTTGGGAAGAGATAAATGGGTGAAAAATCAAATCACTCCACTGAGATAAGGTTTCTCCTAACACACATACCTGCATGAAAGTTGTATGATCCAAAAAGGTTAAGGAAGACTCTTTAACGAGGATCTGCTGCAGAACGCTCAGACTCAATACTTCATGGAAAACCTGCATTTACCTATACAAATTATATATTTCACAGAGATTGGGCAGCAGAATGCATAAATTGGGCTGCAAATGATTCACCTTGTGGGGGGAAAAAAAAAAAAACCCACAAAAAATTCCCAAAGTGACATAAGTCCACATGAATGGGGCTTTGAGCAACCTGGTCTAGCAGAAGGTGTCCCTGCCCATGGCAGGGGGTTGGAACTGGATGATCTTTAAGGTCCCTTCCAAACCGAACCATTCTGTGATTCTATGATGCAGATAATACACTCAAGCACAACCAACAATATCCCTGTGGATGCCCTTTATAAAAAAAAACCTTCTGCTTTGTTTATAGGATACATGCTCAAACAAGAACATGTATGTTTAAATCCATGGATCAATGGTAGTAAAACCAAAATATAGTATCTGCTTATCTCAAAGCATATTCTTGAAACAATTTCAGGTAAGTCAACCATGATTAAACTTCAGTTGATTTCATGAAACTGCCTTGAGGAACCAAGTTAACTTCTACCTCAGAGCATTTAAGAGAGGTTTCAACCTTGCTGAAAATCTAATGAACAAGATTCATTCTACTATATTTACATAGGTAATAAAGAAGATCTACAGAAATTCTAGAATATAAAGATCTAAGTGTTGGGGTATTTTTAATTAGAGGAACATTAGATGAAATTAAGACTCCACAAGAACTCTTATTAAAAGAGTGTTTTCTTCCTTTTACCAGTTACCTCTTGATCACTTAAGACTCAGGGACAGAACTGGGCAGCTAAATAGCCTACATGTATACAGATAATTATGAAGAAGCACAATCACAGAACAACCATGCCTCCAAAAGCCACAAATTCAACAAGAGAATATCAAACAATATTGGATGTTAGCTGCCTTTGCATGTTTTCAGTGGTGCAGCAAATACATTGGTCTTGCTAAATGTTCGCATAGTTACCCGAGCCAATGCTCATAAGTGAAAGCTTATACATACAATAAACACTGGGAACACACTTTCTTAAGCTGCTGCTTGAGTTGTACCACAATTACAGTCCAGTTTGTATTTCTGTATAACTCAACCACTGCAGCCCAAGAAATCACATTAAGAAGATACACCACACTTAACCGCCTTCTGTTCCTCCCGCTTTTTACTTTTTGTTCTTTGTAGTCAGCATGTGTACTGACTTATTCCCAACTTTATCTGGAGAAACACAGGTTTTAAATTCCATCTACATGGATTTATAATTTTTAAATTTAAAACAAGTAACAGTTTGCTATGATAAGATTTAGACACTGCATGTTTCTATAATCAAATTATTATATAAATATGTAAATGATATACCTCCAAGCTCTTTCACATTCAGGATGGCATTCTGGAATGGCACTGCTTTTATACTAAAACCTGGGAACAGAAATTAAGAGTAACAGTAAGTTATTTGTTAAAGAGGCCATTTGCAATCAACTGCATACATTCAGAAAAGACTATATCTTTCCTCGAGAACCACGGTTTTGCATGTAAAATTCTGTTTCATTGTGCTGTTTAAAAATATCAGTTATAAGGAAGGGGAAAAGGAATAAATCAGTGCGAGCAATAAAATTTGCAATGATACTATTAAATAGTTGGCAAACATCAAATTCAGAACAAAACTTCCATCCAAGCCACCTATCATTTGGTGAGGAGTTAGTGTGGAATATACCTTTATAAAACCATCTTTTAATGTATCTAGAACTACCAGCTTAGATTTCAGACTACCAGTAATATGAAGTGATCCTTCTGCAATTTTTAGGCGACTTGGAAGATTAACATGCAATTCAAATCACTGTTTTCTTACATTTAAGCTTCACAGGTTTGGTTACAGCTAGAGTATTGACCCTTCTATACATGCTATTAACAGAAAGATCCTTTTCTTGATCTAAGTAGTATATATTAAAATGGTTAGAAACACACTAGAAGCATCTATGAATCCTCTATTAGTCTGTTATATGCTTAAAAACTTCCAGAAGCGTGATGTTTTCCCTTAACTGAAAATTCAGACAGCCAATAGAAAGGTAATGTGAAAAGCTCCCAGCAATCCATCAATGTAAATTCTGCATGTTTAGTGCATACATATAAATGAATATATCACTTTATATAGGAAAAATTATGTCTCCTGTTTCAGCATAAAATATCCAGATAGACACTGAATTTATTTCCATTTAGCACAAGTGGTTTCAACATGATTACATACCTGTGAACTGAGTAAAGGAGTTTTGAAAAAAAGTCTGTCACTCCAAGTTTATTACCTATCATTTAACAGAAATAAGATGATTTTTGTGCCAAATCAGACCAGTAAGATAGAGTACTCCAAACATAGTCAGTGCTAGATGCAGTGTAAGGGAAAGTGCAAGAAAATCTGAAGGGAATAATTATGAAGCATATTTGTTGTTGTTGTCTTGAAACAAACTCTAAACTCTTCCTAGAAAGGAGGAAAAACTGGAATAGACCTGAATGGTATTGATGAGAAAAAGAAAAATACAGGTTATTGTTTGAAAACTCAGTGGAGAAGTTGTCACACTGTACTCCCGGATTCTCAACAATAGTTTTCTAATATAGAACAGATATGGTACGTATGGGTAGATTTATTAATAGCCTAGATATGCATCATTTTGGTATGGATGCTGCCTAGTTTTCACCAGAGTCTATCTTCATTCCTCAAGCTGTCTAACTAAATAATGGTATTTTGCGGCAACTATCTAGAAACATGGGGAAAATTAAATTTTAAAAAATAAAAATATTTTTATTATTTCCTTTGATGGCTCTATACTGCTGCATACATTGCTGTTACTGTTTCTTTCAGGATCTAAAGTGTTAAAGTATAATTTGCACTTATTTAAGGTGAACTCTAAAAATAAAGTTGCGGGGGAGGGAAGAGAAAAATAAAAAGGCTGAGTTATTCTACAGTTTTCTTCCAACTTTTGAAGTTAGGCACTGCTAACTTCTCCATTCAATGAAGTGTGAGATCTCTTTAACATTTCCAGTAACACCACTGTGAAGGCAACGGGTTAATGGCTCAGTGCAGGAAAAAAAAAACATATTTTCTTGCACCTGTTTTACTTTGTTTACTTACAGTTGTGCTAAGTAACTTTATGTTCTTGCAATGTAAACAAAGATACACTGAAAACCAGTTAGGGTTGCTAAGGGACAATCATACGATTTAAGCCTGTGAACCACAGCTACAATACAGAGCCATGTAAGTATAAACACAGGTTACTTGCACAACACTCACTACCTGTTCCCTCGGCAAATCAACCTTAGTAAACTGCTATGGCCACAGAATCAGATTTCCTCCATCTCTGTGATCTAATCTGACCTCTTTCTGAACTTTGCAGCCAAGTATTCCTTTTTCTTGCTCCTTGTTTGTTTCTGGGTTTCGTTGTGGGGTTATTGTTTTGTGTTCTTTTTTTCTGGTGCTGTTTTGGTTTCGGGGGGGGGGGGTCATTTGTTTTTGTTTTGCTTTTTTAATCAAAATAGCCTTTTCAGTAATAAGCATTCTGGTTCATCTGTACCTGCATGCATACTCAAAATGTTTTGGACTTATGATACCTTTTATCTGTGTTTGTTGTGTCTTTTTTTATGTATCTTCTCAATGCTGACTGAAACTTCCTGTAAACTGAATGTCTGATCTCAATCTGCCCTTGAGACATAACCAAGTCTCTTTGCTGATCTAAAAAGTAAGAATTATCACCAGAAAAAAAACATTCCCATTGCATTTACTCTTTCGGTTGCTACCATATACCACAAGGCGCTACTGACCAAGTACGAGAAGAAATAAATCACAGTAAGGTTTCAAACCATCACTGTCCCATTCTATGTTATAGCACATTCTTCTCTTTTCTGTCCATGCAACAAGACTGCTTAAAAAAAAAAAAAAAGAAAAAAAGTAAAAAGAGAAGAAAGAAACCTTTTAATGTGTCTGCACTACGCTGGTACTGTTTGTTTCCAGTGGTTCTACTTTGTTATATCACAACATTAGTTTTGACTTTATACACATCCCTAATTTTATGTTTTCATGGACAGTCCCCAGTATATGACCAAAGAAGGAAAAAGTAAGTAGTGGAAGCTTCAAAGCAATCCATTACCTATTTTCAAAAGAAAGATTACTAAGCCTAAATTCTCTACCACCTTTGTGATACATTTCAAAAGTTACCTCTGGGAAATGTTGCAGCATACCATGGAATAAAGGCAGCATCCTACCTGTGGTAGACACTATATTCTCCGGGCTTTCACCGCAAAGCTGTGACAGAAGACTTGTCTTGCCAGAACCGGTGAGGCCTATGCAAACCAAGTCATATTCAGGTCGTGGTGGTGGCGGTCCCTTGCAGCAAAGTGCTCTAAAACACTGCCAGGGTAGAGAAAAACAAAGCAAAAACAAAAGGAAGATGTTACTTTTTTTGAAAATGTTTATTCAACAAAGTTCTAAAAATCAAGTTTATAAATTTAAAGGCATTGGAGAGAAGCAAATAATTATTCAAACTTCCCATTTTAACAAAACCTACAGTTAAGAGGCTGAGACGACCTCATAAAATCTAGATCAGCTTTATAAGAAAACACAAATATACCTGTTAACTTTTTACCTAAACTTCACAAAGCTGGATGTCACTTCTCTCAGATCACTTCCTGACAGCATCTACAGCAGACATACAGGGCATATAGTAGGCACACAGGGAGGCACACGCCCTACTCAACTCTGCAGTGGGGTATGCATGAATTTGCTTCCTGTGCTAATTTCACACAATACCTGGTGTGAACATCAGGGAAGCTCCTAAGCAGCTGCTAGCCAGGCTCTACCTGTTGTCACAGGAAAGAATCAGAGATGTGCTCCTGATGTCCTTCCTTGGCTTGCTTTGTCAGATATTTTACCTTGCAATATCAGCTGTTAAAGAGTACAGCTTGCAAAGAAACAAAATTTGCTGGACATAACTCTAGTAAAAGATATACAGATCCCTCACTTCCTCTGGAGGAGTATAAATTAACCACAATATAAGAATAAAAAAAATCATAGACAAAGACTGCTCTAGAGTACTGCCCTCATCTCTTGAACAGTATTGCCAAAGTACACCAAGCTCATCCAAAAGATACTTTAAGCCCTTGGCTTAAAGATTCATCAGACCTTTACGCATCATGTGGAAACCTTTTATGTAAAAATCTAAAAAACTTACTGTTCTGGGAAAGCCAGGAAGTATGTATTTAAGTTAAGGGCTATAATTACCTGCTACTGTACAAGATAGACCTGCATCAGCCCCATATATATAAATACCTTTTTCCCCAGTGTCTGCCACCTTCCTATCAAAGGATTAAATCTGCTACAACAAGGGAAAGGAAAACATGTTTGCACAATCACTCCTCTCACACATTCTGTCTTTACATATTCCCAGCTCTTTTCTTCCATCTTAACCACAGGCCAATCACCCACACTAAGAAATCCAGTCTTTACAACCTTAACCCACTTTGTGTACATTACTACTCAGGATCTCTCATTGAGGGCTACTTAGGAGGGGAGAAACTGAATGGATGTCAGTAAGGGGCTGTTGCAAATAGTGAGGTCTGGCTCTGTGCACAAGTCATCCAAAGAGAACACAATTATAAAAAGACAGATCACTGAACGCAGAACTTTTATTGGATTCTTTCCATATAGATGGTAAGTTATTATGCATACTGCTGAACAGTCTTCATTGCTTTAAAGAAGGAAAAGACAGCAAGTACAGGGAAAGTTACAAAATTCCTTCAATACCTTTTAAAAATGTGAGAGGAAGTATTTTTGGAGTAAAAATAATTACAGTAGTAGTTAAGCTGAACAAATGCTTGTTAAAAGCTTTGCCTCTATTAAATTTTGACTAAGTTTTCTTTTATTTGAGGTCTGCCCTTCTGTGTCTGTCTGTAACGCAGTAAACATGCCTTCTAGCTTTATTCACTGACGTCAGTTTATTCTTATCTCACAGGCTCTACAAAGCCATAGCAAATATTCTACTCTGGTACTTAAGTGGGAAAGGCCAATTGAGTTCATTGCACAAAATAAGCTCCTTCAAACAGAGTTTCCACTTAGTGGATATCATGCTGAAGGCCACAAAATTCTTCGAAGCTTGCCAGAGCTCCCAAGGCTGTGTGTCAGGCCCTTTGCAGCCAGTCTTTAAAAAGCATTCAATTTGTCCCTGTCACCACTGCATCTTTGCGACAACTTCTTGATGTCCTATTGAAAAACATAAAGGAACAGATGAGCTGATGAAAGTCTGTGCTTCTCTCTGGTCAGACACTGTGCCAATTCTTATGCAACCAGACACAACTCTTGCAGCCCTGACTCTGTTTAATAATCTGCAGTTCTGTCAAAGATAACTATCTCTTTGTAGAACACATATGGAGGCTCTGTGGGTGACAAAGGGGCTCCACAGGCTGGTTTTGTTAAGTTTAGTATCTGTTTAGCGCAGATTCCTTAAGCCTAACTTAGTCTTCAGGACCTCTACTTGCTGTTGATTAAACATATGACCAAAAACCCAGGTCATGTCCAAAACAGCATACACAGACCCACCACTCCCTCACTCATCCTTCTCCAGGAAACACAATTATGAAAGGTATCAAAGTCCCTGAGATACAGCAGCTACAGGATCCCAGAAGACAAGAGAAATTACTCCCTCCAGAACACTCTCGTATTTTATTTGATGATTCCCCTATCTTTACTGTATTGATGACTTCATCCTTCTGCAAAGCTAATTTCCTTCAGCAGATATTTTTGTTTCATTAGAGTGAAAACAGACTTTAATAAACTAGCTTCAAAAAGCTGCTGAAATTTAAGCTGCTATGTATAGCACTTACCACTGGCTGACATGAGTTCTACAAGCACATCTTAGGGGATACTTGCAGCAACGTATTTTTAATTTCATGCACTTTTTTGCAATCCTCTTAACTCAAGTTCAATGAACATCTCTTCCTTTGGAAATGTCACTATACAAACAGTCTGATCGCTGTCCTCCTGTTCCCTCAAGTAGCTTAAAGTTACCTGGCCACTAAAAAAGTCTGTGCTGTTTAAGCTTCCACTGTAGAGACTAAACCTCTATTATCACAAATTTGGTAGCTGCATGCAGTACCTGCACAAGATCTGTGGAGAGTAGAAAATTCAGAGGTCATTGACCAAGTGAATATAATTACATCCTATATTCTGCTATTGATTATAGACAGCAAATGCATCCTGAAATATTTTATAGAGCATGGACTAGAGCTAAACCATTATTTAAGACATCACATCACAGTGTGGTCTGAAATGCACAGAACTGCAAGAAACGTGTATTAGTAACTAAAGAAGCCATTTCTGAAATCCAAAACACAAATATATCAAAAACATTGAGAGAGGTGTTCAATTCACAGCTACTGCTCTAATCCTTTCCAAAATGGTGTAGTTTCCATTACACCAGTTTGGACAACCCAAAGGGCGTAACAGAAACTTGAATTAAGTCTGACTGGTCTTGAAACATTTGCCAGATATGGACCTGCAAGTCTCTTTCATTGAGTCCAAACCTGATTTGCTCAATGAGTGACTGTCCAAAAAAAGGCTGTCATTTTGGTATTACAAAATGAACTCCGAAACCAAGTAAGGCCAATCAGAGGGAGTGTAGGAGATGAGAGAAAGAAAACATTTGACTACCTCAGTTATAGGTCAAGCGGAACTAGCTGGCATAGTCACCAAAATGTTGGGTGTCTACATTTTCAGCACCACTTCTAGAAACAAAAAAGGAACATTTTTTGGAACCCTTCCATCATATCTGGGTAAGACCTTACTTTAGAGAGACAGACAAGTCAAACAAAGGATCAGTTTTCATTATTTTTGAGAACATCACACGCAAAACTCTTTATAGCCATTGGATCATGAGAAGAAGCAGGCAAGGGAGGCAGGGCAGGAGAGTCAGAATTGAATTATTTTTGTTTTAAACAAATGAGCAGATTTTAAAGTTCTGTACAGGAACACAGTATCTTCAAAAAAGTGCTTGCATTTAGCTGGTTTTGGAAAAAAAGGATGTTACTAATCCAGGAAACCAAGCAACCAGGTGCTGCATCCTGCAGAAAGCTGCAATATTCACAGCAGCACTGATGCTTTCATTTTACTTGTATATGTGTGTGCATGCTGAATGTGCACGTATAATCATACACAAGAGCTAAGGGAAGAAGTTAACTGGTCCTACTCCTGCTTAGGGATTTCTATCCCAACCAGATGATTCCAGTTTTAGTTAGATCTGTATTTGAGCTGACAACCCTAGACAGTGTCCCTTTAAAGCCCTACCGAGATTTCTTCCGGGAAAAGCATTAAATATTGTGTCTATAGCAGGGGTGGCCAAACACTTCCGATATATGTGCCACTCAGAGATCCCAGATTGAAGCTCGGGGCAGCAAGTGTCCCTGAATTACTACTCTCTCCAACGCACTACACTGCCTCTGGCCATTGAGTCTGTCTTTGCCCTCTCATTGTACTTCGTTTCACTCTCCTTTTTGGGGTGAAATACTCCATTATTTCTGCTTTGTTCTGGACCCATCTCCTGTCTGTTTCTTTTGTTGCCACTATTTAATAGGGACAAACAGAAGCAAGGGATTTCATGCTTAGTTGGTTAAACACACACACTCTCATGCAAAAATACCCTAAGTTAGTGCAACATTAATGCTAACAAATCAAGCATTCAGAGCTCTTGAAATCCAGAATTAAGGCTGAAAGCTCAACCATAACTGCGCTCCCCTCACCCTCGTGCTTATACTTACAGATATGGTGTCCCTTTACATTTTATTTTTCAGTTAATGTACCTTTGAACAAACAAACTTCTAGTACCCAGAACACCCTTGTATCCTGATGACTGGTTAGTCATCTGAACCAGTTGGTAAAAACTCAAGGGGATTATTAAAAGGAGTTACATTTACATACAAGCTCCATAGCTCTGATGTTGTATGAGATCACACAAGTGCAAAGAATTCTCAAGCCTTGAAGAGATAATGCAAAAGGTGGGGGAAAAACCCACAGTAGACAGTCACAACAATACTGAGGATAGGAAACGGGACAGCAGTGGAATAACTTAATGCAAACAGTAAAATGCTCAAGGCACCAGAATGTAATAATACATAGCTAGGAGAGAGGGGGAAAAAAAGCATATATAAACAAACTAAATTTCAACTGTATGAATACTGTAATGTTAAATTAGTACATTATCAGTCTGAAATTACAGGGCAAGCTAAAGCTGCAGATTCAGTTTCTATAGTGCTGTTAAGGTGGTCTTACAACTTACCAATTTTAAGACACACAACCAGTGACACTGCTTTCATGCTTTCAACATATCAGATTGATAAGGTTCACCTTCGTCTATACCACAACAGTAATGAGGATACTCATTTTGTGGCTACCAGCAGAGATGAATACTCACATAGCCGCTGCTATGCTGAGGTGACAGCACAGATCAAAATACTAAAATCATGACCAGACACCTTCTATGACAGCCCACAGCCTCAAACAGTGACCACTATACTCAACCTTCTCCACCCCAGTACAGAATAATGATCCAAAGTCCAACAGAGGGAACCCAGCTCGAGACCTGCAACCCTATTGCACCACAAATCCCCAGAACAAAGTAATCCTCTTGCTCAGCCTGGCTAATCATGAGTGTGTGGTAGCCTACTGGTTGAACACAAAAACTCTTCCTCTGCAGGCACCTAGACATCTCCAATTCTGTATCAACCTGTGACGAAGTAATACAGACAAGAATACGGCATTAAAGACAGGACAGTATAAAAGGGGTCAGAAGAATAATAATTGATGAAATGAGCCAGCTTTACAAAGCAAACAGAGTCCTAGTGATGTCTGACCTTATAGAATGTCACGGGACACTAAAATAGCAGCATATTATTTGGAGCAGGAATCTCAAATCCTCCCTTCTGACCCCTAAGAAATACAATTTGATTCATTGGTTGAAATTATTTACCATGAAAAATTTCTCAGTATTTCAGAGGAGCCACACTTCTGGAGTCTCAAAGGGAGTACCCACACCTCAAATTACTTTCAACTTTCCAATGTAGTTGCCAGCAGAACAAGACAGAGGCTCAAGTGCCAAAACTAGACAAATGACACAGCCCTATTAATTCTTCAACATATTTGACAACTCTGATGCCAGGCTTGGAGGAAACACAGTCAAGAAGGAGGAAGTTGCTGATGTCTGACAAGCCAGATATGACACTGCTGCTTAGAGCATATGACTTCAAAAGACTTCACAGTCATGATGCATTCTGCCTTTGAGTGACGATACTGCAATCACAGTAGGTTGAATCCTGCCCAAAATCCAAACTAACTTTTGGTTTTCTCTAGAAAATCAGGTCTTGACTATCTCAAAGATAAAATAAAGGTTTCAGCTCAATTTCTGATGGTCAAGCTGCTGCCTCCCTCATTGTGCAAGGATGAAGGACATTTGCTTTATTGTATATCAGACAGACCACTCTGGGGTGAAGACTTCACCCAGAAGTTCAGGGCTTTAGGAACCACAAAAATCCAATAAATGCAGTCAAAAATGTAACTTCCCTGTAAGAAGCTGTAAAGCAACACAAATCCTTCCCCTACTACCAGCCAAAATAAAGCACAAAACCTCACATCCAAAATGGAAAATTAGCCTCTCTGACCTTAATCTCTTGCACACTCCCTGTAAATGAAATGAGCAAAACCAAATTATAACTCTCCACTCCATTAACACTGTACTTGAAGAAAGCATGAAGAAAAACAATATCCAGCTCTGGATGTACTCAGACATTCGGGGCAGTAGTATGGTTTAAAAGCTTACATAAAATCAAATACCACATGGCTATGATAAACCAAAGCTGAGTCAACAAAACAGTTAAACTCATGCACAGGTGCTACTCTGAAGAGAAGACAATGACTCACTTTACTGTATAAAATCAAGGTCCAACAGGGTTGTCTGACACTTCTAGGTTTCAATCAAGTGTGGAATTATTGCTGGAGTTGTTTACTCTTCGAGAGTTTGCCTTCCATTTGTTTTGCTGCACAGGAATAGCTCAGCTCTTCCAACCCATCAGTCCAGTCACATTTCACAGCAAGAGACAGAGAGTGCAAACAGAAATACAGATGAAGAGCAAGAGAAATGAAGATTTGCTTTGTATTCTAGATAACAAAAAAGTTTTTTAAAAAAGGAAAGAAAACTACTGTTGCTGTCCTATCCTGATACTGCTAGGTAAATTTAAAGTACAGTAGGAGAGTAAAACCTACCACAAAGTGTGAAAGTGAGACTTCTGCAAGTTAAACTAGGACTTATGTAGGAAAAAGGGTCTCAAAAAAGGCCATTTATGTTAAAATAAACACAAATTAATTTGAAACACAGTTGGATAAAGTACAAGGAACATTGAAGTATGACAAACAAGAAGCATGCCCTTATGTACTGCTAGGCAGAGGATCTCAAGGAGGATTCAGGTGATACCAGTTAATATATCCCTGAGAAAAGTAGTAAGATCTGAATTCTTGCACCCACTGTACCAGTAACATTACAGAAACAAACTCCAGAGAGTTTTTTCCTCCCAGCTTCAGCCCACACTTTCAGAGTTGTTGGGCATCATAATCATAACTAAAAGAAAACATCTCCTGGGCTGCATGCATGTCTCCGCGTATCAAAAAGCAAAGGAACCTAGACAAACTCAAAGTGTGTTTTGAGGGAAGAAGAAGAAATATCTAATGTTTACTTAAGGCAATGTTTCCTCTGAGATTAAGCCCCAGGATATATCTTGTTCTTTCTTATGAAAGATTTCAAAGCTAACACCATCAAATCCAAAAGAAGAGAGGAGAAATCTCTAAGGACAGCAGACCAGACTATTTTCTATCAAGTCCATTCTTAGTGAACATGTTCATAGCTGAGGTAGAATATTAAGTACAAGAAGATTGTGGGAATCAGTCAAAGTAAGAAAATCTGTACAAAAAAACCCCAAACCAACAGAACAGGAGAGAAGGACCTATTGACAAAGAAAAAGCTTGAGAGAATTTTTGTTTTGCAAAATACCAAAAACAAAATTAAACAAAATTATGGTAGTGTGATGGTACATTAAAAGGGAAGTACAGTTTCAACTGCCACCTTTAAACCTGCCTGCTCAGGGGTGCTTATACAGTACAGGAAGCACATCATAGAAAATTTAGACATTACCCAATGAAGAAGGTAGCAAACCAACGGATGTTCAATTGCTCTAAAATTAAAGGGAGTCAAGGGAAAGAAGATGCCACTAGAGACTAAAGCAAAAAAGTTACTGAAATAGAAACAGTCTATGCAGTTAACATTCAAATGTAAGGATGAAAAAGATTAATAGCATACATGTACTCTGAGTGGTAATGAGAGGATTTAGATAAAAGGAGAGGGTGGACAGAAGAACAAAGATAGCTGGATTTTGCAGGCAGCACAAGTAGCCTGGCCAAAGAATTCTTCTGCTTGGAACATTGAAAACTAGACAGCTTTCCAACACTAGAAAATGAAGTAAGAATTACACAGTGTAGGCAGAGACACAAGTGGGAGATCTAACAGGTGTGCTCTATTACCATTTCATGGCATTATTAACCTCCAGTGTTGAATTTGAAGCATTATGTAGCTGCAGTCTGTGGGCACCATCTCTTATTCATTAGGCTCCCTATGAATGATTTCACTCTTATGTGTCCTTTTCATCGTACCTTCCCAGTGTGCTATATTTACAAAAATAAAAACCTCTAAGAGGATATATATTTTGACCAAAAGACCTATGGAATATGAAATATGTATTAGCATATGCAGGAACCTCCCTCCCCTCCTCATATAGCTTAAGAGTTTTATTTAGCTAGCATAGCACATTACTACTGCGGGAGGAAACAGAAGACCAAGCCACACAAAAACATTAATCCAAAATACACAGTTAGAGGAAGGCGTATCAATCTCAAGTACCATTAAAAATTCTTCAAATTTTAGTCAATGAGAACCTCTTTGAATGTAAAACAGGTTTGCCTCAATCAAATTCTTAATGAGTTAAGTTTGAGAAACTTCAGCCATTGGAAGTATTGCATGCTCCAACACAAGGCATTTTGTATTTCTATCTCCAGCTGCAAGCTTAAGTTTCTTTTCTGGCTATACATCTACATCTACCACCAAGTTCCTCAGCTGTCACCAATCTGTCTGCTGATAACGACTCTATTGGCTATTTGTTCACCTACTATTGTAAAATCAGAACTGTCAAATTTGTCACTGCTGAGCATGCATGGATTAAGGACTAGGCAGCCTTTAAACTGCCTCAAGCAGAAGCCCAACAGGTGCTCTGCTCCTATTGCTTGAGTATTTGGGGAACACAACTCAATTTGAGGTGGGGATTCTAAGCTGACAGGGAACAGAATGGATCATACAGAGCAATCAATCAAATACAGATATAAACTGATTTCATATGCTTGCACTGCTAAAAAAAGCCAATAAAAATGAACAAGCAATATAAAACATAAAATCCCATACAACAACCACACAAAAAAGATTCTTTTTTAATAGATATTGACCAATACCTGTTCAGCTACATGAGTGAGGTGGGGGAAAAAAAATTAAAAAGAGAAAACATAAAGAATATTTTGTTGATAAATTCTGGACGCTCACAGAGGTTACGCTGCCTCTGAAAAGCCACGACTGAATTTTAACTTTTTGGAGGGAAAACAAGAGCTGGCAAGAACCAGATGTATTTTTTGCAAAAACACAGATTGTTGTGTCCTTGCTCGCAAAACAGCCTGCCATGCAGCTATGCCTACTCACGGGCATGTCAGCATACCATCTCTGCAGTACAGACAACCCACACCAAGTCTCTTCTGACGAAATCACAACCAACCACTTTTTATCAGGTAAGGGGCATTAAATACTTCAGACCATAGGAAAGTATCACTATGGGTTGGGAGGCTTTGTTGGTTTTGGTTTGGTTTGGGGTTTTTTTGTTGTTGGGGTTTTGGTTTTTTTCTGTGGGAAAGAACCACTTTTAGTCTCAGAGCTGCCAAAAACCTTTTGACGGGATTCATACTCAAGAACTTCTTTGGGCATCTGCAGTGTCCAAGCAGATTCAGCAAACACACACACATTTCTGAAGGGAGGGAAAGCCCTCAGCCTGAAACCTTCCTGTGCTATCCCTTTCCCAATGCTACTGCTTTCACTGACAGTGGTCTGGGTTTCTGGTTTTTTCAGGTAAATATTACACAATAGCTCCATAAAAAGTCTTTCACATTAAAAAAGCAACAGGTTGCTACTTCAGAATAAATTTCATGTTGATGAAATACAATCATAAATCCAAGCAGAAATAAAATCAACATGCAATTCAAATAACTGAGCTAGGTGCTTGGTCCCTCACCTGCTTTAATCCACAGCTATGAAAGATTTAATACTTGTTCTAAGGAGGCTGCAGACACCTCAGTAAGAACTGATTCACTGCTTCTTATTGTAACAAAAATTTCACCATTTATTCTAGATCAGCACAAATCTTGCCAAACTGGAAAACTCCTCTTGCTGGCTAGAGAGAAAATTTCACTGAGGACCAGGTTGAACTGCAACAGTGATGAGAATCTATCAGAGAAACACAGGCAGTCTGGAGCTGGTGGCATAACTCAGAGTGAGACAATGTATAAGAATAGGCTTAAGAAATAGAAGTGAGCTGTCTTTTAGAAACTAAGACATATGATTAGTTGTAAAAGCAGAACACTGGCTTTAACTCAAGCTTTTTGTTTAAAGTATTTTCACTTTCCTAAGGACTGACAGATTATTAAAGAATTGTAATAAAAGAACTGGAAGCTTGGATTTTGTAATAGGAAAGTATGATAAGGAAACAACTTTCATAGTGAAACTTCAGTAACTGCCAATTACCTACATATCATTAGATCAGTATTTTTGAAGCACAAGGAATGTATAGAGTATGAGAAGAGATGCACACAGTTCTTCTCATGCCACAGAGAATTTTCACTGAAGAGGAGTGTTCACAGCTAACAAGTATTTCTCCAAGGCAATTTATACAAGTGAAAATATATGATAAGGCACAGGATATATCATACATTTTATACAAGGATTAAAGAGTGCAGCACAGTTTGATAATGTTATTCGGTAATAAAATTATGAAGTATAGGATTTAAGGAGAAAATGCACTAAAATATATCAAATAAAGGTCACAGTAACTGAAAAGCACCAGAAGTATTTTACTTTCCTAAGGAATAATAATATAGTGCTCTTCATTTGAAGAAATGTGTAAATGATCGTGTTTCCTCATCCCAGCAGGAAATTCTTAAGCTCATATTACCAAATTTACTGTTACAAAAGCATACAATTACAAATTCTGCTTATAAAGATCAGCATTTATTTGGAAGAAATGGCAATCTATAAAATCAGGAGAGATATTTGAAGGAAAAAAAGGTATTTCATAATAAATGTCTTATCCTAAACATTCATGAAATTAAGAGACATTAAAATCAGTTTCCTAGTGGGCTGCATAAGTGGAATTTAGGTGGAATCATCAGGCACTTAGATGAACCTTCACTTGGTAGGTTTGCAAAGCAGAGACCATCACAAGGTGCTGGTATACTGCTGTCAACTAAAAGACTACCTCTGCAGAGCAGTAGGAAGCAAAAACTCTGCCCCAAGTCCCACAGCCCAACTGGGTAAGAGTTGTTAGTGGGCACCAGCTCTACACACAACCTCCTTGGCCTTGCACAGATTGAACAGGAAATAGAAGGGACTTTCTGGATAGATACTGAACCAAAGGAACTAAAAAGACAGCATGTCTTCTGAGACTCCAGTCATTTCAGTTCTATAGGTTAAGAACAGAAAGATTAGAGTTTCAACTAGTTACAGCAAAAGAACGTTTTCTACTTATTTTTATACAAGCCATTTATAAAGCCTATAAAGCCTATTAATGAGAAAAACACGTTGTTTGCAGTTCTCTGGCAAGAGGCAAAGTTTCTGGTGCCCAATATAAGGCATGAGCTCCTACATCTCCTGCAACAGAGGAACTGAAGCACCTGCAAATTGTGTCACTATCCTCAAGTGATCAATGCCAAGGAAATCAACATAAAAATCATAGAGCAACATATTAAAAAAATATAAACCTAAGCATTCCTCAAGCCTCACCCAGACAGAATGCTGAAGCAGAAATTTTCCTGCCACTGTTAACTACATTGCTCAAATCTGAAAATTTGTTAACAGCTACTGTTTTCCAATTGCATTTTCCAAGTTTCTTACCACAGGAAGCTAAAAAAACCTCAGATCTTTCAAGCAATTAAGTGCACTCTCTAAACCCAGAGATATTTTGACGGAAATGAACAGAATACCAAGGCAAACAGTTCAAGATGAAGCAAAACATAAGAAATTCCAGTGAACATATGCCGTCTCGAGTTCAGAAATTTAAGTGCATTTTCCCAAAAAAGTGCCTTATAATAATCAAAGGACTTTGAATCTGTGATTTCCAAAACTGATGTGCCATTGCCTAAATTTTTAAACTGACAAACTATCAGCAAGTTGGTTATTTCTTAACGTTATTCTTAGGAGCTAGCCAGCAAATTTTATTAAACCTATTTTTAAATGTAGTAACCTCACAAAGTTGAGGATAATGTCAGCCTGAACAGTAAAATTCAGCCAAGGAGCTGAAAAAAAAAGGACCTAAGAATACTAGCAGGAAGGGGGAAAACTATGTTGTTATTAACGTATTACTTCTAGTGAAATACCACTGAGTTCCAATGTGATCCAAACCGCAGTGCAATGTGTGTAAAGCAGCAAAGACTGAAAGTTCCATACATTAAACAGAAGTAATAATTATGGGGGGAGGGGGGTTATTATTTTGTTCAGATGTGGAATTTGGTTTTGGGACTGATTCAGCCTATGTGTAGTTCAAAAGAAAAGAGTCTTCCAGCATAGAAATATGCTCTAAAAAATTACTAGATGCAAATTTCAGTGCTAGCTTTCTTCTTAAAGACAACAAAAACTTGAGAACATGACTGGATGTCTATCTAGCACAAAGAAGCTAGAGTAATTTAAAGTTTAGTTTACTGTAAGAAGACACAACTGAGTTTAGAAGTCTCATATTTGACTCTTGTCCAGAAAGAGGAATCAAAATGAACTATTGAGCTGTAGTCTAAATGTTTGAAGATTTTTCGGCTGGGGACATTATGCAGCCTTAAATGGTAAAAACAGTTAAGTCCTATCCCAATAAAAGTCCTAGGAAAAATAACCTTCCACAAGTACGATGAAGATAAAGCGCCAACACAGCATAAATTGATTTGGAAATGCTCACATTAGAAAGATGACATTGACAGCAATGAGCACAGTGTTGAATAGTATAAAATCAAGTAAATATTTTTGCACTAAGTGTACATATGAGGTCCATTTCCAAAACATTAAAACCTACTTGGACTTCCAGGCACACTGAAGTATTTTCATGACAAATGTTTCATGATTCTTCTTCCTGCTGTCTACTGCTTTTCTCTTTTGCTAAGCCTTACATTCCAGCCTAATAGCAACATATTTTCTACTCCAATCAACCATACTATTCAGTGGTATTTCCTAGAAGAATTTTTCTTGTGTGTCAGATAAACACAGAAGAAAGTCCTTCAGGGACGGCTTGATATACCACAGATTCCAGTTGAAATAATACTGAAGTAAGAAATTAAGAATTTCCTTAGTGAACTTACCAGCACAGAATGGAGTAAGAGTATAGACATTTTAGCAAAATTTAACTGTATTAAACACAAATGACTTAGACTTCACTCCATAATGCTAAAGCCATGTGGATTTAGAATGATCAAAAAAGTCAATGTGTGTGAAAGACTGGCTGCAGTAAAAATAAAGGTCCACACATGTAACATTATGGTATTGAACTATTTCTTGACCATGCATGTTTCATGTGGAAAATGAAAGCACCTCGTATATGGAATTTTAGAGTAGCAGCATCCTTTTTGTAATTTTCTGGTTAAAAATATTTGGCGGCACCTGAGTAGACAAAAACAGTGACAAAAAAAATCTACCTTGCTGGTGCCACACAGAATCCCATTAAGTGTAAACAAAATATACTTTCCTTGAGAAATTGCTGAACTTCTATCAACAATTAAATACTCCATTATGTCAAACTGCACATAACAAAGAACTGTGTGAATTTGCAGTGCAACTCATTTATCAGTGTTCTCATACAATTCTTTGCTGCCCACATTTTCAGGAATTAGACCTGCAAGTTTCCCCATTTTTACACATGTTCAAAGAATTTAACATTATTAGACTGTCATAAATGACTTAAGATTTTTGGCAGGCCATCTGCTGTAATAGCTTTGAATTTCCCTTAAGTGCTTACTGTGGATGACTTATTTTAACAAGAATTAACACTACCTTGCGGCTCAGACAAAATCTAAACTCTTAACTCCTTTGCATCACTAACATGACAAGTGAAGGACAATGCTATAGATGTGATATTTGAATAAGGTAAATTGAGATGCACAACGTGTTACATATATTGGACATTCTTTTGATCTTAACTTGAAACTATTAATCCTTCTAAAGCAGTGTAAGACGGTATCCATACACGTGCACTGTGTACTTTGTATCTCTGGATCAAGAGCTCCAGAAAATTTTAAGAGCAGTAATTGGACAGTCACCATAGGGTTAAAAAACAAGCAAGATCACTAACACCATTCCACAAATTCCAGCTATATTTGAAAAGTCATACCAATCCTATTCTGCATTGCGAATTTCTGCAATATTCATTAGTTTCAGTGTAAGAACCATCATGAGTGGAAGACCGATTGCCTTGTAATGTTTCCTGTGTTGCTTGCACTCTAGATTTACTTTGATACTGTATAGAGAAGAATTTAATCAATCTTCCCAGAACACATCTCACTAACTAGAGCTATTTCAGTGTCTCATTAGGTATTTACTAAAACCAGACTTCATCACTGATATCTTAGGACAGTGAAAACAAAAACCAGGTTGCATGATTTGTTTTTAAAGAATTTGATGTCATCAGTTTTGCCATTATAAACTGATAGTGAAAGCAAATATGGGCAAAGAAAGCATATATCCTATACTTTCTTGACTCCTCCATTGTCCATGCATAGGAAAAAAATACTGCTCTTACCTAACACTGCAGAACTCAAAAACAAATGAGCAAAATCTTGTACTTTCTGTTCTGGCACAGGGAGCAATCTCAGTTTACACTTCACCCCCAAAAAAACCCAACAAACCAAAACCCAAAACAAACCCTGACATAATGATCCTGCAGTTTTCAACCACCTCACACTGGTTAGCATGTGGCAGAAATATCAGCCATACTCCTCAGCATTTCATACCCATTGGCTTGAGTATTCTCCACATCATGAGTGAAGGGGAACTCAACTCTGCCCATTCTCAACATAAGGAACCTAGGATCTGTGCCCCAGTGGAGAGCTTCACTCAGAAGCCTGAGCATCTAAAGTTTTAGAGATGTTCAACATCATGATGGTGAAGTCTCCCATAGGATTTCAGTGCCATGTCACACACCATCTACTTTACCAGATCAGCCAGTATTTAAGCAACTTCATATTACAAAAGTTTTAATTCTGTAAGACTGTAGGAATAGACCTGAGAACACTGCAGCAAGTTTCAATTAGTTTTTTCTTAACTTTAAATAGGCTAATAACACAGGAAATTGCTTCATTCACTTCAGCCAGTGCTTCCATCCAAACACCCAAAGAAAAGTGTTGTGATGCTGCAAAGCCGCTATTCCCCTGTTGTGCTTATCATAGAATCATAGAATAGTTAGGGGGTTGGAAAGGACCTCAAGATCATCTAGTTCCAACCCCCCTGCCATGGACAGGGACACCTCACACTAAACCATCCCACACAAGGCTTCATCCAACCTGGCCTTGAACAGCGCCAGGGATGGAGCACTCACAACCTCCCTGGGCAACCAATTCCAGTGTCTCACCACCTACAGTCACATCATACCATGTAAAGTTGTACTGCATGGTAAAGGCCAAGTTTTCATTTTCAGTATCAACACAGGCTACCTATATGTGCAGTCCATCAAAACCATCAAAACCTTACCCATGGTGTACCCTCATTCCTTCTAGGTGGGCTACCTGTAGGTTAGTATCTTTTTATTCCTTCTGCAATTCCCTATTTTAGACACCGGTTGGCTACAGCTTCCAAATCATACTGAGAGAATTGCCACACCCTAAAAAGCGGAGGAGGGATTTGGCTTGGTTTTTTTTAATTGGGAACTATTTGTAGTACTCCTGGATGCTTACATAGTAACAGTAGCTAAAAACTCTTGCAGTCTTTGGCTGTCCAGGAGACTGCACCCCTTCTCCAGGAATGTGGATGCAAGCATAGTTATCCATGTATTCATCACCCCTAGGCTGAGTATCACCAAGCGCTACACCCCAGGGATGAGGCGTTTCAACTGAATCAACATGCAGCCTGCCCCACGAAGCGGCACGTGGAGACTGCTCACTGCACTGGGCTGCCGGCTGGTCTGTTACCAGATTCCTTCCAAGATCTGGTGCTTGATTTCATGCTAATGAGTGGGAGCGGATCCATTTCCCCATGCATTTCTGTGATGATGGCAGTTGAGAGATCATGGGTATGGGCTCAATCAGGGGAGGGAGGCTCATTTCCACAGCAGCTGACTTCAGCAGTAAAATACTTGCGGTGGTGTCTCGACCTCAAAACAATTATTAGTTCAACAAAATTTCCTTAGTGATAGCATTGTGATTATAGGAATGGTTTCAATGTCTACAAAGAGAGAAATGGAAAGTGCTATCTCAGAGCATTATATGGAGTTTCAATAGCCACTTTTATCACATTAACATGGATTCTGAGCATGTATGCCTGCAACATTTTTGTCTGAGCAAAAAACACTACTTACGAAGTTTCATGAAAAGCTTATGAAAAATGCAACAAATGCTGCTTTACATAAAAGTAAGAATAGGGAGAGGCCATTAAAAAAAGACAGGTTTCTTTTATCCAGTTCTGTTGTTTGCCAGTTGGAAAGCAGTTACTACAACAGAGGTAAAACAAACAACTAAATAAATCAAGCCAGACAGTTTAGACTGCCCATGTCTTCAGTGTTCAAGCTGCTCCTAGTTTTCTGCTCTGTTAAAGAAGCTAGTCGCTTCAGTAAAAAGTACTTTTTGTTAGTCAAGTCTTGTATTAAAACATATTTTGTGGCCTTGATGCTATATTTTTAATACTGGCTATTCACATGCAGCTCTGCAAATCAAGAATGCCATTGGAGCACTGCAGAAAAATCACTACCTAAGGCACAGACTGTAGAAAGCAATCAGTGTAGATCCTGTGCAATACAGCAAAGGCTCCAGTGCATCCGGACCAGACAGAGGAAGAGAACATAAAATTGTCTGTTTTCAGAAGTGCAGTTTTACTGATTTAAAAATAAACCAAGTGATGTACCTTACACAGCCATAGTAAGCCCCGTGGAGCTACACAGAAACAAGTGATACTCAAGCCCTTTCAGATAATGCACAAAATAAAGCAAGTATGAATTAAGAAGTGGATTCTTTTTACTCCTATACATTACATACATGCCTGATGCAAGTTAGCCTAACTTAACTCAGTGAATCTTCACACACAAGTCAGTGCTTATTTAACTATCAAAATATCAAATTTAATTAAGCTGCAACTTGTGCATAGACAAGACTGTGGCTCAGCATGTAGTTGCTATCAAAAAGCCATGAGGAAACAAAACAGAAATCTATGAGTAGAGCTTGAAAACACCACTTACCTACCTGATAGTCATTAAAGAAAAATCTACCTGGAAAGCAGAAAGCATTAAGACATCTATTTTCATACAGCTGATTATTTTACCATGAATTTCAGGCTACCTTGCTGTGTGAAAATAGTAGCTAGCATATTTACATGCTGTTCTCTTCTGTTTGACTTTCTAGTGTCTTTGCCAATGCCCTAGGTTTCCTATGTGAAATTAAAATCGGTATGTCTCTAAACTCTGAGCCCTAAATGCAGCAGCATATTAAAAAAATACATCCAATTTCCTTTGTTACTTACAAAGCCACTCCGATTTCCCGCTTTCAGAACAGGCATTTGTTAACGCAAATGCATCAGGCGTCACATTTTTTTCCTTATGTTTCAGACGACAACATTGCCAAAAGTATAAATTTCTATTTGTTCAAATTTATTTTGTACTTATACTACATGTGGCATATTGAATGTGCCAACTTTCAAAAATCACACTGCAGTCTGAGTTGCACCCTCTGCTAAAAGAAATCTCACTTGTAAAATCTAAGAAGACCACAGCAGTACCACAGAATAATCTTCGAGACAATCTAACGCAATTGAGATATCCAGATAAACGTCCTGGGAACTTTCTGAAGGGATGCTTGCAGCTGTAAATGGAGTGATGACAAGAAACAATGGACAATTTGAAGCCTGGGAGGTTCAGACTGGCTATAAGAAAATACTTTTTCCCCATGGGAACAGTCCAGCAATGTGCAGAGAGGCTCCGCAGTCCTTATCTTTGATGGTTTCTTCCACTAGGTTTTCAAGACCAGAACTAAGCTGAATAAAGCCTTGAGCAACCCAGTCAGACCTCAAGCTGACCCTGCTTTGACCACAAAGTTGGACTACAGACCTTCCAAGATCCTTTCCAACCTCAGTTTTTCAATGAATGCAACACAAAGTCTACAGAGCAATTCTTTGATCTTTCATCTACACAAGTCTTAGGTGACAAAATTCTCCAACAAATACAGTTTGTAAGTTGACAGTGCCCTTAGAAAGATACCATCACTGGGGAGGGACCTCAAAAAAGCTTGAATAGCTTATTAATTTTAATAGACTTCCACAGACTGCTTGCTCCAATGTAGGCATGTTGATTCACTGCTGGTTTTGCCCAGGTGCTCAAACCCAAACACCCACATCAGCTTAGTCACAGGGTGAGTAGCCATTGCCCAAGTTGCTGTTTCTTTACCAGTGAAAACAACTCTAGAGGTGTATCACAGCGGGGGTGGGTGTGTGTGTTTGCTTTGTTTTTACAGTAGTGGGGGAAGAGAACCTTCTCGCATATTAACTGAAAAGGAATCATCAAGCATCTGCCTGTGCTTCTGGGAGAGCTGTGGGACAGCTCTGAAGGACTGCCAGATCTATTTGGCATCCTCATTTGCATGGCGGGCAGGTTGCCAGACTGAGTTAAAACAATACCTGAGGTGTAGCTGGGCCAGCTACCTGGGATGTAAACCACTCAAATTTGGGTGTGAGGACAGCGTGCATTGACAAAGGAATTAGGCCATGGCTCTAAAGGACTTCTGATGCAAGGTCAGCTCAAGCAGTTCCGCTCTCCCCTCACCTGATTTTCCAGCTGCAGGAAAAGGAGGTAGTGGACAGGCTGGCCCCAATTTATGCCTAAAAATCAGGCCTTTCTCTCAGTTGCTCCCCTGCTTTTTATCACTTATGCCTCTCTTCTGGCTTCATGCCTCACACACCAGTCGCCACAGTCTGTCCTTGCTCCCACTTCCCTCTCCTCACTTTCAGAGGAAAGGGGAGACTGCAGCAGCTCCTTTCCTAGTTAATCCCCTGTCCACAAAACTTCCTCCAAAAAAAAGAAGAAATATAAAATGCCAGTGACGCCCCCAAGCACAAAGCCCAACAAGAAATCCCAAGACTCGCTGCCTGCACATCTCCAGTGAGGTAACACCGGCGGGCCACCTCCCTCTACAAGGATATACAGCGAGGGAGCATCTCTGGTCCTTATGATGGCAGTACCTAGCACCTCCTAAGCTTTCCTTCTCTACCCCTGCCACATGCTGACTGTCCTTCACTAGAGCACCAGGGGTCTTTGTCTTAGAATTGACAGTGGTTTGTAATACATCAGCCTCAGGCATGGTGAGTTTGGGCAGCACAAAACACCACCCTGCTGGGAACCCTGTGAGGCCAAATATTTTGTTATCAGTCCCTCTGTTACTTTCTGTAAGTTTAGACTGCCCCAAAAGTGGGGAGACCAAAACATACCGAAAAAACCCCAAACCACCAAACCACCAATTTGCACCTTTTAGCTCATCTCTGATAAATTCACTTCCAATAAGCTGCAAAGTTATGTTTAAATAAGTAAGCCACACTCATTAAAGTGACCAATGCTTACATACTCCATTGTCTTAGATCCCTGAAAATTTAAACTGTCCATTTACAATCTTTTGTTGAGTGAGACAAATTAAGACAACACGAAGTAAGATTTCACCCCATGTTTTCACCATACCAAAATAAAACCAGAAGTATGCTTAAAGAAAATTCACATTTCTTAAACTTCAATGAAAAACACCCCAACTAAAGCTTCCAAGGCAGGGTAAGACTTTCTAATGCAGGGTAAGCAATGAATAAAAAGTAACCAAGTATAATAACCTGTATTTGTTGTGTGCAGGTACATGTTTCACAAAATCCAGTTAAAACCAGGCTACAACTATAGAGAACTTAAAATGCATACTCAACTGTTTAAATGCTGTATTAATATTAACTAATTTTACATTTTTATGGAAAATTTAATTACAATCTTTCAATACAACATACGCTTATTTTTTATAAAGTTGTAACACAGGGAAAAAATAAAAAAATAAAAAAAAAATCAAACCCAAGAATGTTTGTCCAAGACAGGGAGAAACTTATGTTGCCACTGAGACACTGAAAGATGCAATATGGAGACAAAGTTTGGCAAACTATTAGTCCCAGTAGCCATAGATAATACCCCTAAGAAAGAAAAAAAAGGAATGAGGGGGCTGGGAGGAAAGCAGCTCTACGCCTTCTCCACATAAAGGAAAAGAATTCTTATTCTGCTGTTAAATATTTGTTTCTCTGGTAGCTTATATTCTTTTTGCTTAAGCACTCGCACAGAGGAAAGTTGTGTAACAAACATGTTCAGAACACATAAATCACAGAAATTTACCCAATAAACAAAGATTACACCATCACAATCTCTGACCATGGATTTGCAAAGAATAAACTAGCTGCTTTTTCCAAGATACAATGGTACACTGCTGCTGCACAGCAGAGCGGCTGTGAGCCCCCAAAACACAGGGAGCATGCACATATTTTGTGGTAATACTGAACTGGCTGGTGGAGAACCAGCTCTGATTTCCTGGAGCTGATTCTTGTCAATTAATATTTACAGATTTACTTTTTATTTACATATTTACCAGATATATTTACTTTCTTCCACTGCTACAAAGCTCTTTCAAGAAAGAAAAATAACAAGAGCAGAGAATAAAACTTTCTATAAAATGACTTCATAGTTAATTCAATTCTTGTCCTTGTTCATGATCAGTAGTAATTTTTCCTAGCAAACAGGGGAGACACTTTCCAAAGCACACACCACAGACAGACTTGCAAATTAATTCAAGTATTTTGCAAAATTGTTTCGTCATTAAGTAGCATTCCCCAAATATACAGTTGACTATAACATCTGGATCCTTTCATCATCCCATTACTCCCTTAGCTACTCTTGAAATAGCCTTATAACAGGAAAACATTTTCAAAACATGCCCTGGCATGTTCAAGCCCAAAGCTCGCCACTGCAGTTCAGCTATTTGAAATTTACACCACCTCTTGTTTCCACCACCAAATGTACCAACATGTCCAGCTTAATTTAAAATTTCCCCAATGCTCCTGCTCAGCATTCCCACTGCAACACAAATTATTGATGCCCCCCCCCCCCCCCAAAAAAAAAAAAACACAAAACCAAAAAGATACCTCAAATCCCACAACATTTGGCTTATTTTAAATACGCTCTCCTCAAAATCATCCCTCCCCTGGTCAACCACCAGTGGTTCTTACATTGCATAGTAGCTATGACCCCTACATTTGAGGTGGCATGATCAAAGGAGCCCTGGCCAGACTTGGAAAAACATTTCCACTGAGAATGGACATACTGCCTGTCAAAAGGTTATTCCCACTGCGTAAAGGGAGCAGCTCATATTACTCCAGTGTAACATGAAAGTGCAAAATCTAGCCGTAGTAACCCACATACATGTTTTTCTTTCTAAAAGGGGCATATGGGAGACACTGACTGGAACAGAACATCCGTATTATCATTTGAAGGCAGGGGATGGACGGGTGAGGGAAGGTTTCCCTAATCAATCCAGCTGCAGAAATCAGCCTCTAAAAAAAATACTTACAAAAAAAAAAAAAATCTTCCTCTTGCCATTGCAATTACTTCTCTTCAGTTGCTTTCCTCCCCTTTAGTTAAAAATTTATATATGCAAATATACATCTACATGTAGATAATCGCACACATACACATGATCAGACTTTACACTCTGCGGAAGACAAAATAACTTTGGAGGCGTAAATCTTAATGTCAATGACAGGAAGGCTTTGGTGAACCATTACCATAAATCTGACAAACGCTAATTTGATGGGTGGCTGTATCTGTCTGCTGCAAGACCAGTCTAGACAGTCTATTGAGAAATCCTAAAACACAACTGTTTGTTCCCTGTAACACCATCTGGATATGGCAATAAGAGCCGACCCAGTGCCATTCACACATGGATCAAAGCACATGCTAATGCCATCATGAAGTCATACACATAAAAAATTCAATCTGAGAACTCTATGCAATTTTCCTAAGTCCTCAGTGAAGAAACCTCAGACTTAGCACAACTCAAGCTAAGTGCATGAAGAGGGGGAAAGGGTAGAAAAAAAGAAGAGAATATTTAATGAGCTTGGCCTTCCCGAGGAATGTTAGGCCACCCATTGTATTGGAAAAGGCTCATGTCACACTTCAGTCATGGCACCCATCAGGGTGCCCCTTTACAAAAACTGATCCGGAGGTTTTTGTAATTACCTGTTTCAAACAGAAAGAGTGCCCAGAAATACAAGAAGGTGTCCGAGGTGTAAATCATGCATTTTCTTACTTAAGACAGAGCTGGCAGAATTTGTAATATTGCAGACAATATTGAAAACCCCTCTCTCATTAAACTGCACCATGGCACTAGATCAAAGCACCAAGGGCCCCCTATTGAACTTCTCTAAATTTTACAAACATAAGAGCAAGTCTGGCTAAGCAGAAACTAAAAGTAAAGCAAATTATTTTTTCTGCCTCCAAAAAACAAAACACGACTGCCCATGATACAGCCCTAAAAGGTACAAAAATTACTATATAGCCATACTGCAAACTTTAAATTGACAGGGCTTCATCCACTTCCAAAAAAAATAAAATCAAACATTACTGTGTTTTTTTCTCTGCCTAGCTCCCTTCCAACAGCTTCTGGGGTGCTTTTTAAACAACTGCCCTTCACGAGGTCTCTTAATTTTTATTTAATGTAATAAATTATGTAACAAACTCAACAACCTGCACAAGACATTCAGCTTTGTCAGAAAAAACACCAGGTTTTATTTCTGTGAAGTATCTGCTAATACTAAGCTTCCAGCAATTATATTGTTCCCAGCCTTTTGACCACTGAGACTATTTCCCATTTAACTCTGTTTTCTTTTTGTGATGTAAAACTTTACAACAAGCAGCCTTTAATCTTTTTGGAAAAACTATAGCATGAAGCCGGTCTGCTGGTACTGAAGATGTATCAGGACAGAAAGCAAAGGCAGGTTTTAACAAACATCTTGATATTAGTTCCATCTCTAAAGCGACATCTTATCATTTAAGTCTTTTTTTCTCATCTTATGAAAGTAGTCTAAATACTCATATGGAGGTCTTTCATACAGAAAACAGTTGAGTTTCCACAAAATCCTAGCTCCTTAAATACTTTCCTTTGTAAACTAAAAACTTACAAGTGGCAAAATTTACTTCTGCCATCATGAGCAACTCAATGCAAGTTAAAACTGCATTTTCAACTTTTAAAGTATGATGTAATTTCTTTATTCCCCAAAACCACAACTAGCATGTTAACAAGAATTGCCTGTCATAAAACACTGAATCCCTAATATGTTTCATAAAATTACTGTAGAAAAGTAAACTCCCTAGTTCCTTCACAGAACCTGCAAAAATCCTCTAAAACTGCATACAAAAATCACAGGAACTAAACTTCCAAACACAAACAACTTAACAAAACTCTCAGTCTAACCTGAAAAAAATACATACTTGCAAGAGTACAGTTTTGAAGTTACAACAGCTATACTGTGGTGCATCACTGCCATACAACTGTAGAAAAAAGTACGCTCTGTAGTCTTCATGATCTTCTCATTCAGCACTTCTATGGAAGTTTACAGTTGTCTTGAGATTTAAATACCCCAAGTCCTGTACAGGGTTTTTAATAAAACTTCAGAAGAGAAACAAGTTCACATTGCTATAGAGATGAAATATTCTGAGGAACTTTCTGCTAATATACCATGAAATGGGCCAATTCTAATAACATTTTTTAGTGATAAAGATTAAATACTTTTTTTCCCAGAGAAGATTAACATTCCAACAAAAAAAAAAGGGGGGGGAGGGGGGGTGGGAAGATGGGAGGACAGAGAAAACTTATTTTTGCCATCAGATTACTCTTTCGGACAAAACAAAAGTGATCAAGCAGTCGAAAGTGATTCAAAGCGTGCTCATGGATAAACAGAAAAAAGCTTCCACAAAGATTTCCGGTACTAGAAAAGCCATGAGAGACTGGCCCTGACTTAAGACTCAAAGACTGATAAACTATGAGTCATCAAGTTTTCAGACTCTAGAGATGGTTCACTATGGGGAAGTGGGAGATTTACAGGAATGAACTGTATGTACGTCATGAACTAAGAGCTGTAGAAAGCAAGTAATTCCCTTTAAGGAAAGAAGATAGGAGTGTACATATCACAGTGATCCCTCATTAAATCTATAGTGGCATTAAATGGCATCATGTTAGCATTAGGCTCTTTCATGTCTGAATGGCGTACAAACCAACTAACTCAAGAATACATATGCACTTAGTATATATTTATAAATAAATGTCTATAACCTCGTACCTCCTCCAAACTTCTACATCGATAACTGCCTTCACAGAACTAACGTAATTCTAGATAGAACCATAGTTAACCTAACTATTACTGTTTCAGCAGCAGACAAGTAGTGTGAATGGCACGTTAAGCAGGATTTAAAACTCCTGATCGCTGCCCTTCAGGCACTGAACGGGACAGCACTGCCATCTACCGTTCACTGCCGAGGCAGAACCTCTCCCACACCTCCGAAAGGCTCCTCTGTCCTAAACCAAATAGAGCAGATTCAAAAAGTGAACATTGAAAAGCCACTCTCAGGGAGGACACCTGCGCCAATAGACCCCTCTAGTAACTCTGCAGTTCTACACAGTATGAAACAAAAGTCCTTTTCTATGTTATTTTTAGTGAAATACCTAAGCAGCACAGGACTGAAGCACAGCGCAGAGCAGCACTGGCACTGAGGGTCACTGGGCAGCTGCGCAGTGCCCTCTCCTGCTTTCTCCCTCAACACAGACACAGTCCCCTTTCAAATTTTCAGAGCACAGACATAAATAAATCTGTCTGTACTCTGAGAAGCTATCCATTTCACACATACAGAAACGTCACAAGGCGACACAAATTACACACCCAGTGTTGGAAGAACAGTCACTGATTTTTCAAATTTTAGCTTGGCAAATTTATTTCTGCCAAATGCTATTAACTCAAATCATACCTTCATTTATAATAAAGCCTGTGGATAAACCATGCACTGGCTAATAAAAATACATTTCAGCTGCTTAAAAGAGCTACCAGGACATTACTGACATGCCCAGTTCATTTCGATCACTATCTTGGTATGATGAAGAATTCAGTACAAAAGAAGCACAAGGATTTACTTGTGCCACTGATGTCCTCACTGAAAGAAAATAAGTTTGAGTAGTGAGTGAGCTTTAAAGGTTATACTTGAGAATTCCACTTCAAAAGTGCTCTTCCAGTTAACAATAAATTTGGATCCCCTAGAAACAGACACCCACAATTTAAAGAAAAGAAATGATGGATTTTGTTAATGGAACACATCTCACACAGTATAATCGTAATGATGAAACTACTGAAACTTAATCTGTAAATACACTGAAGGCAAACTGAACCACTGCATTATGAAAAACAAAAAAGTTATCACTGTTTTGAAGGGTACAAATAGCCATGTAATCACTTCAATCATAAGGCAAGTGCCATGTAATTACAGTACATAGTTATTCATGTCTAAGAGATTACATGGCAATAAAAGGTTACCTGTTACCATATGTAGTAATTTGGAGTTGATGGTGACAGTTGGCAGATGTTGAAGATAACTTTAAAAGGGTGAGAATAATTATGAAATCTGTGGTTACAATTAATTTTGTGAAGTTACACACTCAGAGGATTTTGATTTGCTGTTTTTTACTGTGCTTTGGGATTCTGTTTCTGTGAATGACCTTTCAAAAATCACAGGTGCAGGCTGCCCCTATAGATCTGCAGGGCCTTTACAGGTATGGTAGACCTGGAACTTCTTAAAGCAATCTGTTATCAAAACATGACCACGGTACCAACATTTAATTTTGCATTGTTTCACAGAGCCAAAGATCACCCAAAGATTTTGCCCTCTAGCCATATTCTATTTTTGCTGTGTAGCTTCTCTTGCATATTTCTCTCTCAGTGCTACCTTTAAGACCTCAAAAGCCCTCCCAAAAGACCTCTGCAGTCACTCGACCCCTCTGTCTTGCTAAAACAGTTCTTTGGAGAAAATTCAACTACACTTGCCCACTACAAAGCCCAGAAAAGCAAGTCACAACCTTCTCTCTGCTTTCAATATCTGGTAGACAAAAAGAAGTACAGATGAACTGGAAAGCTAGAAAGACTCCATTTTCTGATCAGAAAGTGCTGACCACATTAATCATTCTCTTTCCCCATCTAAGAGGAGATTTTAATCTGCAAGCTGCTAGACTATCAAATTCAACCTGCATTGGGAACATAAAGAAATTAACTTTCAGATGTCAGGTGTGATATATACAAATTAGTGCCTTATTCTTAGAAGCCACATTCCCTTTTTTACTTGAAATCACCAATGAACAAGAGACAAACGCTATCTGTAAGAGCCACTTTTTAAATCTTTACTTTAGAAAACCAAAATTTGGGTACCAAAACCTAGATGATGATTCTCTTGGTAGCTCCCCTTTTTATATCTGGAGGTAGGTGATCAGCTTAGCACCTACCCTAAGTCACCTATGAATCAGAAAATTACTTTCATACTGCCCTTTACAGCCAGTAAAACAGGCACCGCCAAAAGCATGACTTCTTATTCTAAAACGAACGTCTAAGTACACAACTTCTGCTATATTTAGATTTAGGATAAGTAAATCATACCTTTAGTAAAAAAATAGTTATCAACAGGATGCTCATACTGAAAATGAGCTAGGCCATTCCATTTTTCTTACTCAAAAGATACTAAATCACTGTGGGAGCTTGATTAAAACCTCTCTCTATTAACAGGGTATTAGTTGTCCCCTCAACACAAGATTATTTGTGACTAGAAATTTATACTGAAAAAACATTATGTAAGTTGCAAAACAACAGAAAAAGAAATGAGTAGCTAAAATTGTTAAAACAGTTTTTAAAGTGTGGTGGAAAAAAAAATCCATTATTACATGGAAATTGTAGGATTACTGACAGTAACAAAGAAAAGCAGAAGTTTAACACACACATCTGTCTGAGAAAAAGGAAACAATACTCTTATGATGATGATGAAATAGTTTCCATTCCAACAGTAACTCAATAAGATGTTGAACAGCAGCTATTAATTGGACACTTCCACATCAGCAGAGTGGATAACTTGGACGCAAGCCTGCTGAAAGAGATGGCATAGGTACTGGCTGGACTGGAAATGCTTACTGTCATTAACATTTGAAAAACTGGAACTGGAAAAGTTCACATGTAAAGAAAGAACTGCTATGTCAATATTTACAAAAGACAAACTGGATGCCCTGTCAGCCTGAAGCAGATTTTGTGAAGAAAAATAATTTTTATGTAGTGAAATAGCTGATGAGAGATTTGATTATGAATAATTAAATTAAATTACATAATGAATGCCAATCAACAGGTCTACAGACAATAGACTTACTGTTTTAAACTGAGTTTAGAAAAGTATGTCTTTATGTAATAGCCTTCTGGAATACACTCAGTTTGGCATGTAGGACATTTTGCTTAATCCATCAGAATAATCCAATATCAACAAAGCACTGTTAAAATTGTGTAAGTTCAGTTGATTTATGGGCTCCAGGATATACCTGGAGCTTTCACCAAGTGATGCATTTCTAGTATGATCCCATGGGACCTGCCTATCCTGTCTGACATTTAACAGCACCCATCCCAAAGAAGCCCAAGGTCGTAATAAATAATGATAAATAATGAAAAAGAGCTTGCTGATACATTACTAGGTGTCTAGTAGCACAGCAATATAATTTGGAATATATCAGCTTCTTGAACAGATCTACTGAAGATAATCCTATTTCAAGCAACTGGCTGTACACTGGGATTCTTGGAGAGAAGGTCAGAGAAAGCAATTCACAGGCCATGTTGACTATTCTGAGCACAGGTAATGGTAGGTATAAAAAGAAACCCAGGGGTGTGCACATTTGCATTGAGAAACAAAAACAGACAACGGTTATTTTCTGCCCCAGAAAATAATGCCTCTGAAAATGCTCTTGGCTACAGTAGCTAAATTTTCATGGGACATCTGTAAGGATCAGTCACAGACTCAAAGGACTGATCCTTACAGTGTGCTTTGGAGACTGGGGAATTAGCAAGTTGGAAAAGAAAGGTTTTATGATGTCTGTAGTTGACACAAGAGTAATTCCCACTGCACTGCTGCTGTCTGTCCTGTGGTCCCCAAAGAACAGTATTCAAATACGCAGAAAAATAGAACCAAAAAGGTCAGGGAAGAGTCATTAGAATGAGTGAAAAATCTCTGATAATTCAGGGCTTGAGGAACTCATAATATCTGAATTACAGATAAAGAGCCAGGAAAATCTTCCTTAAAACATACAGAAGAGGATCAAAATGCAGTAGGCATTCATCAAAGTGAGGCAGTCGAACACTAGAACATCTTGCCCAGACTGTAGTGGATTTTCTGCTAGTGGAAATATTCAAATCATAATTAAATATTTTGACCCTCACCCCAAAAGGATGTTTAAGTTTAGAGGACATCTGTAGATTTTATTATGAATAAAGACAAGGTAATCAAAACAATACTTTGTGGATTTTCATATATTCATTTATACTAGATAACCAACAACCATGGCTTTACTAAAAATAGAGAGAAGGCAGTGGATGTCCTCAAGACGAGTATTTCCATGCTTGACTCCACAAGTGCCAACGCATGCTGTTCAGCATCTCACAGTGCCGGCAGAGACAGGACTATGCTGAAGCATCCCAGACATGGTGATCAACTCATATTCAGAGCAGAAGTAACTCTAACAGGGACAGTATAGAGTTCGCAATGCTATAACTGCTATAGGCTGAATTTGGCTTATTGTGCTTGAGGCAGTTCAGACAGAGCAAGCAGCACGAAGCAAACACGATTCCCTATCTATAACAACAGCCTAATCTTTTCAATGCTGAGAGAGAAACACTTCTTTCAGGATACCAGTGCACATGAGGCCCAAGAACTAAAACAAGTATTTCCATGGAAGTTACAGGATCTCCTCTGGAAGAGAGCAGCAGACAGAAAGCTCTCTTTTTACCTGGCCTGTCACAGAGACAACAAAATATGCCGAAGCAGAAATCATTTTTGCAAGAATAAAAATAAGGAGGCAGAGGAGAAAGAGGAACATCTTTTTGTCATTTTGCCTTTGCCTTCCTACTCTCACCGTAGAGCCAGCAGCAGTGGCTGGTTAAGGAAAGACAGGAGACCTGCAGACATTCAAGTAAGATGGTTCCTACTCCTGCTACTGGTTGGAGGCCACAGCACCTTTCTTTGTCCCTGTAGCTGAACACAAGTGAGGAAGCACTCTGATCATCCACTCCCATGTGCCAAATGGAGTAAGCCTGGAGGACAGAAAATGACTGCCTACCAGAAGATGGACCATATTGACTTCAGCATACTTTATCTGGCTGTCCACTTCAGAAAGCTTTTTATAAACATTAAATTCTTGTTCCATGTTTGGTGCATCTCACCAAATTCCACAGGAAGTGCATCCAGATTTCTGTGGAAGAAATTCAGCTTTACTTGCAGGTATCATTACAGAAAACTTCAGGTCAAAGTTTTAAGATGTGCTGTTTGCCTCTCTTAAGTCAAACAGTAAAAGGTCCTCCAGGCTAACTTACACCGTTGGTCACATGTATGCAATCCCTATGATTTTAACAGATGTTCTCAACTCTGACTGGAGTTCAGTGAAGTGTCCTGGAAGTGCCCAGAAAGGCACAGAACCCCAGCAGTATTAGTGAAGTAAGTAGGACCAGCTCCTAACACCCTGGGAGCAGACAGTTTGTCTTAAACAGCAATAGCTTTTAGCTACTCCATTTTGAAGTGGTAAGTAATACACTATAGGTATTTCATTTAGATCCAAACACAGTCTATGTGTGTATGCTAATAGGTCTGCAAAGTCTGCACAACTCAAGAATTGATGTCTGCAGATGACCATTACTGGGTAGCAGTTTAGGCAGCATTGATTCAAACCCATGCAGCAGAGAAAAACCAAGTGCAGTAAGCTTGAGAGAAAGGACAGTCACTAAACTGTCAGAAGCAAGAAGAGATCAGCTCCTGCTGAAGCCATACTTCCTTTTCCCAGCTGGAAACTTATAGGGAAACCTCATGACTGAGAAAACATCTCAGAGAACAGTGTGCATACACACCCTCATTGGAACAGATTACCAATTGTTAGGCTAGTGAAGGCAAGCGTATTTCTCTAAAGCAATCCCTTCTCCTCTCAGGAGATAAATCTTACACAAACAATACTTGCTAGCAACAAAAACATAAGATGTCAACAGCTTTCTAGTTTGTTATGCTATTTAATACCAAGTTTGTACCAGGCACAGTCTGGGAATAAAAAAAATACTGAAAAAAGCACAAAGTTGTTTGTAATGTAATTCAGGTCAAATTCAGAACAGTTTGGTTGGAAAAGCCTGGAATGATTCTGAACTCCAGGAGGCTTTTAAGAGTCTTGGATATGTTCTCATGAACCAAAGAGGCATAAACAACAGAGTGTCTTAAATATGAGATAAATCTGAGGTTAAATTGAGCCAAGACGGATAAAAACCAGCAAAACCAAAAACATATTCTACCTGGCCTGGAGCTCTCAGTAAGCCACAACACAAATGTTGTCAGCCCTGTCCATGTAGCAAAATGAAAAAAGACGGGCTAAATGGACAATACATTCTGAGTATTCTCAGAAACTGAATTCAGGAATTTTCCATTTACAGTTGAAAAACTGAAAATTCCATTTACAATTAATAACTTGCATTAAAAAAAAAAAAAGTATATAAATCACTCTTTTTCCATAACAAAGCTTAAATCTGTTACCTGAAGCAATGTATCATCAAGTTGAAATGTCAGAGAGCAGTTTATGGATAGAAGGCATATGCTTGTACCCTGCACAGTTTTATTTCACTATTTAGGGATTACTTAGCACACATTAATGCCACAGAATGTTCTTCATTTTCCACACACTGCAAAAAAGTCTTACCTGGAGTATGGCATTTGTCACTTACTAATCTGAAAAGACTGAGACTAATTCATGATCTTGAAAAAAACAAATAGTAATGCCCAGATGTATCATAAAGGACATCTGAGAACAAAATTTGGCACATATTCCTTACAAAATTTGTGTCTTGATGATTGACGATAGGTCTACTAGACAAAACAGCCCAGTTGAAGACAAAGCTCCTTCTCTGAGCATGCAACCAAAATGAAAGAAAGAAAAGCTTATGAGAATTTCTCAGCAATTTATACTGAACCAGGTGGTGCAAAGTTGGCACTGGAATGCTGTCTTGATTAACATCCTGATTTGGACCAGATGCTGCTAGATATAATACCAACAGTGCATCAATTTCAGACGAACACAGAAAAACCCTTTTATATGTGGGCAAGACTCATCTGGAAAAAGACAGAAGTACAAGAGCATTTATGGAAGCCTCATGAAGATTGACCCACTTTCATAAATGAGTAACAGTACCATTTTAAGAGAATCTTCTGAATATACATACTCAATACAGGAATCATGTGAGCAGAGAAATAACTTTATTAACAAAAGTGACCAGTTTCTGGGCTTAAATCTTTGAATCAGTTTAGCTCTAGCATGAACATTTTCCTGAGCCACAGTATTCCACCTTTGACATTCTACTTTTCCTCTGTTTCTGGGACAGTTTCATAGAAACTGAAGTACTTGTATTAATAGGTTTTGGGGGTTTTTTTCATTATATTGTCCATTAGGAACAGGACAAATATGAACAGAACACCCCTGATCACCTTCCTTTCTATTAGCTGTCCTTTCACTCTGAGAACTAGCCTCACCATGGCATTACCTTTTATAAATCTTGAGAACAATACCAATGCAAACTTCAGCACTATGCTGCAAATAAGCTGAAACAGGACTTACAGTGCTGCTGCAAACAAACATGCTGCGCAGGTTCATCAAAAGATCTAACAGGAATATTTACAGTGAAAGTAAAGGATGATGACTTTTATTTTCCTTTGTGTTACAAAACAAGGGCATGCACCGTCCAGACACTTTTCAGTCTGTATTAACACAAAGGGATGCAGCAAAAGGTTTCATGAGACAAATAACAGCTCACTCCTGTCACAGAGGTAGGATCACCCCTTTCTATGTCCCTTCTCCACTGCATATTCCTGCCACTCACATGCCACCAGTCCTTGGTGCCAGTCTGATCCCTCATCTGTGACCACTCAGTCCACTGACTGTCAGGAAACCAACATGAAGAAAAAAAAAAAACCAGTCTGCTAAACTAGCAGTAAACTAAACAAGCACGGAGATTACAACCACCACATACACACACTTTATACCCCATGCCAACACAAGAAGAAAGCAAGATGACAAACCCCAAAGCAGAGCTCTCAAGTGGTTCCCCCATGAAGCCTCATTCTAGCCATTCCCTCATTTCACAGGTCTGAACATAAATCTAGAAAGGAATTTGAAAACATCTTTTGACAGCTATCCATAATATTGTGAACTAGGTAAGTGCTTCAGTGAATCAACAAGGTCTTCAGGCTCTAGCTCAGAACTGCAGATATTTTTTTCTAATTCTCATTCCCTTGAGTCTGAAAACTTATTCCCTGTTGAATAATGAAGTATCAACTAATGACTCCAGTTCTCGTTTTGCATTTGCCCTTTTTTATTTGTTTGCTTTGGAGGGGATTTCTTGCTTGTTTGTTTTTTGGTTTAGCCTTTTTTATTTCCTCAATAAAACTCATCCTCCTCCTCATTTGGAGCTGCTACTGGATTTTGCTGGCCTAACTTGTTTGTTTGCATCCTGAGGTTTCCTCTAGGCTCTGTTTGTTCTCAAATATATCTGGAATCTTTCTTCTCCGTAGTCCTTGGCACGCATCAGCACTACGTCTTCATAAGCTTTGCAATACAAGACCTAAGGTGAGACAATTCTGAATCTGCACCCCCAATGACACAACTGTCTAACCAGAAGGGATTTATGTTGGTTCTTTTCAAACCAGACAAATCTATCTTCCTGGCATGTCTTTTTCCAGAGTGCCTAATAGCTTAGTCAAGATAATGGAAATGGCAGAAAGGCAAACACAGAAGTAAAGGTGTCAAAGCCAACTTCTCTTTGCCTCAAAAATCCTGCACCTATTTCAAAGAATTAGCTGTGTATAAACAACCCTGCCTTGGAAAGCCACAGTGACAACTTTGCCCTTTCTCTTCTGCAAACACTCTATAATTGCAAAACAAAAGACAGATAAGGTCCCTTCTCCAAGGAAAATGGCACAATGATCCAGAGATGATGCAATTGTGAAAACAGTAAGAAGTATCAATTACTTCAGCAAGCTAAAAAAGCATCCACTTCAAAACAAACACACACAAAAGGTGGGATTTTTCCCCACACAAAACACACTTAGACAGAAAAAACCCACCATTGTAAGATATTAGAGAATTCAGTAACTGAGAAAAATCAAGGCTCTAGCCATTTACACAGCAGCAAGCACACTCAGAGAGCTGCAACACTGGAAAAAACCCAGACAAGTGGAAGGAATATGAAATGTTTAAACCAGTCTCTAACTAACTAAGACACTGCACAAAACCCTTGCAAACATGCAGGTTTTTCTACATGTTCACTAGGGGAGTTACGTTTTGACTGAATGCTGGAGATTATGCTCCCAGCTGAATCACAGGTACAAAGTATGGCAGTTTTTATGTTCTGATCTCCCATGCAAATGCCACATGGAGCAAAAGCTCTACTATGCATTACTCACATGCCCACAGGCAGTTTGGTTCTATAAAAAACCCCAAACACAGCAAAACTAAGACAAACCATACAAAGCCTAAGAGCTACACACGTCTGTAAGGCAACCACAAACAAACAGCACTGCATATCCTCCCTAGCATCCCCCTTCCTCCCTTTTCTCCCTAGGCTGGCCAAGGGGAAAGATGGTTGTGGGTTATTCCCCTACCTGCAGAGCAGCAGCACTGCAGAAAGTGGTTCTCTCGGCTTCCCACAGGACAGAAGCCTAGAAATGTTGTGGGCCGCTGGCAGAATGGTTGCCTTTCTGTTCCTGGGTTCTACATCCCTCTGCCATAATTCTAATGCACTGTTAATTTATTGCTACCACCACAATTCCCTAATGTCAGGCTGAGGCACCCACACACCCAAAATCTCCACCGTGCAGAAAGTGCCTGGTTTTCAGGAAGAGCTACACTGAACCATTTTATGTGCCCCAAGTGAACTACTCCAAGCTGGCTCCCATGCTCTGCAATGTTGCCAGATGCTGGTGAGCCACCCCAGTCCCACAGGCCCCCTGTACTCTCGCACAGACAGTTGCTTAGCTGTCCCTGCTCTCCTTAACTTACAGGTACAGCTGCTTCCCACCTTTGTTCCTCGCTCCCTCCAGCTTCCCATACCTCAGACCACAAGGTCTTTTAGTAACTGCTTCAGATATGCACAAATCACTTGGCTAGCAGATTGCTCTGTACAGTACTGAAGGCACCGTAACACTAGAGAAAACAGTGGATAAAAATCCCCAAACAAATGCAGTTTTCTCTCCCGCTCCCTCCTCCAGCTTCAGAATCCACCTTCCTAAACCTGTTGCAGTCTCTCCTCTTTACACCAGAACTCATCCATCACTAGCAGGGGTCTGAAATCTGTTCATCCGCAATAGGAATGAGTTTTCCGTTTCTTAGACTACAGCTTAAGAAATCTGCAAGCAAGCAGAGCTACCCCGAACTACAGCTCCCCATGCTTTCCAGCAGCAGCCCCGCTGCACCCGGGCTGCCGACACCAACCCCGCGGTGTGCAGGGGCAAAGCTCAGCCTCACGCGGCGACAGCCAGACCGACAGCCCCGGCAGCACGGACTGACTCGCCGCTTCCCGGTGTCACCGCAGCGCAGCGCGCAGCGCTGCCCTCCTGCCGCCGCCGCAGCCAGGCCTGGCCCACTGGCGCCCCCCCGTGGGCCGCAGCGGCACCGCGCCAGCCGTCCCGCCGAGTGCTGCCCTGCGGCGGCGCGGGGTGAACCGCGGCGAGACCACCCTCCAAGGCCGGCATCGAGACCCGCGCCGAGCAGCACCGCACGGAGGATACTCGTAACGCACACCAAAGGGATGGAGCAACACACTAGAGAACGTAGGTTCGCGATAAAAAGTGCTTTTGTTTAGTCTGTGAGGACTGGAGGGCTGTTTGTTCGGTGCAGTGGTTGTTTTCGGTTTTGGTTGGTTGGGTTTGTGTTGGCTGTTTGGGGGTTGTAAGGCTTTAAAAATAAACGTCTCTGAAAATACCTTGAAGTGGTAAGACTTGTGAACTGCAGTGTCCGTGGTCTGCCACAAAAATGGGACTGCCCTTCTGGAAGGCTGAGATGGTATTTCCACAAAGGCTGCTTAGAAGACTCACTTGCTGAACCCCCTCTGTACCCTGCTGGAGTGCGCCGGACAGTGCACCGCTTTTTAAACCTCCAAAGCAGCAGTTTGATCTATTAGTTCTTAAGTAAATTTTAACAAAGTTGTCTCCCGGCTCTTCGCAACAGAACAGAGCCATAGCTCAAAGCCGCATTGTAACACGGAGAATTCTGAAGTCAACTACAGAAATGCAGTTTAACGCAGTGGGATGTTGAGGTGATTGAAGACAACCATACAAGCTATATACTGTATATACCAGAGGAAGCACTTTGCGCTTTATTAACACAGAAGGTATGTGGGCAAGTTTTACTAACGTCCTCTAAAGCTTACCTGGTCTCTTGGGTCTTACCTGTCAATATGAGAAAACAGCAAAAATAAGGACACAAACATTTCCTCCCAAGAAGTTAAAGAAGTAGTAATGATCCAGTAACTACTGACTTGCCATTTGGGTATTTAAACCGGACAACAGGGTATCGTAAGTACCTGAACCACTTAACACTTCAGTCATGTTAAGGTACTCTCTTTAATGAAAGACTGGAACAATGTTGAGAGAATGTAAAAGTGGTAAGAAAATAAACAAAAAATGTCACGTTTTAGGAGATCTTACTTGAGAGAAGTTTGCCTTTTGGCTGTGCTTTACCTTCTTTTGCTGCACAAGTTTAATACACTAACCCTGCTCCCCTTTAGAAAAACTGCTGTCCTCACTACTGTGCCAAAAAGATCACCTTACCCACAGACTGTCCACGAGGAGGATTTCCAGCAGCGTGTGAGAACAGTCAGAGGTTACACGAGAGACTGTGACCCACAGATGGGCTGCACTCCAAGATGGTACTAGCTGATCTCAATGGTGACCAAGATGGGGGAGATCCCAATAAAGTGCAAAAATGCCAATGTCATTCCATCTTCAAAAACTAGCCAGGAAACTACAGGCTGACCAGTCTGATTCTGGTCTTTGGAAAAGTCACAGAGCAAGACCTCTGTAAGAGGAAAAACATTACAGTCTGCTCAGCCAAACAGATGGGTAAAAATCGGGTGGATAATTGGCTTAGAGATAGTACTCACGCTCTACCATGACCACAGTAACAGAGCGAACTAAGGGGCCTTACCTGTGACCCATTCTGCCTAGTAACTTTATCAGTGACCTGGGAGGAATCACTCCTATCAAGTTTGCAGCTGACACCTAACTGGGGGTATGTGCTGGAAAGCAGAGCTGCCATCCAGAGGCATGGTGGAGGAACAGGGCCTTGTAGTTCAGCAAGGAGAAAGTCAGAACCCCAGGCAGGGGTCCAGACTAGACACTGCTGCCCCTGGCAGCAACTCTGCAGAAAAATCCTTGGGGCCCTGGGGAAGAGTGAGTTGCACCTGGGGCTGCCAGCAGCAAAGCCAGCAGCATCCAGAGCTAAAGTAGCACAAGGAGATGGAGGGAAGTGATGATCCACCTTGGCTTAGCACTTCTTAGACCACACCTACGTAAGATACTAAGTCCTCTGGACTGGACTCCAGGACACTGCTGAAGTGGAGTGAGCCCAGCAGACACCCACCAGCTCAGGGACTGGAGCATCTTCCTGGCAAAGGGAACTGAAGGGATGAGGCTGCTTCAGCCTGGAGAACAGAAGGCCTTGGGGCACCTTAGAGCTGCCTTCTCCTTCCTACAGGCAGGTAGGTCACTGACAAGACAGAGCCAGGCTTTGTTATGGTGGCTGGATGACAGACAACAGGCACAAGCTGAAACAAGACAAATTGAGACTGGAGATCGAAGGAAACCTTTCTCCTTACCGGAACAGTGCAGCAGCGGTGCAGGTTGCTCTGAAGCATTGTGTGGTCTTGTATTCTTGGACATTATCTAGATAGACTGCATAAAGCTCTAAGCCACATGGGTCTGACCTCCTTGCCGATTCTGTCTGAGCAGGAAATCAGACTGATTTTTCCAGCCTTAACTGTGGTGTAAGACTGTCTACAGTGCTGTCAAGCTTCAATGAAAACTGAAGGTCTAGTGAGCTCTTTAACCTTTCATCAGTCTTGCCTGTTAATCTAATAGGTGAACAGAAACTCACTGTCATAGAAGAAAAACACATAAAAGTTTTAAAAACCTACTAATTTGGATCCACAAGTCTGCATGGTATCATCTTTCACTGTTCTGAAGACTGGGAGGAGGGGCCTTCATTAAGTACCATTACACTGCTGGTTATGAGCGCTCATCAGAAGCACAAAAAGAACTGCAGGAGGCAACAACAAAAAGTCACGTGCCAGAGCTCAGTGCTGCTCCACCTGCAGTCAGTATAAAACTCAAATTCAGTAAAACCAGCACTGGACACAAAACATACAAGTTTTTTGGATCAAAACCTAAGTTTGTTGTTTTAAATATATGGAAAAAAAAAATCAGTTCCATAGACCACAGAACTTATCAAAGGTGGAGTAAAAATGAGAAGACCTGCATTCACCTTTATCAAAGAAAACAGGAAGCAGATGTGCTGCTGGCATGTGGAATGATAGCAGAGCCCCTATATTAGCAAACTAAATTGCCAGTGCAGCAGTAAGAGGTACATCACAGTTCTCACAAAACAGCGCAGGGCATGTGAGGGTTTCCTCAAGCCACCCAACTCATTAGCAGAACCATGATGTTTGCTTTTGAAAAGGTCTGCTGTGTCTAGTCTTCAGGCCAGGGATTACGGAACTTCAGTAATGGAAGACTGAATTCTTATGTAAGTAAACTGATTAAAACTTGTAACATGTACAAAGTTCTTTGGATGAGAAGTGGCATATGAAACAGCTGTTAATCCTCCAATCTCCTTAGGAGTGAGAGAAGGTTCAGAGAGTACAGTCAGCTAACAAGCATGCTCTGCAGCAGTCAAGAGAAGGGGATATGAGAAAGCTACTAGTTTCTGAGATGGCTGTTAATTGCAGGAGTCTCATTTTACTAAAAGTGGAAAGGGACTGCATAAATACCAACCCTTCAGAGTAACTTTGATAAAACACAATGTAGAATTTCCATAACAGATAAACCCTCAACAGTTGAGGAAAGCTCACAAAGAGGAATGACTACCACACAACCAGTCTAACTGCTGATAACTAAAAGAGGCTTTTCTTTAAGGTCTACCAGTTACTTGGCACTATATTCCTGACTCACACTAGAAACTGCTAGACAGATTTTCAGTCTCTGGAACAATCATCTGGTTATTGGCTTCAAGACTCTGCAGTGTCCAACATCCAGGAACAGTAACTGATCAACCCCTAATCAGCAGCCAACCAGCTCCATCCATGCTAAGGTATAGTATCTAATCTGCATCCATCACAGCCTGGGAGAAAAGAGATGTTACTGAGAAAATGCGTACTACTAGAAGAGAAAATGAGAAATAAAATTTAGCTTCCTTCTTTTTCCTGTTGTACTATTAGCTATGTGACCTATACTAAAAGCTACCCTTTGTAGAAAGTTCTCTTTTGCCAATGAAAAGATTATCCCAGGTAACTCGCAACTTGGAGGGGAGGAGAGACTTGTACAAATATATAGATGCATGCGCATGATCATTCCTACAAATAAAGTCTATCACATATGCTCTCTAGAGCTACTCACCTATTTTTCCCTTCCCTTACTCTTTTCTTCCTTTGATTTTTGATTTCCTAGCTAAATAAGTTTTCAGATACTCTAAATACACCAATTAGGAACTCCACCTGTGCATGTGATAATACATAGGGCAATACTGAACAGTACAAGTCTTCATGTACTCTACCATATTAATAAAAAACCCCAAAAATCTTTTTAGATTCCCCCTGAGAAAATACCAAGGTGAAAAGCATAAGAGGATGGCCACTGGTTGAATGAAACCTCCACTTCCCTTCTTCCTTCTGCCCATTCCCTTTTCCTCTCTGTGCCTCCCTCCTTCCTGCGGTACAGAAGCAGTAGATCAGACAACTATCTACTTTATTTTACTATCTATTGACAATTATATGCTCTATGTTCAGTCTTATTGCTGTCCTGCAGCTGCAAGATTGTATTGGGAAGAAACCTTTTGTCTGGCTGGGCTACCATAGCCTTTAGGGCACACCCCAGCATGTGTTGACTGCCAACAAATGTTGGGGAGCACAAGACCTCATTTTGAGGACATCAGGACAACATGAGCAAATCCAGTTCTACTCCAGATATGAATAAAAATCCATGTGCACAACCCACCTCTTTCCAAGCCCAGCTTTTCCACTACAATAAAACAATGGGAAAACAAGAATTTTCCATCCTCTTTCCTGTTATACATTCTATTTTACTTTCTTCTCCAGAAATTTCAATAAAATAATATTTTTTTTCAATTCTCTGAGAAGATGGAGATGTGTAGTTCAAAATGCAAGAGCACAAATCATTTAGACAGCACCAACATATGCACACAAATCCTGGGCAGAGTAAACAAATACAGTCAGTAAATAAGATTTAAAAATGGTTTGCTGTCCCACTGCTGCATTTTGTCAGTACGTCATCATTCCGATTAACGTGTGCATTTCTGGCCTTGCCTGAACTCTTGGCACACTGTACTATGCTGGATGGTGCCAGAGGACCAGCTGGTGTCATGAACACTAACTTCAGACCTGAGGTGACAAAGAAGCATGTCTGGTAATGATGTTAACTTGCCCTTCTTAAGCCTTTTGATAGTGAAGGCAATGGCAGTGCAACAATCCTTAACCCACACAGGACAAATCAGAGCAAATACAGCTGTCTTTAAAAAGACATCTGTCCTACAGATCTGAAGACTCTGAAACAGTACCTGTAGCAGAAATCTGAATAAGGCAAGTGAATTTCTCATTACAAGGAGAAGGCTGCTAGCTTGGTAAATGTAATTCTACCACTGCTTCTGCCACAGAGTGGCTCTATCAGAACACTTAAATGTTTCAAAGACAGATGCTATTTTAGACATCCAACACGCAACACTCGAGTGTGATTTAGGGAAGAACTAGTCACTGTTACAGTAAATGTTACGGATCCATACAGGGAATTAATGGTACATTCTATGAGGCTAAGAACTCCGGGGTGGGGGGGGGGGGGGTATTAATTCTGGAGGAAAAAAGGGAAATATAAGTCTTGAAATTGACAGTGAGTTATTACACAGTTTAGACTTTAGCTACTCAGTGCTTTGTTCCGTAACTGAAGAAATTTTACAACTTCACAGACATACAAATAAATAAAATTCAGCATTTGTGAAGTACCCAGACAGAGTAGCCATGATTGCCACAGAAAGACCCACAAGAAAGATTTCCACAAAATCCTTCAAACACAAAAAACAATCGGTCATGACAGAAAAAGAACAGCCTTCTACGGACAAGTAATTGACTAAGTGTCACAAAGCGTAAGAGTAAATGGTCAATTCCTGCAATGGAGGAAGGCCACTTTCAAGATTTCTCAAGGATCTGTTATGGATTTCCTGTGGCTAAGGTGAGCAGTAAACATCCAGTTGTTCAAAATAGTACAGACTAAAGATTCATGGAGGAACACTGTAAGACTAAACAGACAGGAGAACGGTAGGTGACATCCTAATAAGCTGATGGGGTTTAAGCTGACCATTATATTACTCAGGAAAAAGATTTTGGGTTATGATAGTCTCAGGAAAACGAAAGTTTGGTTCTTGATAGCTCTCAAAAAAATAAATCGAGTGTTCGAAGGACAAGAACATCATCACAACATTGTATAAATCTATGTCTCAATCTAACCATACTTACACTGAACACTATTTTTTTATTCCCCTTATCGCAAAAGGGTAACAGAACTGGAAAACCTTCATACAAGAGCAAAAAAGATTATCAAAATATGGAATAACTTTTTCTTCAAGAAGCAATCTAAGCAGTCTTGGGTTTTTCATTCTGGAAAAGAGAATTTTTGAGAGGTCTGACAAATTTGCAACGCTTTAAGTAGGTTCTAAAGAGTGGTGGTACCAAGTAACTGCACACTGCCCCTCCCAGTACAAGAATTAAGAGACGCTGAATTAAGTTCATCCGAGATAGCTTCAGAAAGGACAAGACACGGTTCATCATGTAACTGGTAGTTCACTTAAAGAACCAGCAGCTCATTGACAAAGGAGGTCTGGATTCTGCCTGACTTCACAAAGAAACGACATATTCAGAGATTAAAATCTACTTAATAAGGACACAAACCACAACTAACTCAGAACTGCCTGCCCTTAAAAGAGTTGGAAACTTGTAAGGTATCAGGTAACAGTTGCACATACACTTTTCCTGTTCTTACTCCTCCACAGGCATTTGTTTACAGCTATTGTAAAACATGTTGTTGGTCAAGAGACGTATTTGGACTGACCCAATATGGCCGTTTCTGTGTTCCAATTCTACCTTCAGAAAAGTGTTCAAGAAGCAGAAAAGAACATGAGGCAACACCACCTCTGTTTTTCTCCAAAACTGTTAACAGCAGCTAATTAAATTACCACCACCCATCCTGTGCAATGAATGACTCATGGGTCCTATGGGGAAAGGAAGAGGGAAAACAAAGCAAATACAAGTAATTAAAGACTACACAAAACACACATGTAACACAGAAGGCAAATTAGGCAGGATTAACTTGGTTGTACATTTCCCAATCTAGGCTAGCTTGTCTTTGCCACCAGACAATTCTAACATCTCCTGTGAACAACTCCTGTTTCTAAAATGGCATAGAAAATTTCCAATAGTTTGGAAGAGTCTGATATATGCATCTTCTGATGGAGAATGCCACTCACACATCAGAATCAATGGAATGGAATATGTGAAGAATCTGACCTGATTCCCTGGAAAGAGACCACTGTGTAAAGCATCAAAGACAGTGCTTTAAGCTAAACTGTCTGACCTTGTACTCAAGCAAATACACCAGTACTCAAGCTATGTTTTAGCAGCTAAGCTGGGCAGCCATTCCAGGCAGATAAAAGGTATATATGACCATATAGATACAGACGTTACTGAACAAGAAGCAATCAGATGTTAGCACATTGGCAAGGTAGTGTTTTGACATTGGTATCAGAACATCACATATATAGCTGCCACTTATAAAGATACTGCTGTAAAAGTTATTCTGCATTTTCTGCATTGGATCATAACCAGAAAGCGATGACTGATTATGTGTAAAAACTGAGCAGTGTTTACCAGTACTTGCATCTGTCAAAGAAGAGGTGAGATTATCTCTTTTTTTGTCATACTGGCTTCTTTCCTAGGACAGAATCTTCAGAACTAGTGAATACTAAACAGGGATGAGTTTCACAAAGGCCGATTCTGTTTTAGCAGGAAGAGCAAAACACTAATTTCTGAATAAGTTTCTACGCCTGACGGTGGCTGCCAAATGTACAAAGGAGAGTTGAAGTATACATGTACAGGACTATAAAATACCATTTGTAGGTTACATTGTGAAAACCTGAAGTTTAATGTCTTCTCTAAAAATGTTTGCTGTTCAATGCAAATATTTTTTGAATACCTGTATAAATGTTTAATCCTTAAAATGCTAGTAAATTTTTAACTCCAGAACTATATTGCAGCATAATGTTCCACTACAAAAAAAAAATGTGCAACATTTATTAAAGGAAAAAAAAAATATAAAAATCTGAGATCTGCTGTCTCCCTGGTTTTTGAAAAAGATGATCCAGGAGCATCTGCTTTATCACCTCTACAAAAGTTATTCATTTTCCTCTGTAACATCACTACTCTAAGAAGAGGGTCCCAGATTCTGCAGTGGCCTCTGAAACCAGATATTCAGAGACATTTAAAAATTGACAAGCTTTTTGTTTTCAAAGAGAGCTGAAGGTATTTTGTTTCCATAGCATTTTTAGACAAGAGATGGGAAAAGACTTATGTCATGCTTTAAAGGAGCACCAGTTATTTATCTAAGTGTATCACTGTCATCACATTTTTGGCATCCATGTTTCCTTTTTCTAAAGAAAATGCATGGCTAGTAAGCTTTATCTAGTGACAGCAATCTGCTTTCCTGAATTGTCATAGTTTTGTCACTTCTCAGTTTGCATGTTAAACTAACATCCTTGAAATACTTCGTGTACACACAGATGTGCACACACACAGCCCCATGGTTCTGGCCTCCACATGTAATTATTTCACTCAGCGTGCATTCATGCTGCACTAGTCAGTTATTTCAAATTCAATAAGACACGAGGCACTTCATTTTCAGATTTCTCCTTCAGAACCCAGCTAATTTGTTCTCTTTTTAATTGCAACATACCCAATTGGGGGGTTTCATTAACTTTCTGCATTGAAGCACTATCTAGGAAATCTCTTTGTGTACAGTTGTCGTGGTTTAAACCCAACCACAAACCTCGTTCACTCACTCCCCCCACTTCTTGCCCTCCCCCTGCTCCTGGAGGGACGGAGAGGAGAATCAAAAAGAATGCAACTCCCACGGGCTGAGATAAGAACAGTTCAGTAACTAAGGTATAACACAAATCACTACTGCTACCACCAATAATAATAATGCTAAAAGAAATAACAAGAGGAAAGAATACAACACCTTAACACCAGCCGACCAATAAGTCGCCCCACTCCCCCCAGCCGAGCACCGACCGATACCTCCTCCAACCCTGCAGTCCCTCTACCCCCTTCCGGGTCACTCCAAGTTACATCCTGGGCATGACGTGCTGTGGTATGGAATACCTCTTTGGCTAGTTTGGGTCAGGTGTCCTGTCTCTGCTTCCTCCCGGCCTCCCCTCCTCCCTGGCAGAGCATGAGGCTCAGAAAGTCCTTGGCCAGACCAAACATTCGAGCAGCAACTGAAAACATCGGCGTTATCACCACTGTTCCAAGGCCAAAAGATCAAAACACAGCACTGCACTAGCTCCTAAGAAGGAGAAGAATGACTGCTGCTGCTCAACCCAGGACAACAGTTTAGACAAGTGAACTGATTTACAACTGAATTTGTTTACATACCAAGACTATGCCAGACCATGTTTTTATAACACTCAATTCAATGTCATCTACAAGAGCCCACTTCCCATACTAAATTACGGTTTTCAAATAGTATATTGATATTGTAACTTATGCCACAGTCTGTTCAACTTCTGTGTATCTAATCATTTAGTATCTGCTGAAAGATGAAATAACATTTTAATTTTTATGCCCAGAGTCTGTCAGTCAACAGATTCAACAATATCAAGGAAGATTTAAAACACGCGTAATTCACAGCAGTTAATTAAGTACTTATATTATCCAGGGAACAATTTTCTACCCTTAGATTGCAACAGCTCAGGCACTTCAGGACAAGGGAGTGAACATTTACACCTACATCCAGAAACTGCAGCTGTTTCTCAGTCTCCTGACCTGGAAGAAACAAGCTGCTACTAGCAGTTAAAGATAAGCAAACTAACCATTGGCAGTCTAAGTCCTTGCTAGACAGTGCCACAGGATGAAGAGGACTATTTGAAGAATGACACATACAAAAGACCAGCTAAGTCTGCAATTTTTTGTGATAAATTCTGTTACGAAGCACAGTTACAGTATCGAAGAGAACACATAATCTTGGTTCTTTTAAATTCTCCATGAACTTATGGAAGAAGCTTGAAAACATCAGGAAAAAGAAACTAATAACAGATTTAATAGTTGAATGTCGACTTGGAAACTAAGGGCAAAGGACCACACAGTCTCTAGTATTCAAACCCACACTCCTGGAAAGGAGAAGGCAATCACAAGCATTTCTCGCATAGGAAATCAGTGGTTTCTACTCACTTTCCCAAATTTAGCAGGATTTTTCTCAGCAGTTTTACATGAAACCACACACACTGTGAATGGCAATCTCTTCTCAGTTTTAATACACAAAGACTGCTTTGCAACTGTAGCAAGTCAAGCCCTCAGTCAACATCCACATGGTTTAGAAGCATTCAATCTTCATGGACTAGCCCTGTAGAATGTGTTTTTTTGTGACCAGTCATGCAGCGCACACAGTGAGCAACAAGACAACTGAAGCAGACAGCAATTTAACAATACGTGGTATGAAACAGTCAAATTAGCAACGCACAAGCATTAGCTAAAATAATGACTGGAGGTCAGGCAGAAAAACAGATCGTGTTCAGCTGAGTAGTTTGCTTACAACAAATACCATCACTACTTCTGGTAAAAATTCATTCCCCAAACAAAGTGCAGTTATGCTATAGCTAAAAGATGGAAACCATCATAAGTATTCCAACGCATTAACCTGGATACCTTTAATTCTATTCAAATATTACTAAAAATCAGACCCTAAGACTTCAATTACACTGAATTACTTCAGCCATCAGGAGACTCAATCCAGTGCCACAAACTGACAACACTCAAGCTTTTCATTTAGGGCAGGGTAGATAAAACACATTGCTCAGTGGGTAGTCCACCTCCCAACAGACTGGAAACAAAGCAACAAACCTGGACAGTCTGGCCTCCGAAAGAAGCATCTTCTTGAACACAGATCTACCAGTCCACTCCAGTCATGTGAAACTGAGATCAGGTAACACTGAGACCACTGTCCCCCATTTGCCACATTCCCCCCCAGTACTTCAGAAAAGGCTACCATAAAACTAACCAAAGCACCTTCTCCAAATCCCACAGATGACCAGATAAATAGCTGAAACACAAATTCCCCCAATCCTTTTTTTGTCTTTTTAATATAAAGCTACAATAATTATCAGATTTAACGTAAAGTTTCTCTGAGGATGCACATTATCAGCTACTGAGAACCACAGCCTTAATCTTACTCACTATAGATCGAAGAAAACCAAACTGCACATTTGAAAAGCTGTGAATAAGAGCTCACAGGAACTTCAGACAGCAGCATGAGAGTATTCAGCACAATTTGATTATAAGGTAAAAAACACTGCTGGTAAACTAAAGATTAAGCATTGTGCTGACTCTTCCCACTTTCAGTGTGAACACAGGACTAGGCAGGATTACTGTTGAGTCACTAATTTCCACCTTCCACAAGAGCAGATATCCAAGTAAAGATCTGAGATGGACTATGTCAAACAACCTTGAACATATACTTTATCCTGCTCTGCCATCCCCTGCACACACTGTAAGCTGCAAGTCATCTCCAAGCTCCCCATAGTAGATTAAAGATTGACAGTATAAAAACTTCTAAGCCAGAAAACCAGCATTTCCCCAGAAAATAATGAGGTGAAACTGCCAGTGTTTTGAGCTTGCCCATACCAGAACAAATTTTTGAAGAACAACTTTCTCAGTCAGGAAACAGTACAAAAAGAAAACTAAGGAGCCACAGAGAACTTTAAAAGGAACCATTAGCAAAAAAATAACAAAATAAAGAAATAAAAAGGTATAGAGATGCCGATGACACCAAGCTGTGTGGTTCGATTGATACGCTGGAGGGAAGGGATGCCATCCAGAGGGACCTCGACACGCTTGTGAGGTGGGCTGATGCCAATCTCATGAAGTTTAAACATTCCAAGTGCAAGGTCCTACACCTGGGTAGGAGCAATCCCAGGCACAGCTACAGGTTGGGCAGAGAAGAGAATCAGGGGAGCCCTATGGAGAAGGACTTGGGGGTGTTGGTCGATGAGAAAATGAACATGAGCCGGCAGTGTGCGCTCGCAGCCCAGAAATACAACCGTATCCTGGGCTGCATCAAAAGGAGTGTGACCAGCAGGTTGAAGAAGGTGATCCTGCCCCTCTACTCTGCTCTCCTGAGACCCCACTTGGAGTATTGTGTGCAGTTCTGGTGTCCTCAACATAAAAAGGACATGGAACTGCTGGAACAAGTCCAGAGGAGGGCCACGAGGATGATCAGGGGACTGGAGCACCTCCCGTATGAAGACAGGCTGAGGAAGTTGGGGCTGTTGAGCCTGGAGAAGAGACGGCTGCGTGGGGACCTCATAGCAGCCTTCCAGTGTCTGAAGGGGGCCTATAAGGATGCTGGGGAGGGACTCTTCATCAGGGACTGTAGTGATAGGACAAGGGGTAACACGTTAAAACAGGGGAGATTTAGGTTAGATATAAGGAGGAAGCTCTTTACTGTGAGGGTGGTGAGGCACTGGAATGGGTTGCCCAAAGAAGTTGTGAATGCTCCATCCCCAGTGGTGTTCAAGGCCAGGTTGGATGAAGCCTTGGGTGACATGGTTTAGTGTGAGGTGTCCCTGCCCATGGCAGGGGGGTTGGAACTAGATGATCTTAAGTTCCATTCTAACCTTAACTATTCTATGATTCTAGGGAGAGGAGAACATTAGGAAACCTCATAGGAATTGCTGCTTACATGTCACAGATCCTAGACTTGAGACAATAAGCATTAAATTTGTAACAACTAAAAGAAGCCACCATAGAACAGGCAAAAGAAGGAGAAGTGCACTCTGGATGAACATTACATATACCTCCTTGGTCTCAGAATCCTCCCCAAATGTCCCTATATATACACAGCAGACGGGCAGTAGTGCAGAATGACTTTGATTCACAGACAAAACAGCTTAGCTTGTATAACAAGAGACCTTTTCCATTTAGACACAGCTCAATAAGTACAAATCTGATACATATTATGTCATCGATGCAAGAGACTAAGTGAAGCAGAAGCTGAGCCAGGAACATGTGTCCTGGGTTTAGCTGTAACAGTTACTATTATTCCCCTTCCTAGTAGCTGGTGCAGGGCTGTGTTTTGGCTTTAGCCCGAGAACATTGCTACTAATACACCAATGTCTCAGTTGTTCCTCAGTAGCACTTACTCTGATCAATGACTTTTCAGTCTCTCATGCTCGGCCAGTGAGGAGGGCCACATGAAGCCAGGAGGAAGCAAAAGCAAATACGTACATCCCTAACACCAAACAAAGCAAATGTAAAAGGCAAAGCACAAAGCCCCTGTGAGCACTTACAAAAAAGGTGATCTGGCTCCCCTCAGCAATATTCAGACATGAAAGAGGCAGATGTTACGAACTAGTCCTGACTAGATGGAGAAACCACTTCTGCTGAGACAAGATTGTCCATGGAAGAAGGAATTAGACAGGAAATTTGCAAACCTATATGGTTAGCCAAGCATAGTATTGCTGTGAGAACGATCTCAAATTTAAAAAATTTGAGCAAAATGGGTGGAAAAAAGAAGCATTAGGTAACTTTAACTAGTTAGTTAAAAAAGAAAAGCTAGTTAACTTTAGAGAATATAAAGCTTATGTAATACAAAAGAATAAAAACATACAATGACTCTTGTGTGGTAACACTACTCAAAGTGAGAAACAACTTGACACAAACTATTCTGCTGACAAAAAAAAAAGAACAAATAAACAAAACCAAGCTCAAATTCACTTCCAATGTGTTTTAAGTCTGAACACCCCAGTGATTCAAAGCTAGGCTGAACAAAAAGTAATAGCATAATACCAACCAGACTGATAATCATTTCTTTCTGGCCTTCATACAAATGTATTTCCAACTCTTCTGTGACAGCCGATCTCAGGTTCTACTTTTTCCTTCAGGTTACATCAACCGTGACTTGCCCTCAAGGTAGGACAGCCACTCTAAGACAAAGATTAAATAGTCAAGCACACAGCTAGAATTAGAAATGGTTTCACATTCTGCCATTGCCCTTAAATCGCTGTCTATGGTAGCTTCACAGAATCACAGAATCCCAAGGGTTGGAAGGGACCTAAAAAGATCATCTAGTCCAACCCCCCTGCAAGAGCAGGGTAACCTACAGTACATCACACAGGAACTTGTCCAGGCGGGCCTTGAATATCTCCAGTGTAGGAGACTCCACAACCCCCCTGGGCAACCTGTTCCAGTGCTCTGTCACTCTTACAGTAAAGACGTTCTTCCTGATGTGAACGTGGAACTTCCTATGCTCCAGTTTACACCCATTGCCCCTTGTCCTATCACTGGATATCACTGAAAACAGCCTAGCTCCATCATCCTGACACCTACCCTTTACATATTTGTAAACATTGATGAGGTCACCCCTCAGTCTCCTCTTCTCCAAGCTAAAGAGACCCAGCTCCCTCAGCCTCTCCTCATAAGGGAGATGTTCCACTCCCTTAATCATCTTTGTGGCTCTGCGCTGGACTCCTTCAAGCAATTCCCTGTCCTTCTTGAACAGAGGGGCCCAGAACTGGACGCAATATTCCAGATGCGGCCTCACCAAGGCTGAGTAGAGGGGGAGGAGAACCTCTCTTGACCTACTAACCACTCCCTTTCTAATGCACCCTAAGATGCCATTTGCCTTCTTGGCCGCAAGAGCACATTGCTGGCTCATGGTCATCCTCCTATCCACCAGGACCCCCAGGTCCCTTTCCCCTTCACTACTTTCCAGCAGGTCAACCCCCAACCTGTACTGGTACATGGGGTTGTTCTTCCCCAGATGCAAGACTCTACACTTGCCCTTGTTAAATTTCATCAAGTTTCTCCCCGCCCAACTCTCCAGCCTGTCCAGGTCTCGCTGAATGGCAGCACAGTCCTCTGGTGTGTCAGCCACTCCTCCCAGTTTTGTGTCATCAGCAAACTTGCTGAGGGTGCACTCAGTTCCCTCATCCAGGTCATTGATGAAAATATTATTCATGACTTCCCCCTCATAAAACCATGTTGGCTGTTCTTAATGACCCCCTCATCCTTGATATGCCTAGTGATGGAGTCAAGAATAAGTTGTTCCATCACCTTTCCAGGGATGGAGGTAAGGCTGACCGGTCTATAATTACCCGGGTCCTCCTTCTTGCCCTTCTTATAGATTGGTGTGACCTTTGCCATCCGCCAATCCTCAGGCACCTCGCCCGTTTCCCATGACTTACCAAAGATGATGGAGAGTGGCCTAGCAACGACCTCCGCCAGCTCCCTCAGCACCCGTGGGTGCATTCCATCCGGACCCATCGATTTACAGATGTCCAGATTGCATAGCTGATCCCTAACCCAATCCTCATCTACCAAAGCAAACTCCTCCTTTGTCCTGACTCCTTCTGGGGCTATAGAAATCCGGGGCCCTCGGCGAGAGTCTGCAGGAGTAAAGACAGAGGCAAAGAAGGCATTCAGCACCTCTGCCTTCTTTATATCCTCTGTCTCCAGGGTACCCACTTCGTTCAGCAGTGGGCCTATATTGCCTCTTGTGTTAGTTTTATTTGCTATGTATTTGAAGAAGCCCTTTCTATTGTCTTTAACCCGACTTGCAAGATTGAGTTCCAAGGAGGCCTTAGCTGTCCTAATTGCCTCCCTACATCCTCTAACAACTGTCCTATATTCCTCCCAAGCGGCCAGCCCCTCCTTCCATAATCCATAGATTCTCCTTTTCCACTTGAGTTTGCCCAGCAGCTCCTTGTTTAACCACGCCGGTCTCCTAGATCCCTTACTTGACTTCCTACTCATTGGGACGCTCCGATCCTGAGCTTGGAAGAAGCGGTCCTTGAATGCTAACCAACTATCTTGAGCCCCTTTACCACCTAGTACACTTTCCCATGAGACTTCCCTTAGCAGTTGACTGAAGAGGCCAAAGTTGGCCCTTCGGAAATCCAGAACTGTGGCTTTGCTAGGTATTCTATTCCTCCCACACAGGATCCTAAACTCCACCATCTCATGGTCACTGCAGCCAAGGCTGCCATTGACCGTCACCACTTCGACCAAACCCTCCTTGTTGGCGAGTACTAAATCTAGCAGCGCTGCTCTCCTAGTTGGTACGTCCACCATTTGCATTAAGAAATTATCATCAATGCACTCGAGGAACCTCCTAGACTGTGAATGACTGGCTGTGTGAGTCTTCCAGCAAATATCGGGGTAGTTAAAGTCCCCCACGACGACTAAGGCATGTAGTCGCGAGGCTACTTCCAGTTGCCTGTAGAAAGCCTCATCAACTCCTTCATCCTGATCAGGAGGTCTGTAATAGACCCCCACAACTGTATCACCCGTGCCAGTCTGCCCCTTGATTCGTACCCACAGACATTCCACTTGCTCCTCATCCGACCCCGGACAGAACTCAATACATTCTAGTTGCTCTCTCAGGTAAAGAGCAACTCCACCACCTCGCTTCGCTGACCTATCTTTCCTAAAAAGGACATAGCCATCCATGACCACATTCCAGTCATGTGAACTGTCCCACCATGTCTCTGTAATCGCCACTAGATCATAACCTTTAGCCCGCACACAGACTTCTAACTCCTCCTGTTTATTCCCCATGCTGCGTGCATTGGTGTACAGGCATTTCAGGGAGCCAGTCCTAGTACCCTTTTTCCCCTGCGGGACAGGGTCTAAAGAGCTATCCTTTCCCACAAGTGAAACAAGAGATTGATAGTCCTCCTTAGCCCGCCATCCTTCAATCCCTAGCATGTTCCTCTTGGGCTTGTCCCCAACAGGCCCAGTAAAATCCCCTCCCCCCTTCCTAACTAGTTTAAAGCCCTGTCAATAAGCCCTGCTAACTCCTGCCCCAAAACCCTTTTTCTTCTCTGGGACTGGTGTATCCCGCCTGTCACCAGCAAACTTCAAGAAGTATTTCCCTGTTGCGATACAGAATGTGCATGTCAGCAAGAGGGACTGACTACTCAGCAGGCACATTTAAACAAAACAAAACAAAAAAAATAGCTTTCAAGTTATAAGGTGGTATTTGTTACCACAGACAGGCATGCAATTTTGCAAGGAGAATGCTCAATAGACTTGCAGTTCACCTGCAGAATAGGAATGTTCTAAAAAGATAGAACCTACACGGTTCTTTCATTAACATGGTAAGCATCAGAAGTCTTTACTCCAGTACTTGATCAGCTTCTTGCTCAATAATTCTGAAGATTTTGTTAAGTGTTAATGAAAAATCTTAACAGTTTTTGATTAAGAACAATGATTTCAAAACTATCAAATATAAAAAAGAAAAATACTGTTGACACATGACTGTTAACAAAGAAATTACACCTTGGAATGAGTGGTTTTAATTCTTTTTGTTTGTTTGTTTTAAATGGCATGAATTCATCTTAAGCAGTGTCCGGAAACTAATGAAAGGGCTGTTTCTAAAAGGAAACTACATTTCTCAACATACAAGAAGCTCTGTGTGAGAAAGCTCCACCAAAATAAGTTTGTATTGAATTATTATTTGTATCTACATCCTGTTTAGCCATTTAGGAAAAAAAGTTTAGTTCATGTTTTGTAGATCCCTTTGTGTAAAGCTTTAAAAAGGCTTCTGCTAAAAAAGGGAGGGCCCCGGTACTTATATCCTCCAATTCACACTGTGTGGCAATTCAGAACCTTCAACCTGGATTTCCCCAACAAAAATAAAGCCATCCTTATTGTTTCCTCATGAAACAGTTGGTTTTAATGTTTAAGCAAAAGAAATACAAGGGGAATGTTGAACTATAGAAAGAAATAATCACCATTGAAAGACATAGGACTAGGCACTGAGACCACCTAAGGACCCTTTTCTGGCTTAATTACAGCAGCACTGCACTGAAATTTAATTAAGGTTTGCTTACGCTTTGGACACCTACTTGAAGTGACACCTACCTCAAGAAGCTACAGTTTACATTCAGGTGGCTCCTTATCTTCAAGCTAGTTACGCAAGGACAGCACACCCTCTCACACTATCTTACAAAGAAGCTTCCAGCATACACATATGCGGTCTCTCATGATTATGTAATAGGTCTTTTAGAGCCTGAAGCAAGCCTAATTACTCAGGTTAGTCTTCAATAAAATCCATGCTTCTCCTTTACACACATTTCTGAAGGCAAATGTAGTTGGGTTCCTGTCAAAACCAAAATAAGAGTCCAGCCAAAGCGGAGCAGGAGATGAAAAGTATAAGTGGAACACCCTCGTCCACAAGGAGTGAGCATAGAAGATCACAGACAGCATTAAAAGAAATCAACCAGCACAGAAATCAACCAGCACAAAGGCAGATTTACACCTATTTCCTGAGACCTGAGGACACAAACTGTTAAAGCTGATCATTTTTATTTCATACCACATTCTGAGAAACCTGGATAAGGAGCCAAAATGAGTCTGAAGATTTTTACAGCACAGAAGGTACTACAGATGCAGACACTCATTGGATACAAACTACCATAGGACCTCTCTGACCCCATACATAATTGCTTTTAATTTCATTTATTAATATTGTTGGCTGACCAAGTAGAAGGTCATACACTAGAATAATCCTGTATTTCACCACAAGAAATACATTTTGAAGTACAACTTATATGCTATATTTCTGTAAGAGAAGATTAAAACAAGCCTTGGGGAGAAAGAAAACCAAAAAAGCAGTAGTTCCAAAAACCACACCAAGACCAACCAACCCTCAAAAATACCACATCACAACTGTGAAGTCCTCACCACACAGAGATGTTTGTTTAAATTATCTCAATCTCATGATCACTGTAAAATGTATTTAATTTTATTAAACCACCGTTCCACTTTCAGGCTTTTTGAAAAAAACGTGTATGACACAGAGTTCTAAAAACATATTTTCTATCACATTTACAGAGGTACAGAGGTACTTTCACATTACAGAGGTACTTCTAAGACAAAAAATGTGCTCAAATTATCAAGATACTTGTCGCGTGACACCGCACAAAAGCAACTGACTCTTCCATGCTTGAGCTTTATTTTATATAAAGATGCAACTCAATTAAATACTATAATAATATCTATATAATAATAAATAGATAACAACACAATCTATTTTAATTGTATGGTAAAAAAACTTGCTGCTTCTTCTCTTTCCTCTTGAACTTCATTCCCTTCTGGTTGTTTGCTGGGATCTGTCTTAAGCAATGGAATTCACATTAACTTTCCTGAAAAATGCAGCAGTCAAACATTAATTCCACCACATAAAACAGTTTAGAACTGCTGCTCAGAGACTGTATACAGGCATTTAAAAATTGGGAGATTCCAAAACCAGCTGTACATTGTCTCTTAAACACACTGACTCGGCTAGATTTGACGTAGATCAGCTTTGGCATTTTGATAGTGACAGCACTGAAAATTACATTCTTTGCCACATACTGCTATTCGCCCCTTCAGTTCACAGGGGAAATCCAAAATTGGTGAGGAAAATCAAGAAGCTGTCCTCCATGAAAAAGTACTAAAATTCTAACAGATGTTAAATTTTCAAACCAAATATAGTTGGTAAGTAGGACCATATCATTGAACTGCAGATAAAGAAAAAACCTAGAAAACCTGTGCCAATTCTGTAATCCAATGTTATGTTAACATAACACTAAGTAATGAAAGTTAACAAGAACTGTCTGAAGATCAAATAACATCTGGACCATGACTTCTAAAATAAATGCATATTTTTCCTTAGAAACCCACTAATATCTGCATATACCCATGATGTGTTGGTGAAAATTCTCCTAGCACAGTCAGAACCTCCATTTGAGATCACTATCAAAGCTTCCAACAAGATCAACAAAAAGATGCTTAACTTTTAAGCATCCCAAAGCTATCTGTTTCACACATGTTAAAACAGCCTTTTTATTCACTGGTTTATCTAACTCACTGCTTTATCTAACAACCTTTTTGACTGCCACCCCTCAGCTTTATTAATGAACAACACAGTGTTACCGAAAGCTGAACCAAGGACAATCTGACTCAACTTATCCTTCAAAATATGCACCTACTCGTTTTTCAAGAAAAATCTGTCTTCTGAAAATACTCGTCTACACAGTATTTTGGTACATTCTGATGGTGATCTGTTTCTTAATCCATGTACTATGGTTTATAAAGGCATCTGAAAATTTAAAATAGACATTCTACTTCATTTATTACATGAATGCAATACAGATGGACAAGATACAGAATTTATTATGAATTTTGCACCTACATTAATATAAACAATCCCCCCCCCCCCCAATTGAAATATGGGTTTGTAAAAGCTATGAGAAACTCCTTAATCAAGTGCCTTTTGGATAAACTCCAAAGCAAACCAACCTGACAGAAGATAAACTTTCTAGACTACACATTAAGTCTAAACAGAAACTTGCAAATAACAGTAAGTAGAAAGTGGACACCTTAACTGGGTTGAAATCTGTACTTTGTTTACCTCTTCAAATGCAGCAAGGCACTAAACCATTTGATTTATTTTATACGAAGCAAGAATTATCTGAACAAAAAACAATCACTTAGATTTACAGTTTAATCATCATTACCATATTAATGCTTATGCATAAAAAAGTGAGTTAATCTCATACTCTCAAATTTAAGCAACAAAACATTCTCCCACTGAAAGCCCTATAGGTCTTGCCTCCTCCTAGAAGCTTAACCAAATAGGAAATAGTTCTATTATGCTGTAAATCCCTAGGGAACTACAGACCTCGTAGTCTCATCTCCATGCCTGGCAAAATCATGGAGCGCAATCTCCTGGAAACAATGTTATTGCACATGAAAAATAATGAGGTGGATGGTGACAGCAAACACGGCTTCACCAAGGGCAATTTATACCTGAACAATCTGGTGGCCTTGTATGATGGGACTACAGAAAGGATGGACAGGGGTAAAGCAGCTGATGTCATCTACCTGGACTTGTGCAAAGCGTTCAACTCTGTCCTGCACACAGCTCGACAATGTATCTGAACTGGAGCAACATGGATTTGATGGATGGACCACCCAGTGGATACGGAAGTGGTTGGATGGCCACAGAGTTGCAGGCAATGGCTCCATGTCCAACTGGATTCCAGTAACGAGTGGTGTCCCGCAGGGATTGGTGTTGGGATCGGTCTTGTTCAACATCTTTGTCGCTGACCATGGACAGTGGGATTGTGTGCGCCCTCAGCAATTCTGCCCATGACACCAAGCTGTGTGGTCCGGTTGATATGCTGGAGGGAAGGGATGCCATCTAGAGGGACCTCGACATGCTTGTGATGTGGACTGATGCCAATCTCATGAAGTTTAACCATGACAAGTGCAAGGTCCTACACCTGGGTAGGAGCAATCCCAGGCACAGCTACAGGTTGGGCAGAGAAGAGATTCAGAGCAGCCCTGAGGAGAAGGACTTGGGGGTGTTGGTCAATGAGAAGATGAACATGAGCTGGCTTCAATGTGAGCTTGCAGCCCAGAAAGCCAACCCTATCCTGGGGTATCCTGCATCAAAAGGCCAAAAGAGATGATCCTGCCCCTCTACTCTGCTCTCCTGAGACCCCACTTCGTGCGCCCTGTGCAGTTCTGGTGTCCTCAACGTAAAAAGGACATGGAACTGTTGGAACAAGTCCAGAGGAGGGACACGAGGATGACCAAGGGACTGGAGCACCTCCCGTATGAAGATAGGCTGAGAAAGTTGGGGTTCTTCAGCCTGGAGAAGAGGAGGCTGCGTGGAGACCTCATAGCAGCCTTCCAGTATCTGAAGGGGGCCTATAAGGATGCTGGGGAGGGACTCTTCATTAGGGACTATTGTGATAGGACAAAGGGTAATGAGTTCAAATTTAAACAGGAGATTTAGGTTAGATATAAGGAAGAAGTTGTTTACTGTGAGGATGATGAGGCACTGGAATGGGTTGCCCAAGGAAACTGCGAATGCTTCATCCCTGGCAGTGTTCAACGCCAGGCTGGACAAGTTCTTGAGCAACCTGGGCTAGTGGATGGTGTCCCTGGCCGTGGCAGGAATTAAGTGATCTTAAGGTCCTTCCAGCTCTGACCATTTTACAATTCTATGATTCTATCTTCTAAGAGTCTTTCCAGGTATCCTTGATGGAAGAGTGTCTACTCAATAAGTGACCCTTATCAAGCAATTTTATAAGTTCTGCATGAAAATAATAAGCTGCTCCAATGCCTGTTTTATTGAAGTAAATAAGGCAAAAGAAGAAAGGGAAACTGCTTAGCAGCACCTCTGAATTGTAACCTGCCACACAAATAACTCCTTGCTCTAGTTTTAACTTCAGGGTTCTGTACAGAATGACCCATCTGTTTATTTACAGAAGGCTGAAAAAGTATAAGACAAGTTTTCAAACAACAAAGGAACAGACATTTCTCTCTGCTCTGTGTACGACAAAGAATCATAGAATGGTTTGGGCTGGAAGTGACCTTAAAGATCAACCAGTTCCAATTCCCCTGCCATGATCAGGGACACCTTCCACTAGACCAGGTTGCTCAAAGCCCCACCCAACCTGGGGCTTGAAGAGCTTAAATTGTAGCAAGAGAGATTAAACAGGAGATGTAAGTTAGATCTTAATAAGAGTGTGTAAAAGAAAACAGTTCTGTAGAACAGAAGAGTACTGCTTGTCAAGCTCAGGAAGAGAGTGCTAGAGGACATTATGACATCTGCTGGGGTATTTTAGAGAACATGTCTGGTCCAAGCTGGTTTTGCTGTAGCTCATCCTGCTTCTGAGCCAGGGATGTATTAGATAACAGTCACTCCTTTCAGCCCTATTTCACAGAATCACAGAATCCCAAGGGTTGGAAGGGACCTAAAAAGATCATCTAGTCCAACCCCCCTGCAAGAGCAGGGTAACCTACAGTACATCACACAGGAACTTGTCCAGGCGGGCCTTGACTATCTCCAGTGTAGGAGACTCCACAACCCCCCTGGGCAACCTGTTCCAGTGCTCTGTCACTCTTACAGTAAAGTTCTTCCTGATGTTAACGTGGAACTTCCTATGCTCCAGTTTACACCCATTGCCCCTTGTCCTATCACTGGATATCACTGTAAAAAGCCTAGCTCCATCATCCTGACACCCACCCTTTACATATTTGTAAACACTGATGAGGTCACCCCTCAGTCTCCTCTTCTCCAAGAGACCCAGCTCCCTCAGCCTCACCTCATAAGGCAGGTGTTCCACGATTTGTCATGATTCTACCACATGAAAATGAAAAGCAGAATCATTTGTGCATCAAGGCAGACTCTGTTTCTGAGGCTTCGCATACTTCACCCATTGGTGCCACAAAATCCTGCATCAGCAACACATTAATCCATTAATTCATCTATTAAGCACTTTTCTTAATGAAGCTTTTCATTAAAAATGGGGCATTTCAACCCTGACACACCCAAAACAGCCACTGAAAATACCTTTACAGAAAGATCTTCCCTGGCAAGTTATTCCCAAATAACTCTTGCAAAGCTCCACAAAGAATTAAAGCTCACTCTTCAAATAAGGAATCAGTTTCTAGTACACAATGCAGACACATCAGAAAGTTACCCAAGCTAGTTTAAGAAGGAATACAGCAGTGCTCAGTGCCTAAACAGCAACACAAAATATCTGTAACAGTTCAACATACTGAGCATGCCACAGTAGAAATTCATATACAACTTATGTAAATAAAGTTTTAGCACCACATTTGCTGACTATACTACACTGTGAACAGTGCTGAAAACTATTATTAATGGAATTTGAGGGAAATAGATTTTAGCATACAATTTACCTCAAAATGTTTCATCTTCACACACACCCTTCCGTCACCACCTCTCACCCCAGCAAATAAATGGAAAAGTTAAAACACTGCTAAAACTGGAGGAAATTAAAAACCAACACTAAGAAACAAGTCTGAGGTACAAAGAAAGTGAGATCTTAGAACAAAAAGCATTATTTTTGTCAGTGGCAAGAAGTCTGATCTAACAGAGAAGGATAGGATGAAGTTTGATGACATCAGAGAAGAAAACAAACATGATGCTTAAGGGACTATAGAACAGAATGGGAGTATAGAAAATGGATAATGAATAACTGAACTATGGGATGAAAGAGGACGGTGATGAACGCTAGCAGATTACATTGGGGTAATTCCATAAGCAGCTGAATCAAAAACTTTAAACATGCAGAACCATGAAACATGCCAGAAACCACAGGCACCACTTATCTCGAGTACAATGGCGACATTAAAGAATACATGCTAGGAGACGTTCACAAAGAAACCATCGACCCCTTCACCATGCAGTCATCTGCCAAGAGATTTGTGCCAATAGACCCGTCAAGTGGTATTTCACCCCCAAACCCAAGATTAGCAAGAGCAGAGTCACTGGAGGTGTTGAATCCCTGTGGTTCAAGCCAAGAAATAACAAGCAGTGGATCAACTGCCAGATAGACTGCCCCAACTACTGGGGACTCGGAATCTCAGTCTTCACCCTGCAAAGAGCTGTAGCTGAGGGATGTATCTACCAGATCAAATTCACTTACTATGTCCAGTTTGAGGAGTTCACCTGGCCTATTAACAAACCCAGAGGGGGAAAACAGGGCCTTCCACTTGAAACTCAGAAGGCGATTATCAGAGGAGCTAGAGAAGGAAAATTATCTGTGGGTATTATTAACCACATCCCTGTGGCGTGGTGACCACAGAGTTACGCAGGTTTCCCAAGCCTGTCCCGAGGGACCCACTGCCACAGAATGGTCAGAGATTAAGAGAATTTGGCTTCAGCCCTGTGCTAGCTAGAACTGATAGCTGCAGTCTTGCAGCTCTTGCCATGTGTATTTAGCTCAAACAGGTCATGCAGATGTATTTAACTCAACTTGGATTGAGGAAGGCCTGTGCACTGCACCACGTGTTTCTCTTCAGCAAGAAGAAAACATACTGAAAGCACACAGAAGTACTGCTCCTCAAAGAGCAAGAATAATAACCAAAACTGTTAGGTCACATTTGGGCCTGAAATGCAACATTTATAAAATAACTGCACAATTTGTGTTTCTTGCTCTTAAAGAGGATGTCAAAAGGGCTGAGTGAAACAAGGTGGGTCTAGCACTTTAACTGACAGCTAAGGAGCTGAAGTTGCAAGTTTGGGAAGCCTTGGAACAAACACTGCTGCAAAGAGAGGTACAAGAGATTTCCCTGCATTCATACAGGCAACTGTGACAATACCAGAAAAAGAAATTTTAAAGTCTTTGTTGCAACATGCCATGTGATAGCTGTAAGTAACACCTGCTTTCCAGGACACAAAGACGTCACTTCTTACATCTTACCGGCCTCTGAAAGCCTGTTGCCCAGAATGGCATTTGAAATACTAACACATCTAATTACTCAAAAGCTACCTTTTCAAATGTTAAGTATGTATATTTATACACACTTATACCAGTAGAACCATTGTATGAAGTTACAGTGCCTATTAAACACTATCATTTTCTACTCTTCAACAACATCGTACCCAGCAATATAAATCCATTAAAAATGGGAAGAGTGTGAGCAGTTACAGAACAATAATTACAACTAAAACAGCTGGATGCAAATACTATGAATAGTATTTATTACTGATACGTTTCTACTTGTAAATCACCTGTTAAGAGTCTTAATTATGTAACTGTACAAAGTAGAGGGTATGATTACACACAGAGAGCAGTGCATGCAAATTTTGCATAATTACAGCGGCATTTTTCAACACAATGCCGAATGGCCCAGCCAGACTCCAGGAATCCTTGCAAATTAACTTGATTCTTTGCAAACCTCGCAGCTATGCACAGTCCCCACCTCTGGACTACAGAACATCAAAGACAGAAAAAATGTCACTTTCACCAAAGAGACATTTCCAGTCTTTTTGCCCCCTCTATAAATCAGATGATACAGCTAACTGCTGGATTTGTACACTTGCTGCTTGGTAAGTTAGCATGCCCTGCTCCTATCTTTCTGAGTCCACAGTCACAGGGCATATATGTGATTTTTTCATTGGAGATTGCAAAGTAAAGGTATTTAAAAAGCTGACAATGTACTTGCAATTTACATTTTAAATTGATTATTCACTTAAAATAATTATTTATTTTTGTAATTAAAGACACTACTTTGCAAACTGTACAAAAAAAGGATGCTCAGCAGAGGCCACTAGGAAAATTCCATGCTCACACAGTCACCCTTTGTATAATTTGAGCCTACAGGAGTAGTTTATCTTTCATGTAGACCAGCCACTGAAGCAAAACACGTCATTTTGACAGTACTTTCTGTTTTCTGGAAAGACAGCAACACTGAAGATCAGGAATCCTGACTTCCAAAGAGAAGACGCAAAACAGTGTTTATGTACAGGATAACTAACCACATAGCTTTGATAAATACAAACTGAAAGGCAAATTGTCTAAACAGAAAATATTTGAGACTCTTGAAATGAGGATCTGAGCTTCTGTCCCTAGTCCTCCCTAAAGTTAGTAGTCTGGAACACCACTGCTGTTTTCTAGGACAGGAAGGGGCCACAGGCAGCAGAGACTAGTCAAAAGGAATACAACCTAAATTCATAGAGTCCCTAATTTAGGACTAAGCTCTGTTGCAGCCTGCAAGTTTGCCAGACACCTCATTCTGTGCAAAAAACTAACAAATCGCTATCTTGGCAAACCCCACCTTTCCCAGAGAAATCAATCAGCAGCTGTCAGAGGTTGTTGAAGGACTGCAAGTACAACATATACCAGTTATTAGCTTGGGAAGTAATGCTGTTGCAGCAGCATGGGTTGGACCAAACTGCTGAGCTCTTTGAACAGACAATATGGCTCTGGCTGAAAGAAGAGGTTGCCCAGCAATTCCAGGATGGTTTACTTTAACCAGTGAACTCTGTGGAGAGAAGAGCAGAGAACTGTATTCTGATCCTCACTCCTAGCCCAGCCTTGGTGATTTCCTACTTCACCTGTCTTTACTTGCCCCATGGGGGCAGGAAATCAGAATTCTTTATTTCAGAAAAGTAGAAGAGGGAGTCTCATAGCAAAAATATCCACAGCATATCTAACCATTCACACGCACAGAAGAACCCTTGCATCAGGACATTCTGCCTCTCCTGTTCAAATTGGTAGAAACACGCACCACAACCAGCATGTCTCAAGCAGCTTGACTATAGATTTGCAGCAACAAAGTGGACATAGACCCATCAAATGCAGGTTACTGCCAAAACTCTGGTAGATAGCAAGAACCTTTTATTAAGGCTCAAAGTTGAAAAGATTTGTACCTTTCCTTTCCAGCAGTCTACCAACAGAATATCAACACTGACTGTGAATGGAATTATCCACATTTCCCAAAGGGTAGCACATAAAAGGATTTTTTCCTGCTGCCCTTTTGTGCCTTTGTTTTGCTGCTCATGTCAAGGACATGACATGGGAAAGGGAGGAGTAGACAGGATATGCTATATGAGCACGAGCACTGTTATTAAGTTAGCATTTTCCAATGGGAAACCACGTTGGGGAGGGGAAGAGTCTCACAGGAAGCCTTTCATACAGTAAGTCAGGCTGGCTCCTAAACTTTTCCAGATATGCTCCCATGATCGCCTCCTATTCCATGACTGCCTTTAGTTACTATCTCAGTTGAATTCTCTTCAGAGGTTCCACTCTACCACTTCATGAACGAATGTTACTGCTATTTTGTTCTATCATCAAATTCCTTACCACACCAGCTGTTTCCAGTCAAACCATTTCATTACATGAGTTTATCATTATAAACAAAGACAAATGTAAGTTAATCCAAAGTAAACCAGAGAACTAAAAGCACATTTGCATCGTTTACTGTACTCGCTGTATATAAATTATAGTAAGCACAGTCGTATAAATGCATCATTTTTTTTCCACATATCACAGCACAAATTCAAGCCAAGAGCCCACTAATACCAAAATATCTATTACTCATCAGTGTCAGGAAGAAGATGCCAACATTGATGCAATGCTGCTAGAGTGCATCCCTTTTGCCATACCCACTATCTGAGAACCAGAAAGCTCTACAGAGGGCTTTTCAGCATCCTTATTGTTTTGCTTTCAAATTAGTGTTTCCTAATCATTTATCTACTGATGTCATATTCTGTAATCAAGGAAAACTGTTTCTTTCTAATTTCCTGAAAAGGGACAACATTCTCAGGTAGGTTTTTTTCTAACACATACCAGCAAAGGTCCAAATTTCCAGTAAGTCTCCTTAAGTTTCGTTATCCAAAATAGCAAGCAATAGGTGTATTACTTTTTTGCTTATTCCTGGAGTCACATTTAGGGGGTAGGGACAGGAAGGAACTACCCTTGTTTAAAAAAGTTTACTATCACATGTAAACAGCTGAGAAGGAAAGATGTCTCAAAGCCTAGTACAGAGTATCAGAGAGCCTTTTAGAGAAGATGTGCAGGCATACAGTCATGCACAGTTTCTGAGATGGAGTCCTAAATAGCTATGAAGTGGAAAACATCATAAAAACTGTCTCACAAGACAACAAATTCTGGATTATTTTTCCTCTGAAGCTCATGCAGGCTGAACTCTCCATTGCTATTTCACTAGGATTTTTACTTGGTTAAGAAAATAAAATCAGCAACAGAAAGGAAGTTAATGGTATCACGGTAAATTTTGCTACAAGCTGTCATATGCTTGCAATCTCTATAGACACAGATTCAAGAAGTAATTTATCTGTCTGTTCCCACACTTCCAACTGTCACGTCTGACTCAGACACTAGTATGGTGGAAAAAGCAGGAACAGGCAGCTGAAATGACTGATTCTTCTGCCAGAAGGTGTGAAGAAGCTGCATGAAACACACAGAGGAAATGGAGGTCTACTTTGGTTGGTTGATTGTCTTTTTAATCCAAAAAGTTTTCATTTAAGTTTAGGGTAATGTTTTATTTTAGGATACACATCTTTCAGCTTCAGATCTTTACAAATACCTAAACAGTTTTTATATTAACCACCCCTGCTTTTCCACTCCCCCCCCCCTCAAGGGTATACACATCTAAGTAATCTCATCTGGTTTAATCCCCCCAAAATGGGTATCACATCTCTTTCTGCACTCTTGCAAAGATCTGTAGTTTTCCTAGCTCAGGACAACGAAGCTTTATCCTCTTAGTCATGGTGGCTGAAGGCAGCACAGGCTCTTTTGCCATGGGTAACTACATAAACCCTCCCTCCATCTCGTAATCCATACAGGCATGAAAAACAGGAAGCCTATTTAATGGAGTAGAACAGCTGAAGTAATGGGTGCTCAAGAGTGCAACTGATAAGCAGCTCGGTAACAGACTAACAGTTGAGATGTCTGTAGTCCAAAGGACTAAGAGCCTTCGTAACGTACTTGCAGTACTGTACAATGAGCACATGCAAAACAGGAAGTGTCCAGGTAATACTGTACAAACCAAACACATGGTGCTGGAAAGGACTGTCATTTGAGAGACTGTTTAGCTTTTGGATAAAAATCAATCAAAACAACAAAAAGTCTATTAAGTCTTCAAAACAGCATACAGTAGAAAGCACACAAGACACAAGGAATTAATTAAATGGAAAATATGAATTGGAATTTTGATTATTGACATCAGTAAGGAGAACCATACTTGCTAGCTACCAGACATTCACATACCTGAGCAGCAAATCCAGTAACCAAGTTACATGACTGAGCATGAGCAAGGCACAGTGGAGAGGGAGAAACTATCACTCTGTGCTTCCTCATTGCTTCCGCTTCAGCAGATCTCTCCCTTTACGCTGACACCAAAGTTGTCCAAACCCACTCTCCAGTCAGACCACCTGAAAACTCACCTTTCTAATGACAAGCATTTCTATAGAAGCAAGTACTCTCAGCACCTAGCACTTTTCTAAAGGAGCTATTTTATCCTTGAAATGGGGTGCATGTCCTGCCTCTACACTGTGGCCACAGTAGTGCATCTGTGGAGGCTCTTAAGTCTATTCATCATCCTCCTTACTCTTCTTCCTTAAATACCAGCAGTCAATGAAATCAGTTTGTCACAGCATTTTCATAAATAAAGCTAACTCTTTATGTTTCGTTATTTAACATGTTTGATGAAATTAAATATTTATGCTGCCCAAAAGGTCACAATATTAGTTATCCAATTACCACTATAACTGCAGCTACCACAGCTTAGCAGGGCACTGCAGTATACACACCACACTTAGCTATTTTAAACTAAAACAGAAAGGGTGTCTTTCGCTATACATTATACTTGCTTATACCTGATTCTGCAACATGCATACATTTATACTTGGACATAGAAGCATAGAATAGTTAGGGTTGGAAAGGACCTTAAGATCATCAAGTTCCAAGCCCCTGCTATGACATCCTCTCAAATGAATCTGGACAACTTGCTATAGCCTTCTAAAGAGTTGACAGATGGTTTGCATACCTTGCAGCCATTAAAACCTCATACTGTAACCCCCTCTGATCCTTCAAGATAAGCATACTCTTATAGGAATTTGGAAAAAGTCTTCCCAAGGAACTTAAATACCACAGGAAAATATGCCTTTGACTGTGGAAGCAGCAGATTCATCCATGAGGATTTTGTCAATATTGCCCAAATCTGTTATTTTCTGCCATTTAGAAAATAGTCTTTCAGCTGCTGAAAACAGGATGCAGTCAAATGTCATGGGAAAAAAAAAAAAAAAAAACAACCAAAACCTCAAGCAGGTACTAAATCCTACCTGAACTAAATTCTAACACTAAAAGCAAAAATTAAGCTTTGCAATGCTGTCATCAACAGTTAATGGTGGCACCTAGTGATCATCACCTACAATTTTGACTGTACAGCCTAATAAAACAGTAAGCAGTACACGCCAGACATCCTCCTTAAAAGTATTAGCAGAAAGAGCAGCACTCCCACTCCAAAAGCTTCAGGATTTGAAGCGTGATTTGAGCAACAGTGTCTTACAGGTTGTGTAATCCGAGTTTACACAATGAATTTCTACAAAAACCCCTATTCGTCTAACTGTTCTCATCATTAACTGGAACAACTGAAAGCAGGAAAAGGGAAAAAAAAAAAATAAACCCCAACCAAAATCCATCACCTAAAACAAACAACTTAGTACATTTGGGACATATGTTTGAAGTAAACCTCATACTTCTTTTAAATAACTTAATTATGTTTGGTAAATTCAACTTAACAGCATTTGGCAAATATTAAGGCACTTCAGACAAAGCTTGGAACAATTATGACATTACTCAAACATCATGGATATTTAAATGTGTACAAACCCTTCAATTACAGTAGGCCAGAACTAATACACATGACTTCTGAACTTTCTTACAGATTAAGTGGTTGACTGAATTTTTCTTTGCCTGTTTAATTAAAGAAGAGAATACTTTTTCTGTCCTAGTACTAGTAAGTCTTTGAGAGGACAAAACTATGCTGTAGCCTGTTTATGTAAACTGATATGATAAATCCCTTTTGCTAACTGCATTACTTAATCCTGATCGATTCCAAAAAGGTAAGTAACTTCTTGTCACACAAATGGCATTAACACTAACAAAAATTATTTAGTTAGTTAAAACATTGTCTTACCGTGTAAATCCCAATTCTACAAACAGCAAATGAGAGCTGGATACATTCAGACATAGTCTAAAGAAATTAAAATAGAGATATTACCAAGAATGCTTTTTACTACAAATTAGGTTTTTTCCCATCTCTCCCCTTTCCCCTGAAAGCACCACCTAAGGCTATATTTCTTTATTTTTCTTCTGTAAGTGTGTATTAAACAAACTGAGGAAATTCCCATATAAATTCACATTATGCAGACACTTACTACCTTTCTATACGGAAGCAGCTGCCAACACCATCATGCTTCCTAATTCAGTATTTCACTACAGGCCTCAAACTACCTAATGCTCCCCAGAATGCCTGCACACAACATTAACATTTTGCATGCAAGCTTTTATTTCCATTTATTTTTATCAATTTGGGTTTAAAAACAGCCTGCAAAAGACATTTTAATAGGGTAATGTGCTTTTGCCTTCTTAGAGGACTGTAAAGAGCTTCCACATTTAAATATTACCATTTTTCTCTCGTATCATCATTCAAATTCTCTTCCTCTATTTACCAAAATCACATGTATTATTTAATATCCCCACATTTCTGAAGTCATACTCCTTTAGTTTTCTGAAATTTTTATGTTCAAAAGAGAGCTCTCTACTGTCCTGAATATTTTATTTAATCTGATCGTACAGCTGTGAATAAGCATATTAAAAGCTTTTACCCTCAACTTGCTCAACTTCCAATCTGTTGTGATTCCACAATTCTATGTCTTCTGCAGTCACACAGAGAGGCTGAGGATGGACTATGAATTTCTGATGAAACAGATGAAAAACACCTTCTTTAAATAGCACAAAGAAGTCAGAAAATAAATGCAACTCCCCAACACCAAAATAAAGCCTACTGTAGGCTTGACTTTTTTATATATAGTACAATAAACCAGGCTTACAATGATTTATTCAGATGAATGGAGGAATTACTTTAAATCAGGTATTTGAGAAGTCACTGTAGCCAAAAATTAAAGCAATGAAGTAGAAAGTTTTTACTGCATGTATAACGAGTTCACACATCATCTACATGTATTTTATGATGTTGAAGGTGAACTGCTGGATGCTACAGACTTCAAATAGGATCAGTGAATTATTTTATTTTTGTTTGGCCTCTGCTTTCTAACCTTCTCCCCTCAAAACCCTGCAACTGAAATACCCATTTAATTAGAATTGTGATTTAAAAGCTTAAAAGAGAAGTCATGAGTGCTAAAAAAATGTGCAGCAACACTTTTCATTAGCTGAAATTGTTAAGTTTTAAATGAGCAGTATTTCACTAAACTGTCTGAAAGTCAAAAAACACAGCACAAAAGCCTGAAAGCAAACCTCAACAGCATGGCTGATTTTCTTTTCTTACTGGAAGTGATCTAGAATATTCTTACTGACAAGGAAATGCTGCTTCAAAGCACCATTTAAACTGCCAGGATGTATTCTTTTCAGCTTTCAGAACAAACATCCAATTCTACAACTTGTGCTCTAAGTTTCCCACAGAAAAAAAAGAAGACACAGAAAAACAGTAGAACCGACTTTGAGAAATCCCATGTTACACAAAGTGGTGGGGTGGGGTTATAAACCATACCCATACCCCTCCTGAGAGTATTTGCAGAGCTTGTTCCAAAGGTTCTAGGGATGGATGACTTCCCCCAGCAATCTCATCTAGTGCTTCATTACCCTCCCAACTAGAAAGTTTTCTAATGTTTAACCTGAGTCTGCTGCAATTTAAGCTCATACTGAAACACAGGGTGATACATACAGTGATTTGTATCTTCAGGATCCTGACATATTCTGTTCTGATGGCGGACTCAACTTTGTATATAAAGTAAAAGATTATTTTGGGTTGCAAGGGAAGTAAACATGCAGCAGCAGCAAAGCACTGCAATTTCTCAATGTATATAGTTTGCTTTTATTCTAGACAAGTACAGCATTACACATTGTTTTCCTTTTTTTAAGTTTTGCTCAGTACTTCCAGGCTATACATTCATGGGAGAACTCAGCTGCAGTTCAAATTCTCCAGCAAGCACCTGTGGACCCTTGCTTCAGTAGAATAAAGCACATCTATGCTACCTTACTTATCTGTTGTTGGGTTTGTTAATGTTTTGAAACCAATAAGCTATTAGAAGGGATGAATTCTAAAAATTATTATCTCCCCTTCCTACTGTCACAAATAGTGCCATTGAATGCTCCCCCTAATCATTTCCCAATGAAATATTAAGCTAATCCCTTCCCCAAGCCTCCAAGATGATGCTTATGATCTGCAGCCTGTACCATTAAAAAAGCTCATTAATTCCAATTCTGTTATCAACTTCTCTCTTACATTCACCTCTTCTCCCCCCAGAAAAAATTTACATTCCCTTCAATATTATTTCAGTTTAATCACTGAAAAAGCATCAGGATTTGATTTAAATAATTAGATGCTTAGTGATGCTGTCCTACAGACTATCACTCTGCTCACTGAATTACAATGTATTTGATAATATGTTGCTACACTGGGAATTTATTCTTCATACTTTCATTACTTTGGTTTTGCATCTCATTCGGGACCATACAACTGGGCAACAAAACAATTGTTGGAGAATTTTCATTTTGTTTACTTACAGTTCATTGTTGCTTTCTGAAAGGATTTTACATGGCAAGCATGAAAGTAAAAGAAAAAAAATAATGTAAAAATATTCCTACAATTACAAAAGAAAGACACCTTTTTGATACAATTCTACAAACACTTATTCTTAAGAGAAGTCACTTAATATGTCTAAAGTGAACAGAAGAGTCATCAAGTCAAATATGTCTAACAACATAAGCATGCATCTATGCCATTAGGTACGCTTCTTCTGAGGCAAAACCTCAAAACATTAAATAATTTCTCCAGCTGGAAACTGAACTCACAGCTAACATACATATTTGCCCAAAACTTTGTTATTTCAACCATGTTGTAAAAACATGACTGTTCATAATGACCTAGAAAGACGTCTGCCTTGCAACTGCGCAACCTGTCATTCACAAGTGTTTGTTCTGTCCATTTTTTCAACCAGTCAGCTATGAGTACAAACCAATTTCAGTATTTGGCATTAAAAAAAAAATATCTGGCAGCTGACACAGGCACATGCTAATCTGCAACTGCACAAATTCATTGTTTTAATAGCTGTATCTTCAGCAAATATTACCCTACCTGTAATATTTACAAGAGAGAAAGCTTTGAAGAGATTAATTAGAGCACATTTCGCAACTGATCACTTCAAAGCTGCAATCTCCAAGTTGAAAGAAGTAGTCTCAAGAAACTTGGTGGGCAAAAGGGGAGGAGGGATCCTAATCAGCTTCTCGGAAGAGACACCTGACGGAACTGCAGGAGCTGGTATCCTCAACTCTGCCAATCAACAGAAATACTCACCTTCACCTCAGCTTGCTTTGCCACAATCCAAAATGCAGTGCTAAGTATAGTTCCAAGACCACAAAAGCAGACAGCAGTACGAGAAAAGGAAGTTGTTGGTTTTTTTCCACTGATATGTTTCTTCAGTAAAATAAAGATTAAGATGCCCTCCTGCTCATTTATAAAGAAGCGGTCCACCCCAGTAATCACTTGGAATTATTGGACCTTACAGGCAAAAGCCTTTCCACCCCCATTTTTATCTGCATCTTTTTCAGTACATAAGAAATGTGAAAATTAGCAATAAAAATGTAAAGAATATGCAGATTTTATGGCACCTATACGTATGGAGCCTGGAAGAAATACTCAGTGCTTGAGTTTTCCAGAACATGTAAGTACCCAAAAGCACACACAACTGTGCTATAGTACAGGTGGCAGGAGCTTTGACCAGAACTACTGCTTGCTAAGCTTGTGGTGTACTCCAAGTAGTAACTCAAAGGCTTCTCTTTCTGCATAAGATGTTATTAATGGAATGTGTTAGAGGGCTGTAACATTTCTAATTTAAACTCCCTGAATTCTTTTTTAATACAGCTGTCAGGGGTAAAAGACACAAAATATTTTCATATTCTCCTTCAATGCTGAATAATTAGATTTTTAAAATACCAACCTTTCTGTACATAGTCATTAGAAAAAAGAAATCTGAGTTTAAAGACTAGAAGAAACTGATGCTGATGGAAAGGCAATGATATGTGAGCAGTAAGTAGGGCTGGATCCAAGAATCCACTTGTCATCAGAAAAAGTAATCAAGTGGATGCACCAGAGAACAATGCTCTCCCCTCTTTTAGGCAATATTCTTACTAGAAAAGTTTTCCATGATTGTTTCCAGGACTGCAATGATTCAAAGAGTGAAAGATGCAGATTAGCCAACACAAAATTAATAGCTGCAAGAACAGCATAGAGATTTCTTAAGAATTCTGGCCCTTTTTTCCTGTCCTGCTGAAATCTGAAATTAGGCAAGTTTCTAGTCAAGAATAAAGCACTGGGAGATCACTCACTGTAGAGTTCATCATCACTCTGCATTTTACATAGGCTGCCAATTCAGTTTCAGGTTCACTCATTGTTGTGGGCCTTACATACAAAGTTATAAAATGGTTAGGATATAAATGCTGGAAGGCCGGTAGCCTCTTGCTCATATATCAAGGCAGCATCTCCAAGCAGAAGGAATCCTTTAGCTACATGTCCCTGGAGCAGCTTAAGTGTGTTCATAAATCCCTCTGAATTAAAAAGTCTCGCCTCTTGTGCAGTCAATGCAATTCTGCTTACAATGGGGAGCACTCCTGGACACAGTCCAGAATATCTCCATTTTCTAACTGTAATTTCCTGTACTAGAACTAGATCTAGCTGTCCCCATGGTGAGGATGCATGGACACGTTTAGCACACAGCATAACCACCAGGACATACAGGGAACCATATACCTCATGGACACATCCTCAGGTTCCAGCAATCACAGCTTCAGAATCTCCACAAGCCTATCCTCACACCTGGACATCAAGTTTAATACCCCCTTACAAAGGACCTGCCTTACAAGAAACTACAAATTCACAGTCTGCTCATTTTGGCTTCCCTAAGGTTAGTGCACAAATGAGACCCAGAATGCAACCATGCCCATGTGAAAAAACAGTTCCTGGATTTTAACTATCATCAAGTTCTTCTACTGGGAGAAATTACTTATTGCCTATTTACCCTCTCTTTATGATTTCAAAGATGTCTATAACATTGACTTCACACACCATTCAGCTGTCTCTTCTTCAGACTGAAGGGCTATTACTATTTAATCCCTCCTTGTATGGAAGCAATTGTTTTCTTTCAATTACTGTGTCATCCTTCTCTTTTTTGCTTCTACAATACTCCTTCCCAGATGATGCAACCAGAAATGTTGTGTTTAAGACAACAGCAAACCTTAAATATAAGCAGTGCAAAAACAGGCTTTTCCTTCTTTTTTGTTCCTAGTACTCTACACTTGTTGACAGATGTCTGGGTTGAGATGACATTTTAAAAAAGGATCCTCTTTCCCTTTCCTGAGCACTCATGGTATTTTAGGGCCTATTCATTCATCTGTACTGCCATGTGACTTCTACTACAAATATATGCAACATTGCATTTATCAAAACTGAATTTCACCTGCCATTTTATTACCAATATCAAAAGGGATACTATGATTTTTTTTTTCCCTAGGTTCAAGATGCATTCTTGATGTCTCTGCATCAGCCCATCCAAAGCATATGCAGTTTATACAACTAAATACAAACATGAATTTGCCTTGTAATCTCTGCATTCTCTTGTCCCTTTTATTCACTGCCAGAGCAGGGCTATCAAATCTCATTTATGAAACTTACTATTAACAGTTTAAAGTATGATTACTTCATTTTTAACTGCTTCAAAGTTTTTCATCTCTATTAGAGCCAAAATCGCAGAAGAGAAGACTAGGCAGTAGTTGCCATACAGGCTAATAAAATGTACAAAACAGATGCTTCTTCCATCCAAAAGTTCCAACTCATAACAAAAAAGAAAAAAAACAAAATCTGCAGATTTATTTCCCCTATATGAGCAGTTACTACTGGCTCTTGCATGCCATACTGCTTCCCCTGACTCTCCAATGCCAACAGTTAATGTGGTCCTGTGAACAATTTTTCTTCTACAGATGTACCAAAGCATACACCTTAAAAGCAAAGCATCATACAATGATTCATATTCTTCCAGCTGTTTGTCTTTCTAGGCAACAAAGCTACAGGACAGGACTGCATCTAAACATAGATGCAGCTAGACTTGTCAGCTAGACTTCCTGCTCTGTGTCTCTTCCTCAGATGGCAGGAAGCTACTTACATGCTCATGTTGGCAATTGATATAGTCACCTTACCAGGCTGTCAGTGAGACAAAAGAAAAGTTCTGTACTCTGAAGAGCTCCAGAATGAGACGGGCCACTCTCTTATTCAATTGCAAATACCCTATTTACATCCCCAAAGACTATTACACAGTCAGACAGTTGGCACTTGAGAAAGTTTTGCTCCACAAAGCAGTGAAAAAAAGCAAAGCCAACATACTCCAGAGCATTATCACAGAATCACAGAATCCCAAGGGTTGGAAGGGACCTCAAAAGATCATCTAGTCCAACCCCCTTATAAGCCAAAACCCAAAAAATCACAAGATTTTAAGTACTGCATATGGGTTTTTTTCCTTATGGCTTTTCAGCTGTTTGGACCCACATTTGTGCTTTTAAGTTTGAAACTAAAAATGCTTCTTTTGTTAATGGAAAGTTGATATCCTCGCATAATCACAAAATTTCAGAACTCAGTTTAAGAGAATAAACATCACAAGCTGGCAGCATTAAAAAACATGAGCTGATGATACTGACAACAAGCCAAAAATGGTAATCAGCATGGGGTATTAGAAGGAATATTCTGTCCTTGCAAAACGTAGATTTCCTCCCTTATTAAAAGCTTTCATTTCTAACCTTTTGTGAAATTCATCACTCTATTGCCTCAAGCTTGGAGGCCTAATTGAAGAATTTCAGGAGCAGCATACTGCAGAGCAACATGGGACCCAACACATATTGAACCTGGGACTAATTCACACAGACATTATAAGGCTATTCATAACAAACACAGACCAGCTCATTTTCAGAAACTGTGGCACATTTTTTGATGTAATGATATCTACCAGTCTAATGCAATCGTTATCATGGAAAAAGCAAAATGGCAAAGTAATTTGATTTTAAATGTGCTAATTCGCTTGTTTCTTTAGTGCCTGTATCTGAAGAAGAAAATTTCTGGCACTGTGATACTGCTGTGACTTCACAGAATCTTGTGTTAGAAATTATATTAAGGCATTCTTTTGTGTCTCAAAGGAAGCTGCATCAAGTTTCACTGTTTGCAACAGCCACCTTTGAGTCAAAAGTTTAACTGGGGAATTCAATAACTGTTCCTATTACAGAATGAGCAAATGCAGCATTTGACTTCTATCTTCTGCAAAGGAATTGCACACTTCTGCTCGCTGATCTACATTCAGCCAGGTAACTTCCAGTGAGTTAAGTCCCCAATATTTTTATTGCCCTTTCTGTATAGCTGATTACATCTTTCATTCAGCAACACTGTTTGCAATATTGGCTAGGTAGATTCTACCAAGGAGGAGGATTTGTTTTCCAAAGGACCTCTCTTCCATGTCTTCAGTCAGATCAGGTTCTTGAACTCCCAAACTTTCTTAAACCAGAAGCATGCTCATTCAGGTTAAGGTCACCTACCAGAATTGATTCCATTTGCCATTCCCAGTTGATTTAGATTTGAATGTTATGAGCTGAAATACCAATAGGAATCTAGTCACAACAACTTCCTTCCATGAGAGCCTCTGAAATTGTTTTCTGTTTCTTCCTATGTTATTATGCTAACACAGAAAGTAATGAGAAGCAGCAGCACTCTCACACTCAGATTAATTGAGCCTTGCTAGGTATACAGTACCATGTAGCCCAGCACAGCAAGAGCCGGTGCTGAAGACCAAGTATTCACGCTATGTACCTCTGACTAGTTTTGATCTGGTCCTGCGGACTGAAAACCTGTTAGCAGAGCGCTTCTTCCAGTGAGGTTTCAACTGAAAAAATATGAAGTTCATGTGATCTGTGATCACTCAACAGTGCAAACCTACCTACAGTAAGGACACTTAGACCCACTTGAAAAATTCACATCTGATCCAAACACTAACACAGTTGCTTGCACCCTGTACAGCAGCTGATCTTACATGTCTTAGCTGTTTTCTTTCCTTCATTCAGCTACATCTTTGCCTTGAAACAACTGCCAGACCCCACAGTCTCATTCCTAATCAGCTTCCCAAACCAAAAGAGGCATAATATCTTAATATGTAGACCATTTGTGCCCTACAGAAGGTGTAAAGTTTCAAGGATGTTACAGCTAATAGATGAGCCAACAGACAGTCCCAATAATCCTTATCATTATATGACAAAAGACAAAATCCACATGATGAGAGGAATGTTTAGCAAATGATAAAGAGGACAAGGCTATAAAGACTTTTGTTGCTCATGTTGCAGGTGATATATCAAAAAACTATCTGTACCTCAGATGAAAAATCTGGGTTCCTAGTATGGAACTTCCCCTATATTCCCTTATTCAAAGGAGAGCAGCTACTTGTTTACAAAGTTTCAGTGAAGTAAGACTCTACCCTTTAAACAGATGCCTCCATAACACCATTTATAGTATAAGAAAAAATGTTTTCTGTGGCCTGCAGATACCAAACAATGGAACAGGCAGCAACAGCAATGGAAAGACAGGATCTGAAGCATAACTGAATCATTAAGTGATCGTGTTTTATCCTGTATTACACTTCCAAATCACACCTGTCCAACTAAATTAAGGGGTCCAACTAAACAAAAGAGAAGGTCTTAAACATAAGCTGCTCAAGAGAAACTTTTTTTTTATATTATTTTAACATCACCTAGTATTTCTAACACCATCACAGCTTGGTATATGCAACTTTCACCTGTCAAGCAAGACTTCACCTGAGCATTAACTATCCAGAACTTGAGGTCAAGACCATTCAGAAACCAAGAAACTCTGGAGTCACTTCAAGGCCTATTCATCTAAAAATTGAAAACTTAGTTCAATTTACTCAAATGCTACCCAAATTTTAGCTTCTGTGTGCAGATATGCAGAAGTAAAATGGTCATAACAGCTAACAAATGTACAAAGAACTGGAAAAAACCCAAACTTGTTATAGGTAAAAAACAACCCCCAACAAAGCAATAAGGCTTCTACTGCACAAGGAGAGCACACTCTTGAACTTGCAATATTCACCTTCATGCTTAACTTTTAAGGGGGGGATAAAAGGAATCACTGAAGTTGATGCGGTTGTTCACATGAGAAGTGACACCTTCTATTTCAGGTTGGAATATACTCTTCATTATCTGCCCAAGAAGCATTCTTACATGCAACTAAGATACAGCGCAGTATAGAATACAACTTAAGATAAGTTATCATATTAAAAATGCTCAATATACAAAATTAAACAGGTTATCAAATTTATCTGACAAACTCTCAGGGCAATGCAAGACCTATTCTTTTTTTGTGAAGTCACACAGATGCAAATTTCTACATCACCCTCTAGCACAGGTTTTAAAAGCTCTATACAGGTCAGGCTGGTACATGCAGCTATTCAATGTAAGATCCTTATCTAGTGCAGAGGAAGCCACTGAGAAAGTATATTGTGAAAGTCTACTCAGCAGCTTAAAAATTACATTGCAAGTATCACGTACAAAAAACTGAAGCATTGCTATTGTTTCCCCACAAGTTCTCCAAGCAAAAATTCTAAGATTGGTCATATGCCATGCTTTTCACAAGATGCATCATGCTGTAATTTCTTAAATTAAGCATAGTCTACTGAACATAAGCCAGCCAATACCAGTCTATGTATACACTATAATCCTTTCAACACAATGCAGCAAGAATGAAGCAGAAGAAGGCTGCATATACATCACTGGATTATGTAGTCACAAAACCCGACAAATCTACATTGATGCAGCTCTGTTCCCATAACTTATTTTAAACGAGTTAACTCCAATACAAAGAGAATAAACTGTATGAGTAAAAGGTGCGTCTAAATGAGCGAAGATGCATTCTTTTCTAGAGGTTGAACCTGGATTAGCTATGTTGATCGAGTAGGAAAAAAAAAAATATCACCACCACACCACACAAAATAACCCACACCACTCCTAACACTGTAATTATTTCAATACAAAAATAAAACAGGCAGCAGACCCAAGAGCCTGTTCTAGCTATTAAAGATACAGAGGCTAGTGCTACTATTCTGTTACAACGCAAAACCAGACCGGAGCACTGCAGAAGATACTCAGTTCTAATACCAGTGTTTTATCAAATGGCATTAGCCATAAATCAAGTATCACACTGTAAGTGGAAGAGAGCATACACAGGTTCTGGTTATCTACCCATACAAGCTTCAGGACCATAGTCCAAGCTGGCTCCAAATGACTTGGCTTTGAGCAGGTTTTGAGTATTTTCAATAACTTGCTGATATTTGTTGATGCTGCAGATGTTCAGGATTTCCTTGGATCAGCTCCTTAAAGGAGAAAAATGTACTATCAATGTGGGCCCCATTCAGGAAAAATCAGAACAATCTTCTTATGGAAGTCTGGGAAGAGCTGGCTGGGGCAGACCTCTTGTCAAGAAAGAATGAATCCTGAGTCTGTGCTGCAGCAAACCTGATCTCAGCTATTGTAACTTCCTTCCAGCAAACTCTCTCACTCAGTCCTACTGCTAACCAAAACTTTGTATAATGCTCTGCCAAGGGACTACTGCAGCCACAAACAAGTGTATTCTTTGCCTTGCTGTTGGCTTCACACTAAAAGCAGGGGAGAAGACCTCACTGCCTGCAGGCTGCAACACAGGTCCCCAAATTGAGGAACCAGAAAACAAACCTTCTGTTTAAGTTTTGAAGCCCACATACTGCAAGATCCCAACATAAACACATAAAACACAAAAATCCCTAACGTGCATCTTTCGCTATTACTCTTCAGAAAATAACAAGGCAGTTGATCTCTATCTATAGGTTAATACCCATACTACAGCTGCAAGTCTTGCATAAGTAAAGAATAGGCCCATCTTTACAGTGGGACAGACTGTGGCAACAGCTTGGAGCTCTGGGATGAAAGTGGGTGGTAGACAAGTAGTGCCTAACTTACTACTGTCAACTTCTTTTGTCAGAGCAGCCTTTCAACAAGAGATGCTTGAACACACTCCTCCTTACCAAGAAGAGACATTCCATTTACCACCATTAACAGAGAAGAGGTGAAGGAGGACCAATATCCTGCATTTGGTGAAGATGAGTACTGGAAGAAGTCCTCTGCACAAATACAAAAGAAAATAACTGAACTGTCAAACAGAATTTGTCTTCTTTTCAAGCAATACACAGATGCAAAAAAATAAAAACTTCCCTATTTATTCCTCCTGTTGCCAGTTATGACAAGTATGCCAAAGACCAAGGATCCCTGATATATAAGAAGTATTGAAACCCCAGCAACAAGTGCTGGTCATTGACAGATGAAGGCATCTTGGCCTGTCCTGGCCCATCAGTGGACTAGCACCCTACTTAAACTATTATCCCCAACCTGTGGCTTTCACATCTACTAATAAAAAAAATAATTTGTCTGATCTGTAACAACTTCTACATCAAATTACTCCTTTATGTCTCCCATGGCATCATAATAATCACTGCAGGAGTGAAGACACCTTGAAGGTCTGTCTTCAGAGATAATTCCCTATATAACAGGACATTAAGCAAGAATTTATGACCACTCAAGATACTGTTATCCTGAAGATTCACTTTTTTGAGCGATGCCACCAAAGAAGGCCATAGAACCGACAAGAAGAAAATGATCAACTGGAGAAAAAGAGTAAGGGGAAAAAAATTAAAAAATGTAGAGCTCTTTAATCCCTTCCTCCCTTTAGTTAATACAAAAACATGCTCTCATTTTCCAAGGCTTATTAAATTTATTGTTCCCAAAGTGACTGGTTTTCCACGCAACCGCCTGCAGCAGTCACAAAGGTTAACGCAAGAATTTCAAGAAGTACAGGATGGCCAGTTTCATCTGGATATAAGTTTATAAAGGAAAAAAAATATAAGAAACAGCTCCAGGCTCTCAAGGAGCTACAAGGCTGCCCCTGGCACACAGTAAGTTTATTATCAGTATTTCATTAACCAGGTTCTTAAAGAGAAGACTACCTACCATTTCTGCCACACAGGACTCATTTTCTATTCTCTCTCTGCTATTCCAATCCAGGAAGCAAAGCCTAAAACTTTTTCTTTTTTTTTAAATAAAGCTGAATAACCCAAAATAAATCTAAGCTATATGAGCACAAGAACAATATTTAAGTGAATGTTTATGTCTGGTTTAGTTATTTTCATTCTCAGTGAAGAAAAAGTCAACCACTGTGTGCAGCTCTGATCTCAATATGGCAAATCTTCAAATCAATCCACTAAAAAGAGCATCACCGGAGATTTTGTTGACTGGCTGATGAACCTCTCTTGAAAGCCTACACCCATGCACATCTCATGTGGAGACATCAGAAAGGCTGAGTCAAGTTTCTGACTCCAAATGCTTCCTTACTGGTCGCATCAGACACCATCAGCGAACAGGGACGGACAGCCAGAAGAGACCTACACCTTATTGCCCGAGCTGACTCTTCAAAGCCTTCAAAAATGAAGGAGGGGGCACAGTTCATAGAGTAGTGCTCAAAGCAGCAAAACTTGAGTGATGGGATGTACCCATTACGCTCTCGCGCTGTTACGTGGAAAAGCCCAGGTCGGCAGTCACAGGACTACAGTCAAGTCGTGACTAGCTGTGCCACAGGGTTCACTTAACCGACTGTAACCACGTAACCACGACCCCAGCCTGAAGTGAGCGCCCGCGATAAGATCTCTCGCAGGCGAATAAAGCCAATACCCATTAAAGAGCAATAAACGTTACCCCTGAATACCAGATGCCAGGGCGCAGGGCTGCTCTCGCCCGGGGTGACAATTTGGTTCATTCAACCGTACCCTAAGCTCATGTATTTAGGAAAAACACAGCGACCCGGGTCACGGCTTTAGCATCCTAATAGTGGCCAAATGAGCGGGGCGGCCGCACGCTCCAGCGGCACCCTGCCGGCTCACCGCCCCTTAACAGCCCCGGGGCCCGGGGAGGCGGCGCGCCCGGAGCCCGGCTGGCCCCCGCCCCACCTGCCCCTCTTCCCCGCCGGGGTCGCCGTCTCGGCCGCCGCGCGCTCCGTAAGGTGTCCGACGGGCCGGCGGCGGGGGGCGCCCCGCTCCCGCGGGGGGACCTACCAGGTAATCCATGTACCGGGGGGCGCCGGGCGCCGCGCTGCCGAGCAGGTCTCCGGGGCCGCGGCTGACAGCGGGGCTGTGCCACCGCGAGCCCCCGCCGTCCCGGGGAGCGCCGCTGCGGGCCGCCTGCCTCGGCGGCGCGGCGCGGGGGGCTCGGCCGCAGCCGCCAGGTGCGGCGCCGGAGCTGGCTGTGCCGCGGCCGCCCCGAGGGCGCGCGGAGGGTCCGGTGCCGGCGGCGCTGCCCCGGCGGCGCTGTCAGAGCCGCCCGGTACCGCCGCCCGCTCCCTTCCTCACCGCGCCGCGCAGCACCGGCCCTGCGCGCGCGGGGGGGGGCGGACGGGGGGACGGGACGACAAGGAGGGGGAGGGGCGCGCGGGGGGGAGGGGCGGGCGGCGGGGCGCGCGGCGGGGAGCAAGGAGCGGGGGGGGGGGGGGGCAGCCGCGGCACAGCCAACCCCAGCCCGGCGCCCGCCAGCAGCGCCAGGCCCCGCCCCGCGAGCCCCGCCCCGCGTGGCGTCGCTGTCAGCTGATCGCACACGTGGGGCTCGAAGGGGACGCTCTTAAAGGCGTAGGCGCCCGGTGGTGCCACGGCATGGTGGTGGTGTGTTCCGTGCGCCCGGGAGGGTTTCGTTCCCCGGTCAGAGAGGCTCTCCCGGGGTGTGGGAGCTGGAGACCGGGCCGCTGTAGGACAGGGGCCGGGGGGTGTGGCGCTCGGAGAGTCCCCATGCAGGGAGGGCACCCCGGGAGAGGGGGCTTTTCACCTCGAGGAGGGAGCGAGCAGGTCTGCGAGAGCTTGCTCCGGAGAGCAGGGACAGGAGTTGTGTTGCTGGCCTCGGTAAGAGAGGCTCTTGTCAGCAGGGACCTGGGTAGCCCGACCTCTGAGCGAAGTTATTTCTGAGAGGTTGGAGGTAGGCAGGTAAGGAGCTGATCTTTATCTTGCAGCGTAATTCACCCCCGCCGCGGGAAGCAGTGCTGGTACTGCCGGCCCACCCCTGGGCTTTCACCAAAACTCGTGATGTTAGCGTAACACCTGTCTCGGTGGAGAAACGGAAGGAAACTGAAGGGAGATTCAGGCTGGATCTGAGGAAAATATTCTTTACAATGGGGGTGGTGAGGCGCTGGCGCAGGTTGTTCAAATAAGCTGTTGATTTGCCATCCCGGGAGACATTTAAGGCCAGGCTGGATGTGGTTCTGAGCAACCTGATCTAGTTGAAGATGTCTCTGCATATCGGAACTAGATGACCTTTGAAGGTCCCATGCAATCTAAACTATTCTGTGAGTCTATGAAACTCCTCAGTATGGGATAGGAAATCAGGAAAGGCAGTATTGAGTGAGGTAATTGAAAGAAAAAACAGTGCAATAAAAAGGATTGCTAAAGTACGTAAAGAGCAAAGAGGAAAGAACAAGTAAATGAGGATCCAAGGGCAAATGGGAATGCGTATTTGTGAGGATATCAGTAAGCAGTTGGCCTCAATGTATTAAACTGGAATGGGGGAAGGGTGATTATAGTTGCTGCACTGATTTTTGTAAGGCATGAAGGGCTGTTGCAAACAGGCTCAGTTACAACATCCTGTCAGTGTCAGGGAGTGTTGGTAGGGCAACCCCCTGTCTGCCCCAAAAGCAGGTACTTTTTGTCAGTGGATAATTCCTTTTATTCATGTGTCTAGTCTAGTGATAACTTGCTTCCTGTGACCCTCCTTACTTTACTTTGGGAATCAATGCCAAGTATGGCTGCATAGCAGAATAGTTTTAACTTGTACTTCAAATCATTAAGAAATTTTCTAATTTTAGTATCTCAGTAGCTAAGGGGTGGAAGGAGGGCTACAGGCTTGGCCTTTCCTGCTATTCAGTATTCTAACTGTTTTCCATATAGTCACAGCCTTTGCTGGCAATCTTCTGCAGATCACAAGATGTCCTTTTGACAGTGGGAATTGGAGGGTGAACAGAGGTGGCTGAAGTTCACCTCTTGATAAGGTAACAAAGGAGCTGCAAAGAACTGATTTTGTTGTTGTTCTGTCATTGTGTGTGTTTTAACATTTTGCAGTGCTTTCTCCTTAACCTTTAAAACCCTTTATTTCTTCTTTTTAGCAGCAGTAATACATGATTTTGAGACTTGCTGCCTTTAAACGCTACTCTAAATGACAGGTGACTGGAAGAGAATCCAAAGGAGACCATCAAGAACAAGCAGAGATTTCCGAAGTGTTTCCTGTGAGAGTAATGGGAAAGGGCTGGGAATTATTTCTTCCAGAGCTGATTGAGGGGAAAATAGAATCCATATGTAGAGAGTTACTGCAGAGAGGATATCCTGATGGAAAGAGAAGTGATTGAGTTACATTGCAACAAGGGAGATTTAGGTGAAACACTGAAAAACACACTAATGGGAAAGATAGTCTAGCATAAACAGACAGCATGACCAAAAGCAGTAGTATTTCTGAGAGTGGTCATGAGTTACATAAACATTTCTCAGGTGTTGTTTAGTTAGCACTGGTTTAGATCTGGAGAAAATTAACTAAAAGACCCTTTTATTTTATAACAGTCTGAAAGATCTGATTATGAAGATGCAGTGTGTTTATACGTGCAAAGAAAAATGCTTAATCCCAAATGACTATTTTGTCCTTGGCTGATCCCAGGACAACATGTAATTATCTTTTTAGTTTATAAATAAATCCTCATTAGCTGAACAGAACATTAGTTAACAAAATCAGAAAAATTTTCATGTATACACTGCAAATCCTACAGACTTGACTGACAGAGAAACCAAGCCTAAGCTTATATATGAGTCATCAGTTCACTATAAATACATGAGTCTTTTGGCCATTATGTAGCCTTATGGCACATTAATTTTAAGACATAAAGTGAAGATGAACACTGAACAATAATAAAATGTAAGTAGAATACAAGTCCTGTAACACGTGCCTTCTAGCCTACATAGCAGTCATCATGTTGCTGAGATTTTTGTAGCAAGACCTGTATCTAAAAGGAAGTTCAGTTTTATATTAAAATATATATATAATACAGTGTTAGCTATCTCCCAAAATGGTCAGCAGGAGCTAACATGGCAAGATGGAAGGAAAAACCTCAAAGTATTTTGATGGGTCAAAATTTCATGTGGTGCCTAAGTCTGATCCCAAAAAGCTTCTTCACAGAAGTGCAATTGTATTGTCAGTTAAATGCTGTTGCAGAAAATTATTTCTCTAAAACTTGTATGAAAAATAACCAATCTTGGACTCAGTCTTTGACCCTGAGAAGTGCTGAGCACCACCTTTTAATCATCTATTGTTTATGGCTATGCAACTTACTAATGAGTTTGAGCATTAGTGTATGATTGCTATCTGCTAAATTCAATGATTTATGGAACTAGCAGTCAACAAACTTTTAAGGTGGAATTGATACAAAATACATTTGTTCATTAGTAGATATAGCAAAATAGGAATTTAAAATGTAAATACTAATGAACATACATATTTCCAAATGTATCTGAATGGAGTTAGTAGGGGTTTTTTTTCAGAATTGTATAGTCAGCTGTATAGATGCAAGTTGTTCAGAAGCATTATCTGGTATATCTATTAGTCATGCCACTTTAGTTTCTGGTCTTATTAGTTAAATAGATTCTGGCAAAGATAATACTTGTTTAGAAGTCCTGCAGAAAGCAGTGCTATTCATTCAATAGCAATATATATGAACAGTATGGCCAGTGTTCCTGCATCATGGTTTGAATGACCTGAACATTACACCTTTTATGAAAGGTGCCCTAAAGAAAAGAAGCCTAGCAGCGTATCAGTGACCACGACAATGTAAAATAGTTTGCCACATCAGAATAATTTCATTCGTTAAGAGAACAAAGTGCGTGGTGGGTTTGTTCTGCGCTTGTTCCCCTCATCCTGCCCAATTGCTGTACTTTTTAATAACCATATGTGAAAGGCTGACTAATGTTTATCAGCAAGAAGGTAGTTGTACTACTCCGCAGTTTTTACTGATATAAGGTGCCCAGATAGCTCAGTTTAAGAAGCTTAATTACGGGGGGGGGGGGGGGGGGGATTCAAATTAAAACTGAGAAACTGATAAAGTGTTCTGTATCTCTAAAAGCGCTGAAGGAGATTATGTTACTCACACAGCATTATGTTTCAACATTAGTTTTCCATGGAACAAAGTTGTTACAGAGGGCATACACAAACTCTCATCTTGGCAAGTCTTGGGATAGTTAGTAGCAGGAAATCAAAAACAGTGTAACATGTAGCTTCATGTTAATACCATATGCTTACTCTGGAATGACAAAACCTGTAGAGAAAAGCCTCACATAAACATAGGGATCTCTTTGACTCAGGAAATTAATGTAATGTAAATGCTCCCAAATGATACAAAATCCCTTTTATTGGGTGTGGCTAGAAATTTAGAATTGGATGCCTTAAAAGACACTAGTTGTGGTTAGTTGTAAAAGACAAATGGTGTGATAAAAGTCTCTGACTTCACTGCCAGAACAGACAAGAAGCTGGAGGCAAGAAGTAAGACTTGTTAGATTTCTTATGCTCAGCAGCTGGAAAACTAATTTTAAAAAATATTTTAATGGTCTAATGATAATAGATTTCTAAGTATAAATGTTAACAGTAAATGGCCAATTATGACAAAGTGTATTTCCTAGAAAGATCCAGAAGGGCATAAAAATGTAAAAAAAAAAAAAAAAAAAAAAAAAAAAGATCGACACAGAAATCCAAGATTGGGTTTTTCACAAGTTATTAAATGGAGACTAAGAGCAGTCAGCAGTTGTATTTGCAGCTCTTATTTCAGTGACTTGGAGCCTGCTGTTAAACAATCTCCTGTAGCTGTTACTGGGGAAAGGGAGGTACGGCTCTGTGTAAATAAAACTTGAAGCAATTTGCAACTCTGATACCTTGACAAATGTCAATGTGCAGAGGTACTACAGACAAAGGTGTATGAACACTGTGGGCGAGGCAAGACGGCTCAGTCAAAAAAGTCTTCTTCTTTCTCTGTGTTTTGCTACCTTCTGGCGTTACAGTCACCATGTGTGCTATAATTAGGTATTTTTCCTACAAAAGAACAAACTCATGAATACAAAAGCAAGAAAGTAGATTTTGACAAGGATTTTTCACCTGTTGTCTTCCCTTTTCTTGTTTCCTGAACCATTTGGCAGCCATTTAGGTAACCTTTCTGGCAAAATAACAACAGGCAGTCTAAAAGTAAATATTGGTGGGGGGCGGGGGGGAGGGGAAGGAGGGAGTCAAAAGTAGAAACCAGTTTCTGACTCTAATTACACTGACATAAATTTAGTATACTTTTAATAAATACTTTAAACCTATGGGATATGAATAAATTAATTGTAATATTACAGTTGGTTTAATTTAGGGTATTTATTCTGTGCACCAAAAATGTAACTGTTGGTAAAGTAATGCAAGAAGATCTGCATGAAGAAATTTGAATACATTAGTTAGTCAATTATATTGCCAAAAAAATGGAAATTGCATATCATATTTATTAATTTCTATGTTATCCCATCCAAAGTTGGTACTGCTGTAGACTCATTTTTCACTTCAATGATTCTTTAATGAAACAGTCCCACAGCAATAGAAGCAACAGTTAAGAGTCCTAGCCCTAAACAACTTTGTTTGAATTATTAGCAGAGTTTGAGAAATAATCACAGATAAGGAATCTCCCTAGGTTCTGTGTTTTAGTAACCGTGGAATCTGCAAGCCCTAGGTTTAGAGCTTTAGGGTTTCTTCTCATACACACTTAACAGAGCATTTGACTCTGCTTGGTTTCTTTTTTTGTGGGATGTAGAAAGTAGTGTTTTCCTGTGGCAGCGTGATGTGAGGATTTTTGTAAGAAAAGTTCACAGCTGTGATCTGGATTAACCCTCTACTGCTTGGGACACTGTGGAAATACCTTCAGGAGATGGATCGGAAGTTTTACCTTCATGTCCCTGCTGAGAATCAGAGAGCAGGCAAACACTAAGAAATCTAGTCCTGCTCCACATGGTGTCTAGGTTTCTGGGATGAGCTGAACGGTTGAGTTTTCGTGACTTCAGTGTGATACATTTTATGAGGATTACAGTTGCAACTGAAGTTGTAATACATGTGTTTCTAGTATGAATGTTGTTCAGAGTATTCAAATATTTATCCCTCATGTTCATGTTTTGCCTTCTTACTGAATAAGTAAATAGAAGCAATACAGTTATACTGTGTTCTTTGCTCCAGTGTTAACATGCAAATACATGTTTTCATCTGTAGCCTTTTCTTTTGTTTTTGACCACATGATGAGAACTCTGGCAAGCCAGAATTAAACTTGTGTTCCAAATTTACCACTAAAAATGTTAGGCACAGTATTCTGTCTCTTTCAATTTACAAAACAGCCTGGGTTTGGATCCAGTTCTTAAAGCCTTCCACCTTCCATTTTGGTCTTAGAAAATTCTTATTTTCAGAAATTCCTAAAGCATAGTTTCGTGAAGGAGTGGGAAAAAATATGCTACTACATTAGTAAAAGACAATATAGTTTATGACCCACATAATTTGTCTGTTGTGTTGGAAATGAACAATGCCCATCTTGCAGGTCTGCCTGTCCAGAGAGGAAGGTGATGCCTCAACTAAAGCTATGCAGAGACCTGGAACATGGGTCTGACTGTTGCCAGCATCAGTCTTTCTCTTAATTCTAAAAAAGCAAGATTGAATAATGGCATGTATAAATTGGTGAGAAGAAATATGAAGGCTCAAAACAAAGGAAAGAACAGATAATTCTGAAACAAAAGAAACTGCATTTTTTCTTATGTCTTATGTCTTTCATATTTATATCCAACATGTTAAACCATCAGTCCAGCTTTGTGTCTTCCTCAACTGTCATGTCTTCCCAAGTCAGTGTGAGTACAAACCTTAGCAGCTAAATTTTGCCTGTTGTTTAAATACAGCATATATTAAGAATAAGTTTAGCTAAACATTGCATCTATCAGCAGAAATTACCATTTCATCTCTCACTGGAAATAATGAACTCCAACCAGATGCAGTCTCAGTGAAGGTTTTTCTACACTTTAGCTTAGTTTCTGAATCTTAAATTAAAAACAAAATGCCTTTTAGCAAAAAGGATAAAATAAATGCTCAAAATGAGTAAGAAATAATTTAGTGGTATGGATATGCCTTTATGGCAGAAATGAAGCTAGGTTTTAACCTCATTTTGGTAGTGTGTTATGAAGAGAAAGGACAAGTTTTTAACGCGTGCCTTAGAGTTTGAACTCAGTTACCAGTTCACACAAAAGTAATTCTTTTACTTTTATTCATGTTAGCTAATTTAAGCTATGCAGGCATGTGAGCACAAGTTATAATTAAACCTGCATTTTCCTGTGTAACATATCCTTAGGAGCTCTCTTTAGTTTAAACCATATCCTAAGTCCTACTGACTGAAGTGTGTTTTAATGCTTTGCTGCACATTCCTGATGAATTACAGTATGTAAGTAACGATAAGGCACGTGTATCAACATACACTTGAAAAAGGATTAAAACCCAATATCAGAATAAGATCCTGGAAGCAAAATCTGAGGTTTAGGTATCAGTGCCTCAAGAAATGACAACAAGCCTTGAACAAAAACAATCCAAAAGGAGACTCCTATGTCAGTCAGACATATTTACCAGAAGGATTGTGGTTCAGCCACCTTTTGAAGACAAGGAGGAGGGAATAGGTGATATCAACTGCAGATCATTTTAAATGATACCTGTTTAGTTGAAAAGCAGGAAATGTGGGCCAGTGTGCAAATTCTTGAGAGGAAAAAAAAAATAAAAAAAGATGTAGTAAGTAAGGAGATACTGTGAATTAAAAGAAGACTCCAGGGAGACATTAAAGCAGCCTTCCAGTACCTAAAGGGGCCTGCAAGAAATCTGGAGAGGGACTTTTTACAAGGACATGTAGGGATAGGACAAGGGGGAATGACTTTAAGATGAAAGAGGGGAGATTCAGATTTTTTAAGAAAATACTGTTTCGTGTGAGGGTGCTGAGGCTCTGAGCCAGGTTGCCCAGAGAAGCTGTGGCTGCCCCATCCCTGGCAGTGTTCAAGGCCAGGTTGCATGGGGCTTTGAGCAACCTGGTCTAGTGGAAGGAGTCCTTGCCCTTGGCAGTGGTGGTTGGAACTAGATGATTTTTAAGGTCCCTTCCATCCCAAACCATTCTATGATTCATTTGATTCTAGACAAATCATATCTCTCCAAAGGGTTTGTTTCAGCTCTAACTGTTCTGAGGCATTTTGTGATGTTTCTGTAGGTACAGCGCTGTACATCTGAGGTAATAAAAGTTTAAGCAATGATACACAGAAAGAATCCAGATAAATCAACCTATGCTTCTCCCACTAGGACAATAGATGTATTTTTAAGCTGGAAACTTGGGAAAAAAAAAACCAACAAAACAAAACAAAAAAAAAAAAAACACAAAAAAACCCCAAACCAACCACAAAACAAAACAAACCAAAAAAAACCCCCAAAACAGTGCTCTGCTGGAAAATGTGTCTGGAAGAAGGAAAGCAAGTACGTGTTGCAAAGTGTTGTTTCTTTTTCAGCTCCACTAATCCCCTTGTACTGGGGCTATTAACTAAATAACTTGTGGTTTTAAATCACCCAACTGTGTCCATGGTTTCCAAAAGCAGGTCACATATACAGGTCTAAAGGGCATCTGTAAGGGAGGAGTGACATGAACTGAAGATAATACAAATGGTTTTAAGCACCATGCCTTCTTGATCTGGACAAGTCAAACCACCTCCACCTTCACATGAACTGCTCTTAGAAAGGTAACACATGGAATATATTGTTGGAGGTATTCAAGACTGGTTGAATTACTTTCTCCATAAAAAGAGACTGTTTTGGCTGACTGCAAGCTATTTTCCAAATGCTGTAATTTATACAGAGAAATTTCAATACTGGGCCCACTTATGTGGTAAAGTAGGATAGATTATGTCAAAACAAGTTTACCTATTGTCTTTCCTGAGGTTATGATAAGTAACTAAGGTTGAACACAGCAGGCTGTTTGTCATGGTTTGAGCCCAGCCAGTAACTCAGAACCATTCAGCTGCTTGCTCGCACCGCCCCCCCCCCCCCCCCCCGAGTGGGATGGGAGAATCAAAATAATGTAAATCCCATGGGTTGAGATAAGAACAGTCCAATAACTAAAGTATAACACCAAACCGCTACTATTACTACTAGTAGTAGTAATAATAATGAAAGTAACAAGGAGAGAGAATATAAAACTAAAAGGGGAAAGGGAAACAATAAACACAAGTAATGCACAGTACAATTGCTCACCACGCGCCAACCAATACCCAGCCCAACCCAAGCAGCAGTCTACCCTTCTGGGTAACTGCCCCCAGTTTATACACTGGGCATGACGTGCTGTGGTATGGAACACCCCTTTGGCTAGTTTGGGTCAGGGGTTCTGTCTCTGCTCTCTCCTGGCTTCTCAAGCCCCTCCTCACTGGCAGAGCATGAAAGACTGGAAAGTCCTTATCGGGGTAAACATTACTTAGCAATAACTAAAAACTTCAGTGTGTTATCAGCATTGTTCTCAGACTACAGTCAAAACACAGCACTGTGCCAGCTACTAGGAAGGAGAAAAATAGCTGTTACAGCTGAATCCAGGACGCTGTTAAAAATACCACCTTATAAAGGTTTATTCAGCATTACTGTAAGGGTGCTGAGGCACTGGAACAGGTTGCCCAAAGAAGTGCTACATGCTCCATCCCTGGCAGTGTTCAAGGCCAGGCTGGATGGAGTCCTGGGTGATACGGTCTAGTGTGAAGTGTCCCTGCCCATGCAGGTGGGTTGGAACTAGGTGATCTTAAGGTCCCTTCCAACCCAAACCTTTTTATGATACTCAATGCTTAAGTATGTGCTTCAATTACCAGTTATTTCTTTTTAACTTCAAAAGAACTTAGTTCAAATGTTTATAAAAGCAGAGTATTAAGTAGATTTTTCTGAATTTAAAGGTGGGGGGTTTTTTTCTTACTTCAACTCCTCTTCAAAATCCACAGGTCAAATTCTCAGTACTTATATCACAGATTTTTAAGAAACTGCTCTTAAACTAGTGTGAGTGGTAACGAGAAGGGAGCCCCATGCAAAATGGATGATCTTCATAGTGAGAATGGTTGCCCATTCTGAAATTGCATGCAGAAAGCTACTTGAAAACATGAACAGTATTTGCATGCAGTATTTTAATCTTCAGCATGATTTTTGTGTATTATATCAATAAGGGGAACATCTTCTCCATGGAAGACTGGACCCTCTGTCTCAGGGAGAATAGAAAAGCCTATACTGGTCTTTACAAAGAGCCAATTCATGTTCCCAATAAAATACTGCATTCAATAGGAAGAAGACACAGGCTACCCAACCTCCACATAAAGAGTTTTGTTCAGAGGCTTTTCAGATAATTGAACTGGATTTTCCATAGGCTTTATGCACGTATTTTTACAACTAGGCAGACTTGAAAGAAAAACATAATTCTTGAATTCCTGGCTGCCTGAAATTTGCGTACCCTTGAGTGCTCTGAGCTATGCTGTGCCATGTGTGTGCACTCTGGTAGTGCATACCCCATCCATGGCCAAGAGGGAAATGTAAAGCAAATGAGTAAAGTAGCTTAGATGTGTTGGTCCAATCAAAACTAAATTGCAAAAGGAAATGAGGAGGTGTTATCACTTGTTGCGTAGCTATCACATCAATCAAAAGATATGTTTTGAAGATGACCATGTACCTGATGTATTTCTGGAAAATGTATTTTATCTTTGAACTTGGACTAACTACATTAGCATGTCAAGATCTGACACTGTTTCTCTCTCCATGGAAGATTTTTTAATGAGAGACAACAAAACACCATCTGTTGGGAGACAGGCAGCTGACCCTGAAATGCTGCCACCCTGACAGCTCTCTCAACTGTATTGTGTTCCCTGCTCAGAAGATCCTCCCAGTAATGCTGTTCCACAATCACTGGAAGCTACTGTCCAAGAGTCAGAACAGATCATAATAGACCACACAGAGGCTTCTGCACCCTTTAAACATAGCAAAACGGCAACAGACAGGTATTGGGATAAAGTGTGATATACAGGGGTTGTGCTTGTTTAAACCCACTGATTTATAGAATTCCATAGGAGGAATACAATTAACATTTTAGTTCTCAGGCCAGAGCAGGCACCTGCAGGGAGTCAGAGAGAGGATTTTGTGAAGTCTCAGAAGCTTATGATTGACCTCTAATAAAAAAATCAGTATCAGCTTCTGCTGTGGTGAGCAAAATAAGCAGCAAGTGTATTTGGGGGTTTTACTCCTTAGAACTGGTTGAATGCAGGGAAAGAGGAACTGGGAATCAGTTTAGGGAATTTCAGTGGGAACGATGACTGGAAAAAGTCAGGCCTGTGGAAAGCACTGGGGTTACAGGAGGAGAAAGATGAGGGAAGCTCTGGGCCTTGAGGGAGTCTCACACTAGTCCTCATGCCTGCCGATGACAGGAGACAGGATACAGGACACATCCTTCCACCTCCCCTACTTCCCAGTAGCCTCTCCTTCCCTCCACAATCCCTCCCGTTTTAAGCCCAAAGGCCTCTTCCTTCCTCCCCCTCCCACTGAATGGCTGTCAGCTCCCACCCTCCCCAGAGGAAGCACTCACCTGACTCTGGACAGGGCAGGGCAGGGACAGCCCAAAGGAAGCAAGCAGGTTGTTGCCAGCTCACACATGTAACAGCCCACGCTTCACACACTCCACCCTCACCCCAACAAGATCTTGCAAAACAGGCAGCAAGGTCACATACTGCTGTTTACTTTGGCTCTGACTGGAAGTTAAGCTTGCCAATTGCCACTGGTATTGGTGAGAAAAGCTTCCACAGATTTCAGCTGATGTCCATGAGTAAAAATTGGTTTGTTAGCAAGCCCCTTTTTACCTTGGGTGTTTGGAGGAAGGTTGAGGAAGCCTTTATTGCCACTGCTACTTTTGCAGACCTATTTGGATGCTGGTGGTACTGGTACAGCAGTTTTAAGATGCTTCTGTTAGCTGCTAGAACATACAACAGCATATACATTGTTTATGTTCTTTATTGCTTCCTGCAGAATAAAATTTTAAAGACATTTTTCTTTGCCTCCCAAACCAAGAAAAATAATAGGGTAAAACACATAGAATCCTTTGTGGAAAAACAGCAACAGTTAGCAGTAATAAAGGACATTCTTCACTGAACCAGCTGTACAGCATTACACTATTTAAACAACTTACTTCTGCTTATGTGTACTGTGTAAAATTAGGTGTAGAAAACTCCTTAATGTATTAACTATGACATTCAGACTTTTTAAGTGTGTGAAACATACATAACCTTTTGTTCATACAAAAGCATGGACTAAGGCTTATTCCTATTTCACAAAGGAACAATTGCTTCTTTGCCCTGGAGAACAGAAGGTGGTCACTGGCAGAGAAGTATTCAGTCTGGAAAGAACAGAGTGTGCTCTGGTGCCACTGGTTTGTTTTTGCTGGAAAGATGTATCAAATTAATAGAGATATTAATTAACAGTTACAGTAAAATGCAGACTTGTCCTTACTATGGCCAAGGGCATATCTGTGTTAGCTGCTTCTGTCTGAGATAATCACAATTAGTCACTCTATTTAAAAACACAGTGTATTAAAAAGTTCATTTAGTATTTTCTAACCAATGGGCCTCAAAGGGACAATGTAGGTGCCAAATAGCTGGTTTTAAATACCAGCAAGGAACCCTAAAAAAAGTTGTTCTGTTCATGGGCACAAGCAAGTTGTCCTGAATCAGGGTGTCTCTCAGCATTCCTCACCACTGCCCCTCACTTTTCAGGCTCTATTAACCCACTTTGGAACTGAGAATGGGGAAACTTGTGACTAGATTTCTGACAGGAAAAGGATCTCTCCTGACAGGCTTTCTGCAGTAGGTCTGCAGCTTTAAATGTTCATTAAGACTTGCAGAGACTCAGGAATGAGATCAATTCCATATACTTTATAGTAAATTGTAATTACAAACTAAGAATAGGCAGAATGCATGTTTCTTTTATAGTCTCCTTATTTTATACAAACTGTAAATAACTACCTACTATTTCACGTTATTGTTTACAGGAAACTGCAAGTATATAGTTAAGGCAGAAAATCATGGGGTTTATGCCAACTATGCTTACAGTAATCCTGGATAAAACACATTTCTTTGTTGTACACACTTCAGATTGTGGCCACACTGTCTTAGCTGAATTTCCCTGCAAACCAGATACTACTTACATCGTTGTACTTAAGCATACACACTCAGCTCTCCTGTTTTTCAGCCGAAGACTGAAATGAAGAAAGCCTTTTGCCAACACTTGTTCTCAATGCTATTTTACTGTATTAAGACTTGTCCTTAAATACAAATATCCAAAGCTTTCATAAAGATAGTTAAAACAATAGATCTACATTTTTTACAAACTTTTTTTATCTTTGCCAGGTCTTTTATCTTTGCAGGTCTGCCAGAAATTCAAATTTCTTTAGGTAATGATGAGTGTGAACACCTCTGTCTAGAAGTTAATGCTATAAGAAGCATCACTGCTGCCTGCTAACATGCACTATAGGAGTTTTGACTTCAGTGAGTGTGAAAATTGTGTACTCCAAGTCAGCTCTTCCGATTCCATTGCCTTTCGCAGAAAAACATCAAGACAACCTGAAAAGTTACAAGAAGGAAGGAAGGAATATGGGGCTTATGCATACTCTTTGGAGAGACTGCAGTCTGAAGAGGTAGTAAATTTTTGACTGTTTAGTTCAAAGACATAAACAGACTTGTGTTGACTTTAACTTTGAATTAAGTCCTGAACTCCTGTAACTTCTTATTAGCCAGTGAGGTAGAGTCCAGGATTTTCTAGTACCTACAGTCTACAATATTTACTAGGAGCCTGCATAAACCAAGAGAATATCTATGCTGCAGATCCTAGTTTTCAAGGGTAAATCACTCATAAATGAATGATCTTTGAAAGATCTTTTTCTTTCCAGATTCATTTTGTAAACAAAACAAGACAAACAAAAACACGAACAAAAACCACAAACAAAACAAAACCCAAAGACACCCCACCAGCACAAAAATTCTTGCAGTCATCAAGAATATTCTAGGAGATGAACAAGACTTCTAAGCATCTCCCACATCTCAATGCAATGGAAACTACTAGAGAAGAACAGGAAAAGCTTTATATCTCCTGTGACAGAAAGCGAGCCAATAAAGCATAGGCTTAAGAAAAAGACAAAATGTAAAGAAAAAGTGATGTAAGGTCTGGTCAGTGAAATACTAACATGGGGCCTTGCTTGGTCAAGGTTGCTTATCTGAAATCCATCTGATGCAGGTTTTTGTCAGAAACTACAACTAGAGCACCTTTTTTATTGCTCAAATGGTAATTCTCACATTCATAGTAATATTTGTGCACACTTCATAGAAATAGCTTTGAATTGTCTTTCAACCCGTGCTCAAAAGGCCTCATGTCTGGGATTTACCTTTTAAATCTTGTCCATCTTACTAGCATTTGCTGTGGAAGTGTAAGCAGCATACATACATGATAAGAGATTTCATTTATTCTGACAGTATTTACTGTACCTCAACTACAAAGAGTAGCAGAGTAGCATACCTAACATCTGACATTCTAAGATGGTTTTAGGAAAACTTAATTCTATCAGTAAATCTAATGATGTGCTTTTGTGCTTGCAATTATTCACAAGTATTCTCAACATTTTTCACATACGCAGTTTAGCACATTAGCACACACAGCCACATATCCCACTTACTGTCCCTGCAACATTTTTCATATTACTGTCTAACAAGTTTCTGAGGTTTATTTGTTTTAATCTTTCTCCAGTACAGGTATTATAAAAATAAATATTTAATCCTTTTTTCTATTTGCTCCTTTTCAGTCCTTATGCATGGAAATTTCAATTTCAGTATGAGCCTTGCTCAACAGGTGAGCATGCAATTGTTAATTTTAAATTGAACTCAAGCACGCATCCTGTAAAAGCTGTTTGTAGACAGAATCTGGTGAATACTGGTGAATAAAATAAAAGCCATACGAACAGGCTATAAAATTACATTTACATTTTCAAGAGCAGCAAAATGTATATCTGCTGGAAACATCTTTGTTTCTATTGAATATGCATCCATTTGGCAAAATTTATTATGACATGCTTTCTTATTTTCTGTATTCTCACCTTCTGCTTCCTGTACCTCTCAATTTTCAGTTGCATTATAAAGACATCTCAGCCTGTGGCATTAGATGCAGCCATCCAGTGCTATGCTGTCACATCCCATAAAGCAAGGGACATTCTTGGTGCCATAATAGAGGAGGGGGGACGGCTTATCCCTTCCAGTAAGTCCACCTCTGTTACCTGAGTCAGCAACCTGTTCTTTGGTTTATTAAAGGTGTATTCACATTAAATTCAATTTTGTCTTTGTCACTAGTGATACACCCTCATACTTCACAGTTCTTATGATTCTTGCTTGCTCTGTCTTTTTCCTTTGGAAGCCTCATATGCTATCTTGTCTCTGTCAGAGTTTTTGCATACATGTGTTAGAAGATACTGTCCTCCCTGAAAAGCTTCATAACCTAAATAAGGCTATGATCCTGATACCTCTTCCCCCACTCTACAAGTATGGAGCAGAAAGGCTGTGGTTTGCCAGAAGTCATAGAGAAAAGAGAGAGAGCCAAGAGCCAAGAATGGATTTCTTACCTCCCAAGTCAGTGCCCTAACCACAAGCCCAGCTGTTATTTCTTGCTAGTGTCTTGACATCTGTATTATAAACCTGTCTTCTGAGCAATGAAACCAGTTAGTTGTGATCATCTGAACAGCACAAACCCAGTGACACTACAGGCAGGCTAGGCAGCAGACTTATGCTGCTGGGAAGCTCACCTGCCTTACAGTCAGGTGGATAGGTATAAATACAGCAGAGGGCATGCACACTTTGAAATGCGTTTCCACTCAGGCGATTAACTGTTTGGGTGGGAACTTTAGCACTGTCCCTATTTTCCCAGTGTTACTATGTGGGTTTGGGATGAGCATCTAAAGACAGCATGTGATTAAAGCCATTTTGGTTTATTTCTTTCATATATCCTGTATGTGATTACAGCTCCAAAGGTGGGAGAAAGGAAGACAAGGGTGTGAATATTCTGAGTCCACCTGGAAGAATTCTTGGATAGGAATAAACTGCATTTGTCCTTTCAGCATACTCCACATAGTCCTGAGGATGGGAAAAACTGGTACGTAGCTGGCTTATGAAGGAATGAAGGGGATCACAAGTTAAAAGATGTTGACAGACATCAGGCAAATCTGAATCTCAGATCAGGGATACAGGTCACAATAGCCAGTTTTTTTAGAAGCTCATTAAGAGTCAGATATTCTGTGTAGTAACTGTATAGACTTCAGCTATGGGAGCAAGTCCAAAGCATGCTTTACAGGGTCCTTGACTCTCACTAACATGTTTTTCCTTTTTTTCCCTGAGGGAAAGGCCAGCAGCCATAATAAAGTCTTCTTGTCTTGACCCCGTCTGAAGAATATGTGAGGAGGAATATCTGTTCTATCTTATTTCTAGTTTATTTCAGCATAGATTGGAATCATACCTGACTTTTTTTAGTCCTGGCTAAAAAATAAACCAAAGCTTTCTATATAACTAACATGAAATTTGATCGCTTGCTTCTATGTGGAGAATTTAAGAAGACGAGGAAGGTGAGTCTGTTAATTCATTAACATAACTCTGTTAATACTTACTGAAGGAATTAAGGCTGAAGATTAATGTTACTCTGAACACATTAAAGATCATAAGTAGTGGTACTAAAGTAACCAGAGACTGGGAGAATCTTTCAAATAAAGCTGTATATATTGTGAGCAAAAGCACAGTACATTTGTGTTTAGAGCAAATTATTCTCATTAGTATTGGTCACTAATTCTTCATTTTCAACCTGTTCAGCACGCATATTAATTCACTGTCTCAGAACTGAATGAGCCCTGGGGAAAAACAATGTTTTTCGCATGTTCTGTGTTTGCTGTCTGGCTTTCACACGTCCAAAACCTATTACTTCATAAAACACATATGGGTAACATTCCCAATAATTTCAGTGAGATACAAATGGAAACTTCCAGTAGAGGCATTTTAACTAGCTCCTACCAGGTCCTGCCTAACTTTCCTGATAGCATTCCTGCTGCAGAAGGGAAGTTGTCATATGTCTTGGTAGTGGGCAGAATATATCCAGTAGATGTGGTCTCCAGACAGGGACTGCCGAGAGGTTTCAGTTTACCACATCAGCTAGTTATGTTTCGTGCTGAAAAACAGAGAAGACTAGAAACCTGCCAGTGGTGGCTGTTGCACAGTAAATGGTCAAAACACAACATGAAAGCTACTGCTGAAATCAGGCATTTAGGAAAAAGATGCAAGATTTCAGATTTCCTGTGCAGCTTTAATTCAGTCTGCATGTGCTTGTCTATTATGACATGCTGTCTAATTATATAACTCTATATTTTCCACTTGACTACTTAGTCAGTATTCAATTTTCCTCCTTCTTTACTGTTCTTATTGCTGTGTGGCCTAATGTATTATTTACTCACCACTTGTCAAATCCTGTCAGAGGACAGAATTATTCATTGCTTTGGGACATGCTACAGTACTAAGTGCTTCAGAGATATTAATTAGTTCATTTTCACAACAATCCTCTAATGCTTTTCTTTCAGAGGTAGGAATGAGGCATGGGAAGTAAAAGGTCAAAGCATCTATTGATTTTGAGTACCTAATAAAAGACAGACAGGATTCTGCAATATTTAGCATCAAGCAGCATCCCAGCCAGACCACTTTTAATATTACCTGGAAGTACAGTTCTCAATGTGTAACACTGCTGCAGATCAGCTCTTGACATTCTAGCTTAGGGCTGCTGTAGTCAAACAAAGCTTGGGCTAATGGACCCAGGTATTTCTGCTAGGCTTTCTTCCTGCATATGGAGGTAATAGTTGCCGAGGCTGTATCTAGTAACACAAGGGACCAGTCTATAAAAGGACCTGCATTTCTATAAATGCAGGCAGTTAACTCCATATTAGTTTGTACAAAAGGCATAGCTGACATGTAGCAGCCAGTTTAGAGGCAGAAAGATACCCCTTAATGAACTCACCCATCTCAACTATGAGATGTGGATGTTAAGGCTAACAAGCTCCTGAGGACAAGTGACTTTAGCAGCTGCATTTTGGAAGCCGTTAATGTCTTTTATATGTTCAAATAGGGCCTAATTTTTCTAGTAGTCATGTGTCTCACATGTAATTGGTATACAGCAAACATCTTTTGTAACCATATTACCTAGCTGTCTAAATGCTTACTTCACACTTGGATGTGGATAAAAATAAGCCTAAAATATGTGAAAATAATGTTTGACATTTTAGATCAGAAAATTAAAATTATTAACAGAGCATGTGAAGTGCCTTCAAAACTTAAAGAAATTGAACATCTACTGAGAGGAAATATTAACTTCAAGTATTCACATAATCAGAGTACAGAACTGCAGCAGTAGAATAACTAAAAAACACTTCTCCACATTCCAGACTAGTCCAGTGTCTTTCTATAGTATCATCAGGATGCATTTTTGACTCTGGGAACAAGTGAAATAAGAACGGTAAGCTAGTTTGATCTCAGAATAGCAGAGTCCTCTTGCACTGTTTCAGTACCTAACCTCAGAGGATGCTGCTTTTCTATGGTGCTAAACTAGAATTACAGAATCACCAGGATTACAGAACTACCAGTTGTTCGTATGTTGGTCCCAGATCTCTGTTGCTATGCAGTCTGTGCACATTAGCCCTAGAATTATGGTTCATAGAGGAGTTCATTACTATTGTTTGCTCACTGATGCTTGCTCTCCATGGTTCCCTATACCCAGGAAGAATGGTTTGGCAACTGAGGTCCTAGTTTTTGCTCCTGATTAGAAAAGGGGCCTCTGTCCAAATTACACAGATTCAGGTGGGAGAACTGAAAAAAACCCAAACCCATACATACTGTATCAAAGTAGGGAGGAATTAGAAAGGATCCCCTCCTGAGCTGGGTTACGTGCTTAACCCTAAAATGTTCTACATAAAAAGCAAAACTATTGCCAGAAAAAAAAAAAAAAAAAAAAAAGTCTAATATTGCACCAGTGGAAAAAGAAAGTCATAGGCTGTAAACCACTGGTATGTGACTTTATCGTCTGTCATTGTTCTTAATCCTGTTATTGTTTTCTTTGCTATTTGTTTCCACAGCAAAATTCCAGCAGTGATAGAAAATGAATAGCAGGGAGACAGCGTGGAGTCCATCTGAAACTGCCCAGTGTTTTTTTCTCTCCTAGATTGTTGCTAGAATAAGTTTTAATCCTGCAAACTTTGCTTCCCTGATATCCTCACTGAATGCCATGGGAATAGCAATGTGAGAAGGGAGTTGGCAAGCTGGACAGACAGTCACTCGTTATTCAATATCCAGCTCCCTTTGGCTGCTATCACTCAGAATATTTTGTTGAATAAGAGCTTGCTTGCACATAGTAATCAAATTTCCTCAGGTTTAGAACATTTTTCTATATCCATTTTGTCTTTCACTCTCCTTCTCTGCTTCTAACTTCTTTATCCATCCATCAGACATTCTCTATATAACCGCATATATTTTGAATTGAGAGAAAATACCAACAGCACTAACTCCTTTAACTGCATATCAAAGCCCTCTCTGTGGTTTCTGGTTCTGTTTATGATTAACTCTTCTGAATGATTTCCTGTGGTTTTGTTCATCACACTAACACATAGAAGCAGCACTTCACTTTATAAATAACAGAACCTATACTCTTTGGCCATCTGTAACTATCTTTGACCAGCCCCAAAGAACGCTATTATCTAGACAGAATAGCTAACATACTTCAAATTTTAAAATAAGAATGTAAAAAAATACTAAGAATCTGAATTATTTTTTTAAAACTTCTGTCCAAGAATAGGTAATCACTCTAAAGTCCAGTATTTCAAATATGATTACAGAACTATCCTATTAGTCTACACAGACCTAATTTGCCTCATTGTTACAGCAAAATTAATATGGAAAAAAAGAGCTTCTACTCTGAAAATAAAACAGTTTCTGTAACATAGGAGTTGAATCTGCCTTTGTAAACGTGATCTCACTACAAATATTTTATTTTTTGCAAGACATACTATATAAACATAAACCTTAGCATAATGAAGTTTAATCAACAATTTTCTGACTTTCAGTAGAACAATATACAAGCGATAGATTTTGTACATCGGTTCTGCTCTGTATTATTATAAAAATATCTCAATTGATAAGTATTTGTTGGGAGGAAAGTGTTGTAGTAATGGAAAGAAAGCACTGCCTTATGTACTAACCAGGTATCTTGTCATATGTTATAAACGTTTACATGTACAGAGATCATAGCATAGAGAGTGTGGTAAAGACTGAGTGAGATTCTGGCAGTATGCTGTATGATGACTCTTTTAAGAAGAAAAGCAAGTCTCCAATTATTTTTCCCAACCTTTGTGGCATGGAATCTTTGCATATAGGCAAGCGTACAAAGCCAGAAGACTTATTTTCAGATATTTCAAATATTACTATGTATGAACAGAAGCTCAAATAAGAGAGAAGAGTAAAAAAGTTTGAATTTCAGGCCTAACACTTCATTAAAGCATTCACTACTCATGTCTGTGGAAGTCTATAACTGTCCAAGTCCTGTAAATCGAGATCCACAGTAAATTTAATCTGTATTCTTAAAGAAAAGTCTGGCCAAGTGCTGTCTATGGAAGAACATGTAATTTCAGAACTACTATGGGTAATGTTAAAATCAAGGATGTAAATTCTACACTGATATGCACTATGTGCAACTCCAATGAAGATCAGATTTCGCTGAAACCCTACCTACAAAAGAAGGATTTCTAACATCAGATTTTAGAACCTCTGCAGCCTTCCTAGCATTGCCAAAGTCAGGAAATTAAGACAATATGAGAATATTGTTCTAACTCCAACACTGAAGGGAATAACCAGTTTGACAGAGGAGCCAGATTTTGGTTGGCTTTCACCATGTGGACAGGCAAGGAGAGGTAGTATTTTTGCCAATGAATTATTTGCTTTCCTTCTAAGACTGGAAACCCAGGGGCAAGGCTGGCTTTGTGATAGAAATAGGTGGCCCACAGAATGGAGATGTGGCTACCAATGAATTTCACGTTATCTACTAAATCAGCATATGAAGTACCATTGGGTAACCCTCAGTCCCCTATCAGTCACTCTAAACTTGAAATTTTGGGCAAGCCTCCCATTTTCATTGCTGACCCACCCAGTTTCCAGCTGCTCCTTGGCAGTTAAAGAGGCTCATCACAGAAGTTAATTCCCAAGGTACACTGACGTCAAACGGCACATTTATGTCACTCCAGAAAGGAACTGCTCGCTAACCATGGCAAACTCTTCCTGTCAATTGCTCTCGAATCACAGCAGTTGCTTTTTAAGGACTTTCTGCATGACGTGCTTCTATCCCAGCCAAATTCCCCATGTTGACTCTCAGCCTCAATGAGTTTTGGGCTGAGTGATCAGGGATTCTTTGCTTGGCCCTAGGGAACTTGAAGTGAACTTACTCACCTTGGTGATACATGTTGGTGGGTAACTTTTATGTTATTTGGAGAAATTTTCATGGATTTTTATGTTAAAGAAAAATCTCACTGTTTACAGGTGTGCCCTCAAGACACACTCACAAAGGATACAGGATGCAGCAATGCAGGATGCCTTAAGTGAATGGCTTCAATTAGCATACAGTGCCAAAGTCGCAGATTGTAGCTAATGGCACACAAAACTTTTGTATCAAGGGCCACTCTACACTTATACTTGAAAAAATATTGCCTACAGAGCTAAGATTTCCTAAATACATGGAAATATGTATTCTACAAGAAGTTTTGACTCTAGCACTCATGTCATTATACAGTATTTTCATGGTAGATGGGCAATAAATGTGTTCAATTATCCCTTTAATCCTTTCTAACACTTCAATATAGAGAAAATTTTAACTCTCAAAATTCATTTAGTAAGTTCAGTTATTTTCCTGGCAAGTAATTAGACAAACGTACCCAGAGCGTCAGCACACCAGGTCTTCAATTCATTCTACCTACTGAACTTCAGTCTTAAGTTTGTTCTCAGAAAGAAATAAACAAAATGAGATCATGTGTGTGTGTGTGTGTGTGTGTGTGTGTGTGTCTTAATTACGGTTAGAATGCTTAATGCATAATTTAGGTCCTAGATTTTCCAGCCCTAACCCCTAGAAGCCTCAGGGAGTACCTAATTTTAAACAGCAGAAGTATTCCTACTTCCAGAACTTCATAGGTGAGATTTTCAGTAATTCTGTCGTTTTTCCTAAAGTGGTCAACCTCAAAACATGCAAACCTGAAGACCTGATGTATGGAATAGGAGTTTCACATCCTAAATAAGCAAATGAGTACTTGCTATAAAGTTTAGACAGATCCAAAATAAATACACCAGACTCACTGTGCTCAGCTGCCTTGTGTTAATTACTCCTATCAAGTCTCAAGACTTCAGTGAGGCAGAGGAGGAAGAGACCTGAAAACTGGCATTCTTCTTGGAACACTAGTTAATTTTTAACTACTGAAAAATAAGACTGTTTCTACAGCAAGAGTGCATTAGATCCTGCCTTTCAGTGGCAAAACGGAGCTTTCAAGCCCTCAGGCACATTATTCTCTTTCAATTGTTCATGTTGTTGCTACTGTTCTGTGTACAAGAAGTAAACAGATTATTATCACTCTAAATAAAATGTATAGTTTGCTTTCTAAAGGAGTTCCTCAAGTATTTGTGAGGCAGAGATGCAATTGCCAGTAACAGACATAAAAATATTTGGTAAACAAGCCACATGAATAACAAAGCAAATACTTGTGGAGAGTCCCATGACATCACTTTAAACTAACTTTTATAGTAACTTGAAATTTTCAAATCATTATTATAAGTTGTATTTTTATTCCTTCACTACTCTGTAAAGATGATGCTCCTACAGCTGCTGCTGTGGTCCTGTCAACCCTCATCCTCATCGTTCACCTGCCTTTCTATCATCTCAACATGTCAAAAAACCCTCTTGTTGTAGATTGTCAAAATGACACCCCTTTTCCATGCTTACTTCTTACATAGCTTCCTGGCAAATGAGCAAACACTTGATTCTTAGTGCAAGAGCTGAGATTAGTTTTCCACTTCTTAAGAGGCCCCTAAAATTAAGAGATCAAGTTTACAGTTACAGGTGAGCATCAGTGCCCTGGAGAGATTTTCCAAGAGTTAGGCAGATCCAGCCTTTTCCAGGTTTTGAAGGACATGACCCATGGACTGAAGCCTTCCTTCAGCTAAGCTGGCTGTGTAACAACACAGCCTTTACAACTTGCAAGAAATTTTATAACACAGCATGAAGTCTTACTGCAAAAAGAGTTATGTTGTGATTCACTGACCAATACAAATACCATGTGACTGGAATGAGACATGTCGTGGTTTAATAAAAAAGCTCAATATTTCTTGAAAACACAATTCATGGTAACTGCTGATTAGACACTTGCACTAGTTCTGCTCACATTTTGATTCCTTCAGAGCTTACATACATACAGATCTAACAGTCCCGCTAAAAGGACAACTCAGAGCTCTAGGGAGTAATGGACTCAAAGGGACACAAGTAGGAGACAATAATTTTCTCACTCTACAAAAATATGTTAAATACCTTACAGAAAATAGCTCTTTCTCATCCAGTTTCTATAAGTCACCCTGGGTCCCATGCTTGCATACATTTTATTTTACTGTCCAGCTCTATGGTATCACCAAAAAGCTTAAACTCCCTACTGGGTATAACAGAGCTAGCACTGGTAAAAGCCCTGAAGTCCTACTCTTCCTTCTCTTTCTTATGTATTGCCAAGTCTGAACTGACAGTATCTCTTTTGAATGACATGTGAAGTAGATCATGAGTGGCATCCTTGTGTGCTTTGATAAAAGTAACTGAAGTGCTCTGCCTAAATTCATTTGGATAATTACATGGCTCTAGTTTGAAATTAGCCTGTTAGCTTTTGCTAGGAGAGTTCTTGTTCTCTTCGTAATGCCAGCCTCTTCACTTTTTTTTCTCCCTTCAGCTGTTACTGAATTTTAATGGTAGCTGAAATACATACTTCACTCTGGGGAATCCAGCATGGAGAGAATTGCAACGAGGCAATCTCTTATTTTAAAGCTATGTTTTTTTAACATATATGTATATGCATAGAAAAAAACCAAACAAGTTAATCTCAGGAGTGTGTGCACCTTAAATTCTTACAATTTATGATACAGCTTTACCGGGGTAGCTGCTTTCTAGATATTCCATGAGTTCAACATGAACCAAATATTTATTCTCTCCGCCTCCAAAATGCTGACACAAAACCTTGTATTAGCTTGAAAATAACCTGTCGTAATTTAAAATCTCGCCGTTTTCTTCCTTCGATGTCTTTCCATGCAAGTATTTCGCAGACCACTAACAGCGCCTGGTGCGGGCACGCACGGGGGGGTGATCTTCTTTCGCAGCTATTTTCCGGTCTCACCACAAGATGGCGGTGTGACCCATTGACACCGCGCCGTGTTTCTCCCGGCCAACTGTTCCAAGTCGCCCGTGGATCCCATTCCTCTCCTTTAGAGCTCCGCAGGAGGCACCGAGGCCCTAAGTACGCGCGATCCGCCGAAGAGCGCACGGGCTGGCCAGGCCACGGCCGCTGACGGGCTCACTTTCACAAAGTCTTGCAAAGCGCAGCTCGCAACGCTCCCCACGGCACGGAGCCGCGCTGCGCACGGCTTTCACGGGCGCAGGAGAACTGGGAAGGAAAACCCGAGGCGCTGAGCCGGCAGTTAAGGACATTGATCCTGCTCCTGCCAGATCTGCTGCGAAGGTTTAAAATGGCCTCAATAATCAATAGTTATTAAAATGCATTGCTTGCCTCTGAAAGTTATTTGAAGCTGCATTAGGATCGGAAGCTCCTCAGCGCTGCAGCGCCACGTCCATATTTAATTTGAAAGGCTGAAAAAATATTCTAGTTTGCTGGGATGTTTGCATTTCAAGGGTGTTTTCTTTTTTCAGTTTACATATGCTCCATGTTAGCAACAAAGAGGTAATTCCTGAGCCCATAGGTGGCAAAGAGAGAGAAAAGGGGACTGGGGCTGCAAGAGAGAGCAGGATGGAAGAGCAGGCAGAGGCTAAACAGCTTCATTACTAGAATCTTTCTAACTCCTTGTCCTACACAGTAGAAAACGATCCTATAAACTTCTGTAGAGCTTTGCACATGACATGAATTTAAGGGGCATTCAAAGCATCTTTTGTGCTAATTAGACCAGACAGACAGTTCCAAGTATGCTTAACATAGACATTTGAAAGACTAACACAACTGTTTCTGGAAACAGACATAGCTGTCCCACAGTGACCTGCACTGAGGTGGTGATTTCTGTTTTCATTTAAAGTGTAAGTTTAGGAAAGCTTATCTTTTTCCAGAGAAGATGGGAATAATTAAAATAAAATAAAAAAAGAAAAATAAAAGAATATGGTATCCCTGTTTATTAATGAAGTGCAAAACTGAAGTAAAATAAGTCAGGCCATCATCACAGAATTCAGTAGGGACAGCAATAACTTTCAGGTATCTCTAAAAGCTTAATATCACAACCAACCTGGCATACTGCTTCACTTCAGGGTTAAAGTTTCCTCACCAAGTGAATTATTGACTAGCAAAACAGAAAACAGCTGCTAAACAGATAATGGGCAATGCTCCAGGTTATTTTTAGCACTATTTTAGCAAGCCATACATTCAGAATTGCATTTTTTAATGATTTCTGGAGGACAGTTTGACAGGAAAAGAGCCAATAGTCAAATAAAGTAGCATAGCTCTACTTTCCCACAATATTCAATTAAATGGTTGGCCATTAATGTAAGTCATGTTGAACCTTTGATCTACCTTCCAAAATTTCCTTACCTTGTGGTGCAGCTTTCATAAGTCTAAAATAAATTAGCAACCTTAGAACTTTAATGATAGGTATGGCTGGTAATCGTGCTCTGCTATTGACTTGATGCAGAAGTTCATTTCTCACAGCTATTGAAATTCAACTGCCTCTTCCTTTGTGACTCCATTAGCAATCAAAGATCCCATATAAACTGATGTGCCCTTTTCATGGTAGTGGAAGATGCAAGGACGAGAGAGAGACAGAGCTCTGAACAACAATAGCCAAATAAGAAGGAATGAAAGTCTTTCACTTGATTGTTTCTAGCATTAGTGCAACTGAGGGAAATTAAGAGCTCTCACCATCAATTGTCATAATGCATTCTCCTTTACATTATGAAGTCCAGCTAGAGGGATTTTTTTAGCAAACATACTAAAATGCGGGAATGCTTTTGTCTTCTCATTGCACTTTCCTCTTAGGTCTCTTTAACTAAACTATTAACACTTGTTGGCATTATTTCTCCTGTGCTCACAAGCTAGCAAGAAGATTACACCACTGAGAGCCTCTTAGGTCACCAGTCCTGCTCCCCAGATGCATGCAGTAGGTAGGAACACCCATTCAAGCTGTTAAGCCTCAGAAGAGGAAGGTTACTAAGACAATGTGGTAGCAGTAAGGATTTAGCGTTATCTTTACTATTCTGCTAGGGCAAATATCTCTGCCCTCTCCTGGAAGCTGAGAAGCATGAGCTTTAGCTGTAATTCCACTGCAGTCTTGAGTGTGACTCCCTGTCACGCTGGAGAAGGCTCTGCTGTGTTTGTAGGTCACTAAGATTGCAGACTCAGGCTTTCAGGCATCCCCAAATTGGGCAAGGATGGTTACAGTTCCCTCCTATTGCCAATAATATGGTTAACCATGCTTGTATTTCACCTACGTACAACTTCTACAACAACGTCCGGTGCACTTGATAGATTTTATAGTTTGCCTAATCTGAAATCTTCTCTGTTCCTACTGTCAAGCTAATTAAATCTCTTCCTGCAGTAACTTCCTATTTCGGTTAGAAGAAATTCAGAGGTTGTATCTATTGCTATGTATCCCTTGGAAAAGTAGAATCATTAAGCTTCCATTTAAATCAAAGAATCTTTCACATTATTTTTCTGTTCATTATTCTTAACAACAAACAGCACAATACTGCAATAATCAGAGGTGCATTAAAATTTTGCTTTCACTGCTTATGCATGAGAGCTGTGCATGTGTTGAAGCCACTCAAGACCTCAGCACTATAAATAGTGCTCTATTGTTAGCGGATAAAAGATGAAACCAGTCTCCAGTCACTGGAGCGCAGCACGCCCTATTAAATGTTAAGCTCTGCCTGTGCTAAAAGTGAAAGGCAACATGAACCGATAAACTAGTCTGCGGATAAGGCATATGACTGGGAAGAGTTTGCTGTGACTCTACAGCTTCCCCAAAGCGACAGGAGCAGCAACTTATCTTTCTGCCTCCGCAATGGCAGAAGCTGTTATAAGGCACTGGGTGGAAACTCCTGTACGCTACCAAGAGCAGTTTGCTCTCCAAGAGCTGGAAGCTCACAAACTGGACCATTCTTTATATGCTTTGCCAGGCCCTTCTACAGCTGCACAGAGCAACAGAAGGTGTACTACAGAAAGTACAGCTGAGGCTGGGAAGAGTGGCCAGGAGGAGGAAAACACAGGCTTCCAGGTCTTGCTGGACGTTGTGCAGTTCTGCCCCGAAGATATCATTATTCAGACTTTTGAAGGCTGGCTCCTGATCAAGGCTCAGCACGGACCCAGGATGGATGAACACGGTTTCATATCCAGAAGCTTTACCAGACAATACAAACTACCTGACGGAGTGGAGAACAAAGACTTGTCTGCGCTATTCTGCCATGATGGCATTCTGGTTGTTGAAATGAAGAACTCTGTGGGAAAGAATTAGAACCTTGCCCATAGTTTATTGGTGAGATAAAACCATTCTTAATATAACAAAATAATATAATTCGAGCAATGCTGTAGAGTGTAGTAAGCATGTGGCTGTATTTACATTGCAGTAAAGGAAAATCTTTGTATGTATTTTTCAGTATGCTGAGTTCATTGTTTGATGTGAAGTGTCAGACTACTTGCCTCCAGCAACATACATGTTGGAAAGCCAGGCTTTTTGAACAGCAAAGAATTTAAGCTCATCACAGCAGGAGAAAAATAAATCTACTTGATAACATATTGAAAATAAAGCACATTTATGAATTCAGTAGGAGGAGCTGTATTTCTAAGGAATAAGCATTTGTCATACATAGTCGTAATCATTAAAGAAGAAATAGACAGGTTTTGAGTCTTGTGGAAATTTAATCTATGTACCAAAAACATCTCTTTTCTAATTTTTTAGATGAAATTTTTCTTCCTTAGGGTCTGGAAAAGCAGACAAACTGAAGACTACTATCAGGAAAAAATCCCCAACTATTTCTGCTATTCAAGCTTCTATACAAAAAACCCATGAGAGATTACTTTTTAGAAGCGTGTTGCATGTTTGAAACTAGAAGAAAAAAAGTTAGTCACTGACTATATTTGTTTGAAAACACTGCAAGTAGAAATTATACTTTCTGTAAAAGACAAATAATTTGAAACAAAACATTCAAAGACATTTAGAAAATTGGCTTTATTTAACATACTCTGCTATCTATTAGCAACTGAGGAAAAATGCAGTGTTTACAAATACTCAAAAGGATCAGATCCTTCCTTGTGAAGCCCTGGTAATAAAAAGGCATTATTCTAGCACAGATGCCTTTAATCTTTTACATTTTAAGTAGTCATCTTGTTCAGATGAATATTTTATTCTTCCTGCTGGTTGACAGTTTAGACCAAAATCCCACACTTGGGTCTTCAAAAGCAAATTTTTCCGGCTATGTCTAGTCCCACTCTACCCATATGAACATGGGCTCTACATGACTCATTTTAAGTGCAGAGGTTCCTTAATACAGGCACAGGTTTAATTTCTGTCCCAGTGTCTCTCATTTCATGAGAGTGATAGATACAAAAAGAAAAAAATCCATGTAGTGTATCAGCATCTGGTCTTCTCAGCATTTAAAAAAAATAATGCTGTAAGTAAGTTTGTAAATTCTCAAACATCTGAGGAGATCTGCAGCTGCAAGTTGAGCTGCCCCCTTTTATGTGTACTGCAGATGAGTATGACTGCTGTGCTATGAATAGTAAAGGAATGTGGAATGGAAAGTGCCAAGTTAAATACAGACTCTTTATCATAGCCATCTGCTCTTTGGACAAACCAAAAACATACTCAAATGAAACTGAATCCAAATACAATTTCAAGAATATGAGAAAAATCTTATGAAGAAAACCCATGCTCTCACTAGCTGAAGCCAGAGTGTTCCTTTAGTTTAAAATGAAAGCCCTATGCTTGTACTTCTGCACATGTGCATCTGTTACAAAGATTTATGTCTCGGTTGTTTAGACATGATGATACTTAAAGCAATTGATTTCAGGAAAGTGGGTAGTCCAATCTTGCATTTTATTTGTAATTAGTTCTAAAGCTTACAAGAAATTTGTACAAGTAATGCAGAATAAGGTATGGATTGTAAATTTCCATCACATGCTATTATTTTATTTTTTGAATAGAGCAGAGATCAAGAACTTAATGTTTTCTAACAAACCAAACCAAATATACAACATGTGTCCATATATTCCCACTCAACCCAAATTTTTCCCTCATACTGCCTATGTTTAAGTTGTATATTGGTTTAAGATAATAAATGGTCACACCTGAAAATCAGATCTAGATTTTCAACACTTTTTGGTCAAGAAGCTTTGTCAGCCAGGCATGTGATAGAAGATGCAACATGGATTAAAAAAAATAAATTCTAGGTGCAAGTCTGGATTTAAACTTTACACACCAACTTTATAAAAGCTCACAAATTCAGGCCCATGGTTGCCACATCACCTTATGGCACAACTGTTGGGACAGAGCTCAGGATCATCAGTTAGTAATCTGCTTTGGTGATTTGTGTTTATGGAGAATTCTGTAAGCTTGATAACTTAAAATTATAGCTAATTATAAAAATAATTCTAGCCGTGACTGCACTGATGGTACTCGTAGCCTAAAGATGAAAAAGCAGTTCTAAAAAAAAAACCCATAACTGATTTAATTATTTCAAATTAGATCATGATTAAGCTACTGGAAACTTGGCAAGGAATTAGGCCAGACAGCCAAAATCATATCATCTGTTCTATATATGTTAATACCATGGATACACACAACCCTGCTTATGTACACAAGCATGCCTCACAAAACAGGACTGAGAATTTGGCATTTGACTGTTCTGTGTGGTAGGTCTCTTTGCTCACTGTACTTAATCACAATGTTGCCAGTCAGAAACCCCTGGAACACACTGACCCACCCATGAGATGTACCCAGGTGGATTTTCCCTTCTCTTTTACCCAAAGCTTTACCAATGCCTAGGTCCATGCTCCTTGGGTGAATGGGAATTTGCCCTGGCCCAGGGACCACACTGGGCTAGAGACCTTCCACTGGCTTTTGGTGTTTGAACACCAAGACCAATGCAGAGAAAAATGCTTCAAGTTCTTCTCTCCTCTGTTTAGTGACAGTTTATTGAAAAGTTATCAAAGTACTTGTCAGAGTGTTTCCAAACTGTCTGGAAAGAGCTATTTTCACATGTTGTATATGATGTTTTCCTTTTACAATCTGATTAGAACTGAATGTGAATGTCATGGAGAAAGATGCTAATATTGCTCATGGACAACAGAATGAGAAAGTTATCTAAAGCAAAGGATTTTGGAACATCTACAGCTTAAGACAGGTTTAAGTCATGTTGATCTGGTTAAATTAAGACACTCATGTTGGCTGCCTACAAAATCCTGGCCCAGAATAAGTGATAAATGCTGATGCAAGTCTTGCAGAGCAAGTGTTATGGAGCCTTCTCAGTTCCCATCAGTGAAGGATTACCATTGTAATTCATCACGCTGCTTCTCCAAATGGATAAAGATGATTTCATGCATGAACCAAAGCACTGTGAAAAATGCTATCATAGAAGATGTCTCAGTATCAGCACTAGTCTCCAAAAGCAAGGTAATGAGCATATATTTACATGTGATCCTTGTGGGCAGAAAGCCCACAAATGCCTTGGACTTACTGCCTTTTTATAGTTCCTGCTTCATCCAGGGCATTTGAGATCTCTCTAAACAATCTGATACTTGTGGTGCAGTGAGCCAAGGCTGATGCCCATCAGTCCTCAGTAACCACTCAGCTTCAGCCCTAAAAAAAAGAGGAAAGGAAACCCCTGCAGTATCATGATGGCAACATTCCGTCTAAGAGGGGTAACTCTTGTGTTCCTTACTTGATTCATAGCCAGGAATCAAAATCTACTTTTTGTCTGAGTAGCATTATAAGATTTGGCTTTCAGTGGGAGTATGAATATTGCTGAAAATACTGGTTGCACCTCCTCTCATCTGAAAAAGACACTGACTTGCATCTTTTTGACTGCCAGAGGCAATGGCTGGCCCTTGTCCTCCAGTGGACAGCATCTCAATGGCACTATACTGTGAACACAAGGGGTAAGTTGAAGGACTTAGACCTGCAGGTAGCATTGGAGATACCTGAGCTGGCTCCACTCATGCTAACTCTGGAGCCAGAAATACTGTTCCTGTGTGCCAACTCATATCCCCAAAACCTGGACTGTCCATTGCTGTGCTCAGGCTAAAATATCATCCACTGTTAAAAATACTGCTACAGACAGAGAGACAGGAGAAACAGCTCAGGACTCCCTGTCCAGCTCAGTGCTACCATGGGGGTCTTGGGTCTCTGCACCATGGTGGGCTGTAGCCTCACCACAAATCCCATCAACCTCCTTTAAAAGTAGCGCTCTTCAGCCGCATGCTAGTAACCCTGATGCCAGCATTTTCAGGGGGAAGTACGTCTAGCAGTCACTTGCACAAGTAGAACTGATGCAAGCAGAGAATCATTTACAGTTCCTCTCATGCTCCTCAATGTATTTACTCTGCTTTGGGCCACTGATGAACCCACCGGGTCTGACAAAACTGACAAAGCTGGTCTGCTGACAAAGCATGCTGCTCCCAAGCCCTGCAAGCTAGTGCAAAAGCAGCAGCCAGCAGGTCTGTGCAGGGAGGGGAGACAGAAAACTACAGAACCAAGGTGAGCCTCAGAGCATAGCCAGAGGCGTTTCAGGCAAGGATGGCAAGCAGGAAAAACACTCCAACTGGTTCAGAATATATACACATATACATTGTTGTGGTTTAGCCCCAGATAGCAACTAAGCACCACACAGCTGCTCACCCCATGCCCCCTTGGTGGGATGAGGGAGAGAATAGGACGACTAAAAGTGAGAAAATTTGTGGGTTGAGATAAAGACAGTTTAATGGTAAAGCAAAAGCAGAATGTGTAACAGTTACTTGGGAAGACATGCTATAACTCCATATGCCCCCCCTTCCTTCTTCCCCAGAAGAGAATGACATCATATGGTGTGGGATACCCCTTGGGTCAGTGGGGGTCAGCTGTCCTGGCTGTGTCACCTCCAAGCTCCTCGTGCACCCCCAGCCTGCTCGCTGGTGCGGTGGCGTGAGGCCTTGACTCTGTGTAAGCACTGCTCAGCAGTAATTACAATGTTCTTGCATTATCAACGCTGCTTCCTGCACAAACCCAAAACACAGGCCACACCAGCTACTGCGATGAAAATCAGCTCTACCCCAGCCAAAACCCGCACATGTAATGTATAAAGATTTTAAGGCATAGTATTTAAACCTCCTACAAGAAATACTTGACTTCTTAATAAAGTGAGCATTTTTAAGGGCTGAGAAAAATGTTTCAAAATAACTTTAAGAAATCTAGGATGTTAATAGAAAATGACATGGACAAAACCCTTGGTGTACTAGGATGACTGAATAAGTCACCTACAGTGTCCAGCTGCATTTCTTTCAAACTGCACATCCCTTCAGTTTCCCCATCGGTTAATTGTACATTCCCACCATGAAAGCAGAGGTACCATGTCAGAATCTCCAGAATGTGAGTGCCCTATATCTGAACTAGCCACCCCAAAATTTCCACGGTCATGTCCTCATCAACTCAAGCTGGTTCACTGATTCACCATAAACTAGTCAACACGGGCAAGTATTCCTCTTGTTGGCTCTGCATGGAGCTAGTCTGGTGCCACAAGACTTCCTCACCCAGGAGCCGCCGTGCAGCTGACTGGCACCTCACCCTCGCCCAGCACAGTACCACGGTAGTGCAGAGCTCAGCTGGCTGCTTCTGCCACTGATTCAGACTTCCAAACAGGACCACATGAGTGGTTCCCTCCACACACGCACACCAGAGGTAAGATGGAATCACAGAATCACAGAATCCCAAGGGTTGGAAGGGACCTAAAAAGATCATCTAGTCCAACCCCCCTGCAAGAGCAGGGTAACCTACAGTACATCACACAGGAACTTGTCCAGGCGGGCCTTGAATATCTCCAGTGTAGGAGACTCCACAACCCCCCTGGGCAACCTGTTCCAGTGCTCTGTCACTCTTACAGTAAAGAAGTTCTTCCTGATGTTAACGTGGAACTTCCTATGTTCCAGTTTACACCCATTGCCCCTTGTCCTATCACTGGATATCACTGAAAAAAGCCTAGCTCCATCATCCTGACACCTACCCTTCACATATTTGTAAACATTGATGAGGTCACCCCTCAGTCTCCTCTTTTGCAAGCTAAAGAGACCCAGCTCCCTCAGCCTCTCCTCATAAGGGAGATGTTCCACTCCCTTAATCATCTTTGTGGCTCTGCGCTGGACTCCTTCAAGCAATTCCCTGTCCTTCTTGAACAGAGGGGCCCAGAACTGGACGCAATATTCCAGATGCGGCCTCACCAAGGCTGAGTAGAGGGGGAGGAGAACCTCTCTTGACCTACTAACCACTCCCTTTCTAATGCACCCTAAGATGCCATTTGCCTTCTTGGCCACAAGAGCACATTGCTGGCTCATGGTCATCCTCCTATCCACCAGGACCCCCAGGTCCCTTTCCCCTTCACTACTTTCCAGCAGGTCACCCCCCAACCTGTACTGGTACATGGGGTTGTTCTTCCCCAGATGCAAGACTCTACACTTGCCCTTGTTAAATTCCATCAAGTTTCTCCCCGCCCAACTCTCCAGCCTGTCCAGGTCTCGCTGAATGGCAGCACAGTCCTCTGGTGTGTCAGCCACTCCTCCCAGTTTTGTGTCATCAGCAAACTTGCTGAGGGTGCACTCAGTTCCCTCATCCAGGTCATTGATGAAAATATTAAACAGCACCGGTCCCAGCACCGACCCCTGAGGAACTCCACTAGTCACAGAATCAGAAGACTTTTGGGGTTCCAGGGCCAATAATTCCTTTATCATTAGTGTCACTCCTCAATTTCCAGGATATCCCACTCTCCTTGTAGCCTGGAGACTGCAGTCAGCTGTTCCCCAGACACCACAGCTGTACATTGGTGTACATTGCTAAGAGCAGGCATAGCTTTTGTCTGCGAATGAGCTGATTTTGAGTTTGGATGTTGGGTTCAAATAAGTCCAAATCTTAACTGGAAGTGGTAGCATTACATCACAGCTAGAATAAAAAATTAATGAAGCAAAATGATCTTCAGGCATTGGTGACAAATTGAAATATAATTCTTGTACTCTGTCTTACAAGGCAGACGGAAATTTATGAGCCACCAGTGGTGAGCTACCTGGACCTTAAATACAGCAGCATGCTTTGTCAGCAGAAGAGAGGTATCCGGTGGGTTCAGCAGTGGCCCAAAGCAGAGTAAATACATTGAGGAGCAGGAGAGGAACTGTAGATGATTCTCTGCTTGCATCAGTTCTACTTGTGCAAGTGACTGCTACACATACTTCCCCCTGAAAATGCTGGCATCAGGGTTACTAGCATGTGGCTGAAGAGTGTTACTTTTAAAGGAGGTTGATGGGATTTGTGATGAGGTTACAGCCCACCATGGTGCAGAGACCCAAGACCCCCATGGTAGCACTGAGCTGGACAGGGAGTCCTGAGCTGTTTCTCCTGTCTCTCTGTAACTCTGCCAGCCATCTCTCTGCACAGGGCCAAAGCAACTTCAAGGTTGGCATTAACCTCTACCGCCATGAATCCAAAAATCCAAATTCCATGGATCCAAGAATCCGGGCCCCATGGATTTCTAGAACCCAGCAGCATTTATTTTGTCATTATAAACTCTAGGGTGAACACAGGCACAGAGCCCACTAAGGAGGTCCTTTCTGCAATTTCTCTGTCCTTGGTGAGGATAAAGATACCTGCGTGTGGGAAATGAATCCATGCTCAATCCTTCATTCTTGCTATATCCTAATTTATTCATCCTATACAATGGGTTTATTTCTGAGATTGTATTTTAGCTACATTTATATGGCACATGGACATAATGCTGGCCTCACCTGGATTTCCTTACCAGTTACCCACTTAGCTCACAGCTGAAAGGTATAGGACTGCAATGTATGTATGGCTGAGATTACTCCTCAAGGACTTGCACAGCTGGGGCTAAAGCACAGCATGCTAATGCAGACCCCTTTGCTGTGCCTCAGTTTTACATTTAGGAGGTAAATTTTGCCTGTATGCATGTCAAGGAATTGGCAGTCAACCCAGGCCCATTTGTCTGTAACCACAGAGGACTCCCAGCACCATCAGAATGTCTGTCTAGCGCATACCCCCACTGCCAGAGCATGGGAGAACTGCATACATAATGGGCTTATCCTGACAGCATCCTTACATGGTTATGAAACATTATCTCTTCAGACAGGGAATGGAGACAGGCATGCATTCCAAGCAATATTAAATGGAAGGTGGAGAATTCCTAAGAAATAGCCTATTACACAGGCTGGTGCTGAGGTAGCCAATATGTATCACGAAGGTCAAACAAGAACCTCAGCATTTCTGCTCAATTATCTCTAATTTTACACAACATAGTTTGAAAAAAAAGGTCTAATTTATTGTGGGGGATTGGCTTGTCGAATCTTATCTCCAAATTTTCGCCTTTCTGCTAATTTATGGACAGTGTGAGGGTTAACAAAACATCCCTTAGACTGTCCATAAGCTAACAGTCCCTGCAGCTCTTTCTGCAGGTCGATCCCTTTAACCTGCCGCTTTTGTAAGAAGGCAGTAAATAAATCATACGCCGCTTGCCTTTCCATACCTTAGCGCGCTTGTTGCAGCCCCTTCAGGTTTCAGCGGCGCGTATCAGCCGGGCTCGTCTATACGGTCACCCAGGGTCCGGCGCTTAAAATCCTGAGATCTTGGCGCTTTGACCGTCCTGTGGCTGCGATCGGGACCCGAGCACAACTTACGTCGTCCCACCGTGGTGTTCGAGGGATCGCGTCGGGGTCACCATTTGTGGGAAATCGCCGGGAGACGAGCTCATCCGATGATGACCAACAAGTCTCGTTTATTGCTAAGCAGACGGACACTTATATACTTTGCATACAGAGATCATTAGCTCATAGCTTTTACATGTTACAAGATCATTGGTTTATAGCTTCTACATTTTTGCAGCTACACCGTGCACCCCCCCACCATCCTCCTTCTCATGCACTTATCACTTAGTGGCCTTGGCTGTGATTGCTCATAGTTTGTTGCTGTTTGCCGGTGTCCTTCATTTCCTCATTATCTGGTGTGAGAAGTCTGCACCATGTTCTACACAGATGTCTTGTTTCAGCTCGTTGATGGGAACGTGACCTTTTTCGACAAGCCAATCCCCCACAATTTATGTCTAATTTAAGTTCCTGGCTTTAAAATACTTTGTTTCTCCCAAATCCCACTGCATCTTTTCCTAAATTTCATAGCACACTAGGAAGTGTCTCTTTCTGAAACCTGTTTTATGCTTTCAAGTGTGATTTTACAAAACATTTAAAAGCTTACCATACTCTATTTTTTTAGAAACTGGGGACATCCAGTTTTTAGAATATCCCTAGACTAACGTATTTGTCGGATTTGCATTTTCTTCACTGCTTTGGTAGTTCAGTCTTGCTTTTAGTATGGTAACTTCAGTGTTTAAAATCATTTCGTGCCCTCTAGTGGCAGCCCTGCCAGGCACCCTGAGCTGCAACAGTCCGGTTACAAATGACGTAGAAAAGGAACAAAACCAGTTTCTTCCCCTTTTAAGTGAAATTTACTATCCATCTCTATAGCTTAAAAAAAATGAAGCAATTTGTATTTATGGTGAGACGGTACTACCAACAAAAAAACCCACCCAAACATCTGGAGATATAATACAAATATCAACAAGAAAAACAACAACAAAATCAATCACATACTAAGTAAGCAGGTGATTGAGTTTGCTCTTAGAAATTGTAGTGATGAAAACTGGCATATTTTTAACCATTTCCTTGCGCAAATCACTATTCAGTTTGTCTCCTACTAGAACATTGTTCAATAACCACACACAGTTTTTCCAGGGTCCACAAAGGGGAATCATCATAAAGAAAAGGCTAAGTTCCACCAGAGCTTCATTCTCCCTCATGGAAAATCACTTTGCTTTTCTTACAAAAGCAGAAAAGTGATATCATAGAGGAAAATTTACAAAACAAAGAAGGAAAGATTTAGGAGCTTCAAGAAAAAGTTACACAGGTTGATACACACTTCTGTTATTCTTGGTTCCAGAGCCTCTACAAATTCACTTTTTCCTCATTCAAGATAGCCTAATATCCTTAGCTTTTCCCCAAAATATTACCTTTTTTTTTTTTATTTTGAACTTTTGTACCTGAACAGAAAAATAAATCATCCTGCTTTCAAACACCTCTTTTAGCTTGATTTTCAAGGGTCTTGAGATGCCTAACTCCAAATTAAAACAATGAGGTACCCCATACACACATACTGGTAGCCATTTGGCTTTAGTTGGCCTTAAGTTCCAACACCCAAATTATAGATCCCTAGGAACACACTGAATAATGGACATTTTCACTGAATTGTGTGTTATCAGTCTCAATAGAATCACAATAACATTCACTTTGACTCTGAAAATCTGATTCCCAACGAAGAGAGAAATTCCCAGCCAAGCAAGGCATTCAGATACATGGTTTGTGCAGCTAAAATGCTGTAAGTCACTATGTGCCATTCCTATTTTGAAATCCTTGCTGCTGCTAGTCTGAACAAGAAACAAAGCTCAACCAATCCGGCTCTTCTACTTGGCACTGTAGATGGTTACTGAGGGCCTAAGAAGCTGGCTTCTCCTAATCCTTTAATAGTATTTTTTGGGATGGCTTCTAATTTTGGGGGTTATTTTTCTTGAAAATAATTGTTGAGTTTTTAAAAATGTCAATTTTAATATCCACAGCAGAGTGCCTGCACACAGTGGTATTCAGAGCTGGCACACTGGTGGAAGAAAGATGGAAAATGTCATTTACAACCTTGTTATTGTTCCAAATTCTCTTTGCAGTTTTGTCCACTAGGGAAATAATTTAACACACTTTTTCCTTTCATAATTTTGACTTACTGATGGCATTAGTGCCTGAAAAACCATGACCCAGTTTCATCTAACTTGATTTTTCTTAAAATCTCAAGATAAAACTGTAAGATTTTAGAGAGTAACTACTTCACTGGTTTATACTTACTTATCTAAAAAATATCATTCTCATTGGTTTTATAGTTCTTATGCCTTCGAATTCTCCTGGTAGCAGGTTTTGCCCCTGTTGAACTTGATGCCTTTGCTTGTGCCTATTCAAACACCGAACCAGTACTTACTAAGACAACATCAGATTCAGCATGCTAAGGGGGCAGGAAAAGCAGGACAGCTGCCACCTCCCCCATGCGATCCAAGGAGGTAAGGCAGACACCCACCTCAACATTATCTCTTCGTCCTGCCCTGGCCATGACAGCCACAGCCTGACATGACCACTTGCAGCAGCAAAATCCCACCCCTGAACTGGCTGTGCAAGGCATCTCTTTTGTCACTCCAGGATGTTCAATGGAAGCAAATCTTAACCGTGTTAATTTACACAAATCAAGTAGGGCAGCATTATTTCCACTACTGGTCATCTTGTGAAAAAACAGTTTCAGAGAAGACAACATTAATGGCTAAGGGCATTGAAACTGAGACAAATAGGACAGAAAAGTTTGGGAAAGGGGTTGAACCGAGTGCTGTAAAATTTATATGAAACAGTAAGTGGTATAAGAAAGGCAGATCAGGAGCTAATTTTCTGTAGCTGAACCTGTGAGGAGTTACATGAATACACAAGACTGACAGATCAATGTCAGCAGTAACTTCGGAAGGAAAGAAAAACCCCAACCACCTATCTTGATTTGCAGCTGTCAGAATTTGGGATGAAATCTAAGACCAAGGTCAAACTGACCAACATCTACATCCTGTTGTGGTTTTTTTTAGTCCTTGCTCTAGGTTGGGCAGCTGGGTGGAGGGCAGTATGTGGACTGTGGATCAGGTGCCATGGCAATCTCAGCATTTGGCAGGAGAGGGCCATGGCTGTGTTGAAGGCAGACACTGATGGTCATACTGGCTGCAGTAGCAGAACACTGGCGATCACTAGCTTTGGCAGTTCTAAGAGCACTAACAGATGCTGACACAGGGCTTGAGGAGCTCATCAGAGCCTGCTGTGTGGTGTAACTATGGCCAGGCCAGGTCAGGGTGCTCCCACAAAGGTGCTGGTGGGGAAGCCCAGGAGACTCATCTGAAGTTGAGGTCTTCAGCTGCACTATCCTGGGGGGCTGTCAGCTTTCTCTTGAGGGAAGAGGGGCCCTTCTCACTTCAGCACTGATGATGGTACTCGGAATTGCTCTCTGTAAACTTGCTGCTGCAAAGTTAGTGCGTGGTTTTGGAGATGGTAACACAGGTGGTGCAACATGAATGTATACCACTGGGATGGCTGTTGTATGGTGAACGATGTGGTTCTTTCAGCACTAGTGGTATTGGCTAATTGAAACAGACTTCTATAGTTGAGCAATAAAACAACTTGGGGCCAAAATGCTAGGCTGGGGTGAGTTGATATATTAGAACTATGTGAAGAACACAAGACAATCAACAGTAACACCGAAGCACTGTGATAACATTTAATGTTGGGAGAATTAAGAAAAATGAACAAAAAAGTGAACAGAAGCAAACCACATGAATCAAGCACTAAAACCAAAAATGAAAGGAAACAGTGGCCTTGTAGCACTCCAGTGAATTGCCCCCAGGCAAATATGAGTTATTTGACACAAAGACCTTTAAGAACTTTGAACTACATCAGCAAAACAAGCAAGAAATGCGTATCTGGCAGGATGCTGATGGGAAAGCACAAAGAACTGGGGTCCAAACAGGCGCATCTCCTCCAGAGAACTGATTATTTATGAACAGGTAGAAACTTGGGAGAAACTTGTATCACAGGATCCATGGAGAGCTCAGAGATGATGGGATGGGAACCACGTGATTAGGGGGCCAGGTGTTATTGTCCTGGGTGAAGGAGTTATGACAGGAAATGACCAGGGCAGGGAAAAGAGCACCACAACGGGATTGAGGCTGCTCCACACAAACCCCACATCCACAGGATGACCACCTTTTTTGAGAGGGCTGAAATACACATTCTCCACACGTAAAACGTACGCTTTCCTAACCTGAACCTTACTTCATTCGAAAGCACGATCAGCTGGAAGAGGATCTCCAGAAACAGTGCGACCCTCCACACCACCTGGGCGATGCACCTCCCGCGGAGATGCTGGAGCTGCGTCCAGCTAGCATCACGGGAGCCCTGGGAAGAGAACCAAGCGCCCGAGGAGGTGCGCAAGCTTCTTAACCAAACCTGAGGGGTCGGGAGGAACCGCGGAAATCTGCCAGGCGTCTGACAAACCACCCAGCGCATTTTAGGAACCGAACGTGCGGCGCTACAACCTGCGAGGCCCGGTAGGACGCGCTCGAACCGGGCCACCGGGCAGCGCCCCGGGCCCGGGCCGGGCTGACGCCAGGGGGCGGGCGGGGAGGGTAAGAGGTGGGCCGGGCCCATCGATGGGGGCGGCCGCTCTGCGCTCGGCTCTTCCGCCCTGCCTCTCGGCTCTGGATTAGCGAAACTGGCGACGTGGGACGGCCGCCGGCCCGGCCCCGCGCCCTGCCTCGCCCGCCGGGGTGAAGCCGGGACTCGGAGCCGCCGCGGACCGGAGCGGACCCCGGTCAGGCAGCCGCCGCGGCGTCCCCGCCGGCGGGCCGCGGAGGCAGAGGACGCCCCGGCGCTCTCGCTGCGGCAGCCCCGCCGGCGCCGCGCCGCCGGTGCGGTGAGGTGAGGGGCGGCGGTACCGCGGCAGCGGGGAGTACCCCCTGCCCCGGGGCAGCGGCGGGGCCATGGCGCTGCGTGCCCGGGCGCTGTACGACTTCAGGTCGGAGAACCCGGGGGAGATCTCTCTGCGGGAGCACGAGGTGCTGAGCCTGTGCAGCGAGCAGGACATCGAGGGCTGGCTGGAGGGCGTCAACAGCCGCGGCGACCGCGGCCTCTTCCCGGCCTCCTACGTGCAGGTGATCCGCGCCCCTGCCGCCGAGCCGCCGCCGCCCGCCCGCTACGCCAACGTGCCCGTCGGCGGCTTCGAGCCGCTGCCGCCCCCCGCCGCCTTCAAGCCGGCGGCGCAGCAGCCTCCGCCGGCGGCGGCGCCCGAGCCTTTCCCGCTGCCCCCCGCCGCCGCCGGGTACCCCTTCCCGCCGGCGCCCTACGGCGGCTCCTACCAGCCCAGCCAGGGCAGCGATGACGACTGGGACGACGACTGGGACGACAGCTCCACCGTAGCCGACGAGCCGGGAGCCCTGGGCAGCTCCTACCCCGACTACGAGACGGCGGGCGGCGGGGCCCCCGGACGCTACCGCCTGTCCACCCGGTCCGACCTCTCCCTGGGCTCCCGCGGCGGCGGCGGTCACCCCGCGGGACACCCGCACCCGCCCGGCGGCGGCGGCGCCAAGAGCTCGGCCACAGTGAGCCGCAACCTCAACCGCTTCTCCACCTTCGTCAAGTCAGGCGGGGAGGCCTTCGTGCTGGGCGAGGCGTCAGGCTTCGTGAAGGACGGGGACAAGCTGTGCGTGGTGCTGGGCCCCCGGGGCCCTGAGTGGCAGGAGAACCCCTACCCCTTCCAGTGCTCCATCGAGGACCCCACCAAGCAGACCAAGTTCAAGGGCATGAAGAGCTACATCGCCTACAAGCTGGTGCCCAGCCACACCGGGCAGCAGGTGCACCGCCGCTACAAGCACTTTGACTGGCTCTACGGGCGCCTGGCTGAGAAGTTCCCCGTCATCTCTGTGCCTCACTTGCCAGAGAAGCAGGCCACCGGCCGCTTCGAGGAGGACTTCATCTCCAAACGTCGCAAAGGCTTGGCTTGGTGGATGGACCACATGTGCAGCCACCCTGTGCTGGCTCAGTGTGATGCCTTCCAGCACTTCCTCACCTGTCCCAGCACGGATGAGAAGGCTTGGAAACAAGGCAAGCGCAAGGCTGAGAAGGATGAGATGGTAGGTGCTAACTTTTTCCTGACCATCAGTGTCCCCACGGGCCCTGGGGCCAGCCTGGACTTGCAGGAGGTGGAAAGCCAGGTAGATGGCTTCAAAGCCTTCACAAAGAAGATGGATGAGAGTGCCCTGCAGCTTAATCACACAGCCAACGAGTTTGCCCGCAAGCAAGTCACTGGTTTCAAGAAGGAATACCAGAAGGTGGGGCACTCCTTTAAGTGCCTCAGTCAGGCATTTGAGCTGGACCAGCAGGCCTTTTCGGCTGGCCTTAACCAAGCCATAGCCTTCACTGCAGAAGCCTACGACGCCATCGGGGACCTCTTTGCAGATCAGCCCCGGCAGGACCTAGATCCTGTGATGGATTTGTTAGCGCTGTATCAGGGGCATTTGGCAAACTTTCCAGACATCATCCACGTCCAGAAAGGTAACATCCTTACATGTTTTTTCTGAAATTATGGAGTTTTATGTATCAGTAGTGAGCATGCAGATGTTGGGATCAGGGTCTAAATTTGCCCTGCATCTGGCTTGCTGGCCTTGTGTTATATCTTTCCACGTTTACTCGGGTAAATCTGTTAAAAATACAAAAAACAAATCAGTGACAGTTTTTGTTCTGTACCAAAGGTCTAGACATAGTTGGGAATTTGACTGGTCAGAGGTTGCTGCATTTGGCTTTGTATCTTTGAAAGAAACCACATCTGCCTGTGCTGCTGATACATTAAAGATTAATGGTCTTGTTTACAAAGCCTGGAAATCAAGTGGTATGAAAACACGTATTATTCTTTGATGCATGTTAGGTGTCTTAAATATCTGAGCTACCAGGTAATAAACATAAAGGAATCTGAAGATGCAGGTTATCCTCCCATTAACCACCTTCTTTGAGGTGTGCATGGTGGTATGTGCATTTTGCAGAGTCAGACAGTCAGATGAGATGTTTAAAGCTGCTGGGGTTTCTCAGTTTGGCCATGCATTAAACTTTCTTGGTGCCTTTGAAAGTATAATGGTCTGCCACAGGGTTCTTAGTTGGAGTTTTTCATCCTTTGCCCTTATTATCATAGAAAGATGCTGCTCTCCTATTATGCTTTCAGCGTCTTTCTAGCTGAAACATGCATCTGAGGTTCAGATTGCTGCTTGTATGGTGCTTTGTGATCTGTCAGAGAGAAAGAAACTTCAGAAAATAAGGAATATCTGCTCTATAACTAGTGGCGTTTGTTCAGCTGAACAGAAGTTTGTGGCACTATGTACGTGTAGACAATTTCCCTGCGGTGAAATTAATGATATTCATATATGCTGCAATACAAGCAGACTAGCCTATCATTCCTTACTTTTGCTGTTACATACCTTACCCATAGTTTTCAACTCAAAAATCAGGGAGGTGTGGGGATTGGAGCTGTGAAAGAGGTCAAGAAAATACCACACATGCTCTGTGGAAATGGGTGTGTGTAACAGTTACCTGAGAAAATGCATGAGCTTTATTGAAAATTACTTGGGAGATTAGTGAGTGATGTTCTGCATCCCAAGAGGCTGAGCTTGAATTGTCACCCATAGTGAATCAGTCTTTTGTGTACTTATGTGACATTTCCAGGGTTTTTGCATCTGAAACAGAACATTGAGTCTGATGATTAAAGAGTTGGGAGAGGCTTTTTCCCACAGATCAAAAAGGCAGGCACCCAGGCCGTGTATTATTGCAGGGAAGATCCGAGGAAACATTTTGTACAAGCATGCAGTTTGATGTTATTTAATAAAGTAAGCTTTTATTAGGAGTTGCATACATCAAATTCAGATCTCCATTCTGCTGTCAAATCTTGAAAATTGTGAGTGGAAACTTAAACAGTATTCATACAATTTTGAAGAGGTGAGGGAAGTGTGCAGTCAAACCTCTGAGCAGTTGTTCTGCTGGCTGCTGCGGCATGTTCTGATAACAACTTACAAGTCACGTAGATTTGGAGAGAAGGGCAGCCTTGGCAATGCCTTGTGTTTAGCATTTTAAAGTGAGTTGTCATAGAATCATAGAATAGTTGGGGCTGGAAAGGACCTCAAGATCACCTAGTTCCAGCCCCCCTGCCATGGGCAGGGACACCTCACACTGTGGGCCTTTGTTAAAAAATAGAAGGAAGGATTTTGTATTGGGTGGAAAGAACCAAAAGATTATGTACACTATTTAAATAATATATCCTCAAGCTTTAAGGCTACATAGAGTTCTTCACTGCATAATTTTTGGAGATGTGACCTTGAAGAGAGGATTTGGAAGAGTAAGATGGATACTTAACTCAACCCTCTTTCTTTAATAGTTCTGTTTGAATTTGCGCTTACTGGTTAGGTTTACCTTCCTGAAAGAAAATTCATCTGAACGTGCTTCCACTAGAACAGTACATGAGCATGATGCAGGTAGAGTTGATTTTGTGTCAGAGCACTGTCCTGGAGCTGGTTGGAGAAACATACAGCCAGCCTGCATGCAGCTGTTAATGCTCCAGCACCTCCGGGCTAACATGGCCTTCAACACAGTATTATCCCTGGTGCATACCTGCCATCAAAAAATGGCAAGAGCTTGAACGGGGTTAGAACAGGGGTACGTGTTCATTGTTGTCATTCCTGTTACAAAACAGGCAAACGGGGAAAACTGAGAGGAAGACAGTTTTCGCACCCAGTGTATTGCTGTTTTATTACTTTTCAGAGTTACTTGTAACAAGGTATAACTTTTCAATTCCAAACTGTAAACTTCAGATGACAAAACGAACTGTTTGATATTATTGCATTGTAAGAGCTTTCTTTTAAATTTACTGTCTGGAATAGTAGCCAGTTTTGAGAATTATTATTGTCTGAACAGACTAAACAAATATCCAGTGATGGTCATAGATCATCTGAAAAATAGAGTTGATGTGGTTTTCTTCAAGTGTTTTATTTTCTAGTGTACAACATCTTTGTGCAGTAAAATGACCCCAAAGTGACCTTGGAAGTGGTAGAAACAGTAGCCAGATTGATGCACTGCTTACATGGCTGTGCTTTTAAGAAGACCAACTCTGAAGTTAGGGGTAGTTCTCCTTTGTTTTCTGCTTAGTCCAAATATATAGTCCACTTGGCATAAAAAATTAGGTGTTTTCCAGACTCCATTTCTGTATTTCCCTAGACCTGACAAGGTCCAAAAAACAAAGGCAGCTGTGCCCAAACCATGCCCATGTCTGTGGGTAGAATATTCAACTGCATTGTCCTGTCATGGGTTTGCTGTTCTGCAGAGAGTTGAGCAGCTGCTGAATGTGATTTGGAAGTGTGTTTTGTGGTATGGAGTGAGAAGTCTGCATATATGGGGTTTTTTAATAATTTCTTCAACTTCTGTGAGAAGGACAGAGAATCTCTATGTCAGAGACAAAATTTGCCCTCTGTTTAGGCTTTGTCTTTTCTCTAGAATTAGGAGCCAAAGCCATGCAAGCCCCACTGTTGCTTTGTTGGCAGATTAGCAGGAAAACGTGTTAACGGTCCTGCTTTTAATGGCTCTGGGGTCCAGGTCTTTTTGCATCCTGTGCTGAGGACATCATACGCGTTCTGGAGTTTGCAAGGAGAGATTGTCATTTTGGTCCCTTCTGTAAAACATGGGAACCAATGAACTGTGGGAATATTTTTTAAGTGTTTATTATCTTACAGTATTGTAAGTATTCTATGAGATGGCGATAGCTCCAGTGGGAGATTTTAAAAGATTCCTTCATCTCAAGTGCCCAGTGTTTAAGGAGTTTTCTGTGAGGGAAGAAAGAGTAGTATTTCCTGCTCCAGAAGAGACATAGGAAAGATCTGAACTTTTCTGTCCCACATGCAGGTCGAAGATCAACTTGTCAGTGCTTTGTGAGAGATCTTACCTGGTTTCATGTGTGTTCCACTCCAGATCTAAAGATTAATTGGATGGAGCCCTACAACAGAGAACAGGACAAGCTGGTAACCCTCTGGGAGTGCTTTGTTTGCTAGTCCCAGTGAGCCTGGCACTGAGCGTACTAGACCCAAGGCATACATCCCTTACAAATGAGTTGTTGTTTTATAGGTTTTGTTTGGAAAATCAGGCTATTAGGAGAAAACTGGCACCTGTAGGGGTAGATGATGGCAGAGTGGTGTCTAGAGCATCTAAGCACACAAATACTTACACGAATCTAACCGCCAGCCTTCCATAGGTAAATGCTTCTAAATTTCTGCATGAAAGTAATCCTGTGCATACCTGTGTTTCTTGGAGTGGAAGATCCAAATATGTTAGATATACCTGTAGTAAGTTTTCTTTAGCCTCTGGCAAAATATTTGTAGAAGAGGCATATTAAGTTCAGTTGGCTCAAAACCTAAGCTACACTTCTGTAATTTTCTTTTGCAGAACTTGAGTGTTTTTCAAGAAATAACTAGATTCAGTTGCTTTAATTGTGAGAAGAAAAGCAGCCTCCAAAAAAGCACCCTTTGTTTGTAATTACTTTGCATGTGTGTGTGTGTGTGTTTATTTTAAGGTCTACTTGTGGAAGGTCTACTTGTGGAAAATCCCTAGGCATTCTTGGCAAAATAATTCCTAAATATTAATTGCTAGAGCTTCACTCAACTGATGAGATCTTCTAACTTCAATAATCTTCAACACAAATGCTCACTGCAGGCCCATGCACGTTCAGATTCAGAAAATTTATGCATATGTGAGAATTTGACATCATGTATGATCATACTGTAGCTCATGCTTATCTGGCTCTCTTGTCTTCATACTTGCTTAGTGAGGGTAGGGAAGTTACAGATTTTGGGATTTCTTTTAACTCTTGTTTGAGGCATTACTATAATTAGCCTCTTGTGATTCCTGAAAGAGGAAGAAATACTAACTTGCCGTTTCACCTCTGCTTTCCAGATTTCTCCTTTTTTCTTAACATTATGGTGTTAATGCTAGACAAACTTTTGGTTACGATTTTTGCAAAAAAGATTTGAGAAGGTGGTCTAAATGTTTACTAAGATGTAGGCAGCTATTCTGTTTTCTGCATGCCAAAATTTAAGAGAATTGTTTTTAAAAAATAACCGAAGTACCTTTTTGCTTCTTGATCATTGTTTGTGAACAGTGAAATAAGGCAAATAGTCTTATTTACCTGAAGCAAATGTAACTCTAGACACTGGCTTTGAAGAATATGTTGAGTATGTTTTTAGAATGTCTTACAAAATTATAGGCAAAAAAACATTCCAGCTGGAAATGCATCAAATTTGCAGGCATCAAAAAAAAAAAAAAAACCACAAACAGCATTGAAACGTAGAACTCTCTGTAACATTTTTAGCAATGTTGTTTTTGCAGGGGGAAGGAGAGCAGTATGCACATTCATGCGTAAATAAGACTGGTCAAAATTCATACCTAAAATTTTATATCACCGTGTAAAAACAGCACTTTTCTCTCTTACTTACTTTCTAACCTTTTAATTTGTTGTGCAGACGTGGTTTTTCCATCCCTGTTTTTACTTTTATCCACCTTTTTTTTTCCTTCCCCCTCTGTCCCTCCAATTCATATACTTTACATGGGTTCAACTCAGGTAGCTACTGGCCAAGAGCTGGGCGTGTAATTCTAGCCAGATGACCCTTAAGTGGTAAAAAGAGATGGGTACCTGCATTTCATCTGTTTAAGGACTTCGATGAGAATGGATGAAGATGGATTGCTCCATGGTGACTTGTATTTTTTGCCTCCCCATTGCTGTTACACTGATGATGCAGCATTGTCTGCTTGCTGCTGAATCACCCAGTATTTGAAGGCAACCTGAAGGAAACTGAGACTTTAAGATGACTAAAATGTGAAAAAAAATCTTCACATTTAGAAACTGTATAAAATTATAGCTTCTTTACAGTGTGTGAAATCAGGATAACAATAAACAAGACTAAAATTGAGTAATAACCTTTCTTGAAGATTAGACAGAAAGATGGGAAAAAAGTACTCTGTCTAAAAGATGCATGGGTCTTTTTGAAGTATGAGTTTTGGTTGTTTTTGTTTTTTTTTTTCTTTTACACTCCCCCACAAGCTCTTCTTACCTTAGCTTTCTAAGGGAGCAAAATTCATGCAGTCATGATGTCTTTCTCTTTCTGTTAGCTTTTTGAAAACCACAGGTATCATACGCATTTGATGACAGAGAGGCATTTCATAGCTGATAAACCCCCTTTTTTTCAAAAGCAGGTGGTAGCAGAGGAAGGCTGTAACTGTTCCTCCTGCAGGAGAGACTGCACGTGTTACTGCACACGGGAAAGTCTATCCAGACTGCACACTTGGACCTAGCAGGCTGGAGAAGTTTTGGTCACACCTCTAAGTTTGACCACAGGAAGTGCGGTGTCACCTCTTTTGCTCTTACAGGTACCTGCTCACCATAGGAAGCAAGATCCTGTCTACTGGGAAAACCCTGTGGTCAGCTAGAGAGTAGCAGTGTAGATACTCAAGAATTGAAAGTTACATTGTAGAAAGAGGAAGTAATTTTATTTCAAAGACTGTAGTTCCTTTTCAGCTTGAAGCTTATGAAGAATCTAGATAGTGAGATGGTTCTCTTGCAGTTGAGAGCTCCGGGTCTTGCCAAAAGGACTTCCATCCAAAGAGGGAAAACAAGAATTGGTAGACTGCAAATGGAAAGTATTTCCCTGAGCTCTTCCCAAGTCTTTGTAAGCATATTATCAAAACCAAACAAACTGGCTGATTCTTTTTATTTTGCAAGTCACCTTTGAAACAAGGACATTTTTCAGCCTTTCCAGCATCTTTCCATGACTTCATTGTTAGGCTTTGTTTGAACAGTTAAAATGCCAAGTTAATGTGTACAGACTGTATAAACTCATCCAGCTCGTACCTTACTTATTTTAAATTACCTGGTTCAAATAGCACAGAATTTGAAAATTCTGATTAAAAAATGAAGTCACATTTGGCTTAGTTCTTAAAACATGAGTCTTATTAGCAGGTTAGAGCAAACAAACAGCAAACACTTTCTACACATTCTTGTCTTTATCTTTCATGACAGACATGAGGATTAAAATTAAATAAAAATAAATAAATTTAAAAACCTAGTAAAAATGTATTTTAAGTTTTGGAGTGGATTTTCATTAAATCAGTGACAGAATATGTCAGAATATGACAGAATGTTTAAACAATGTTCAGTTCTTAGTGACTTTGGGTTGTTATTACATCAGAGCTGGAAGATATGTGATAGTTTCAGCCTTTGTTTTAGGTAGGTGCACATCATGGGTGAACAAATTCTGTGATAGTAATGAATTATAGTACCCTTTTTATGCCTTCATACAATTATTTCTTAACAATGGGAAAAGCAGATTCATGCTGTGATTAGAAGTTTACATTGCTCTTTTGTCCTGTGGTAAAGAAGTAACTTGTTATTCTGTATTTTGTTTTTTTTTTTTTTTTTTCAGATTTACAATTTTGAATCTTTATATGCATGAATAGTTATACTGGCTAACTGGCAGTATACTGAAAAAAAATCTATTTTAGGAAATATCATGATAATGACAGTACATTTTGAATCTGCTTACAGTTTTTGTGTAAACCCAAACTCAAAACTGCAGATCCCTTCCTCCTAAAAAGGCAGACAGTTCTCTTCTACCTTTATAAAACTTCAGTGTTCTCTATAGAATAGGTACTATAGTAATATATTAATTTAAATAAATATATTTACAGTTTAAAATGAATGTAACTATATAATATGTAGCATTTCTTATACATAATATGAATATAGCATTATATTATTACAATGTTCAAATTATCTTTCAAATTATATGCTTCTGTATTATATATTTTAATTGGTGGCATTAATGATGGTTTACCTTCTGTATTCTTCTTGCAGCAAGAAGCCTCTTTAATTTTGTCCTTAGAGAGGTACTGTAGCATTCAGATCACTAAGAGAGAGCATTTAAAGGGTACTCGGGAAACAGCCTGAATTTCATTTGAATCTGGGTTCTCTTCCTGTGAATGTGTCTTAAGCTGTCTATACATGCTGTATTTGTTCATCTTAGGACAGTAGTGGAGCTAAGCAGATGATGGACAAGCAAACAACATAAATAGCACTCGCTCTTTGCTTCCCTTTAGCCTTTGCAGAGAATGACAACTAAAAGCTGGTAGTTCCTAGCACCTCAATAAAGAAGGGATGTGGAACCTGCATTTTACTTGCTTCTCTCAAAAATGGTATATGGATATCAATATGTTATTGATATCCATATGTTATATGGATATCAGTATGCAGTGTTACCTCTCTTCTTCTGTCCACCCGTCTCCCATGAACCTGACATGGACAGTGGGATTGAGTGCGCCCTCAGCAAGTTTGCCGATGACACCAAGGTGTGTGGTCCGGTTGATACACTGGAGGGAAGGGATGCCATCCAGAGGGACCTTGACACGCTTGTAAGATGGGCTGATGCCAGCCTTATGAAGTTCAACCATGACAAGTGCAAGGTCTTACACCTGGGTAGGAGCAATCCCAGGCACAGCTACAGACTGGGCAACGAAGAGATTCAGAGCGGCCCTGCAGAGAAGGACTTGGGGGTGCTGGTCAATGAGAAAATGAACATGAGCCGGCTTCAGTGTGCGCTCGCAGCCCAGAAAGCCGACGGTATCCTGGGCTGCATCAAAAGGAGCGTGACCAGCAGGTCGAAGGAGGTGATCCTGCCCCTCTGCTCTGCTCTTGTGAGACCTCACCTGGAGCATTGTGTGCAGTTCTGGTGTCCTTAACATAAAAAGGACATGGAACTGCTGGAACAAGTCCAGAGGAGGGCCATGAGGATGGTCAGGGGACTGGAGCGCCTCCCGTATAAAGATAGGCTGAGGAAGTTGGGGCTGTTCAGCCTGGAGAAGAGAAGGCTGCATGGAGACCTCATAGCAGCCTTCTAGTATCTGAAGGGGGCCTATAGGGGTGCTGGGGAGGGACTCTTCATCAGGGACTGTAGTGACAGGACAAGGGGTAATGGGTTAAAACTTAAACAGGGGAAGTTTAGATTGGCTATAAGGAGGCAATTCTTTCCTGTTAGGGTGGTGAGGCACTGGAATGGGTTGCCCAGGGAGGTTGTGAGTGCTCCATCCCTGGTGGTGTTCAAGGCCAGGTTGGATGAAGCCTTGAGTGGGATGGTTTAGTGTGAGGTGTCCCTGTCCATGGTGGGGGGGTTGGAACTAGATGATCTTAAGGTCCTTTCCAACCCTAACTATTCTATGATTCTATTCTATGATTCTATGAACCTTATGAAAATTTTGAAGAAGTTACCATTTAATACAATAATGCTTAAATCCATTTGCACCATAGTTTCTGTCTGTCTTATGTTCATCTTGTCTCTTCTGGAAGATGAATTAATACATTTCTGCTCATATGCTGTTAAACAGTTTTGCTGAAAATTAGTTTATATCACACATGCACAGCATCATTTCTGTTTAGGTTGTTGCCTTTAAGTCGGTATTATGAAGATGGCATTTACAAAACCTATTTAGAGGCTGTAGCATCATTGTAACAGAAAAAATGCCTATCCTTAGTATCAGAATTGGGAGAAACTAGTGTGCAGAACCTGTGATGACCAAAATGTCATAGACCAACTTAAATAGTGGAAAAACAAAGATTTCCTTAAAAGTGTGTGTGATGCCCAGTTTAGGTGTACTTGCAATCACTTTCAGCATGGTACTTCTGCATATTGCTGTCACTTAAATTTTCAAGTGTGTCAACCCTAAAAGGCATAGCTGGCTTTCTAACAGGCAAATGTACTGTATTTCTGGTGACCAGTCTCATTTAAGTTTCATTCCCTGCAGTCTGCAATGTTAGCTGAAGCTATACTAAAGGAAAACTCCTTAAGTGGTACATGTGACTGTCGAAAGGAATAGACTGCCTTAGGACTGGGCAAAACCACCATAACTTAGTGTTTGCTTCTCAGGCTGGGGTGCAAAATGTTCTGTTTGCGATGGAAAGCAATATGCACAGTTTACCTCGATTTTAAGATCAAATTGTTCCTGAAAGGTCTCCTTTCACATGTCACTGTAGGTACCTGTAAAGTCAGAACTACTCATGAACACAGTTCAAACATGCTTTAGTGGTGAAAGTAAGATAATTTGTTTGCTTGAAACACTGTTTGTGTACGATACACAAAGATGTATTAGTTTTAAAGCATCTGTGTTCAAGATTTGAATGGAAAAACTCCATCCTCTTTTGCACAGTTTTTACATCTGGATACCTAGCACTGTGGGCTTTTTTTGTTTTTTTTAATGAGGTTGTGTGGGGCAGTAGGTGCAATAAACTGATAATTCTGTAATATTTCTTTCATTCATTTTGCCATCTTGCTCTCGCCTCCTATTATTAACTGTTTTAGGGGCAAATTATGGTTTGTTAGTCACATAGCAAGTGTTGTGTAGCATGGCCCAGCAAAACATTCATACTAGAGGCGCTGCACACCAGAGTTTGTAGATTCCTCTGGGGTCTCTGGAACTGAAATGCACATTGACAGTGTGATAGTTTATTTTCAGTACTATGAGCATTTTGGAGCCTCTGAACATGCACAGGTGTGATTACAGTCCTTGTAGATTTGGATAAATAAACTGGCCATGTATGCCCTTCCTGTGTGTGTGGACACCAGCTGATAGATACATGCACAGATAATCAGGTCTTAAGTATCACATTATGTAAAGTTACATAAATAAATAAAAATCTTTATGAGACATATATAGTATCAATTAACCCTGGTAGTTCTTTAAAATTGAGTGATTCTGCACTCTACACCATCATTAATTGGTTATATATTAATTAATGTATATGTGAAAACCAGCAGGTGAGCTTAAGGTTAAATTTCTGCAGTCTCTAGCAATAACTGTTTTATTTGTGTGTGATATCTGAATTGTATAGATTAGAAGGTGATTTCATTTTGAACTGAAGAATGTGTCTGGGTGACAGCTTTGGATGAGCTTTGCAACAGGGTAACTGAAAGAATGAATAATTCTGTCTGATATAAATAATCCTTCAGTCGGTCAGTGTTAACCTAGATGTTAGCACAGTACTGTAATTTATAAGGCTAGATTTAATAGGTAGTATTGTTTTATTCCGGGAGTTTTAAGAGCAATGGGCAACAAAACAATAAAAAATTAAACTCACTTTTTTTAACTGTTGTTAGGTTGCTGATTCTAAAAGCATTATTACTGTTTTCATGTATCTGTAGGTAAAACCCTGTAATACTAAAGTAATTGCAATTTGATATGGTTTATATTTTTAGCTTTCACTATGAAAAAAAGAGAATATTGCTAAAGTAGTTTTGCACCCTTAAGGAGAAGAATTACATCTGTGAATTACACTGGTTTTGAAAACTGCTGTGTTGGCACTTTCAGAAGGAACAAGTGACTTCATCATGTTGCGTTTGATGTTGGAGATTGATTGCTTTTTTCTGTTTTAAACTGTAAAACCAGATTTTAAAGTAGCAAGTCATTCCTATTTTAATTACTGTAATAGTACTTTGTGACATTTCTTTTATGCAGTTTAGTCTCTATTGGAGACCTCTTCTGGTTTCAATTTTAGGCAAATCCCATTATGCTGCTTTCCACTCCAAATCTTAGCCAGAAAATGTAAAGAATTTGCAGAATCTCAATGTCAGCATCTTTTGTTAGTCTGTTCTCACAGTGCTCTTAAGTGAATAGTCTGTCAGTGTAGTAAAATCTCTATTCTGCTACACACAGTTTCATGGTTTCATTTTAAATTGGGGGGGGTGGGGTGGTGGGGGCTGGTTTTTGGGGTAGGATGTAACGTTATGTGTAATCTCATATGGTGGTTCTGCAACTTCCCTTGTGTTGGAGTTAATGGTTGCATAGCCCTGGGCTGAGCTGGGTCACATAACTGAGCCATTGATAAACCTAAGCCACCGTCTCCCTCTCCTCTGGGCCAAATGCAGGTTTTTTATTGGATTAGTCATTTCAGTCATCCCATAATAATGTCTTTGCTAGATCTAGTTTAAGTGGGACAGCCATGTAAACAGACTTGTTCTATCAGCACTCTCTGGATTAGAGGTAATGTTGTTTTCTCCAAAGTAGTTTCTTTGAGAAGAAGGGTAAATCAAAACTGTGCTACACACACGTGGGCTACCCAGGTTGTACAGTTCCCAGTCTGCAAGCAGAGAGCTGTAGCTGAATAATCTCACTGTTAGGTAAGGAAAAAGAACAAATTTCTAGTTACGTTTTCTGCTTTTGTACTCTTTGATGAAAGCAACATCATGAATATATTGTTTTTTCCCTTTTAGGATGGTGTCTCATATTAGAAACAATGTCTTGTAATGGAAATAAAGCAGAGTTGTTTGACTAGTTCAGAGCACTCCCTTCAGGAGTGAATGGCTACTTTGAAGGACACATTTATGCCTTCTGTTAGACCATTTATCATGATGGGCATCTGAATGGTGTGGAAATGAAGGTTGGTTTACTTTTGGCAAGTAAGGCACAAAATTTCATTTTGTACCTTGCTGTAAAAAATTGAAAAACTGTTTGTTACACAGGTTGTTTTGTTTGCACAAGATTTCTGAAATACAACTGCTGAGAGATTTTATTCGTCAAACTTTGGTGTTTCTTTGAAGATCACAGTATTTTCTGATCTAGCTGTCCTTCCCTGTGAAAGAGCCATCTCTCAGAGGAGCCTTCAGACTTTGACATGTTGCTGTTGCATCAAAGCCTGTTGGCTGGATGATTTCTCAAAGGTGGTAATCAAGAATATGGTGCTTTTTTGTTTTGCCAATTACCACTAATGACAAAGCCAGAACAATCACCCTTGTTTGTTGCTTTTTTTTACTTGGTTTCTTTTTCCCCACTCTGACATTTTTATGGCTGTCATCCTTTCTGGTATCATTTGCTATTAGATTCTACAAACAGAGTAAGTACAAGCTCGTGGTTGGAGGAGTTGGTGGCCAGGTGCCCCATTTTTGTCCCTCTGAATGGTTACTGCTTCTCATCCGCAGCACAACCAGCATCCCCAGCAGTGTGCCCGCTCCTGCTTGCCTCCCTCCTGGCAGTGCGAGGGCCAGCCAGAGGAAAGGCAAAGAGCTGTCATGTGAGGAGCAGTGCAACCTGTTGGGCTGGCACTCAGCTCACTGCTTCAGTCTCCCACCCTTCCACAGCTCCATTAAAAATGCACTTCAGAAAGTAACATTCTTTGTAAGAGATCATTGGGAACCACTGGACTAACTTTTTTGCCCCCCATGTCTCCTTTCATTCACTTTGCAATTGTTTTGCAATAGTTCTTAAAGTATAGAGTAGCACGAACATGGGTATTTGCTGAAAGAAAGATTGTTGTGGTCATAACTAATATACACGTGAAATGGTATCTCACACTACTAGTGGAAGAAATCTACTGCCTCTGTTTCAGCAGAATTCATCACTGAAATTAAATAAATCTTTTAATAATTGCAGTGATAAAGACATTACAGTTATAGGATCTAAAATATTAACTTGGTTCCTACAAGCTGAGTGAGCTTTTATGTTCAGTATTTCCTGAATTGCTGATCTCCCTGACCTCAATAGATACTTACTGCTGCTTCAAGTGCTGCATTCTAGCAGTATTGAGCTGACAACTTCTGTTTCATCCCATATACACTATTACTGTATGCAGTTAGATGACTGCTGTAGCAATCAGAAATGGTAATACTGTTATGAACAGTATCAGTATTACAATTACTGCTTATAGTTTTTTAAGAATTGAGCAGACCGAGGCATGAAACAGATGTCCACTGTAGTAAGTAAGCACTGTTGAAATACAGAGTAAAAAGGACTCCTGCCCCAAAGAATTCCCTCTGAATTTATCTTTACTTGGATTAGAGGCTTCTGCCACAGCTGACGTTTCACTTCGGATGGCTGCATGCAACACTTGAAAGCTGACGTGCAGGTGCTTAAAGAAGAGGTGGGAATGGGACAGTGGAATGATGATACACCTTTAGTAGTTACTGTTCTTTGGTTTCTCATCACCTGTGCTGGCAGGCACAGTGCAGACATGACTTCACATAAGACAAAGAAAGTGAATGAAGAGCAGTCTTGATTTCAGTCTTCATGAGCTGAGCCCCACAACTTTTGCCTTCAAGTCACTTTGCAAGCTGCAACTTGGATGAGTGTCGTGTACACAAAGTGTGAAGAACCAGTGTGGGACTGGCTGCTGGTAGGCTGTTTATGCTATGCAATTTGAGAGCTTGGAGAGACATATGCATCAGTGCAGGTTTACGTGCATATGTGCATTGTTACAGTGTGGAGGGAGAGTGAATACAGTTTTGAGTATGGATTTAAATCCACCTTTAGTTGAATCTTAACCCAATCTCAAAGCATTTATTGGTGTAATAAAACTGCAGGTGATGTCAAAATCTTTTGTTTGACCCAAACTTGTGTGCTGTCAGGTTCATTTTTTTTTTCATTTAGTTTTTCTGAATATGGATGACTCTTCATGCCTCGTTGCAACATTGTGCTTACATGGGCAGCTTACTGATTCGATGCACTGTTTCCTGATACCTCCTTAGTACCCATCTAGGTTGTTGTTTGTGTTGTGTGGTTTACAGCTTGGAATTACTTATTTCTAGCAGCAATTTTATATTGTCCGTCTTCTTGGCTGATAGCAGAATACTATAAATGTTCCTTGTTAAACATGTTTATATCGTCCTGTGTTGTCTAATCTCATACTTCAAGACAGGTACTTTAAAACAAGTACTGAAACCTGTGAGTTTCTCTTAAGTCTTTAGCAGCATTCCATGAGCACCACTGTGTTTAACATCAGGTGTTGGGCAATAAAAAATAGCATTCACGGCTGCTTTTCCCCACCTTTAAGAACAGAAATAGATGTAGCACAGCTTTTTGCAGCATCTTTGATCCAGGCCCTCATCACTGAAATCTACTCCTGAGTACTAGAACGTGATCTTCTGACAGAAGATCTTTTCATTGGACCAGAAGCTTTAAATGCGTGGACAAGACTTTACAGACTCTGTAGAGCTGGAGCTAAAAAAACCACAAGAATTTATTTTTATGTATTCCATTCCGCTGGGAACAGTGCATTGGTGGGTATTTATCCCAGACATGTATTTAGCAGATCTCCTTAAGCTAATATGCATTAGGAGGTGGCTCCTCCTGTTTCTTTTCCCTGAAATGTGTATTAGCCTTTTCTAGGGCTGTCATAATTCTGCTTTTTAAATACATCTTGCTATTTTGGGTTGCTCAAACCAGTGCTAGATGTTCACATCACTAAATGCAGAACCCAGAGGATCTTTCTGCAGGTGTACTTAGACTGGAGGGGACTTGGTCAGCCTCAGCACCCTGCGATGTCAGCAGTGGGAACTGGAAGGTGCTGTGTTAGGTGCTGAGGGTGATGGATAGGTTAGTGAGGATGGAGGTGGGGGAGTTCATGGTGTACAGCCTGGTGTGACAAGTTAGGAGTTGCAGGTTGGGAGGCATTAGAGGTTACCAAGGGATCCATCCCCTGCTTTAACATCTCTAAGCAAGACCCTAGTTTTCAAGCAGGGATGCACACAAGGGGGGCTGCTCTCTATTTCTTGATTCCCTCACCCTGTCCTACTGCTTAGAAACCTGCATGGATCATTGCACCCTTGACATCAATGAGTCTCGGCTCTGGCTCAGATTTTTTCTCATGTAGATTAAAATGCAAGGGCTGTAGGCTATGGAGAAACATTTAGAGAAAATTTGAGATTAAATGTGGCATGTTATTAGTAAAGCTGCTTGCAAAGCCATGCAAACTAACACCACTTTTTTCTAAAATTTAAATCTAAGATATAAGTCTACCAAGTCTTGTGAACTTCAGTAGATGCTGAACTAATTAAAAATTACATTTTGAAAAAAATGATTATTTGCTTCTTAAAGTAAAGCACATGGGCTTTTTTTTCTGTGGGTTTGGGAAAGGTTCTTTCACTGCCCTAAAATAAGCTAAAATCTTCCCTCTATTGTTTTGTGATTGTTTTACTAATAATTCAACACTTAGTTTAAAAGCACTTCAAATGAACAAGCAAGTTTGTACTTAAGCATACATATAGTCTTTTGTCCTATATTGCTGATATCCAGTTGTAGTCTATTTTTAAAAGGAAATTCTACTATGGGACTAATATGAGTCCATATGCATCAAGAGAGCAGTGTTAATGGTTGCAGGTTTTCCCCTTGGATTCCTTTCCCTAATTGTAAATCTTTCTCTTTTTTTTTTCAATGGCAAGAAATGCATAATGCATAATCCATATCATCTGAAGGGCTCTAGTGTTTGGTAATGTCTGTTTTAGATTGATGCAAAATAATTTGAAGATTATACATTCTCCAGAAATGAGTTGTGCTTTCAGCTGCTGATGCTCTAAATTTCAGTATTTTTCTTCCAGTTTGTTCATTCTAGAAATAACAGCTGAAGCTGTTTCCCACATCACAACTGAACAGTTGTCATATTTATTTAACCAGCTCCATCTGGCTTCCAGTAACTCCCAAATTTCAGTTTTTCACGGCTGTGCATGGATTCCTGCCATGCCCACAGAATGCAGAGAAAAATTTTGGTCAGCCTGGTTTTGTCTTTTGAAAGAAGGGTCCTTTTTGCAGCAGAGGTGATTAAATATTTTTCAGATCATGCCCTCCCTTGGAGATTCCTCACTCCTTAGAGGAGAAAATGCGGGTCTTCTGGCACAGTCCTACTGCTGGCACCTCTGCATGTGGAAAATGTTTTTCAGTTGTGTTTTTTGGGGCCAGGGTGGAGATGATGAGGTCAATCTGCTGCAGCAGCCAGTGCTGAGCCTCTAGCTACCTGCCAGCATGCCATGGGGGCCAGGAAAGTTTGGAGCCCAGCCATCATCTCACAGTCCCCATGGAGAGCTGCTGCCCTTGGCCTTTGGGCAGCTCTTTGCAAACCAGGTTCAGAGAGCGGCCTCTGAAAATTGAATACCAGCTCTGTCGGCCATGCAGCCTGCAGTTTGTGCTTATCTTGTTAATAACCTCCCTGCCACAATTTAAAAAGGAAATTCTTTTGTATAGTCTTTCTGCAGGGACATCACACTGGACGTGATATTCTTACGCTTGCAACTAAGAGCTCGTACCAGGGCTGCAGGCAGGAGGTGTCTTGTACAGCACAGCCTAAATGCAAATTAAGCAGAAAAATACAAATTTAATAGTGAGAAGTGCTCATGACATAGGAAGTATTTTCAGAGTGTTTGCATTTAAACTTCCCACTGCTAAGTGGAGTAAAGTTGCACATGCATCTCTGATTTTAGGAATTCTAGATCTTATTTATCATGCAAGACATAACCCCCATTTCATTTAACATATGTAACAACCCTTTTTTCCCCCAAGTCCTCCAAATCACTTGATACTTTAACTTGCTTATGGTAAGAATATACCTTGACCCCTCATTCTAGCTGACTGCCTAGTGAGGGGCTGGAGATAGGCAGGGGGTGAAGTGCAGTAGGCTCACTGAAATGCAGCAAGCAGCAGCCTTGCTCCTCAGTTGCCTCTGAATCTGCTATGCATGCAGCGAACCCAGAGGCATCCATGCGCAAGGTCATGTTCCAGATCTGAATTGCAGAGATGTGTTGGTGCAATGCGGGAAGGCACATCTGAAATGGCTTGTAAAACAGGCACACGAAGGAAAGGACAGAAGATAGTATTACTGCTGGCGAACAATATTTTTACTGTTTAATGGTGTTTACTACATATGTGGATTCAGTCTGACAAGAAGACAGACCTGCTTACCCAGCAGATGTTGTCTTGCTGGAATATATAGAGAGGTTTCTCTGTTAGCCTGCTGGGTAGTGCCACTGTAGGGAGTACAGAAAAGCATTCCTTCATGGCAATGTGAAGTGAGTAGTGTGTCAGTGAACTCTCGTCACATACATGGTAAAGAAGTGTAGTCTGAAAGGAAAGAGAGTTACAACATTACAAATAGTTAAAGGGATATTTAACATTAATGTGATCATAAAGGATGTGAAAATGTCCTATCACTAACATCTTGCGAGAAGATAAAAACTGTATTGTTCAGATTGGGTTTAGTTTTATGGATAAAATATATGTGATATTTAAGGCAAAGAGTCTGCTTTATGGAGAATTGAATCCAAGAAAATCAATGTTTTAAGTCATATCTTGGTGCTTTGTCGTTATAAGTCTGCTTTGGGTAGGTCTGTTTCAGGCAATACTTCATTTTTTGCAGGATGCACGTGCTTTAAGTAGGTACTTGGAGAACTGTTGACTCTTGTTCTGTTTTTATTTCTAGCTCTTACAAGACTGTTAGGTCTTGTGTATCTGTGATGTACAAGATATCTGCAACTGAAATAAACGTTTAGATTCTCTAGTTCCCAATAATTAATTTTGAGTATCTGTAGTGTATAAGCAAGATGGTGTGTTGGCAAGATTTTGCATATTCAGATCTCCTTTGAAATTTCATAAAGATTGGGAAAAGTGATGTTTCACAAAGTCCAGTTTTTTAATGAGGTTACTTTTCTGGCATTTATGTAGGCTTAAATCGATCTGACTAATTTTCTTTCATTTTTCTCCCCAGTAGTGGTATACTTATCAGATGTTCTCTCAAGGACACCGTCTGATTCTTAAGATTGTGAAATAGGCATGATTTACTAACTTTTGCAAGCTAGAGCCTTGAAATACAGTGGTTTTTAAACAACATTCACTGTTCTATGACTTTTATAAGAAAAAGCTTTTATTTCTTTTCATATGTGTACATATATGCACATATCTAAATACATTTAGAATGAACCTTATACAAATACTTCTTATTATTAAATCACTTGTTAAAGTACAGTAGTTGAATCTACGTTGTCCTCACAGTTCAACTCTTTTGTTTTGTTCTTTACACAGGAGCCCTTACCAAAGTAAAGGAGAGTAAGCGGCATGTGGAAGAGGGGAAGATGGAGCTCCAAAAAGCTGAGGGCATTCAAGAACGCTGTAACATTATTTCTTTTGCGACCCTAGCAGAAATTAATCATTTCCACAAAATTCGTGTGAGGGACTTTAAATCACAGATGCAGCATTTCTTGCAGCAGCAAATACTCTTTTTTCAAAAAGTGACACAAAAGCTAGAAGAAGCTCTTCACAAGTATGACAGTGTTTAATCTCTGAACTTTGATTCGTGAACTTCCCTCAGCATGAACGTGACCCAGGCAGCAGAGCAAATGCTGCTGCTGAAGAACTGTTGCCAGCGGCATTCGGTGATACAAGGATGGTTTTGTGCTCACCTGGAACCCTGGTTTAATCTCGGATTATGTAGAAAGGAAACAGTTATAGGGCTATGTAGTAGAAACAGTACCACGCATTGTAACTAAGTTATACTGTGTATGCCTACACTACCATTGTAACTTTTTTGAAATAATGAGTATGCTATTTGCCTTATTGCTTTTTAAAATGCGGTATTTTAGTGCATACTTTGTAGACCTCAGAACCCTTTGGGTCTTTAAGGAAGTTGGCGAGATAAAAGCCTGCTTCAGATGCCTTTTTACTTTCCTAGATTTGGATTTCCTAAATTCAAACGATTCTCTGTTTACAGACTCCTACTAGAGCAGCTATGTGATTCTGTGCCTTTAGACTCTGTTTTTCCTTTTCTAGTAAGTCACATTTTTATGATTGAATGAATGAAGGGTTGATGCCTATGACAAGAACTGATTATAAAACCTCACAGTGACTGGAAAAAAAATCAGCTGCCATCGAGTTTGCACAGCAAGTACTGTCTTACGACAAATGTTGGCTCAGAAAGGAGGACTTAAATCTATTCACACTTTCCCTGAAAATGGAGACTACTTGTTACATGTAGTAGAATGTTAAGCACATATATAAAAATACACCACTTAATTCCCTTTCTGAAATGAATAATACAGTGAGGGGTTTTTGCATTTTTTTAGTATACAGCATTACTGTGAGTGGGTATTTGAATAGCTAGCCTAATAAAAATTAGGTGTATTAAGGGGATATGAATGCAAGCAATGTTGCATGGACATTTTTTAAGTTTCAAATGATCTGCTCATTGTTCTATTGCTGATTCAGTTTAACTTCAGACTTGCATCTACATTGCCAGTTGTCTGAGTTGAAACTCCACTGTGATTCATTAGTTTACTAAGTTACAAATTTTCAGGGATGTTCAGTAATATAAATGACCTGAAATAAGTCTTGGCTGAACTGACTTGGAAAACAGGTGGCATTTTAATGTTTGTAACACTCAAGAATTAACAATTGTCTTAATTTTTGTATAACTGTTTTTGACAAGCAGGGTGCATTTATATATATGTAAACACTATCTTTTAAGGATTTTTCTGGCTTATTTCCCTTTAATTTTCTGTGTTCCCTACTTATTGGTTTCCTACTTACATGTCAGTATGAAAGAGGGTTTTTATTTATCCTATCTTTTTTTCTCCTAAGCAAAAATAACAAAATCTTCAAGGAAGCAAAATGTTTACTTTTTTGTTTTTAATTAAATTAGTCAAAGATAGCTTAAACAAATTAAAGCCTGGAAAAGGAAGTTAAGCAACAGTTACATTTAAGTACAAATCATTCCTCACTTATGCAGCAGAAACATCCACTTTTTCGCTGGATCATGTGAGTTTCAGTAGCTGAACTCCACACGTCTGTTTTAAAGGAATAAATGTATGAATATAGTTTTGTTTTTAAGATTCATCCCAATTGCTTGGATATTGCCATTTTACACAGTTTGTGTTTGGCAGTGCTTCTAGTACACACCCAAAGAAGTAAAATACAGTATAATGAAGGGGAGAAAAACAGCATTTGTAAAAGAAAGGACAATCAGTGAGGAAAGACTCCATTTCTAGCTGGTAAATAAGTGCTGCAAACAGCAAGGTTGACCATAAAATAAGGACCATAGTCATAATGCTTGATTTGCTCTTTATCTTCCTTGTCTTCTTCTATTTTCAAAACTCATCACTTCCCTTAAAAGCTCTTTCCAGCAGTACTCGAGCTTCCCATATGGTCCCATATGTCTTTTAATTACGTGAGATAGTGATGAGCTAGGTTTGAGCTGAGTTCCATGGCTTATGTTTGCTTGAGCCAGATATGGTTTTATTAAATGTCTTTGCAGTAATTACATCAAACTACAATCAAATTTATTTTATGTGGAGGTATTAAGACCTGTTCAAAAATTGATCTTTGTCCAGTTTATGTATTCTAGGAGGTTAGTATTAATGACATGTACATGTCCAGGAGGAAATAAAGCTGTGATATGTATACATACAGCATTATCAGACAGGTACAGTTTTCCCAAATAAACTGTCATGGCCTTCACGTTACTTTCTGATTTGTGAATTTTTGGGGCAGGTGGTTAAGTTTTGGGGAAAGTGGTTAAATTGGTTAAACTTGATGTACCAAGAAAGCTTAACTGGAATCCTGGATCTGAATTGTTGCAGAGCACAGAAAGTTTCCAATCTCCATCCATAGTAGCATCTTCCTTTTTTCCTCACTCAGAGTTGGAGCTAAAACTGATGTAGGGAGCCTGAACTCCATTAATTCTTACTGCGCCATGAGAAAACTAGTTTTGATTTTATTTGGAACAAGTAGGACACTGACCACTCATGACTGATGGACCACTGGATGGTGCGGTCCGAGATCAAAAGGTACTTTACACTAAAGTGAATGTATGTTGTGCAGGACTATGAAAGCATCGAAGGAAATCTAACAGAACCCTTTAAATAAATAAATGTTGAGGAAAGCAAATTAGCTGTATAGCACAATATTAAATGTGTTTGCTTTGTTTCTGGTTTTAATGCATCACAATTTCTGCATTGACAAGTAGTAACTGGTATATATGTTAGGAGCTGGAGAGGTTGAATTGAAAGCTGCAAGGAGATCCACAGAGGTACTGGTTGTTGTCTAGACTTGCAGAGAAGACAGTTGCTTCTGTTGCATCTTTTCTAAGTTCTCTCTACCAGATTCAGGGTCCAATGGCATGGTACACTTCTCTTAGAAGTGTTGTAACACTCAGCTTAGAGACATCAGAAAAATTACGTGGTGATGAAACATTCAAGAAAAGCACCAAGAAACACTGGGAAAAAAATTTAAATGAAATAATATGTTGGGTATAAAATTGATATGACTTTAGAAAATGTTAATCAACTGCCTCCACTGAAAATACCTACATTATTTGGTGAGGCACAGTTTTCTTTTTGCTGAATTACAAGACCCTGTTTGCAGTACCTTCTTGCTTTGTCAGACCTTCACTATTCCAGCTAGCATCTTCCATGCTCATTGTCTGCTCCAGACTGAATTCTTCTGGGAAACTTCAATGAAAGTTGCATGGCTGTTTCTCAGAAGGAGATCATAAAAATAAACTAGTTTTTATTTTCTCCTTGAATTCTCTAAACTGTTTGGTGGGAAAGCTTTACGTCTTTCATATTTTGGAGCAAGGGCTTGAAATTTGGTGGACAAGTTACCTTTTGCATCCTCAGATAGGCCTGCTGCACTGCCTGTGAAAATTTGTCAAATATTTCCAAGTAAAACTATAGTTTCTCTAGCCCCTACTGTGCTCAAGTTTGATAGATAAATTTTTCATAGCTCCCCTTTGGTCCAAGCAGTCTTGGTTCTAACCTTGGTCAGCAGTGGCTAAGTGAGACTTTCTCTGTAACTGTTTTTTCCTTCATCCAGAAGGCTGAGCCTCCCACACCAGAAGGTGGGCAAAGAAGCAGTTGGTAGGTCCTGGTGTGGCTGCTATTTGAGCTTGACCATGGGAGCAGAGAAGCAGCAGTCTGAAGCACCAGATTGAAGTTGGACCTGGCAGCTACAGCAAAGTGGAGGTCAGAGGTGGTCTGGGAGAAACACATGGGGACAAAGATCAGAAAAGGGAGAGGACTGAAAGCCTTGTGACTACAAAAGCCTGTTCCTCCAGTCCCTGATTATACCTTGATCTTCCAAAGCATCCATGGCCTTTTGCTGTTAAAAAAACATAGTAAGTAGACACAAAATGGGTAACCTGAGTACTGGTGGTGAGGACAGCAATATTTTGTTTCTCTTACTTGAAATTACTTCCGTTGCTCGATAGTCAAATGTCTGATATGGCAGTTTAAAAGTTTAACTCTGTTGATGAGCTGTAGGCTTTGGGGCTGAAGGAGACAGTGTAATGCAGTCTTTGTCAGGCAGTACTGGTGGTGTTGGTACAGCTCCGTATGTTCTGTTATCTGGGTTTTTTCTTTGGAAGGGAAGAGGGGATCAGTTTAGGAAACTATATTAAAGAAAGCTAAGATTAATCATTCAGTAAAAAAGGAGTCAGGAAATATCAGAATTAAAGTTGCCTGCATAAGTGCACAAAATAAATTATTTGCATGAAAAGCGTGCTCTCCATTTTGTGTAGGCTTGAGTTTAAACCCAGGACTTACATTGGAAAAAGGCCATGGCATTCAGTTTTCCCTGAAGGTTATGGACATTGTGCTTTGAATAGAGAAAATGCTACAAAATGCAAAGTTCTCTGGGAAAAAAATAATCAAGAATTCGTTTCTTTAGGTAGACCACCACAAATTACAGGACATTTGCATTCTGTTAGTTGCAGATGGGGAATAAGAAACCCAGCTCATTTTGCTATAATATTGCAAATATAAACTAGTTTTCAGACATTGCTTTACTAAGCTTTAAGAAAACACTGAACCCTTCTAAGGAAATTAATACTTAGTCTTCAGAATGAGGTGTGAATGCTATCTGGCAAATAAGGATGGGGCCATGTGTACACCAGTGGGTAAAATAAATCTCTAGAGTAGTCTCAGGTACTGTTCATTTAGTGGATGGAAGGAGAAAGACCTTCCCAGAAAAATCATGCACAGTTATGTCATTGGGGCCCATTTTTGATGCATATTCACAGAGAAGCTGAATTAGTCACGTGGGTTACCTTACTTCTACATTGCTTAAGTTTGGAGATGCTGGCTTTTTTATTTCAGTCATTTCTGAATGTAGTGAAGTGTAGTGTAATACATGCTATGCATAGGAACATAAATTGTGGAATATATACAAGTAATGCAGCTTCAGTATACTTCAGACTCATGCAGTTAGCAGCAGAGCTCAGGCACGCACTGAGTTAATTTCCATACTGATGACTTTTAGATACAGTAAAACTCTCAATTTTCTAAAGTTAAACGATGTCTCCCAAACCAACTGTCTGATAGATTTGCTACTTGGCAACTCCATTTAAAACTAAGCACTTAATTTGGTTCTAATTTGAAATCAAGGAGAATTTTTTTCCTTGGCTCCACTGGGAAGACTGTCAGGCTCTGAGTCAAAATTACATCTGTCAACCCAGAGTATTCCCCTCCTTTGCTGATTACAGTTGAATCTAACCTACAGAATTTGAAGTTGCCTGTCAAAAAGTTCTTTCCTGTAATTTCAATAAAATACACTCCTGGTGGTTTAGGGAATATGACATTATCATTTGAAACAAAAAAATCGGAAGGAACATGTGGGTGTTTACTGGTTTTAATTTTAAAAGGCATTTCCAAGGAACATGAAAACATTCTGTGAGACGATAAAAACAGGGGGGGTTAATTCTGTCTTTTTTCTCTCTTTTGATCCCTATAATTGACAGTAACAACAAAGTTTTTATTGACAAAATAATGCTTCACATGAGGAGCACAACATAAATGTACAAAAAATCAAGGAACTAGGTGAGGCAGCACAAGGTTCTAGTTGTAGTGAGTTAGAGTGGCTGTATGTCTCACAGTTGGTACTGATTCACCCCATGCTATTTAAGGTTTTCCTTTTGGAAATAAAAGCAAGAGTCACGTTTTTTCACTAAAAATAAAAGTAGGGAATTAACATTACATGAGTCCTCCCTCTTCCATTTTTATCTCTAGCTCTTGGGTAAGAGCTGTAGGAAATGCTCAGTTCCTTCTCTGACCTCCAGAGGCACTCAGCTGGCTCCCTGTCTTTGAGGAGTGTACTATACCCATCACCTCAATCCCAGTGCTTCTGAAGGTGACTAAGGGGAAGAGCTGCAAGCACCAGTTTCAGTTTTCCAGGCAGTTTCTGTTGTAGTCGCAAACACACAGGCAATGTTGCAAAACATCACTTGCAAAGTAAGGAATGTCAGAGTCCCCCAGTGTCATCCTGACATGGTTCCGCCACATTCAGTGGCTTTCGTTTTGCTTCACTCAGAGAAATGTTGCAGATGAGATGACTATCCTAATTGTTAAATCAAAGAAATTGAGGACCATGCTACTGATTCAATTGCCATGTCAAGTCCGTGACAGATTTTATCTATCGTGTAGATCTCACTTCATACAACTGTAAGAAAAATAGGAAGGGTTTTTCAGAGCTTAATAAGGGTGGGGAATGCAAATCCTTGTTAAGGATCTGTGAAGCAAGCTGTATGAGAGGAAAAATCCCTGCTGTCACTGTTGTACCAGTTCCATGTTGTGTGCGTGTGTAGCTGTGGTGTAGAAACACAGTCTGTCCATTGGATTCATGCACACAAGACCAAACGTGCTAATGAAAGATTGCCAGACAGTAAGGGAAGTCCGTCTGCTCCATTACCTTCTTCAGCAGAGTCTTTAATTTCATGTTTGGTTTTTTTTAATCTTTTCCACTTCCCACTGTCTCCCTGGGACTCATTTGTGAGTAAGTACAAGCAGTTGCTCTCAGACAGTTTGGGCTGTTCCATAAGCAACATCCATTCACAAGCTGCATGCTGAAAGGCAGCTGGATCTCTGCTTTAAGGAAAACAATGTGTCAGGTTGCCTTGAAACTGAATTTTGAGTGGCATGAAAATCAGATGGAAAATTGAGATTATGATGATACACATTAAACCCTGGATAAAAACATGGCTGATGCATCACCGGCAGAGGTGAGCAGCTAGAGCTGTTGTCCCATTGGGCCTGTCTTTCCCTCCAGGTGGCTGTAAGCAAAGACACTTCAGCCTTGCAGTGCCTTGAAGAGGTGATTTTCCAGGCTTAGCTGTCCATACCCCCCAGCACACGCAGTGATGAGGCAGCATGCAGTAGTTCAAGAACTGATTGCTCACACTTTGAACCGTATTTAGGGAATGGGTTTGGCCTAAAGAGTTGAGCAATATACATCCCCATTCCTGGGGGTGGGAAGAAAGAAATCTAACTGCTCCCAGTAACAACCGGCTAAAGGGCAAACTCTGCACCTTGGAGCACTGCTCAGTGCACTAATGTGGGAGAAAAGCCTCTCTGGAACTCAGTAGGGCAGGAGGACGGGAAGGAAAGAGGAAGCAATTGTCTCTTTCCTCCTAGTTTGAGTGCAGACTGGGCAGCTGTGTGTTGACAGCTAGAGAAGGAAGCTGGAGAATGTTACAAATTTCCCTCTGGACTTCTCTGAGGTCAAAAGCGCCCGTCCAAAGGATTAAGTATCCCAGAGAAGGCAGCTGTGGGCACTTTCTCTTTGAAATCCAGTATTTATTGGTGTGAAATACAGGAGCATCACTGAGAGGAGAAAACTCTGGCAGTAAATTCGCAGAGCAACAGGCTTCAAGGTCATCTCACAACCTCCCTTGGCATTCTTACATGCTCAGAGACAGCAAGGGTTGGAGGAGCCTTAGCTCACACTGATTGTAGATGCTTGTGGCTGAACCTCTGAGGCTGAAGGAGCTGTGATTCCCCTCCATGTAGGTGAAGCTGCTAGCCAGAGCAGTGTGCAAGAAATGCATTCCCAGCAGCATCTGACAGGGCTGAGCTCTTCCCTGCTGTTAAAGATGGCACACTGAAGGTGCCCACCCACCAAAGTAGATTCTGGGCTGTAGTTCCCCAGGCTATAAAATGTTCATCTGAAGCTGTGTAGGAAGGACACAGGCTCCCAAGGAGGCTGTGCTGCCCAAGATCCCAGCTCATTCCTTCACTGTCTGCTTCTAGATGTCCTTTGTCCTTCTGGGAAGCCAAGTCATCCGATGCAAGGGTCCCTTAGTGAGCCAGGCACCTTAAGCTAAGCTTAAAGGATCTGCATTCCTTATAGGCTCAAGCTTTAAATAGTTGTGCACTTGGACAGTCAGGAAAATTTGTTCAAAATACATTTAAAGTAGATTAGCTAAACTGTCTTGAAGCCTTGTGTTCCTGTAGTCATTCACAATACATATTGTTTCCATTTAGCTTAATTTACCCTACTAATAAATTAAAGCAAATAAAATTGAGTTTACTTAAATTCTGGACAAGAATGCCCAGTGTTCGCACAGGGAGTTACGCAGCTCTAATAACATAAATTCCCATACTTAGCTGAGGTGTGGGAATACCTGGGAATTGATGTGAATACACTACCTCATGTGAGAGGCATGACATGCCTTCTGTCCTTGCCACCATACTTCTGCTAACAACACTCCACTGAACCACATTCCCACACAGCAGTCACCATTCCCACTGTCAGGAGGAGGAACAAGCCTAACAAAGAAAAGCAGGCAAAAATGGCCTGGTAGCATTAAACTGGCATGTAGGATCTGTGATTTGTAGCAACTGGAAAAGCTAGCTGTGTGTCTGTGGGTAGGGGTGATTCAACTTCTTCTTTATTATGGGTGCATCAGGCATGTTCTGTCTGAAGCAATTCTATCTTTTATATAAATTTACCATACCTGTGCATTTTCTACATTCGGTTTATACTCCAGTTTGGCAGGCTGCGTTCTTAGAATGTGCATTAAAAATTCATGAAACCTTTTTTCAGGATTTTACCCGTCGGATACTTTTTTGTCTCTTGTGAATAACTGTCAGTAAGGTATCATTTCAGTGGTGAATTTGAACTCTTTCTTGGCTCATTTTGAATTCCTGCTCAAAGGTCTGCAATTTGCAAGTAGTCTGGCAATGAGCATATCCTAGTATCTATCAGTAAATAGGGATATAACCTGACTGGGTTTTTTCCACTGATGAGCAGGACCACGAAGCAACCCAAAGCAGAGGTGTGTCCCAGATTGCAGTGAAGCCAATTCACGGACTGCTGCAGTGAGCTGCAGAGCAAGAATGTTTGGGATTACATTCGAAGAGGCACTTAGCCACCTAATTATGTACTTAAAATACCTTCATCAGCCACCTCTCAATCCTGGAAGTGCCTAGTTCCTTAACCACCTGCCCTTTCGGGTTTGTGTTCTTGGGGCTGTTTCAGGTACACTTTGAACCTCCCTCAGGGTTACTCATGTCTTTGTAGGTGCACTTTGAACCTCCTTCAGGATTGCTCATGTCTTTGTAGGGTCAAGCAGCAAATTGCTTAACACTCATCTAAAACATACCAGCACAGATTAACCGGGCATTTCTCTGCCAGAGTTTATTAAGAGTTGTGATGGTTATGCAAGAGCCCATCTAAAGGAAAACAAGATTAAAGAACACTTACGTGCCTGTGAAGTGAACTCTGATACGCCTTTTTTAAAGTACCTGGTCCCTGAGGGCCATGCCCAGAATCTGAAACCCTCAGCTGGCTTCAATATCCTGTGACTGACCCTGCAGGCTTTCCTCTGGGACGAGGGTTCACTGGCTCCAGGGGAATGAGTTCCAAGACTGACCTGCCAAGGGTGAGCCTTAAGACCTACCACCCAAGCCTAGAGTCTTTCCCTAGGAAGTTCAAAGTGCAAGGTACATTTGAACTCATGCTCAGCTGGAAACACTGCTTTAAACTGTCTTTGAATTTAAAATAGAAATAACCCAGAAAAAAAGTGGGTAGATGACAAGGACTCTTTCTTCTCAGGATGCAACCTGATCAACAGACAGAACATGAACCCTAATATGTTAGGTGGTGTGAGCTGTAGAGCTGTACAGATCTGGGGGAGCCCATCCTGCTTCATGTGTCACGGGTGGGTTTAAAGAGGGTCTGGGAATTTACTGGCTGAAGGAAGGCTGGTTTTATATGCTGTTGAGGTTGAGTAGCTGCCGACTATAGAGGGATTTGAATCACATTTTCAGGCTACCACCTCATCTGCCCAAGTTGTGGTTTTTTTTCTAACCACAGGCATCACAGGTTGTTGCTGATTAAAAGTTGTTTTTAAGGTCTCTGCTTTGAGCCACTTATTGGTCCTGAGTAATTCTGTGTGACAGATGAAGTGAACCTCTTGCATCACCAGTGGGGACCCTGTGGCTGCTGCAGAGCACCCACAGATGGGCAGGGTATGCCTGGCCCACTGCGGCGTGACATGGCCCCCTGCAGTGTCTGAAGCACTGCATTTCTTTGGAGGCTGGTTCTTCACAGGTGCTTTTATTCAGCAAATGCAAAAAAAAAAAAAAAAAAACAAAAAAAAAAACCAAAACCCAACCTTCTTTTCTGCATTTAGCATTTATGGTAAATAAAATCTCCTGTTGTGCAAACTTTAATACCCTCAGGTTAGCTCCCAGTGTCCTGAGAGAGCAAACACTCTTCCCAATTCACCTTCTTCAAATTAAGTCTTGGGCTAAGACTCTTTTAAATCATCTCTTACGCTCCAGAGAAGAGACCAATAAAATGGGTCATTGGTATCTAACTCGATATTAGGTAATTTCTAGAACTGCCAAGTACATATGATAGCAAAAGAACGCCCAATATTTCACATGTGAAATACGGTGATCTTGCATTGTGCTAACTGCAGTACTTCTGAAACCAGTGACCAAAGTTTCAAGTGTTAACAACGGAGAATTTTCTATAGAAAGTTTCCAGTCTGCACAAAGGTTAGTGCATATGTTTGTTTTCACTGAAACTACTAGTGCAACAATTCAGATGCACTATTCATTTGGTCACTGATGGTTAGGAAGAGCAAGTGACTGGTATGTAGCAGAACATGAAGAACTGTTCTCCAATGAGTTTTCCTTCTGCTGCCAAAACTCTGGGATGAAAATTAAATTCATGGACTGAACAAATCTGTAGGATATTAGAAGATTTATTGACCAGCAAATCACAAACATTAGGAAATGAGGCTGGATTAGGGTAAAACAGACTGCAGCAACAGCCTGTTTCTCACTTTCTTCCAGATGTGTATTTTATAAGATAGCAGAGGGTTAATTATTAATACATTTTGAATTGGACTCAGTGCCTGTGTCAGTGCTTGCTGATGTGTCACTGAGCAACCTGTTAGGCCTGCTTGGTGAAAAAAGGTTTGTTGTCCTCTCAGCAGTAGATAACATCCCTGCTTTAAATGGAAAGACAAAAGCGACAGGGACACACTTGCTCAGCTCTTGAGCGCATTTATTCAGCAATGTATGTTAGGAAAGTAGCATCCTTTGCTAAAATAAAAATACTAAATTAATGTTGACAGCAGGATCTGCCAGCTTTGTTGAATATTTATTGCCCACGCTGCCAGTAGGCAGCAGATGCCTATGTTTCTATTGCTGACATAGTACTCCCTGAATAAAACAGACAAGAAGACGTAAGTAGGATGATAATGTGCTGAAGTATCTCTTCAATCGGGTGTAATGTCTAAACTAGAATTCTAAACATCAGGCAACATGTCAGTATACCTATACTCCCAGTTCACTCCTGAATTTTTAGGTCATTTTATTACTCTTTTCTGCTAATTGGTTTGTGACTGGCAGACTTTGAAGTAGTGTATTTTTCTTCTTATCATACAAGCTGGAAGAGTGCCCAGAGCGTATTAGCTCATCAGCCAGCCATTTGTACCTGCTGTTCATTGTCTGCTGCTGCTAAATATATGATAATGGTGTTATCTGAATCTTGGGAGGGCAGGGATGAATTTGTAAACTGTGCTCATGCCAGGAAAATGAGTGCTACTTACAGAGGTGACAAAGAAAGCAGCTGCTTTTAGATACGATGAATCACCACATTATATATTCCTCAAGGGTAATGAATATATTTTCTCTCTTGAATTCATTTTTTGGAAGCATGTGATTATATGGTAATTATACCATGTAAAAAACTTTTCAAAGCCTTCTTAGAAGGAATAAAAAGTTTCAGATTTATTATTTTTTTATAGATTTATGTTTGAATACATACAATTCTATTATAATGCGGGGGGGGGTTAGAGGTCTTTTCACATATTCTATCATAATTAGAAAACTGCAGCCCTTGAATATTTTATATGTTTTTTTTCTTGAGGTTATTAATTACAAGAGTCTTTTCAGCAACAGTGGGCAATGTTCAGCATGTCTGAGATGCTTATGTATATATCCAAAACAATGGAATAATATGAGAGAAAATCAAGTCAATTTGAAATTCCAATGTGGTGTGAAATAATGCGGCCTCTGTTAAATATGTTTGGTATGAAAGAACAACTTGCACTAATTGCAAGTACAGCTGGAGTCTGAATTTGGTTTAACATTTCTGAAAGATGATTAAAGACATGGAAACAACTGGCTGAAAACTTTAGGTACTGTGTTTGACAAAGATGCAGATAGGAGCTGACTGGGGAGTAGAGGTGGGGATTACTTTGGCAAGCACTGTAGTCCCCCTTCTTTTGGTATTTCTGCAGTGCCAAGGCAGGCAACACTCTTCCAAACTGCTTTTTCCCACACTATCCTATCCCCCAAACTAGTCCAGGAACAGGAGGTGAAGAGAATCGGACAGAGACACAGAGCAGGTATTTTGGCCATCGCCATGTGAAGCTGGTGAGGGGCAATCCCGGACATGGGCACTGCTCTCTCCTTGCTCAGCCAGTGCCACAGGCTGGGCTGGGAGGCAGAGCCCAGGCTGGGGGACACTACTGCAAATGAACAGTGCTGCTGCTCAGGCCCAGAGCTGGTAAATCACTGGGAGCTGGGCTGGCTCTGGGGACAAAGCTGCTGTCTCGTGGGGAGGCCAGCAAACACAGCTCTAGCTCTCAATCCCTGTTCCCACAAAGTGTCCAAAACATGCTGGACCAGGCAAACCAATCAGACAATCTTGCAAAACCCTTTTCTGCAAAGTATTAATACTTTCTGCAGAAGTCATAGAATATTCTTGCATGTGAGAAACCACTGGAATTAGAAACTTGTTTATTTGTTCTTAATAAGGATGAAACACACAAAAAAACCCTAATCTAAAAGCAGTGGCCTAAAATATGTGCAGGAGGTGTGGCTGAGAAAGCAAAGGACATCTAAAGGAGGAAACTTAGGACACCAGTTCTGCAGGGTTATTGCAGCCCCCTGAACATCCTAGACCACGAGAGCTTGTGGTAATCTTAGCCCACAGTCCTCATGGCCACAGAAGGTGTGGTTAGCCTCTTAGACATAGCACTGACATTCACTGCAAGGATCTTAGTACAACCAAGCAGCTTAAAAAGAAAAACTGAGCTTTCCCAGACCCTGCACACATCACCACTGGAAGATAATGTAGTGACAGGACAAGGGGTAACAGGTTCAAACTTAAACAGGGGAAGTTTAAATTGGATATAAGGAGGAAATTCTTTCCTGCTAGGGTGGTGAGACACTGGAATGGGTTGCCCAGGGAGGTTGTGAGTGCTCCATCCCTGGCGGTGTTCAAGGCCAGGTTGGATGAAGCCTTGTGTGGGATGGTTTAGTGTGAGGTGTCCCTGCCCATGGCAGGGGGGCTGGAACTAGATGACCCTGAGGTCCTTTCCAACCCTGACTATTCTATGATTCTATGATAACACTGTGAAATGTCCCAGGTGCTGAGTGAATGCATTGCTTTTAGACAGTGAATATGAGAACACGAGTATGTCCAGAGACAACATTTTGAGGTGTAATCCTGCATCCCTGCAATCTAATATTACCTTCTAACAGGAGGCTATGAGCTCTGAAGTGAATTTGCAAGGACTCAGGACTGAGGCGTGTCAGGTGTGCTCTGTCTGAACCTCTCTTGGTTCACAGAGTTCACAGCTCTGTTTTATATTGTTAAGCCATGACAGTGATTTCTCTAATTGTCTATCACTGATTTGTCCTACTTTTGTTTATCCCTTCATGGTACAACCATCATTTTATATAGCTGGCAGTAGCAAGCAGTGATGCTATGTCAAATGAGGTGTTTAAGGCTCTGACACAATGACAGAGGGCAAAGAAACAGAGGTCTAGTACAACAGCAAATGATCTGACGAGCTGAGAGACAGGGTGTGCTGCAGAGGCATGAAAGGATGGAGTGATAAGAAGTGAAGCACAGTCTTGGCACTGGAAGCCATTCGTCAGAGGTCAGTTTTAGAAATAAGGACCTGGAGCTGCCCAACACTGATTTTAGGGACAAAAGTAGGACAAAGAAATTATATCTAGTGTACTTAAATGGTGCCATGTGTAGTTACATAAATGGTACCATGTGTAGTAAATACTTTTGTAACACAGAGCTGCTTAGACCATTGAAGGAAAGGAAAGGTATAAAACTGTGTTGGCAAGCATAAAAAAAATAACCCAAGTGCATCTCAGGGGAAGAAGATGAATCCAGCACCACAAGCATCACTTTCCTCACAGTGAGAGACTCCAAGGGCTGGTGGTCAACACTGTTGTCCTCTTCAGCAGTCCAAAGCTCCGGAAGGTTCCGAGGACCAGTGGAAGGGTGAGCGTAACTCCAAGGAAAGGGATAGAAACTAGTAAATATATGCATTACAATTTTATTATCGTTATTATTGAGACTTTTTCTGTACAGAAGTGCTCTAACTGCATTATTAGTCTCCCTTTTCCTGCAATAATATCATCTAGACTCATAATGACTCTTGAATTAGAATGTTAAGATTTACACTATAGCATTAATACATTCTTGGCTTTATTTATACATATGACATGCTTCATCTTTGCACACGAAGAAGATTTTGAGTGTAATGGTGTGTTATTTCCTGCACAAAAGGAAATAAAATGTTTATTAGCATCTTGGGAGTGCCTAAGCCAAGTCAGACAAGCCCTCAAGTTCATTGCCTCAGTACTGACACTGGCTGCATGGTTACACTGCAGCTAGCACCCTTTAAAAGCAATTTGGCAAGTCACACTTTTCTTTCATGAATTAATTTGCAGACACTGTTTCCTGAAGAAATAAGATGCTTCCAGTCATGAGCCACCCTGGGAAACCAAGGCTGCTGCTCAGTTTGAGGGCTGTGGGGTGAGCCCCTGCCTCTTGGCAAGGCCTGCTTTCCCACCACTGGACCAGGTTTGTGTGTCCGATTTCTCTGGGTCTTCTTCACCACTGGCCATTAATCCTGGTCCATACCCAAATAAAAGTCATGGGGGAAAGAAGACATTTAACTTCAGTCATGTGGGCTGGGGTGTGGGAGGTAAGCAGACGTGATAATAACCGCATCAATCCCTGTCTACAGGAGTGGGAGGACAGGGATTTAACAACTAGGGAAGCCACCAGGCCTTGACCTCAGAAGGCAATGTGTTTTGTCTCTTCCTTGGTTCTGCCTTGAGAGCTGTTATCCACATCGCTATCTCAGGATAAAAATAAGACTTTCTTAACAGTAAAGACATGATGCTGAGATTGTGTTGGGGTTACCAAAAAGAAGTCTGGGCTGTGTCTGACAGATTTTTCCTTCCATTTGGGAAATGATGTGTTTATATACTAAACTGGGTTCAACTGTGAAAAATACTACTGTGCAGCTGTAAACATCAGAGGACCAGTACACTGCTCAAAATATCAAGGAACAGTGGAAAAATCCTTAAAGCTTTGGCAGAAAGAGATGGATGTGGGAAGAGAGGTTTTCATTACAGATACCATCTGATGGTAGTTCTACCAGGAAATAACTGTACATTTATGTTTTTGAAGGCAGGTTTCCAGTCTAATAATACTACTACTGCTGTCCACCGAGAGTTGCTGTGCCTGTCAGAATATCACATGCTGAGTTGCTTGTCATAAAGAACTGTGTTACCATGCAAAGTGAGGGCTTTGCTCAAAGGGATCAGATTGGCTTGCTGTATGTAAGTGGATATGAGCATGCACACTTGTACTTGGTGCAGAACAAGCTTGCAGTAAAATGAGTCCTTGTTCTTTATTGCCTTTTCAGTTGGCTGAAATACCAGAATGATGATTGCAAGTTATGAATGCCTGTATAGTTGCATACACATCCCTACACTCATATCTATTCTCTGTACTTTGAAAATAACTGCTTATGCAAATTCAACACTTCTGCATAATAACTAGTCATTAGTAATTTTATTATTAAACAAATAAATTAATAATAACTGTCACCAGCAAATGTGCCCCATTCTGACTACTAACTGCTCCCAGTGAATATCCTACTGCATACCATTGCACAAACCAAGTTTTCTTTTTGTTGTCCTCCAAGTACGCACATAGTTTAAATTTTATACGGATTTTCATTTCCTATATTCAGATGATTATTACACCAACCTATACATTTGCTGTATGCTCTATACACAGTGCTTCGAGAATGTACCAGGATTAACTGTAATGGTTTCAGAATCTGCATTGAGTATACTGGGTTTTGATGTACTTCTCAAAAATATCCACTTGCATTAGTATTTGATGCAAAGGACTAGCATACATGCCATCTAGCCTGAAATGTGTAATTTGCATCTACATTAACTTTAGAATACTTTACTCTATGAATTGTTTTTCTCTGTGGCAAAGGACAATTCAAGTTTAACCTGATGAATAAACGGTACTTACATTAAAAAATGCAATATTAAATGTAGTATTATCCTTGTTTTGGATTTACATGAGTATGTTAAGAACAGAATAGGAGATATTTCACAGCATTATTCCTAATATAACAAAGAATTACTGTTATGGCTGGTATGAATGTATTTTTTATTCCTTACCTAAATGGCCCTCCAAATCTGCCTTTCTTTAGGTCTTGTTAGTGATTTCCTAACCTAAATAGCTAGGTAAAATTATCACCAAGTTAAAATCTACATTTTAACTAAGAGAAACATACCCAAGATAAAAACTCTGTCCTCTGTCCTCTGTCGTTATTGCTAATCTAATTCAAGGCAACTGACATGAATGGCTTCCTTGTATTTCCACAGTATTTATAAATGAAGAAAAACCAGACAACAATTCATAAGATTTGGGATATGCAGAATCTTCTCAGCTACCTCTTGAGGAAATAATGGGGGAGTTGCATACCAAAAATGCATGTTTTTCTCCAGCTGCACTACTTGTTTACTCTGATAAAAGATTTTGCCTCTTCCTTGCATTTTGAAGGTGGTTGCATACCTGGTAAATTTATCAAAGACAATTACTTAAAAGGTATCCATCACTAAGAACTCTGTGTTCATATTAGGTGTAAAAATAAGTATTTGAATCTCAGCTAAAACAGAACAGAATTTGTTCTGAAGCAAAGATGGGCCAGCAAGTTAACACCATATGGTAACACCAAGTAAATCTTGTGTGGAATAGGATGCTGGATTGAGATGTTATAGACACAACTGAGATGTGCAGAGGTATGAAGTATGGTGTGGTGAAAACAGATTACTCCTTGACATTTCGCTTCATTGCACTGCTGCACCAGCCTGACTTTCAATTCCTAGAAGTCTGTCCTAGACAGGTATCTAAGTAGATATCAAGGTGATGAGCCTTCAATAGTGACCTATTGCACATACGCATAAGCAGAATTTCTTTTAAAGCAGCGGATTTCCAGGACCAGATACACAGCCGAAGTGTATATTCTTCTGTTGAAGGCAGTCCAAAAAAAAATTGGGATGCTCCCTCAACAATGCAGAAACCACATGCTTTGCTCAATGATTCTGATTTTTCTCTGCTTGTGAGTCGCTGTAAGAAGAGTGCAAGTCCTGGTACAAGAATCAAGTCTGGGGTCAGACTCACATGAGCTGACTCCACCTCCAGCTGTGGATGAAACACAGCACTATAACTGATGGAAAAATACAAATGGCAATTTTTAATTTGTAGAGAATTATTCCACCTGCTTCATGTTGCACAAACCCCATTCCTTACATCGTTGCTAAAATCATTAACAGGTATCTTAATAGACAAAGTGGAGGTTGGCATTTGGAGCAAAAGAGGGAGGTCCTGTTGGAGACTGGGCTGACCACACTGCACTGCCTTGCTCTCCACCTCTTTGCCAAAGCTAGTGTAAGAAAGCTGTCAGGTAGTTTTAATTGCTAATGTGGTAAGTGAGATGTTTTATTATTGATACTTTCATCAAGAATGTACACTTCCAATATTTGTTACTCTCAAGTGTTTGTTGGAAACGTCTGTGGTTGCTACAGGTAGAACAAATGCACCAAGACAATTAGATATAACAGACTAAGACAGAGCCTAAAGTATGTGATTGTTCTAGTGTAAACAGTGCTGACAACTAAGATGCATTCTTTTTTCATGAACTCAGAAAAGAAAAATGTGAGGTCTTCTCTAGTATTGCAGTTAATGTACTGGGAACATTTTAGTGGAGCTTGAATCTTGCAGAGACTAGCAAATATTCTGTACAAGCAGAGCAGTTTCCTGCATTAAGGGACTGGCTGCTGTCCAAACTGAGCCTCCTCTGTGAAAATAGACACTGTTTTAAAGAGATTACTCAGCAAAATCATCATTTCAACAATGAAATAAAGTATAGTCAAGAAAAACCTTCCCAAATCCTTGCAGTGTTCTCATTACAATAGCAGACAAGAGCATATGAGGTAATAACTGGTAATACACTGGAAATAACTAACATGGATTCCTGAAAAAACCTGTGCAGTTATTTCAGGGGACTTTATGTTTTGTTTGTTGGATACTAAAATGGCTCTTACTTTTAGCCCCAAATAAAGTAAAAAGCCTGAAGATTTGTGTTGTTTGTGTACCATGGATTTGACTTTATATTATGCACTGAGAAACTATCTATGCATGATTTGAAAAGGGACTGCAGAGGTGAAGGAGGGAATTGAGAAAAGAAATAGGATTAAAAAAAGATTCAGAGGCAGACATTACTCAAAACCACATTCAAGGCCACAGCAGTAGAAGATGGCTAGATATGAACTGGCTCATGAATAAGTTCATTGTTCCATAGTGCCTGTTAAGAAATCACATTTTATTCTGGCCAGAAGTCACTTACTTCTCACAAAGATATTTTCCTTTAAACTTCTCTTTCCTTCATAATCACTGACATAAGAAGAGACAAAAATAAAGAAGTAGAAACCTTCCTTTGTTGATGTGGCTGGCAATATCTCTGAAACAAAAAACATTAAATGCTCAGAAAACTTGGAGGAACTGAGATTCTGAACCTGAATTTTTCAGATGGAAATTCCATAACCAAACCCCAAATCTGAATGGTCCTTGAATCTTGCACACTTGAAAACCTACTGTGAATCATTTATAATATGTTAGAGGATCACTTGAAGTTAGATGTGCAGAAGTATCATAGTGCTCAGCTGCGTTGTGCTTTAAACAAGGTACTAGAGGGAGTAATATTGTATAAAGGCAGGTAAATATCTGTCCGTCTTACATTAGGCATTTTTTTGTTTTCTCCCTCGTTAGCAAAGCCCAATTTCACTTTACAGAGCAAATCAATGCCTGTCCAAGACATTGTTGTACCAGTTCAGGTAACTCCTGCTTTTAAATTTGGAAGAGAATAATTATGAAAGTGACCTAGTATTTACAACTAATTGAAAACACATTCATTATAGATTTTAAAACCTAATATTTGCTCTATAAAGTCATAGTGCCAGTGCTAAAGTTATTACTGGAAAGCTAGATACTTTGGCATATGTTTGTAAGAAACATTACTAAATTGAAATAGCTCTGCCCAGACATGGACTCTGCATTAAATGGCATTTTGATGTGCTCAAGTTGGCATAATATGAAATTTTTTTGGCCACTCCTCATGTTAGCTGGAGTAAATGAAAATTTTATGCTAAATGCAAAAATCTCTGCACTTGCAGGCAAAGATGCTTCCTTAGCTCTTCTTGCCCTGCTGCTTAACCTGTGTAAAGTAGCCAGATGTCAGAGGGAGCACAAGATGCTCCTTCATTGTATTACAGTGACCTTTCCACAAAGAGAATGACTTGGTAGCTTTATTATGAGTTGAAATGTGTTGCATCACTGGTATTGTGTGTTACTGTGCAGGTGGAAGGGCACTGGGGGTTGCCAAGGGGGGCTAGGACACACAGCCAGGAAGGAGACCAGCCGTTCCTCCAGGCTGGGACATGGGCAGAAAAGGGGTAGGTCAGTCTGACACACCAACGTCAGTCTGGTTTCAAACCAGGCAAGCTGGAGTCCAGCAGATTTGCAGGTCAGAATGGAGTTTGCCCTGTTTACAGGAACCACCAGTCAAAATGTTTTGCAGACAGGCAATTTTCCCTCCTCTGACAGCAGCATTCCTCTCTCTGTCTGGAAAGGGGATACTGGACAGGGCGGCCAAGGCTCAAAGGCAGCCCGATCCTGCCGAGACGGCTGGCGGGTGCCTTTGGCACATGCTCTTGCACAACCCTGCTGCCAGGTATTGAAGTTCGAGCCATTTGAATAGAAGCAGGGTGCACAAGCAAGAGCTAGCGCAGTTGCTGTTTCTTTAGCAGAGAACTAATAAATAAAAAGAATAAATAATTTGTTTCCTTAGAACAGTTTCTTACTTCTAACAACCAACAGGGGAAATGGACCTGTAGTATAAGACAGACCACAATTTTCTAGCTCCAAAACACTCACACTCTAGGATGCCACAAAAGCCTGATACACAGGATAGATTTGTATCACAGATTATGTCCCAGGGAAATAAAAGCTAAAGATGGTTTTTTAATTTTCTGTGAAAGATAAAATATGCGTTTATTATCTCTAAATTCAACTGAACCTGAATAAATCAACATGCAGTAGCTAAAGGTCCTTTGATTTGGACCCATGAGGGATGTAGCACCATAAGGAAGAGTTAATACTTATACTCTATTGGTTTGGTTGTAAATTAATCATAGCTCCAAATAACAGGAATTTGAATACATTTTCATACATCTTATTTACATTTTGGAGCTTGAAGGGTGAAATTGAGTATCTGGAAAATTATCCTGCTTATAAATTGAACGATAGGTAGTTAGATTTCCAAGAGTAGACAAGAACAATTACAAGCCTAAGGTTTTATAAATGAACAGAAAAGATCAAATGCCAACCCAATAAATTACATACTCAATTCAAGTATGGCCTTTTATGAGAGTACAAGAGGCAGGGGTCACCTCTATGGTGAACCTGGACAGGGACATATTTAAAATGTCTTTAACATGCATAAAACAATTCAACTGACTTACAAGCTAGAGCAATCCTGCTTGGGTTTGTACTACAGAGGCAGTCATGTTGCCCCTTACATGTAAGTACCTGTTTCATGATAGGTAGCGAATGCCTTAGAACTTGAACTGTGCCTGGTTAATATGTGTAGAGAATGCAGATTGATACAGTTAAGATGATGCAAAACAAGCATGTATTGGACCTTAATATCTCCACTATTTACTGTGATTTCCTTTTAACCATGTACCTCCTGCAGTATTGACAACAAGAAAGATTGTCTGCTGGGAGCAGTGCTCCTCCAGCACCAGAGAAGGAACTAAACAACAGAATTTGACTTCTGGCTTTTCCTTGTTGTGTCCCCATGACAAACTCAACCAACCTCAACTTTAAAGATGCAATTCGTTATCTTCTGCCCAGAACACCTCATTTGGCAGAAGCAAAGTGAATAGTTGCAGTCTGGGTTACTGAGCCGAGTCAGAGGAACCCCCTCGCTGGCCTGAGAGAAGTGGCACACAGGTAGAAATGCCTCTTAGAAACACCTCTCCTTAGCAAACTACAGCTTCTTCACAAGCCCAAGTAGCCTGCAAGTGTTGGTCCTTCCTCTCTGAATTGCTTCGTCAATCTTTGTCTTGCTGCTGTGTGACAACACTCTGCCAGGCACCTGAAAATTCTGCCATAACCAGTTCTCTTGAAGCTTACCGGTATTTTCCAAATTATGGTTTCTATGTTTATATTTTATCCCCAGAGCCCTGCACGGTACCTATAGAAAACTATGTTATGTTAAGTGTGAAACTTGGCCAAGAGATAAGTTTACTCCAAGTGACATCAATATAGATCAGGCATAGCAAAGACTTACCTCAGTCCATTCAACCTGATGAGAAATATGCAGAACTCCTGTAAAAGATTAGAAGATCGCAGCCATTCAGAAACACTTGATTGCTTGAAAGTATGAATGCAAAACAAAGAACACACTAGAAATGAATACTCTAGGAAATGTATAATGCAAAGACAGAACTAAATACTTAGAGACATGGTTTAGTGGTGGACTTGGCAGCATTAGGTTAATGGTTGGACTCAATCATCTTAAAGGTTCTTTAAGAACATCTTCTGTTCTGTTCTGTTCTATGCTATGCTATGCTATGCTATGCTATGCCATGCCATGCCATGCCATGCCGTGACATACCATGCCATTCCAAAGTTATTCACTACAACTATCTCAAAACAGCTTTAATGTGCTGAGGACATCTGTGGCCAGAGACAAGAAAAAAATGTCACTAACCCTTCTGTCAGAGATGAGTGATGGAAGAAATGAGGAAACCCAGTGTATTGGAGAGGGTTCCTTTATTTCCAGGCTTGGAATAAACTCTAGTTTAATATCTTTATGAGTAGCTGACTGTTGGCAGCCAGTATAAAATTGATATATCAAGAGTGCCACAGGATCAAAACTCACAGTTGCTAACTCATTAAAGCAGCTCAGCAGACCTAATGCATATTGGATTGTTATCTATAGAGCACAAATGTAGGTAGTATTTCCCTGGATCTTCTTCAGTGTCTTTGACACTGACTAAATGCTGCCTATGGTAGGCAAACAGACCCAGCTGAGCAAAGAGCTAATGCAGACCTTCTGAAACCACTAAAATTTTTCTGGCTGGCCAGCCCAACTAACATAAAATCTGGCATGAAAAAGCATCCATACAAGCAAAGATCAAGCATGTCACTGCTAGAAGACAGATGGGATCCATCCCCCTGCAGACTGTGAAAGTCCTTTTTCAACAATAATTGGTCAAGATGAGACCCCTCAGCTGACAGTGCATCAGACCAGAGGATTGGCGGATGGCAAAGGTCACACCAATCTATAAGAAAGGCAAGAAGGAGGACCCGGGTAATTATAGACCGGTCAGCCTTACCTCCATCCCTGGAAAGATGATGGAACAACTTATTCTTGACTCCATCACTAGGCATATCAAGGATGAGGGGGTCATTAAGAACAGCCAACATGGTTTTATGAGGGGGAAGTCATGTATGACCAACCTTATAGCCTTCTATGAGGAAGTGACTAGGTGGAGGGATGATGGTAGAGCGGTAGATGTAGTTTTTCTCGATTTCAGTAAGGCATTTGATACTGTCTCCCACAGCATCCTCATAGATAAGCTAAGGAAGTGTGGGCTTGACGATCAAGTAGTGAGGTGGATCGAGAATTGGTTGAAAGGAAGAAGGCAGAGAGTTGTGGTCAATGGCGCAGAATCTAGCTGGAAGTCTGTGACTAGTGGAGTTCCTCAGGGGTCGGTGCTGGGACCGGTGCTGTTTAATATTTTCATCAATGACCTGGATGAGGGAACTGAGTGCACCCTCAGCAAGTTTGCTGATGACACAAAACTGGGAGGAGTGGCTGACACACCAGAGGACTGTGCTGCCATTCAGCGAGACCTGGACAGGCTGGAGAGTTGGGCGGGGAGAAACTTGATGAAATTTAACAAGGGCAAGTGTAGAGTCTTGCATCTGGGGAAGAACAACCCCATGTACCAGTACAGGTTGGGGGTTGACCTGCTGGAAAGTAGTGAAGGGGAAAGGGACCTGGGGGTCCTGGTGGATAGGAGGATGACCATGAGCCAGCAATGTGCTCTTGTGGCCAAGAAGGCAAATGGCATCTTAGGGTGCATTAGAAAGGGAGTGGTTAGTAGGTCAAGAGAGGTTCTCCTCCCCCTCTACTCAGCCTTGGTGAGGCCGCATCTGGAATATTGTGTCCAGTTCTGGGCCCCTCTGTTCAAGAAGGACAGGGAATTGCTTGAAGGAGTCCAGCGCAGAGCCACAAAGATGATTAAGGGAGTGGAACATCTCCCTTATGAGGAGAGGCTGAGGGAGCTGGGTCTCTTTAGCTTGCAAAAGAGGAGACTGAGGGGTGACCTCATCAATGTTTACAAATATGTAAAGGGTAGGTGTCAGGATGATGGAGCTAGGCTTTTTTCAGTGATATCCAGTGATAGGACAAGGGGCAATGGGTGTAAACTGGAGCATAGGAGGTTCCACGTTAACATCAGGAAGAACTTCTTTACTGTAAGAGTGACAGAGCACTGGAACAGGTTGCCCAGGGGGGTTGTGGAGTCTCCTACACTGGAGATATTCAAGGCCCGCCTGGACAAGTTCCTGTGTGATGTACTGTAGGTTACCCTGCTCTTGCAGGGGGGTTGGACTAGATGATCTTTTTAGGTCCCTTCCAACCCTTGGGATTCTGTGATTCTGTGATTCTGTGAATGGTGGCCTAACAGCAGTCTCCTGTGCCACCCCTGCTGCCATCTCAGCAGGTGCATATGCAACAGAACCTCTCTGAGAAGGTGGGAGCACATGTGGAGCCCGTGGGTCCAGCTGCAGGGCTGTGGGGCCACGCATCAGCAGGCTGCAGGGCTGCTCACTCTCCCTCATCCAGGCAGGGAGCAGGATGCTGCTGACTCAGGGGTTCACAGGCAGCTCTGGATGGCTTAGCCGGGATTTGTAATCTAAATCTCACTGCATTTGTTTTGCCCACCCAGCAAAGCAGCAGTAAATAACCACAGTAAAAATGATGAGCCATGAATCCATCCTGTCTGACAAGGTGGGGCAGGAGACAGGATGTGGTGGGAGGGCATGGTCATAGCCATGCAACTGGCTTGACAAGGGCACAGGGAGCAAGCACACTCACCAGTGTGCACTGAAGCTGTCCCAGGGATGGGAAGGATTAGCTGGTAACAATACCACTCCCAGAGCAAACCCAGTTAATCAAGGATCAAACAAAACCCCAATGCTCCTTCTAATTCATACTCATTTAAAGAATGTTTCAGTGTGGTTTTGGCAATGAATGCAGTAAGCTGAATTTTGTGGAAGGACACTATAAAATGACTCTTTTTAAAGGACTTTATTGGTCAGCTTTTTATAATAGCACCCAGAAGAGATATTAAATACAGAATTATATAAAGATTATTCAAAAGAGGTTTGGCCAGTAATCAATAAAGACTATCAGTTAGCATTAAACAAAGGCTGATTTATGTAATTGTTAGCACAGCTTGTGCAATGCTCCAAACAAATGAATAGAAGTCAGAATACAGCTGCCTTTTAAATCCATGTCCTAGATAGAAGACAGACACAGGGGATTTTGTGATTTGATGATGCAGAAGAGTAGTCAGCTTTTGGCAATTGGATGATATGTTGTTGATTATGTGCATGACTTGTTGAAAGTTTGAGGTGTCTGAGGAAGGGAGAGTTTCCAAGTCATTTAGAATATATATTGAAAGAATATGTTAGAGAAAATACACAGGAGAAACGAGGTGAGCAGAAAGACCACAAACAAGAAGATATCCTGATGAGGAATATGGATTTCCAGTTTCAGAACAGATTAAAAGTGCTTGTGCCCTATCAAATAAGAGTCTCTAGAGAGAGATTTTAAAAGGTGTGGGACACAGATTCATTGCAGTGGAGCCAGTTCTAGCATAAAAAGGCCTGTGAGCATGTTTGGAATGTAATTTCACTCTTACACAGGCACAATACCCCACTGCATAAACACAGACATGCAGTGTAGTGGTACCCTTCCAGTTCCCAAGGCAGCACTGTTCGTCTTAGATGATTTATCTCTACTCACTGGAGTATCTCTGAAGATTTAACTGTTCTTTGGCATTACTATAAGCTACAGCAGCTGCCAAAAGCAGTCAGGAAAGCTGCTGCAACAGAGGCCCTTGGAGCACCTATACACCCAGCCATTCTGGCCTGTGTGAAGGTATGGTGTTTGAGGATGGGGAGCAGGAAAGAGAAGGGCTCTTACGTGAGACAGACCATCACTGCAGCAGCTCTTGTAGCAGCAGTGAGGTCATGCATGGCTGCCCAGAAATAAAGTTGGAAACCTGGGCAGAAAAAGATGAGAAAACTGAGTGCTAAATGAAGCACACAAGGAATTCGGGCCTCTCCAAGGAATTTGCCTTGATCAGTTTAAGGAATTAGGGCATTGCGTATCTTCACTTTGTATTTCATGTTGATTGCAAGGGCCAAAGTACACAGAAATAGGCAGATCAGTAAAACAGGTACAGAATTAGTGTGCTTTGAACAGTACCTTATCATGCAGTGCTGTATAAGAGACTCCAAGAAACTGTTGTTTCTGTTTACTTCAGTTATGAAGGATTTGAGCAGAGATTCTTCACAAGGAATATTTCAGAAAGGGGGAAAAGTAGGGTGGAGCTCTAAGACATCTTTTTACCTGTCAAAATGTAATTAAGATTTTATCACAAGGTTGTGACCATACAACAGACAAATCCACAGGATTTCATGCAGAAGGAAGATAAGTCAAACTTGTGTTGTCCTTTGTAATCCCACATGGAAACTCATAATTTTGGAATAATAGAGCCTGACACATTGTCTCTGCTAGAGCTTAGAAAGAATTGCGCTTCTTCCCTACCACATTTGTAATACTGACAAGACACCTTTTCTTTAATCTGGCATTGGCTTCCCATTCTGACTTTCCTCCTTTCCACATTTAAGTGGAATTTCCCTCTCAATAGGAAAGCAGTAGAAAATCTTTCAGCAGCTGGAAAATTAATAAAAGAAGAGGATTAGAAAATTTGAAGGTATGGAAGAATAAACTCTTCTTGAATCTGACAGCTAACAAAAAATTTGCTTGGAACTGCCTTCACATCCTGTTCCTCGGCGTAAGTAGGGCATGAACAATAGAACGATGGCCATATGAAGAACGGAAATTCTAGTTCAGAAAAGTGCTTCATATTTTGAAGTTTGACTTTATTCTAAGCTGGCTAAAAGCCCAAAAATTAAGATTTATTCCCAGTAAAATTCCAAAGCATTTTCCAGGCTGTTTGGTTTCAATATAATATACTTTTTTAAAAGCTGTTCCAAAAGACAATGAAAACATTAAATTTTTTCCATTTTTAAATAGTTCCTGTGTACTCTATTCCCTTTATAAACCATTTTGTTGCAATCACACATGTCAGAGCAAAGTTTTTCCATGAAGTCCCTCCAGTGAGCTCTAAGCAGATCTTTTATGTCCCTTCCCATTGCTCTGGATTATCCCAAGATGTAGCTGTCTGCAATTAGGGAGGGGGAAAATAACTCTTACAATGTTTTTAATATGCATTTAATAATGTCTTTTCTTAGTAAATCTCGGTACACTATTTTGAATATTCAGGATGGCTGCAACACAAACACGTAGTTCTGTGTGTGTGCCACACAAAGGCCTTGGCAGCCCTGGGGGCAGCAAAATGAGAGCTGCCACTGAATGCTCCCAGTTGGGCTGCAGCACATCCATTTCCCAGCCAGAAACAAAGGACCAAATCCCCACCACAGCCATGAGAGCCCCACGGGTGCAGAAGCTTTTGGACCCTCTCCATGCCACAGAGATAGCAGCTCCATAGATACTGAGGTGTAGAACCGAACAATGTGCAGCTGGTAGGAATTATTTATGGGCAATTTAGCAAATTAGGCTAACGGTTCACATGAATTCGCTCACAGTGGTTGGTGCAGGAGGAGGGCCAGGATGGGGCTTTCCCCACTGAGCGGGGAGCCCAGGACAGCAGCCAGCTGAGTGGGATGGTGCCTTTCCAGGGACTCCACTGACCTTGGAGGGATCAGAGGGGCAGTAAGAGATGCCTGAAAAATGGAGGTTTGGCAAGATCAGCACCCATAACGGTAATCCTCTGCTAAGACAGTTCTGAGAGCTTTCCATTTGTCAATGCGGCTGGATTCTCAGGTGTTTCATCATGCACACCTTTGGGATTTGGCTTGTGCTGACGGAAGAGTGGGAAATAGATTCATCCCCTAAAGTATTTAAAAATAATAAAGCATATGCCCATAAAACCAAAATAGGAATATGATGTTTCTTTTTAAAATATGTCTTGCCTTTAGACGGGAAGTGATCTAAATGACTAAAGGTTGCAGGGTCCAGTGCCACATCCCAGCACCAGGGCAGGAACAGGGATGACAGCCCACTCCTGTCAGCATGGCTGGCTGAGAACAGGGAGCTCGACTGCTGGATGTAAATCTTTTGTTCCTGACACATTTCCCCATGTTACAATGATAAGCATGTAATCTGCTTAGAGATTTCAGTGATCTCATACAGGATTTTAAATGGGCTAGGCTGTAGGAAGACTGAGACCCAGCAAAGTGTTTACTTTTGCCCATCTGATGGACTGCACGTCCCTGTGAAGTAATCCAGTTTGGGTGAAATCCAGCTGGCTCAAATCTCTGCTCCATTAATGAATTCAGTTAATATGTAAAATTAGTACAGTGAGATGGAGTAATGCTAGGGGAGAAATAAAAAAAGGGGAAAAAAAGAGGTTCAAAACTGTTGGTAATAGAATCATCTAAATAACTGGTAACAGCCCAGTAACTGGTTTTATAGTATTTGTAGAGCTCATTATAGAAAACATTTGGTTTCATCACTCACTCTTACAATAGTGCTTAAGTGGTTAATAAATATTTTTCCCAAGGACTTGGTCTTTGGCAAGGAAGGACACTGTCTTGTCACTAGTCACGGCCTTATCCCCTCAGCTTGGGAAATTGATTAAAATGAGGCATGTTGCAGCATTCATTCCCTGGACAGCAGCCAGTGGAAGAAAGGAAGCCCAGGTGTGAGTCCCGGCTTTGCTCTGCATGGTTACATTTGCTCACCTGTCCTGGCAAGTTGCACAGGGGCATTATGCTGTGTCCCATACCATCATGCTGCTGTTTGACCCTCACTGCTTTGGTATTTCCCACATCAGTTTCCAAATCAAACGTAAGAACTGTTTCATACCATTATTTGTCCTGAAGAAAGAAAGATCTATGCTGGGAATAAGCTAATTTTCAAAAACAGAAGTTCTGGAGCTTCTGTTTGCAAGACCACCCCTTTTCAAACCTGAGTTCACTCCTGCAGACAAATCCACAGCACAGCACACTTTGCTGGGAGCTGCCTGAAATTACCGCACTGAAACGCAGAGGAAAACAATGTACCTGAGCTTCCACCAGGAGTTAGGTGTTTGCTCCAGGATTAATTTTTAATACAGCAATCCATAAAGAAACAAAACAAGTCTTCTGAGGTAAGGCATCTAACACAGAACTAATTTTTCAGGTGGGGTAATTTGCTCCTAAGCAGCGTCTCGGGTGAAAACCAGTCCTCGTCTAGGAAAGTTTGCCCTTTCAACAAGAAGCCAGTAGGAGATAAGAAAAAGTGTTTTGGTACTCTTATTCTTGAGGTTATTGAATATTTTCCCGTTTCAAAATAAGCAGTTTAAAGCAGACTAAATGTATACCAATATGTACATTGAATGAGAAACAACAGCAGCAAGGTCACTTGGTCGACAACTGATGCTTATTTACAACCAAGTTGCCACAGTCCTTATTCAGTTGGTTCTCCTGACTTCCAAAAAGGAAATTCTACAGCTTCTCCTCTCCTGAATACTACAAGCCTCATGGTCAGAAATAAAGGATAAGCATGTGAGTCAGGCCCCTGATGCCACTGTACAGGCATCCAGCTGGACTCACTGACAGTGGACCCTTAATCAGGAGACCTGACTGAATTGGGCTGGCCAGAAGCAGAGACAGGCAAGCACCTGCAACTGGCACATCCTTACCACAGGTTGTGGGATACATGGAAAAGTGGAGGCTTCCAGGAAAAAGGAGCTTTATCACCAAATAGAAACTGCAAGATCTGGCCAATGTGTGAGAAAGGGTATAATCTGCTAGTAACTGGCTTTTGAAAGGTGTACTTTCAAAATTTCCATCTTAATTACACCAGTTAGTTGGCAGATCATGATTTTTTTTATTAGTTCATCCGGCAGAAATTATGGAAACATCTAAGATGAATATGAAAGCCAAGAAAGGTTAGTCAGCTTAGTTTATGGATGACAAAATGATGCAGCAGAACATGATGAGGTGTTAACACATGATTTGATTAGCATGAATCTGATATATGCTTTCAGGGTAATAACTACCAAGACAGCATTTGCTGAAAGTAAAGTAACCCAAGCCACAAGGTTTCTCTCTTACAGACTTCACACTCATTGTCCTTTTCACAAAAATCCACAAAAACCCAAAACCTCATTCTATTTCAGAAAAATATTTGACTTGAAATAAGAAGAGCCAGGCCCACGATATGCCTTGCAAAGCACCTTTTTCAACCCAAACAATCCCAAACCTTCTCAGATTTGCAAAAGACATTACTAAAATACATATTCAGTAAAACGTGAGGTATACAAAACAAAAAGAACATGTTAAAGAAAGAAAAAAGAATGCTTCTGCAGCCCGATTATTTTTATTAAGGAATTTAATTTTTTAATTTTTTAATTAAGGAAGAATCTCTAACAGGGTTTTTTTTTCTGCTTTAAACAGCAGAAAGCACCGTCCAACACCAAAGCAGTGCATAAGTCAAACTCTCACCCTATATCAACTAATTGCAAGAGGAAGGGAACTCCTGCGGGAGGTTGGGTACATATCCCTTGTGGCAAAGCACCAACTTGTTCCCAGGGTCTGGCAGCACAGGTCAGAGGTGTGGTCCAGTTAATACCTGTAATAGTTCTTGAATAACTTTTTTTTGCCCTTGTAAATGAAGCTCTGCTGCTTTCTGCAGCACAGATTCACTGAAGACTGAGATTACTGCATCCTGCTGGTGTCCTGGGTTCAGCAGTAGCAGTCATTTTTAATCCTTCTTAGCAGCTGGTGCAGCACCGTGGTTTTGACTTTCGGCCTGGGAACAGCGCTGATAACACTGATGTTTTTAGTTACTGCTCAAATGCTTAGTCTGACCAAGGACTTTGTGAGTCTCATGCTCTGCCAGGGAGGAGGGGAAGCCAGGAGGAAGCAGAGACAGGACACCTGACCCAAACTAGACACAGCAGTATTCCATACCACAGCACATACTGCCCAGGATGTAACTGAGAGTTACCCAGAAGGGCTAGTTCACTGCGGGGTTGGACTAGGTATCGACTGGTGATCGGTCGGGTTGGGTATTATCAGTCGGTGGGTGGTATTGTATTCTCTTCCCTTGTTATTTCCTTTATCATTATTATTATTGGTGGTAGCAGTAGTGATTTGTGTTATACCTTAGTTACTAAACTGTTCTTATCTCAACCCGTGGGAGTTACATTCTTTCGATTCTCCTTCTCATCCCTCTGGGAACAAGGGGAAGAAAAGGGGGGGGTGGGAGTGAGAGAGAGACTACGTGGCTGATTTATGGCTGACTGGGTTTAAACCACGACAGCTGGTTAGACTACCCACCCCTGCTGTTAATGGTCTGTGTCCTCTCTAAATCCACCACCGTTCCATCACAGCTCCTGGCACAGTCCTGCTGCTCTGTGCAAAACAAACTGTACAGTTGCCATAGCACTGCCAGCTCACACCAAGCTTTAGCCTGCCAAACCCACCTGGCAGTGGAGGGGAAATAGCTGTGATTAAAATCAAGTCATCACTCTTATCCTGCCTGACTTTCCTCTTTAAACTGTCTCTGCACCAGTGCAGGCAAAATACAGCCAAGCATTAGGTATCTGGCATGCAGAGTCCTGACAGTTATTGAGCAGTCTCATATATGATTCTATACATCTACACTATAAAATGAAGATACAACTGTGACATATGCTAAAATTGTGCTATCTCCAGCTAGCCACAGTAAAGTCACAGTGACACTGTGCTTTAGCTTCTGGAAGCAGCATGTGCACCTACAACTGAAGGGGTATTTTTACTTTAGGTGCTAGTATGTGTTACAATGCGTCACCACGTCTCCACTGACCTGGTTACCCACGAAATAGGCTGAAACTTGAACACGCCGTAATCACATCTATTGCCCACTATGTCTTGTACCTCTTCCAACTGTTGGAGATATTAATTTCATATAATTTGAGAGGAGGAAAGAGATCTTCAGCCCTTTATTATGGGTTTGTTCACTGCCATGTATTAGGCTGGAGCATCTAGGCACTGCTGCAGTATGAGCAAAGTTGGATTAATTAAGAAGCTCAGAACATGGTCATGAAGCAAAAAGTAGCATAGGCTTGGAAACACTGTCAATAAGCAAAACAAAAACAAACAAACAAACAAAACCTTTCCCTGCTGTGAGCATTGACAGTGTTTTATTTACATCTCTCAAAAATGCCAGGTTCTTGGATTTGCTATACAGGATACTTCCCCTTGACAGCCAAACCGAGAAGGCTGTCCTTTCTATTTAATGATCATGCTTGTGAGGGTAGTAGAGGTCTTTGGTTGTCCACTCACTCTCCTTTATGGTTTGTGCTTTAAGGAGAGACAGACAGAGACAAAATACAGCTGAGAGATTGTCCCAAGCTCTACCAGTTTACAGAGACTAGGAAAGAAAGACTGTAACAGCGCAGCCACCATGCATTCAATGAGAGTCTATATACCAACACATTTTTTCTGCTGTCTGAATTCCCATGTTGTACACTAAGTTTCACACTAAGAATTTCAGCAAGAATATAGAGGATGTATGTGAATGCAACCCAAAATAGAGGTTATATTTTTACTACAATACACATAAACCAGGTTTGAAGCTGAAATTTTACAGCCCTCAAGCCTAGTTTTTTATACTAGAAGCACAGAAATTGGTACTTGTGAAGACTCTGATCTGGAAAGAGGAAAAATCTTGTAACAATTTATTTTAATTTGACATAGGGTTGCTAGTAACAGTATAAAATGCCAAAAAGAATGGTGAGCATGGACCCAAGAAACCTGAAATAAATAAATCTCTGCTACATAGTAACTAAATCCATGATGTGTCTTTGCCAAGATATAGTCTACTGTAAGATTCTAGTGCTTTGTCCAGTTTTTAACATCTTAAGAGTGAGAAACATGCTACTTGCCAACAAGTTTATTTATTATGCATTGCAATAATTCTTAAGTGTTATGGACAATGTTTATGTACATCTGGTAAGATTTTATTGTAATACTTGCTAAAACTTTTCAAGATACGACATAACTCAGCCACTTCAATGTGAACATGAGAAAAAACTCTTTACAGAGCTTCACAGATTTTAAAGTCTTTAGAAGAAAACTTGGAGTTTGAAGAAGTTAACATAAAGAAGAGAAAAATAAAAAGTGGTGTATGTCATTAGCTATGGGAATTCTACCATTTAACAAAATAACATTGCATAAAGATTAAAAGATTGATCTGAAATCCAATGAAACTGACAGTCATATCAATAGTTTTTTATTATGAAAATGACTGACAAGCTCAGTAGATTCACATTTAGCCCAGCAGCAGCACACTGGGTTACTTCCCTTTAGTAATAGCCTTGCTACTGTCTGCACCAGTTAATTACACAGAGAAGTCCTCAGCTTCACCAAGAAAACCCCTCCCATCTTCCGTAATGTTTCTGCAGAAGAAGCCAAGTCTTTCATATCTAAAGATAGGCACTTTGTTTATAAAAACACTGTTTATTTTCTGTCCCCTTTCTGGGTAAGTTTTAACCTACCAAATCAAATATATAATAATTTTTATCACAGAAAGATATACTAACTCCTTATTTACCTCCTTAACCCTATTTACTAAAGGTTTTTCAATAACAGATTGTTTAATAAAAAAAGTATGTTCATGTGACTAATTTGGCTGAAATCATCCATATAGTACTCTTACTAAAAATACTGAAAGGTTTAGCTAATTGTAGAGCTGGCTTGAGATCCAGCACTCAAAAATTAGTCATAGATTTATGAAAATATTCCACCACCCTTAGGGAAAACACAGAAAAAGCACATGATCATCATTAAAAGATTTTCTGTCTCTGCCCTTTTCCTACACAAAACTACACTGTTTTAAGTGTCAGGACTAGTCTTCCTAGTTACTGCACCTTTTATTTTTCACAGGATATCATTCCTTATTTAACTTGTGACCATCTCTCTGGGTCTGACAGCTTCTGTTCTTGTTTTGTCCATCGTTCATGTGCACATTATATGCACACAGTTATTCAGTTTGTGACCTTCAGTTATGACCTTACAGGCAGACTCAAGTCAGCTTCAGTCCCCAGGCTATTAATGTTTTAAAATACATGCTCACATATTAAATCCTTCAGCCCTTTCTGGATATTTGACTGGAGAAAAATTGGAGAAGAGTAGCCAGCGCTGCTACCAGCTTTTGTAAGCTGCCCTTCCAAAAGTTGTCCCTTTCACTTGTGAATGAAACTTTTTGCTGCTGGGCACAGAACGAGAGCCCAGCCTGGGGTGAGGAAGCCCTGCAGAGCTGTATGCACAGCCTAGAGCATCAGGGGGATGTGGCTTCTCTCCATTTCCCAATATTGGCTTCCTCAATATTGTAAGGTTGAAAATGCTGGGTGTGGTGAGCCACTCTGTCACAAGGAGATAGAGGGAGGAAAAAGATAGAATCATAGAATCATAGAATAGTTAGGGTTGGAAAGGACCTTAAGATCATCTAGTTCCAACCCCCCTGCCATGGACGGGGACACCTCTCACTAAACCATCCCACCCAAGGCTTCATCCAACCTGGCCTTGAACACCGCCAGGGATGGAGCACTCACAACCTCCCTTGGCAACCCATTGCAGTGTCTCACCACCCTAACAGGAAAGAATTTCCTCCTTATATCCAATCTAAACTTCCCCTGTTTAAGTTTTAACCCATTACCCCTTGTCCTGTCACTACAGTCCCTGACGAAGAGTACCTCCCCAGCACCCCTATAGGCCCCCTTCAGATACTGGAAGGCTGCTATTAGGTCCCCACGCAGCCTTCTCTTCTCCAGGCTGAACAGCCCCAACTTCCTCAGCCTGAGATCTGCAGAACATGTAGTGAACACTGATTTTAAAAAATCAAATACACACTGTATTTGTATGTACATAATTTTCAGAAGCTCTACAATATTGTGCATTCTTCCACTTAGACATCAAAGAAGTTTCTGTTTAAAACAGCAGTACCTCCATCCGTACGTGCCACATAGGATAAGAAATTGTAGACTGACTTTCTTGAGAATACTTTCCATAAGAAATAGTAATAAGGGTCTCTTCTTGCATCCTTCTCCATTCACAGCATCATAAAGCAGCTGAGACCAGAAGGCATCATCTAGCCCAACCCCTTGCTCAAAGCAGAGTCGCATAGAGCAGGCTGCCAAAGGCCGTGTCCGAGCCAAGTTTTGAGTACCTCCGAAGATGGAGATGCCACAAGCTCCCTGTATAACTAACTTGTTACAATGTCTGGCCACCTTCAGATTGAAAGAGCTGTTTTACTATGTTTAAATGGAATTTCCTCTATTTCAGTTCATGCCTATGGCTTCTTGTCCATTCACAGGGCACCACCAAGAAGAGCTTGGCCATTCAGAGGTCAGTAGGAATGGAAGGATACAGATTTTATGTTATTAAACTGATGTTAAGTATCAGAGCTGCAGAAACAAATCATGTAAGCCCTAGGGCATCATTAGAAGATGAGTCAAAGGTTATGGCTCTGTGCCAAATACAAGAGGGATAGGAGTGAGTTTGAGCACTGGTGGCATGAATGTTTGCACTCCTTAACTGATGGCTCATACACCAGCTCTGCTCAAGGCTCCTCCAGCTGCCTCCAAAGCAGTACTTGAACATCGGAAGGGAGATGGCTGACTGAAAGGACCACTCCCAAAAAAACAAGTTAACTGAAATAGTACTTGAGAAACACCAAACAATTGTGTTAGCTCTTCAGCAGAGAAGTTTCAAGTACCATTGGCACAATTTATAGGGCTGCTGGGATATTTGTTCACATCCAGTCTTTGCCAGTTTCAACTTGGAAGCAGAGAGGGAAATCCAAAGCCAGCTAAAATGTTATTACAAAATCTGATATGGGTGATCAAACACACCTGACAGGGAAGGAGTAAAGAAACTCATCCTTCTGAGTTTAGTCTAGACATGATTAGCATGACTCACATCTCATTTCTTAGCACCTACTCAAGGAGATTAAACTTCAGTTACTGATAACTAATTACTGTTTTATAACAGATCATGTTTGTTCTCAAAGGAAATTAGAAATGGCTAGAGCTATCATTATTTATTTTATATTCCTGTTCATTTGCCCAGACATCCAGGATAAAATGACCTAGACACAAAACACTAGACATTTTTAGCACAATGTAGCATGATAGGCATGACATACAGCTTTTAAAAGATCCTCCACCCAGCTCTCATTTTTCAAGGTGTTGTTTAATACTGAGAGGCTGCAATCACAATAATGCTGCTGTAACTCCATCCACAAGAGACAACATTTACAAGTGCCGTTTCCTAAATTTGTAGCTCAGTTCTGGTTATCAAGTCTCACAGAAAACTATAGCTTTCTACTATTTAGAAAGGCTGGAAGAAATGTGAACAGCATCAAGACTCTGCAAAAGCAGTAGGTGTGACCTAAATTAAACAGGAAACATTCTGGTGAACATGAATTTTGGTGGGGAAAGGAAAAGAGAAAGGAAGAGAAAACCTTTTCTGATCCCTGCAGGGAAGGAGATGATTTTTTGTCACCAGAAAACACGTTCACAGAACTGCCATTTCTTTTCAGCAGGCTCTCTGTGAGTCAGCAACCGAAGGCTCAAGTTTCCAACAGTACCAGCAAGCTGTCATCCAAACGAGCAGTGATTCTGATTCCTCAAAGAGTCATAGACACAGAGATACTTTTTGGTTGCATTTAAAAGTAATGTGGGATCTCACTGTGGGGTGAATGCATCCTCCATGTAGTGAAAACAGGAAGATCAGCGCAGCAGATTCGCAACATGATGGTTCTCAAAATAGCAAGTATGTTCTTAGTAGACATCATTCATAAACATCATTTCTGCATCTACAGAAGCAACTATTTACCACCCCATCAGCCAGATTGAATCAATCTTTCTTTCTGTATTGCACCTCCTCCTTTTCACAGGAGACAGCAGGACACCATTCAGGGTTGCAGTATTTCTCCTTCCTTTTTTCCTGGTTTGCATTCCTGAACATAACTGCAAGTTCCTGTTTAAAATAAGTTCAATACAAGGAGCAATCACTAAGGACACATCATTACCATGTTGTGGACTGGCCATCAAAACAATTCACACACCAAATAAGCCTCTCAGAACCATGGCACTGTAATAATCTGCAGTCAAAGAGCCATGAAGATGGAGGCTTGGTCACCCATCCAGCAAAGTGAAAGGTCACTCTTCGAGACTGTGCCTGTTGCATCACTAGGACACCAAGGACTAAAAATGTATGTCGGTCAGAACATCAGAAGTTCAGTTTGCATTCAGAAGGGAAATGCCCTGAATTGTTTACATCCAGAAGAAACAGTATTTTAGAAATGGCCTAAAACCCAAGAAAACTGTCAGGCTGCGATATGAAGATGAGCGCTGCATAGTGTTATACATGAACAGTCAGCTAGCCCTGTGAGCTGAGCAAACACTCACTTTTGCAGTGAGACTTTACACTAAATGTACCCAGCCAGTAAAAAGGCTCTGATGATTTCATGTGACACAGGACACAGACACCCCCAAGCAGCATACTTGCAAAACTTAAGATGTGGAGCCTCTGAAGAACAGCAAATGCCAAGGAAATGGAGAATTTGAGGCAAGTTTCTATAAACCAGCAATGAAGAACAAGATCTAGGAAACAGCAATAGGAAATGAAAAATAAAAATGAAGGGGCACAGGGAAAATGAAGAAAGTTCGCAAGAATGAGAGCTGAAAGCCTGCCTTTCCTGCAGGCCAGAGGACTTAGGTCATTGGCTTCGGCTGAGCCAAGGAGTTCACTGAAGGAGCACTGAAGCTGTTAGGATTCCAGGCAAGATTACTTGGAGGAAGAAAAAATTTGAGGTAAAACTGTAAGGCTTAGTATGCTGAAAGCCCTGAGGAGAGCAAAGGCATTCTGGGACAGAGCAAAGTTCAGCTGTGATGAGGTTTTTAGGGCTAAGAACACAAAAACTATTACTGGCTTCATCTCTACAACCTGTCCTGCTGACACACTAGAGGGAGCTGAGGAAGAAGATCCAGGGAGCCTTCTGTTTTCCAGAGAGCTAGATACAGCCAGTGTAGGCTAACACATTGCTACATAGAATAAATACTTGGTAAAGGCTGTGATTTGAGAATATTTCTGAAGAGCAGGTTTGTGCAGTTGTGTCAGTGAAAGACAGCTTGGGAAATAACATAACTCTGGGAAATGGAGCAGTATGCCCAAGTGGCAGCTGGCTGTGCACTGCTTTGGCACATTTGGACAAGCAGTTATGCCGAGGTAAGACGGGGTTTAGACTAAGGTGAAGGCTCGTGTATGCAATCCCGAGTATCACCACTGACACTGCCGAAGTACCTAAGCATCGTGTATGTGAGTGGCTAATGCATTTGATTTCTGGACAAAGAAGGGCACTGGCACATTTTTGAATAGTCACCAATCTTCAGAGGAAGGATGGAAGTTTCAGACTAATTTTGTACCAAGTTATAAATGTGTTTCATTGATTTATGGGCAACAACAAAAAATAAAACAAAATCACTGCAAAGCGTGGGTGACTTGGCAGCCTTGAAAAGTTTCTCATAGGAGCATTTTAGACTCTTTCTTTCAGCGTGAAACATGATTTCTGCTGAATCTTTTTACATTTCTTTGCTGAGCCAATTTCCCCAGAAAAGAGTAGGTGATTCATCTGTATTCCACAAATCAATCATCATGGATCTTGAAAATATTTTTTAAATATTTTTTCATTTTCTTTTCTTTTTCCTCCTATTTGGGAGGAGGAAATACACATAAAACAGCTATCTACTTGGGTTTATGTGGAATCATAGAATCATAGAATAGTTAGGGTTGGAAAGGACCTCAAGATCATCTAGTTCCAACACCCCTGCCATGGACAGGGACACCTCACACTAAACCATCCCACACAAGGCTTCAGGAAAGCATAAGAAGAAAGAACTTGATCATTCATTATAACCCTACACTCCTAAAAAAAACCAAAACAAGTGAAAAGGTCAATAACTTAAAACAAGATGTTACTGACAAATGTAATCTTGAGGAAGATCTGACCAGAACAAATGGATGTTCAAAGCACTACACTGATATAACAAGAACATAGTAATAGTAATAATAGTACAACTACTACAACAACAGCTACAGTAACAGAAAACACTCCCTGTGATAACATAAGCCATTTACAAGATACGCATTAAGGTTTTTTTGTTTGATTCACATGCTATTTGTGGTACAGACGATTTCAGCTTTTGCTTCAGAGATTTTATGACATAGTTTATGTACTAACTCTTATGATAATTATTAGACATAGATTACATTCATTCTTATTTCTTTTGTAACTCTTATGTCAGATTATTTTCCACTCTATTGACCACAAGATCTCTGATGTATTATGGAAAATGAATTCATTTTATGAAATGGCCGTGGTTTGACCAAGAAAAAGAAAGTGATTTTTATGACACCTATAAAACATTCTTCTCTCTGTTTAACAAGATGTACTGGAATTTGCACTGAAGGAGAAATGTGCCAACCTAGGAGGTAGATGGTTGGCCTAATTCTCTGTCCATACATTGATGCAGGAACATTGTGCCTTGTGTGAAGGTTGCAGTTCAAATAACAGGAAAAAAGAAAGGAGAAAGTAAAAGAATAAACCTTTCTGTGTTTGATGTGACTAAAAAATAGCATTTTGCTTTTGTTCTTCAAACTGCCTCTGGGCAGACTGTGTCAGAGCAACCAGTATAGTGGTACCCTCAAGCTGTTACCAAACAGCAGTGGTACAGTCCAAGAGCTGCAGCCAGGCTGGAAGTTGGGACAGACTTAACAGGGACAGTGTCTGAGAGAAGGCTTGAGGCAGAAGAGAACTAATTGGTGCAGCTTTACTCCTGGAGTGGGAGAGGTTGCAGCTGGGCATCTGTAGGATCTGGGGACTAAAGTTCTGGGTCAAGAGAGAGAGCCAATCAAATGGCCTGAACGACGCATACTGTGCGTAGACACATACTGTGCGACGCATAGTGCAGAGACAGGTTGGCTCCAAAAACACTCAAAACTGTGTATTAAAATGTCAGATTTTTAAAACCAGGATCAGTAGCCAAAACCAATCACCACCACCATTCTTCCCACCCATGATGACGATGCAATGTCAACCTTTTTTAGTTCCAGCAGCTTGCTGGCTTTTTAATGAGCTGTATGGCATCTTTCCTAGGTCTTGAGGAGGTATCCTTGTTCTGTAGGCATCTCCGTGGCTTAGTTCTGGCTTGCCCTTTGACATAAACAGGCCTCTGCAACTGCTGCAGTGGGTCCTGGCCTCCCCCAGCTCTCCTTGCCCCAGCTGAGCCTGCTCAGGTCTCAGAGCAGGCACCGCTTCCTCCATGTGGTTTTATCTGGCTTCATGAACTGGGGCCAAAACACAGCAAATGCAGCAGGCAGATGCCCTGCTGCTCAGCTGCACCTTTTCAATGAAACCTACCACACATCACACACGCAACAAGCTGTGAACATATGAAACCAGTTCTGACATTTACCCTGAAGTGTGGTGTATTTCCAGTATCCCAGAGACCAAGGAAATGATAAAGCTGAAACTAAGGAAACACTACAGTAAAGTCAAACAAAGAAAAAAGAAAAAAAAAAAAATGAAAACAGATACCCACCTACCACTTGGAGAATATTTCTACCAAAAAATGGCCATACCATGTCTGATTTCTTGGTCAGAATCCTCAAAGAAGGATGCTTATGTAAGCATCCTCGGAAGTAAATTCCTTAAAATTAAGGACTTAAGAGAGACATCAGACCTTCTTGATTTTCCCTCCATGCAGTACAGGAATTAACAGCTCTTCCTTCTCTGTAATGCCTAGAATGCAACTGCATGTTTATCTACTCAGTTAATGTAATTAAATGTAAGTAAAAGCAGTCCTGTAAATTCTGCATTTAGCCTGGATTTACGTACAGTGTGAAAGCCTTTCCTCATCCTTTCCTACTCTTTGAATCCATGGGTCTGTGCGCAGCAGAGCCGATCAAATAGGTTGTTTCTGTAAGGACAGGGCTTGCTTTCACTCTCCCTGCTCCTAGCTCAGAGCTCTGGAACTCCTCAGACTCTTCCATATTCAGAGTAAACCAAGCTGAGGGTATTTGTTCATAACTGATGAATTTAATTGCTTGGGCAGAAGTTGACACAAGGCAAAAGGAGAGACAGAGCAATGCTTTTTGATCCAGTGAGTTGTTGGGTTGCGTTATGATGCTTCCTACATTAAGCTATAACTAGCTTCCTGGTCATATGAATGATACTGTCTCTTTACATAGATGTCAGAGGAGAGGCAAAGCGGGCGATCACCATGCTGTAAAAGACACTGTCAAGGTAAGTGGTGATCTGAAATCCTCAGATCAAGTACCCAGGAGATACTCCTTTGACAAATACATCCTTAACACACAAAAATTCTGTGGTTTGCAAAAGGCCAGACTACGTGAGCTCAGGATCCCTTCTGGCTGTTTAACAGCACTTTCTGGCCTTTCGAAAATGTAAGAAAACAGGGTAGATTAGTAGATAACTTGAAAACAGTCTATTGCTTGGGTTCAGGAGTATGGTTAGGATTTAAAAATCATTTTAAAGTGTCCCTTCTCTCCTTAGCAGGTCTTTAAGACAGGGAAGCACGGAAAAATTGATCCAGAAGTACGGGCTTCTAGAAGAAGAAGCCTTCACTCACCAACTTATATGAGACAAACTGTCAAGTACCTTAAGCTATGTTTCAGTCAGAAGTTGCTGTACTAGCACTATTTTCCCCACCCCCCTTCCAACCTACAGAGCTATTGGAAACCTTTTGAGTCTAGATATTGCATGAGTAGTGGGTAAATAAAGCAGCTCTTTGGCCCTGGCATGGGACCAGGATGAGGTCACGTTTGCTACAATAACAAAAACTGTCAGAATTTAGAAAATGATTTAACAGTGGCAACTCTCTAATTGCTGACACTGGCTGACAGCATGCAAAGGCAGCTGTACTGTAAGTCAGGGTATTTGTCTCCTTGCTCTTTGGCGTTCTTTCTTCGACTCTTTATGCACCACCATTTCTATGGTAAATTATTTCAGAACAAGCACTCTGGGCTGGAGCTAATCATGTGACTGGTGTTGCTCCATTCAGGACTTAGCTGAAAAATACTTTCAACTGTGAAGTCTCAAGGAATCAGACTTCTAATTGTCTTGTGCCCAGATACACGCTGTGAAAAGGACTCTTCAGTGTTTAGCTCTTGCCTATATTTTTTTCTGGGTGGTACTGCTGTAGCTACTTTCTAAGGCCCACATCTAAATACACCATTCACAGCTTCAGTAAATACTCCACTGTGGCTAGGAAAGAAGTCACTTTCATGCCCCTACCTCTGCTGACACAACAGGCAAGCACAGTGCTGACATTGCATTTGGCACTTCCTAGCAGCCTTGTGATTTCAGTTTTATTTTTCCCTTTTCTGTTTGTTTTTCAGGTTGTTTGGGATGCTTTAATCCCTCCCATCCCTGATTTCTGTAGAAGCCAAGATGAACATGCTGTCACTAGGTATGTATGGGCCTCCAGATGTTTTCAATAGATGTCCCAGCACAGAACTGAGCCTTGAAGCTGTGAGCAGGCAGAAGAGTGTGAGTCACTGTGAAAGGACAGGATCATGAGGGCAGTTTAAAATAGTTTCTCTCTCCCAAGAGTGTTTTTTTCCTGAACCCAGCTGCTGCTTCAACCTGAAACAGGCTGTGAGCAGTTCTCTTTTGATTTGGGCTCTGTGTCTTAAAACTCCATACTTACTTGTTCCTCTCTGCCCCCAGCTCTGCATGTTGCTATCCTTTTCCTAGATTTTCCCTTTTCCTTCATTCTTTGTTTCCTTATAGGCTTATGTTGTGGCAATGTGAGTGATTGTATGCCTGCAGACGTGTCCCAGCTGCATCCCATGCCTGTACCTGGGTAAGAGGCAGCTGTGCTCTTCCTCTTCTCCCAGAAGGGACCTATGTCATGCTCTTTCAGCTGAACCTATGTGGACTCCATCAAGAATGAGGACTGCAAGGTGTGCTGCATGGACTTCAGGTCCTTGATGGCCGAAATGTTTGTTGATTGCAGAAGGAAGTGTCTTCTCTATGAATCATTGTGACCCCTTGTTCTGAAGCAATTTTTCACAGAGGCAATGGTTGGTAGCCTGGCTGTGCTTGAGTTAATGTTCAGTTTACCTATTTAATTAGTTGGACATAACTGGGAAAAAAAACACTGTAAACAATGTTGAGAAACAGCACTTTAAATATTGTTACTGTATTTATGGGGGCCAGTCAAGCATACAGTGGCAAAATAATGACTGGGTTTGCTCAGTACACCATTTCCTTATTCTGGATTACATCAGCTCTTGCCCACATACAATTAACAAGTCTGACACACTATGGCTAATGTCCTGCCAAATGCTGAACCCACCCTGTCTCAGATCTGTGTGTTATACCCAGGCCACTCCCAGCATTTGTGTCATGGCACTTCACATCGGTTTAACTTCAAAACCAACTGCAGTGCGATCAGAATGAGTGCTATCCATGCTGGCTGGGGTGAAAACAGCTTAGTCTGCAACATGCTTGGCTCAGACCCAGAAAGTTTCTTTAGGAATTGCACTGTAAACTGTGGCATACAGGCTAGCTTTCAGCAAGGGGGAAGGCTACAGCAAGGTAAAGGAAGGCCTTTGGAGGAGCAGAGGCTGTTAGTCCACAGCTAGCCCCTCACCTCTGGTGGCAGACAGTATCTGGTAACTAGCTAGAGCCTTGGCAGAGCAAAGATTTGAGGCAGAGAGAAGAGACAGTGCCTGGAGCTTTTAACCATGGTTACACAGATGCACCAAGCACACAGCCGTGCTCTCTCTGCGGGGCTGGTGAGGTGAAATGGATGCCTGTATGTGCCATGGCCAAGTATGCAAAGGCTGGACATGCTCCTTTTTCACCTGCCTGCCCTGCTGCCTGGAGCATGGTCCTGTTGGGAACAGTCATGCAGCAGAGCCTCGGACACCCCGATTTTCTGGACAATCAACAATGCTAACAGGGACAAATGGGAGACACGTTTTTCACAGCACCCAGCCCCCCTGCAATTATCTGTACATCAAGCAGCTGGTTCATGACTTCCAGTGATGTGTTGCAGTGCAGTGCTCTGCTCGTCCTTCCCAGGGTTTGGCCTTAATATCTGACACCCTAACAAATTCTTGCTGTCCTGCAGGAAGGTGAATGTGTATGACCCTGGACATTGGAGAGCCCGGGGATCTCCCGGAGCGACTGTGGTACAGACCGTGTGGGACCCAGTATGGAGAATGAAAGAATGGGTGTACCCTGAGCCGTGATGTGGGGAGAATGTGCTATGGGGATGTGGGGAGCATCCAGCCAGCAGGAAGAGAGGAAGCATAAGGAAAGAGGGGGACTGTACATGGTAGAGTGGAGGGACCACAGGAAGGGTGGTAGCAAACATACACAGCTCTGCCTTAGAATGGGCTGCCGAGGTGGGCCTGCCCATGTGGAGCAAGTGGGAATGAGACACATTTAGAGATGCTAGGGCTAGAAGAAGCCTACCTGAAGAGGTCTGGGATAGGGAAGGACCAACTTGGATTTGCACAGCCCTCTGTGAGCCTGGAGAATCACAACAGGAGCTCTTACATCTGAGGAGATTGGAGCAGAGCATGGCAAATGCCTTCAGGCCTGTCCAGTGCTCACTGGGTGAGTGGCCACAGAGCTGAGGGGAAATAGTCCTTGTGGACCTGTGCCCCAGCCATCTCTCAAAGGCTCTGCTTGGAAAAGAGCCACTGTGCGAGGGGGGAGCCAAATGAGCAGTGAAATGTGCTGCATTTTTCTAATTAAATCTCACATGCCGATGTGAGACTTCTTCCTGTGCAAGCTTAAGGCTGTGGTTCAGTTGCTCTGTGCTTATTCAGCCAAACATTCAAGCATGTGGTTAACTTTTGGGCACATGATTCAATCCCTGGGACTCTGGTGGGACTAAATCATGTGCTTAACTTTCAATTCGTGCTGAAGTGCTTTGTTGAACAGGAAGGGGATCTCATGTGTGTACTTGAAGTTAACCTTTGAAGGGCTTAGTTGAGTCAGGGCTAACTCCAGAGTTAGTCCAGTGAAATCAGTACCTCCAGAGTCACTAAAACCAGAGAGAAGAGAGAGAAGAACCAGGTCCACTCTTTTAATGGATCTTTTCCTTTTGGCTGAATCTGTTAATACCAGCAAAAGTTAGGATACTGCAAAAAACCAAAGCCACAGTTGTTTCAACATTTGTGGGATAACAGAAACCAGGACAGGAGACCACCATTAAGCAACATCCGTATCTCAAAAGACACTGCATAAAAAGCAGACTATGATATTGTGCCTGTTTTAATTCTCTCTAGCACTTCAAAATTGTTAAATTCTGACATTAGAGGAGCTGCTTCATGATGCCAAGAAAGGAGAATTAAGACTGATCTTTACTATCATCTACTTCGAGCAAATCTTGCATTAATCACATGAGCATACAAACATTTATGTTTTATTTATAAACAAGCCAAGCCTTTTCCAACTCACCGCCTGGTAAAAAGACAGCATTCAAGCCACAGAAATCTTTTGTGTCATGTGTAGTGCTCATTATTCTGGGAAACAGACTGATGCCTATTGTACACTGAATGCTTTGTTTCAAGCTTGCAAAAGTCATTCTGGGTTGCTTCCCCACAATGTTAGTGTGGCTGTGTTTAACAAGCATTTAAAACCCAGAGCATGTATTTGTAGCAAAAATGAGAGTATGCAGTTGAATGTCAAGTCCTATTGAATATAGCAGCCTCCCCCAGTGCTGGGGGGAGGGAATTTCTGCAATTATCAGCAGGAAACTTCTGGAAGCCTGAAATAATAAGAGGAATAATAGAAACCTGAGTCTGGTTTAAGAATGTACATACTTTTCCAGTATTGGGTACCTGTAAAGAGTTTAATTTCAGACATTTCTTTACATGTTCCAAAATATTACCATATATATTTCAGAGTTGCTGGCAAGTGGTAGTCAAATACCTCTTGCTCTGATGTGATGCAAAATTCTGCCTGTTTGCATAAATTGAAAGATTATTAGCATGAAAGCCAAGCCAACCAGCCTGAGAAGATTCCATTTAGCAGCCTTTGTTACATTAATTTTATGCCCTGTAAGAACAACAGGAATACAGTAATGTTTTCTAGAGGCCAAGTTTTTTACAGACCCACTATGTTCATCGCCCACAGCAGTAAATTCCATGAAAATTTCTGATCTTCATTCTAGCCTTCAATCAGCAGCTGGCTTGGAAATCATTGAGCCTTGACTATGTCCTTTTGCTGTCTTCAGACAACATGCTCTCTGTGATGTACTCTAAGCAAAATTTCAGTATCCTTTCCTATTTCATGGCTATCTAGGAAGCTCATTGTATAACGTGCTGGCATAGCCCCTCATCAGGTTTAGAAGAAAACACTGGATGACAGTATGTGACAATTACTATGCCTGTTGCCTTCTATTGATTCATTTTAACAGCAGAAGTTGCACTATTTGTAAAAATGTCACTCCTCCCCCCTCTCAGAATTCCTGTTAAAGGTTCAATGAGTTAGGGTTCATCATCTTCACTTTCATAATTTCTACAACTGCATCATCACTGAATTTTATAATGTTTTGCTCAGGGAGATCATAGAACTGTTTCTAGATTGGCAATGGAAACATTCAGTTGTCACAGAATAGCAGTATGATGCTGACAATCATTTCCAACAACTGGAGTTGCATCCTTCCTGAGATGAAATGGGGGGATGTTTGCAGCTATAACCCCAGAAACTTCAGCTGTAGGAGATGCAGCATTAAACTATCCCGATTCTGGACGCAATTACTTGAATAAAATTACGTCTGGTTTAAATCATTTTGGATCAAGTGGTCTTTCATATGGTGCTACAAATGTAACATGCAATGAAGAGTGCTCTCTGCCTACTAGATAAATCCAAGATTGCCAATAATTGGATTCAGACTCCACCATCCCTGCCTCTCATTCCTGTTGCACATGTTAGACCTTGAGGAAGACAGGACCATTTGGGGCAAAACAACATGCTGGAAGAATAATCAAACAAAGCGAACTACCAAATTCCCTCCTGGAGCATATGGGTATGTGGAAAGTGAGAGTATCTGTTTCATTAAAGTTATGCAGTTAAGAAACTTTTCAGTGTAAACATGACAATATATAAAGCAGTGAGTGAGAAACAAAGACAGAGATACAAACCTGAATAATGAGGAATAATGGAGATAATGCTAAAAAACCAAAGCCACCATCACTAATTGATAGGCCATTGAGAAACTGTCTGCACAGTTGGAGAGGGACAACCTGCAGTTTGTAATGGATAAGAAAGGAAAAACAGGAGGAACATGTGGATTTTGGGTATTTGAGATGGTCCTATGGGACTATGCAAAATGTATGAAGGACTGCTTAGGGGAAGGGAATGGAGGAAGAAGTCAGTGTAGCCTGGACAGAAAGGAGTACTATGGGGCTGGCCACTTGTAAAACGGGTGCTGGTATGCTTGTCTGAGCTCTGCTCCTGGTCCTTGCAGTCTTTCATGCCTTCTGAGTTGATCTTTTCCTAACACTGTCTTCTCATAATCCCACTCTCTATCCCAGGTATCTAAGGTCTGCAAGGGCTAGGCACCAGCTACAGCAGGGACCAGCAGCAGTATGTTTAGTGCCGGCCACTGGAGCCACAGCAGTGCTGCCAGTGCACCAGGGTGTCCGACACTGAGGCAGTGACGGTCGTAGTGCCAGCTGGCGAACATACAGTGCACTTGTGAACCCAGAGAGCATCGCATGTGTCTGTGTCCATGTATGCAGTTGATCTTTCACTGCCAATACTTGCCCCTGAGCTGGAACACAGAGCTGGGGTGTCACTGTTAGGTGTAGGGCCTGACTGAGGTCCATATCACCTGGGGACTGATCTGAAACATGCAGTCACATCAGCTTTGGCTAACCATCCACCTCAACATCTTGCCAGCACATCCAAGCTCCTCAAGCCTGATTTCATCCTGTCTTGCCCTGCTTCATTGCTGTGGTGTTTGCTTTTTAAGTGAGGTTCATGCACTGATAATACCATTCTGCAATGCAATGACCAGATGCTCACATTTCTTCTTTTTGTGGCGTGGCTATGTGAAGCAAAAAGCACTGACTGTTTTCCAACACATTTCTTTGAGATTTAAGTTCCACCACTGCAGAAATTAGTAGAAGACATTGCTGCAAAGTCTTGTGCTTTCCAAAAAGCATTCTGCTACGATAGTGAATTGGGTAACAAGCAGCAGTAAATTCATGCAGGGGGTGTTTATTTCCATCCTAGATGAACTTAACAGTTGCTGTGTATTTTTTGAGCATTACTAAAACATACACTATGAAGAGAGACTGATGGAATGTAGCCTGATTTATCGCATTTAGGTGCATATTCTTTTTGTCTTTTGTTGTATGTTGTATATTACTTCATAAAAACATCTCTTGCTCTGCAAGATCTACCCTCATACTTTGTATGACCACACAGTGACCGTCTTTCTACTAAAACTGTATTTTTACTGGCTGAATTTTTACATTGACAGTGTAAGAATGAGGTAATGAGTTGGTTTAGCTGCAACAGCTATTATCAGAATTAAATCAATGGTGCAGAAATAGTGGTTACCAACATAATGCATAGCCAGTATTTGCATCCTAACTTTCCTTTCAATGGCATCCAAGAACATACCTTCAAATTTGGATGCACTTCAGTTACAGACTTATTATTCTCCCTGAAGAACTCCAGACCTATCCCTCTGAGAAAATTCTTAAGATCTCAGAGGAAAAGCTTTAAGATTGTAATGGAGCAAACTGACTTCAGAAGGATTTTGTACAGAGGTAGGAAATAACTATAATCTGTCCTCTCCAAAATTCTGCGTATGTTTAGTGATTACTGCAAAATGGTTTTCCTGCAGTTTAAAGCTGTATAAAATTCCCAGTGAAGTCAGTCAATAAAACACCACAGTGTCACATCCAAAGAAGTAAAAGTAAATATTATTTCTTCCTGTCCAGGTCAGAGTATTTTACTTTTAAGATAAGCTCCTTAGGGCCTTCGTTATTATTCATAAAATTCCCCAAGGAAAAGCCTTCCAACCACACTTTCGGCTATTTAATTCAGAGGGAAACATCATGCATAGCTTAGAGCTGATGCACATTTCCCTTGCTGGTTTCCTGCAAACCTCTCAGTTCCTTCAGGGATCATTCATGTTACAGCGTATCCTATCCATCACTCATTAATTGCACAAATAATAAGGAAGAATATTCTATTTGAATATATCTATCTGAATGTGAATGTATCTGAAATATCTATCTGAAATGCGAATGTTTTATCTCAAATTCCAAGCACTCATTGAAGTGTTTTGCTACCCAGCAAGGCACTCAAGTACACACTCAGTGGGGAGATTTTGTTAAACTGTGATTAACTGCTCAACTAAGGCCTAAAAGTCCTTCCCTGAAAAGCTGATGGTACCAGTGCATTCAGGTGTCAAATCTGGTTTCCTCTCTAAACAGGTGCCAGTCACCACTTCCAGATTTTCTGGCCTTTAAACTGAATTCTTAGAGCACTGTCAGTGCACCGCAGCGAGTTGTGGTTGGAAGGACTCTAGCTTTGAGAATAACAAAGGTTGGAAGCAGTGAACATAGGCACCATATATTCCTAAGCCTGTTGGAGCATGCTTCTATAGATGTGTTGGTAAACAGCAAGGATTATTGCCAAAAAAAATCTGTAAGTGACCTTTAAGGTGAAAGTCAGTGTTACTTGCAACAGGAGCTAAACCCATTCCTTTTAAAATATAAATCATTACCATGAATTTGGCCAGTTACTTTAGTAGAAGTGTTTCAAGGCTCCATTCGTGTTTTGCATCCCGTCACTGAATTATTCTCCCTTCACATTCCTGGTATGTAAATGGAATCTGCTTCACTGCTTTTGCTGATTAGATAACAAAACAGACTCTAATGAAAATTATAAAGCTGGAGGCTATTTACTAGAGCTGGTTGAAATCTTTCCAATGAATATTTCAACAGGATTTTATCTAAGATCCGCTTTCATAAAATATTCACAAGCAATGTAATTCTTCAAAAGGACCTATCATGTAAAGACCCTGGAAAAAAAAACAACATTAAGGATTAGAGAAAAAAATCTCATCTCTCCTTTTTTATTTTTTTTTTCTCTTTCCAACTCAATTTCCTTCCTGTTCCTGTTAGAAAATCTGTTTAAAATATACAAAAACAAAACTGTTTATTTTTAAAGGTAAAAAAAGCATACAAAGCAGTCTCAGAATTGAAGCTGACAAGAGTGAAAATTATTCTGCCATATAGTTTGCCTTTTTTTTCTCATTTCTTCGTCTCTCAGAGAAATTATTTTAAATGAAAGTTTCTTTTCTCCTCAAAACAGTATCACTAAGATAGTGTTAAAATAATTAATTTTCTCATCAAGAATTACAATATTCACAGGGTTTTGAAGATAAAAACCTATCTTCCTGTTTAGCATTAAATTCACACGCAGAAGATATTCCTGGTGTTCACTGAAACTCAAAAGCTCCCTACAGAGCAGAGAAGGCTTTGCATACTTTTCAAAGAAGACATGAGTTCAAAACCCCAAACTTTCTATCATGCTGGCCACTTCACTGAAACTCTGTGCCTTAACCTCCACCCATAAACAGAAAATTGTCACACTTCCTCGCCACACACTGCTGTAGCATGGAAGCATTTGTGATGTTTCCTGGAACTCAGGCATTGAAATAATATCGGAAAAGAACAACAAGAGAAAGGAAAATATATAACTCTTCCCTTTCTATACCAGAAACAGCAGGAGTAATTCTACTTCATTCTAAGGCAGATGAGCTTCAGAATTTCTTGTGTTTACCAGTTTCACCCATGTATTTTTATGGCTACTTGATTATGTGCTAGAAATAGAAAATAGCCAACTGTGCCTTTGTGCTATGTTTGCCTGGTCAGAGGCTGATTCTATCTGAGGATACTCTAGAATCATGAGACTTGTCTGCGCATTCTGAGCAGTCACAAATTCAGATCTTATGAAGTTCAACCACGACAAGTGCAAGGTCCTACACCTTGGTCGGAGCAATCCCAGGCACAGCTACAGACTGGGCAAAGAAGAGATTCAGAGTGGCCCTGTGGAGAAGGACTTGGGGGTGCTGGTCGATGAGAAAATGAACATGAGCTGGCTTCAGTGTGCGCTCACAGCCCAGAAAGCCAACCGTATCCTGGGCTGCATCAAAAGGAGCGTGACCAGCAGGTCGAAGGAGGTGATCCTGCCCCTCTGCTCTGCTCTTGCGAGACCTCACTTGGAGTATTGTGTGCAGTTCTGGTGTCCTCAACATAAAAAGGACATGGAATTGTTGGAACAAGTCCAGAGGAGGGCCACGAGGATGATCGGGGGACTGGAGCACCTCCTGTATGAAGATAGGCTGTGGAAGTTGGGGCTGTTCAGCCTGGAGAAGAGAAGGCTGCGTGGGGACCTAATAGCAGCCTTCCGGTGTCTGAAGGGGGTCTATAGGGATGCTGGGGATGGACTCTTTGTCAGGGACTGTAGTGACAGGACAAGGGGTAACGGGTTCAAACTTAAACAGGGGAAGTTTAGATTGGATATAAGGAGGAAATTCTTTCCTGTTAGGGTGGTGAGACACTGTAATGGACCAGGAAGTTGTGAATGCTTCATCCCTGTCAGTGTTCAAGGCCAGGTTGGATGAGGCCTTGGGTGGGATGGTTTAGTGTGAGGTGTCCCTGCCCATGGCAGGGGGGTTGGAACTGGATGATCTTAAGGTCCTTTCCAACCCTAACTATTCTATGATTCTATGATTCTATGATTCTATGATCCAGAGGCCATTTTTATATTTATGGCTAAACCTCATCTCAGAGAACTGAAAAGCCTATGCTAATGATTAAACCACTCTAAATACCAACGTGGTGGGGGGCAGGGAGGGAAAGACAAATAATTTCTAATGCACAGGATTAAGAACAGAATATCTGAAACAGGCTTAAAGTGCTGTGGTTGAGAATTACTAAGATATTAAGGCAAATTTGTACATTATATATGTTATTGGAACGCATATAATGTGTTTCTATTTCACATCTCAAATGTTAATGCATTTAATTTAAGTTCTGTTGATTAATGGTTCTGAAAATTTCTCTGCTAATGACTCATCAGGATATGCTCTGAGGGGGGAGTGATGTTGTGGCTGGAAAGGTACAGGCAAGTTCCTGAGAGAGATGCAGTCAATGGGGAGGACAAATCCATCAGTTGACGGATAGGTGCTCTTCACTTAGGATGCACACAGTGTGCAGGAAAGGATGTGGTCCCTCTTTTCCACCAGCGTATTTTAGAAATGTATGGGGCAATATTGGCAACCCAGCAAAAGTGGAATATTTTTCTCCTAGGTAGGGTGATAATTTATGTAAGTAAATCCATAATTCTTCTGATGCACCTGCAAACCTATAATTTTAAGCAGCAACTAAGTAGGGCACAGCTCTCTCTCCTGAGCTGAGCTCACTGTTGTCTCCTTTGTCCTATTTATGAGAGATTAACTGCCCAACTGGGAGATCAGGCAAGTGCAAGAGCTATGACAAGGGAAGGGGCAAAAGCAGCCACCAAGTCACACCAGAGAGAGAGGAGGGGAGCGTGATTTCCCCTCGAACAAGGATAAGATGTTAGATCTGTACACCCCATTTCATGAAACCATAATTTCCATTTGCTCTTTAGCAAAGCACCTAAGTGTGTGCTTTAGTGCTTAACCCAAACGTTTGACACCTTGGGAGTGGGGGGACAGATCTGGTGTCCTCGGTTACTGTTTTCAACAAGTCACTTAGAATCATAGAATCACACAATAGTTAGGGTTGGAAAGGACTATAAGAGCATCTAGTCCCAGCCCCACTGCCATGGGCAGGGACACCTCACACTAAACCATGTCACCCAAGGCTCTGTCCAACCTGGCCTTGAACACTGACAGGGATGAAGCATTCACAACTTCCCTGGGCAACCCATTCCAGTGCCTCACCACCCTTACAGTAAAGAACTTCTTCCTTATATCCAATTTAAACTTCCCCTGTGTAAGATTTAACCCATTACCCCTAGTCCTGTCACTACAGTCCCTAATGAAGAGTCCATCCCCAGCATCCCTATAGGCCCCCTTCAGATACTGGAAGAGTGGAGAGGTCTATGAGGTCCCCACGCAGCCTTCTCTTCTCCAGGCTGAACAGCCCCAACTTTCTCAGCCTGTCTTCATACGGGAGATGCTCCAGTCTCCTGATCATCCTCGTGGCCCTCCTCTGGACTTGTTCCAACATTTCCATGTCCTTTTTATGTTGAGGACACCGGAACTGCACACAATGCTCCAGGTGAGGTCTCACAAGAGCAGAGCAGAGGGGCAGGATCACCTCCTTCGACCTGCTGGTCACGCTCCTTTTGATGCAGCCCAGGATACGGTTGGCTTTCTGGGCTGCGAGCGCACACTGAAGCCAGCTCATGTTCATTTTCTCATCAACCAGCACCCCCAAGTCCTTCTCCACAGGGCTGCTCTGAATCTCTTCTTTGCCCAGTCTGTAGCTGTGCCTGGGATTGCTGCGACCCAGGTGTAGGACCTTGCACATGGTCACATTTCTTTTTGTCACAAGGCACTGACAAGCTTTTGACACTTTTCAAAAAGACTTGGCTCCCATATAGGAACTCTGACTGGGAACATATGTTGGAGTCAAGCAGCTGGACTTGCTTGTAGGAATTCTTTGACGTTTAAAATGGTTGGGTCTCATTCATTACTCAAGTGAAAGAATATGTGTATTTTAGGTGTTGTGGTACATCTTAGCTCTGTGCTCACCACTGGCCATATGATCTCCACTCACCAGTGGCATCAACGTTTCCGTGGACATTGCAGGACCTGACACTGAACATGGTTTTTCTAAGTCTGATGTCCCTGATCCAAAACTTACGCTAATCTTTGTGCTGACCACAGGAATGAGAACCTGTCCCAGAATTATGTGTAGCCTTTCAACCCTCACTGGTGTTGGATCTCCTGCCTTTCCAGACATCATAGCAGAGTAGAGAAAGAACATGCTGTCTGCTCTCCTGAAACATAACCCTGTCCTAGCTGTGAACAGTCCCAGTCCATCAGGTAGCAAAACACTGGAAACAGAGCTGACACTCTGTTGTGGCAAATACAGCCATATACTGAATTTAATATGTTCTGTTCCTCGTTATAACCAATAAACATGTCAAAGAACATTTCAAGCAATTGAATCATAGAATCATAATCTCACAGAATAGTTTGGGTTGGAAGCTACCTTAAAGATCATCTGGTTCCAGACCCCCTGCCATGGGCAAGGATACCTCACAGTGGTAGACCAGGTTGCTCAAAGCCCCATCCAACCTGGCCTTGAGCATTGCCAGGGATGGCACCTCTGTGAGTGGCAAAATCTTGGAACAGATTCTCCTTCAAAGCATGCTAAGGCACATGAAAAACAACAAGGTGCTTGGTGGCAGCCAGCATGGCTTCACTAAGGGGAAATCCTGCCTGACCAATTTGGTGGCCTTCTATGATGGGGCTACAGAACTGATGGACAGGGGTAGAGCAGTTGATGTCATCTACCTGGATTTGTGCAAAGTGTTCGACACTGCCCCACATGACATCCTTGTCTCTAAATCGGAGAGACATCAGTTTGATGGATGGACCACTCGATGGATAAAGAACTGGCTGGATGGCCGCACACAAAGAGTTGTGGTCAATGGCTCGATGTCTGGCTGGAGACCAGTAACGAGTGGTGTCCCTCAGGGATCGGTGTTGGGATCGGTCTTGTTCAACATCTTTGTCGGTGATATGTACAGTGGGATTGAATACACCCTCAGCAAGTTTGCTGATGACACCAAGCTGTGTGGTTCGGCTGATACCCTGGAGGGAAGGGATGCCATCCAGAGGGACCTTGACATGCTTGTGAGGTGGGCTGATGCCAACCTTATGAAGTTCAATCATGACAAGTGCAAGGTCCTACACCTGGGTCAGAGCAATCCCAGGCACAGCTACAGACTGGGCAAAGAAGAGATTCACAGCGGCCCTGTGGAGAAGGACTTGGGGGTGCTGGTCGATGAGAAAATGAACATGAGCCGGCTTCAGTGTGCGCTCGCAGCCCAGAAAGCCAACCGTATCCTGGGCTGCATCAAAAGGAACGTGACCAGCAGGTCGAAGGAGGTGATCCTGCCCCTCTACTCTGCTCTTGTGAGACCTCACCTGGAGCATTGTGTGCAGTTCTGGTGTCCTCAACATAAAAAGGACATGGAACTGTTGGAACAAGTCCAGAGGAGGGCCACGAGGATGATCAGGGGACTGGAGCACCCCCCGTATGAAGACAGGCTGAGAAAGTTGGGGCTGTTCAGCCTGGAGAAGAGAAGGCTGCATGGGGACCTCATAGACCTCTCCACTCTTCCAGTATCTGAAGGGGGCCTATAGGGATGCTGGGGATGGACTCTTCATTAGGGACTGTAGTGACAGGACTAGGGGTAATGGGTTAAATCTTACACAGGGGAAGTTTAAATTGGATATAAGGAAGAAGTTCTTTACTGTAAGGGTGGTGAGGCACTGGAATGGGTTGCCCAGGGAAGTTGTGAATGCTTCATCCCTGTCAGTGTTCAAGGCCAGGTTGGACAGAGCCTTGGGTGACATGGTTTAGTGTGAGGTGTCCCTGCCCATGGCAGTGGGGCTGGGACTAGATGTTCTTATAGTCCTTTCCAACCCTAACTATTGTGTGATTCTATGATTCTATGGGGCAGCCACAGCTTCTCTGGCCAACCTGTGCCAGCACCTCACCATGTCAGAATGAAAAAGTTTTCCTGATGTCTAATCTAAATGTTCCCTCTTTCAGTTTCAAGTCATTCCCTGTTGTCCTGCCACTACGTGCCCTTTTAAAGTCACATGTTTTCCATTTGTCTTTTATTGGATCCTGAAGCTGACATCACAACTTGGGTAATTTGAAAGACTATCAGAGAATTTTAAGTACATTTGCTTAAAAAAGAAAGAAAGAAACAAGAAGAAAGTAGAAAAGGATAATATATTGTAATAAAGTGTTTTTCACCTGCAGTCTTCACTGCTTCTCTTTGACCAATGGTTTATTTCTTGTGACTTCCCAGCTTTCCGCAAGCCAAACTGAGTGAATGAATACAGTGCTGGCTGAGTGACTGGGGGCTGTGTGGTAGCTCAAAAGACTGTAAGTAGCTGTATACATCTTCACTGGTGTAATACATTCAGAGGGTCTAAAGACTAGATCTAAGCACTGATCTTTTGAAATCAGTGCTGCACTTAATTCATCATTTGTGCAATTCTATGGCCTTCAGTGGAGTTACAGTAAAGAGGAACCCAGCCCACCATCTTCTAAAAGAGATTGTATCATCTGCCTTTGTAATAGCTTTAAAGAGACTTCCATTAATTACAGGTAGTGTTGTAACATGACTCAGGTTCTGTAATATATCAGAATATACTGCAAGCATCATTCAAAACATGCTATTTGTGTTATTTAGTTTACCAAAGTTAATAGGTAGTGATTGATGCCAGGAGTGTAAAATGCATTCTGGAGTGCCATGAGGGCTCTTACTGACCTGGAAGCCCCTCCTTTGTGTAGTATCTTGCTGACCCACTTGCAAGCAAGGCTCACATAAGGGTGTGGGACCTAATTATGCCAGCAGCAAGTAAGTGGAATGTCTGATTTAGTTTCCTTTGAAGGAAAACTGATAAACACATAAACTGCTTGGAGAATAAAACCAGCACATGGTAAACAGAGAAACAAAATCTCTCTCTTCACATCAAATTACTAACACAGACACTGCCTGAAAGCCTGTAAAATGTTTGGGTACTACTGTGCCTTTTTTCTGCTGACTTCTACGAGAAAATGCTCTCCTTGGAAATTGCTGCAGTTATACATTTCTAGAAAGAAAAATGTACAGCTTTCAAAACTCCAGCCAGAAATACACCTCTGTCATGAGCCAATGTGTAGAAAAGTGCCATACTTTGGTTAAAGACTTGCAGAAGCTTGAATATAAGAGGTCATGGAGCACAACAGTTCCAGACCTGACTTCCTTGGTCACAGAAATGATGCTGTGGCATTCTTGTGAATATAAAGCATAAAATAACGAAACCATTAGTGTGGGAAACTTAGGTCAGACTTAATTAAAGCCTGCTTATGACAGAAGGCTATTGTACCACCTTGTAAATAGCGGCTCAGGTGGTGTAGGAGGAAATAGAGAGGTTCTCTGGAACAGCTCTTCTGTAATTGTGTATATTTTTGGTAACACTGAACTACCTGCTGTTACTGAAGATGATTTCTTACAAACACATGAAAAAATATAACCCTCATCTTACAAGCAGAAACAAGCCATCATCTCTTGTGGAAGCTTTGCAGATATACCTAACCATGGCTGCCCTATGTATCCACGATGCATAAGACTTCGTAAAGTTTAAAACTACCCCATCAGCTTGCAGACATGAAAAAATATAACCCTCATCTTACAAGCAGAAACAAGCCATCATCTCTTGTGGAAGCTTTGCAGATATACCTAACCATGGCTGCCCTATGTATCCACGATGCATAAGACTTCGTAAAGTTTAAAACTACCCCATCAGCTTGCAGACATTTTTGGAAGATGACAAGAGATCAATGCGTTCAAATACAGGTGCAATATACTTGTAAAGAGTGGTTGCTGCCTTTTGCCCTCTGGAGAACTGACAAGTCTGACACATCTCATATTTGAGAGATATCTACCTCAAGTGTGGTGCTACAGACTGCTCTGTTAACTGTGGGGAACACCCAAATACCCAGCTCCATCACAAGACAGGAGATCTGAAAGAGCATTGGATGATATTCATTCTTCTCTCTAGGACTGTCCTTTTTATTACCTTATAAGCATATTCTGGCTGTGATTAACATGAGCCTCTCTTGATGTGCCACATGTTATGACCAAGACGTTTCTCTGTGCATCATCTAAAGCACAGAATATAGGCTAAATGTTTCAGAAGCATATTCATTACTTCATACTGGGAATTGCCACAGTAAAATATTAAATAGACTAAAATAATAGATACTTCAAGGGCTCCACTGTGTCATCAATCAAATGCAGATGGCCCAATTAATATTATGCAAACTCAGTATTTTGCCTGGAGAATTTCTAGCAGCTAGGGCCACAACAGAAAATGCCTCCTGGGAAATAAAGGATTATAAGGCTAAAAAGGCCCAAAATCTCCTGAGGAAAAATTATGAATGTCAATTTAAAATAGTGTCATACTAATCTTGAAAAGATTCTTCTAAAAAATATTTGGGACTCCAAAAGAGCTTGGCAAAGGCAAGTCTGTTTGTATGAAGTGCAAAATAAAAAGGAGGCCCAACACATTCATACAACTACACAGTTGGAATAGTATGTAACATACAAATCAGAATTGGTGCTTTTTTTTTCAGAGTGACCTTCATTATGGTATCTTTCTTGGCTGTTACCAAATTCTGTACATGTTGCCTAATAAGCTTAATCAGATGTTCAGAGATATTATTTCAAGCCTGGGAAAAATCAGTTCTTAAAATACAAAGCATTAAGTATTCAGCAATGGATTTGCCTTCTCTTCCTTTTACCTAGAAAGTATTCCTTTGATCTCTTGACCACATTTCAGAAGGTGCTTCTTTGCTCTGCTAGCTCTCAAATGTAGGAATAGCAGCCCCTGGATAATTAGGAGAAACTTCTCTCTCAAATCCAATTGCCTGGTCTTTCTATAAAGGCTGGTACCTTCAATGTCATTCTTTAGATAACATTCTATTTTCTATTTTTACAGAAAAGATAAGAGTTCTCATTTTCTTACGTAGCTCTCTTTTTCTAAAGGCCATAAATTCAGATGCTTCACTTCATGTTGGAATAGCGTATTAATTCATACAACCATAGAACTATAGAACAGTTTGGGTTTGAAGGGACCTTACATGTTATCTTGTTCTGACACCCTGCTCTAGGCAGGGACAGCTTCCACTAGACCAAGTTGCTTAAAACCCCATCCAACCTGGCCTTGAACACTGCCGGGGATGGGGCAGCCACAGCTTCTCTGGGCAACCTTTTCCAGCATTTCATCACCCTTACAGAGAAAACCTTCTTCCTAATATCTAATCTAAATATACCTTCTTCCAGTTTAAAACCATTACCCCTCATTCTACCAGTTGCCTCATAGCAGTATATATCAATAATCTCTCCGTGAATTAAAATTAGAAATAACCCACCTTTTTGAGTACAGCATTATAAATACGAGCCAGATCTGGTAATATGAAATAAAGCCTTAGCATATGCTCCAGTAACTATCAGGAAAAACTTGTCCCAGAGTGGGTCCTAGGCCACTTGACCTACTCACCAGTGAGTCCTCCTTGATACTTGTTAGTGGTCCCACATTCACTTGCATGTGCTTACTTGTCCCAGTTGCTGGACCACGAACACACAGGCCCAATGACAAGTGATCTGACTCCAGCTGCTGGCACTCAGACCCCCAAACACACATGTGCATTGAGTAAACTGAAATGACATCATGTGATTTTGATGGTGTCAAAAGCAATCATACATAGCAGAATTTTGCATAGACTACTCAAAACTAGACACTAAAATGTCTACACACAATGTATTAGTGAAACAACTGCAAGTTAAGAGCAAGTAACTGAAATTACCTTTCATATGTGTTTAATTCTCAGGCAGATGGTCTGTTACATGCATAATGAGGTGCATTACTTAAAATTAATAATTATTTGGCTGCCTCTTATCACAGCCTAGTGAATTTAACATGTTATGATTATCTTTACAACTGGGCAATACTGTGTGCTACTTTACTAAATGAATTAGCTACTCAAGTCTGCTACAAGAGATGTTAAGAAATGCAGCCAAGCTATCAGTCAGTGGTGACACCACGGGGGTAGCTGGCTGCCCGTTCCCCACCTTCACTATAAATCCACATGACTTTTCTGCTGCTCAGCGTAACAATAAAGCCAATCTATTTACAGCCTCTTTAGAGACTTGCATGCACAGAGGTGATAAAGAAGAGCAAAACTAGCTCAGAAATTCCCTGCTTGCCTTATTTTTTTAAGGAGAGACTATTTCTTTAATATGCATAAAGGAAATAGAAATTTTATCCTTTGTGAAAATATCTCAATAAAACAGCCTATTCGTGTGCTTACGTCTCACTGCGTGCAGTACTGGAAAGGAAAAATCTATGGATGTTTAGGCCTCAGTAGCACAAATAGGCAGGTAAAGAGCCTCTCGAAATGCACTGGTCTTTGCCTTCACTCTTCTACTGCAAACACAACTGTTGTAAGGTGTGCTCAGCTGCTAGATGAATGACCTTCTGGTAACAATGACGGAAACACCCAGCAATGCATACTGCAAATATTAAACCCAGGAAGGTTACAGCCATAAGGTCATGATGAGTCCTACTTATTGCGATGGGCTGTGTCTCTCCTTCGGGGATCCACCAGTTCAATTCTACAGTCCAGCAGAAGAGATTCTAATAAAACATGTTAGTCTCTTCTTCCCTCAGTTTTATAAGCTTCCTCCCTAAAGAATTTTGAGGTTTATACACAGTCTTTGGCTATATGCCACAGTGGGTGGATTCCCAGCTAAACTCTTCAGGGCTATATAGATTCCAGCTATTCCCAATAGCCATAATGCTGCTCTTGAATTTTCATTTATTGTCACAGACTTGTTTTCCTTTGTCAAGGCTTATAATCCCCTGATACCATGGCCAACATCACTCTTAATCGCTGTTCTAATAAGAGTAATCCTCTCCCATTGTCCCTTCTAACACTTTCTTCTGGCATTAGTAATATACAAATACTGAGCTGAAGATCGTTGTACTCTATTTTTGCTGGCTGTTTTCCTGAGAAATGTATTCTATTTATGGCACATGTTGACACAGCTGGTTTCAATTTTCCTTCTCATGCATAGCAATCTGGAGAAGCCTGCCATACTGCTGTATGTAGAAGCCATCATGCCAGGCTTTTGTTTCAGTGAGCATCCCAACCTATGGGTCCTTACTACTGCCTGGGGAGGCCATCCTTGTATTCACTTGCCAGGTTGTCCTCAGCTTCCTCAGCAGATGTGGAGACCCAGCACTGGGGACAAGGCCAGGGATAATACTGAGAGGAAGACAATGCTTCTCCAGCCTAAGGCTCTGTTCTCCACCCACTATTTTGGAATAGGAGTGTCTGCACATGGAGTTAATCAGGGCTAAGTCCCTATGCAGACAAGCCCTCATACTAAATGCACCACTATGAAGGATGCTGAGGCCTCTAACCACATCCTGGGTAATGGATGTCCACCACAGATTCTCTCAGCACTGTGCCTTTATGCTGCAATCTAAACCTGAGTCTTCAATCTCAGCAAAGATCAAAAAGCACATACCCAGAGCTCTGCTATTAACTTGAAGACCTTACATGATAATGATTAATGTGATAGCTGTCATACTTCACCTGCACATTTAAAAAGCCTTTGAAAATAACTAATTCAGCTTCATAGTACTACTGTAAAGAAGGTTATCAACGTGTCACACTGCAAATGTTTCACACCTATATTCAGCCTTCGTATGTGTATGTCAGACAAGCAAGGCTTTATTTTTCTCTTTCTAGCTGAGTTGGCAGAACACTGACAATTTTGTAAGTTGCATTTTTTTTTTTTTTTTTGTGGGAAGGCATGCAAAGCAATTGGGAAAATGATTCAATGTGATGACCCTCTGGATTCCTGTGGGACCCCATGTTGAAAGCATACTTTTTTCTACTTTCACATTTTTGGACAAAATTAAAGGCAAAGTTCCAATTTCAATTCCCAGTTACTGCTGTGTAAAACTAGAGTAACTCCACCAAAACCATGGGTATTACACTAGATTTATGCTGCTCTGAGATCAGAATTTGGACAGCAGGCTTTGTGGTCAGTGCCTGACTATAAAGCTTTTCAACTTGAGGGTTTTGTAATCATGTCTCCCAGAATTCTTTTCAGACAAACTTCAGAAGATACTTCAAACAATGCTGCATTTTTCTTTTAAAAATACATATTTTGTCTAATGAATGAATGGAAACCTAATCTTAGAAGTACGAAGTACATTAAAGCTAGAGAAAGGAACCAGGAAGACTCAATTACTTTAACTTGCTCTTTCACCAATATCCGTATTTGAATCTGCTAAGCCATTGCTAAAAATGGAATTACCCTTCAAAATTTTAATGAACTGATCAAATTAAGTTCATTCAGAAGTGGATAAAGTGATTTTTTATGCTTGCTTGGCAGGGTTTGCACTAGAGAACCTTAGTGTGGGACCGAAAATTTGAGGGCCCTTGGGTTGCATCATCCCTCAGGTCTTGGTCATGTACAACAGGTCTCTTTTACCTACCAGTCCTCCTCCTCCCAGCTGCTATTTCACCTCTTGTGGTGTTCACAAACTGGCTGTGCAGGTGATAGCCCCACCATGGGGATCTGTTCCAGGCCTTCCTTCCAGCATCAAAATAGTCTCTGTCTCCAGCCCAGTCAGAGACATTCCTCCCACAGCAGGTGAAAAGCTGACTCAGTGCACCTAGTGACAATTTTTACTTCATTTAATCTATTGCTTCTTAACACCAACTTCTAAATATTGATTTGGGTACTGAGAAAAAAAAAAGGAAACCGTAAAAAACACTCAGCACCTCTCCTCACCCCTTCCTAGTCTCAGCTTCCCTTACGTTTGCACAGAGTTGCAATCAGATAGCTTCAGTTTCTTTAGTGAGGCAAAGGGTGGCACAAAAGGTTGAATATAAGAGGGTACAATGGCTTCCTCTGGACAGGTGAGAGGCCTCACACCTGTTTAAAGTGATCAGAATGGAGAGCACCATGTACATTATTATTAACTCTATTTAAGCCCTGGTACCAACTGTGGGAAGAGCAACAATTAACGTTGTGTCAGGGATAATGAAAACATCCAGCCATACCAGTGTGCATTAATCATCTATCCACCAGTCACATGGATCTGGAAGCAGTGTTCATTTATTCTTAGGCATTTCTACCAGTAAGAGTTGTAATCAGTAACGTCCTGCTCCTCTCCCAGATGCTGGAGGAAGCAGTATCGTGCTGCCTAAGGACAAAAGTGCCCCAGGGACTGCAGCCCAGCAGCTACTGCTCTGTGTACAGTCAAAGAATTATAGAATAAACCAGGCTGAAAAAGACTCTGAAGATCATCAAGTCCAACCATTGCAACAGGATTGCCGAGGCCACCACTACACCATGTCATTAAGGGTCTCATCTACACACTTTCTGAACACTTCCAGGAGCAGTGATTTCCCCACTGCCCAAGGCAGCCTGTTCCAACGCCTGAGCACCTTCTCTGTGAAGAAATTTTTCCTAATATTCAAACTAAATCTCCCCTGCTGCAGTCAGAGGCTGTTACCTCTTCTCTTATCAGTTCTTTCTTGGGAGAACAGACCAACACAGATCTCTCCATCCTCTTTTCAGGTAGTTGTAGAGAGCGACAAGGTCCCCCCTGAGCCTTCTCTTCTCCAAACTAAACACCCCCAGTTCCCTCAGCCATTACTCATCAGACTTCTTGCTCCAGTCTCTTCACCAGCTTTGTTGCTTCAGGTCTTCTCAAAGTGCTCCCTGGATCTACTGTTTGCAGTAAAAGCGGTATTGTAGAACAACTGACAACAGTGGGAGGAGCTGAATGTTGTTATTGTTTCACATGTTGTGGTGTTCCTATAGGGTAGGATAACTATGACTATAATTTATTTCTTAAAATCTCCTAGATAGGAAGTTTAATTGCTGCTGCTGTAAGAAATCCAGCATTTGGTTCTTCTAAATTTTTGAGCCTTCAACAGCAATCCAAAGTATTTATACATTTCTCTCACTCTTGCCCTCTCTCTCATTCACACTCACTCCCAGATCCTATGAGGCTATCTTTAGGCTTGCAGGCAGCTTGAATAGTTGCTGGAAATCACCACCTACTTTCATTTTAATTTCAAATCTTAAAACCAAAAAACAAACCAAAACCAACACTGTAAACTGAACTTTAGCTATTAAAAATATGCAGATATCAGTGTAGCCTGGATTCATGTAAATTATCATAAAAGCTTCAGCTGTCTGACATCTAAGCCTTTTCTGACAGTTTCACTGCTACACCAGTCAGTCCCCCATAGTACTCTGCTATGCTGTAACACGCTGCCAACGGATATGACACAAGTTGAATGAATCATGGGAAAGATTGGAGAATATCCCTAACAAGGAAAATGCAAGAGCTCTATTGGACACACACCACTAGGAATGGAGGATTGCAGGTAGAAGGGTAAGTGTAATGCTTGCTGTGAAATGTCCTGTCTCCATTCAGCAATCACTTCTGTAGCTGAGAGAAGTAACAAACCTATTATCAAAGGCTCAGAGCAAAGCAGACACTGCGCTTTGCGACCAGTCAGAGTGTGACCTAACATTTTCATGTTCATTAAATTTAAGTGAATTTGAATTAGTCTTTTATTCTTCATGTATTCTAATATAGATACTCTATTTAAGCCCTGGAATAGGCTCTTCTATTCGCACATTCAAATATTAACATAAACAGGGTGTATTTGCAGGGTGACATATGACTAAGCCATCACATTTTAGTTGGCTGTGCTGAAAATTTACCTTTTAAAGACCACAAAGCATCTTACCATGTAGTGCAAGCTAATCTTCACTTTTGTCTTTTCTAAGTTATGGATGTTGGTTTAGACTCTATCCAGCTCACATCTCCTCTGTGGAAATAGCTGGTTTCTGAGTGCATTTTAATCTGAGGTATTGCTGTATAGCCACACAGTTTTATTTACTTTGTTATGACCTATTTCCCTCATTATTTCTTTTGTCTCCCTTGGGAAATCTACATTTACACGCGACATCTGTCACCTGTCTAATTCTTGGGAACGAAAGCTACTGTTGCAATAGTTTCCATCCATGTGTCAAGCTGCCTGTCAACCTGTGCATGTATCTTCCCCACACCTTATTTTTCATTTGATGAGAGTGGTCTGTTCAGTCCCTCACTGCAGGCAATGGAGTAAATCCTTTGACTACACCTAGCATGGCTACAGCTTGCGCACTTCTCTCCCAGGGATGTGCTGTCAGGGCAGCTCTGCAGGGAAGGCCATGGCTCCAGCAAATATGAAGCAGTCTGTGCCTCTAGGCAAGAAGAATGTGAAGCATCCTACCTTGGCTAGTTTATGCTTATTGCTGATAGCAGACCTGGAGGAAACTGGCTGTATGGTAAAGTTTGAATTAAAAAAGAAGATATCCAAGTCCATCAGCCGCTTCAGTTTGCTTGCAAGGGGAAAGAAGCACTTCAGACTCTCATTAAGATACAGTTTTAAGTGTTTGTGCTTGTTACAGAAGCAGATCTGTGTGCTGCAAGGCATGCTTATTCAACTGAGCCAGCTCACTGCCACAAACTCCCTTTCACAGACTCTTGGATTTCCTTCATGCTTTCTTATTCCTCTCAGGGGAAATACAACTGCCTCTTAGATGTCAACATTTAGATATAATGATGATAAATGCTATATAAAAGATGAAGGAATCCAGAGATGGGAAAAAAATTAGTCACTTGCTAACCTATGGCGATTAAAAGTTTCATAGTACTTTTTGAAAGCATAGGTGTGTTCACTCTCCTCCTTTCCTGGACAAATTCCAAGTTAGCATGCTGTCAGCTTTACTTTATATAGAGCTTTCTAAAGATGGAAATTTTTCCCTTCACCTCCTCTGATCCCAAGCTGAGCAGTTTCAGTACTTGCTCAGTCCTATCCTGGAGGTGGTTGGATTGTGGTAAGGACCCACACAGTAACTTTTAACTGCAAATGGTAACATGATTGCATTACAAATCATACCTTCTACTATATTAGCCTCTTATGTACCTTCATGCATCTTGCTCACCATTAACAAAACCTTCTGCCGCAGTAGTTACTAGAACATTTTATTGTGGCTGTTCTTGCCATGTCCTGAATTCAAAGGCAGGGTAGCACAGCCACAAATCAAGGAAATTGTGATATTGAATAGGTCAGTAGAGTTTGATATGGAGCTGCCTGCTGGGGGTGAGCTGGAAATGCCCCCTACAAAGCAGAGTAAGGTATTGTGGGAGAAAACAAGCACATTCTCCCTCACACTCCAGAGATTTGACTTTCCTGCTGCCCTCTCCTGTGTGGTTTTCTCAGTATGTAGGTGTTTGGTTGTGAAGTTTATAGTACTGAGTGCCCATCCTACCCCATAATTACCCAAGGCCCAAGATAGCTTAATCTTCTCCTAGCACTTAATGGGGCTTAGGTTCCCAGAAATGTCACAAGGTCTCATCAGCAGGCTGATGAAGCCTGCAGACTTCATGACTATTTCACGTACTCATTGAGGTGTGGACTGTGAAGTGATTTTGTTGCTCAAATCATGTTGCAGTCTGAGAGATGCTGACCCTGTCAAAAGCTAATTATAGTTCTCCAAAGTGCGCAAAGGAAACAGAGCTAAAATTAAAAAACGATGGTATGTAGATGCTCCTGGTGGAATAACATTCATTTCCCTCTGCTGTCATAACAGGGAAATAAAATATATCACTGTTTCGTAGATATCAGCCATAACATGCTTCCTATCTGCAGTTTTCATGTTTGTGTCCTTTTGCTTACAGATAGTCAGAAATTTCTCAGCAGTGACCCTTTTTCATTGTTTTCAGTCTTCGCCATTTTTCCAACCATTTTTCTGCTGGTATTATTCTTCCTGTTTTCTCTTGAGGCATTCTGTTATCTATTCAAAGCTTCATATTATTTCCTCCCTATTCACTCATGCTTATTTTAGCTTCTTTTTCCTTCCTCTTCCTTTTTCTATCAACTTCCTATGTATCCTATGTCCTCCTTGTTTTCCTCTACACTTTAGCCAGTTGTCTACTCAGAAACCTCTAATATTTGGCCATTGTGATGTGAATGTAATTCATCAGAAACATCTAGAAACCAGAACAATTTTAGCATCATAAACAGTGTCCTCATACAATGATGACAATCACAGCATTTGCTACTACTTTCCACCTTATTTTTCACTAAAATAGATAATCAGTTCCCTGACTAGGGGCAACACGTGGGAAGTGGGACATGAGGAAAGAAAAGCCACCAGGAGGGGCGGCAGTGACTCTCTGACCAGCTCTGAGCCTGCAGGAATGACTTCTGCTGGTCTGAACTGATGATGAAACCAAAGCCAAGGTCAAGGTGTCCTCTTTGGGCCTTATCATTGTCAGTATATACAAGAGGAAACTGAGCTCAGGCCAAGGACACTAATTTCTCAACTAAAGCTATGAGTATTCAGTACACTGTTTCTACTTTTGTCCAAGCTCCAGACAAGACTTCTTCCTGACTGGAGTTCGAGAAGTGAGCTTGTCCTGCTCCGATAACAAACCATATCAAACTTACAGTGACTTTGCTGTGGGCAGGCTAATAGTAGAATGCATGCATTACTCTCTCCATGGTTTCTGCTTTTCTTTCTCCTCTACATCTCTGCATCATCTTCTGCCTGTTGCCTGTGTCTACCCATTTCTGGCTGTGAAGATCAAAAGTGTAGAGACACCAGAATGAAATAAATGTGAGGATGTAGACTGCAAATAAAGCAAATCAGAACATCAGTAACTGTCTTGTACTCTAGCAAACTGTCTTGTACTCTGTATGATTACTGCAAGATAAATCATGCCCGCATGAAGAAGGCCCACTTGAATTTAAGATTAACTGTTCTCTTTCTGTAGTTTGGTTTTACACTGCAGAACTTCAGTGTTTTATTCCTGCTGCCCCATCTCATTTGGACTGCAAACCTCCATGAAATCCCACAGATATTACAAATATTTCTATAGGGGCTTACTGTCGGCCTTTGAAACAGATTGTGCAAAACTTTTTTATAGCATATGGCTATATTGCTCCTGGATACCCTGGTACTATAACAGAGAAAACATACATGGTTCATTTTGCAGAGCAAGCAGCAGAGTACTTTCTGTCTCAGCTGTGTCCAACAGGATTCAGCACTTGTCAGCAGTCTGTGGAGCTTCCTGTAAAATCCCATGAAATTTTGGAGAAGAATACAAGTTTTTATCAAAATTGTTAAAATAGCCTCATCAAAAGGATATTACTCTCTATAAAAAAATGATGGAAACTGTGGGTGTTCCTTCTACCATGCTTTTAATCCCTTGCAGCTTTGCACCTTGCAGACATGCAGAAGCAGCTGAAACAGAAGAAAAAAAAATGGGGAAGTAAGCATAAAATGTATTCATATGGGCCAAAATTGCAACTTTCTCTATCCATGGCAGATACTTAAAATGCAAATTTAGGAAACTTTAAAATTTTTATTTTCTTTTTTATTTGTTTTGTAATAAAAATGCAGGGTTGATCCAATGCTTTTCTGCCATCAACCAGTTTCCCACTGAGTTCAGTAGTGCTTAGAGTCCTTACTAAAGAGAGCTGTACAAACATTGCTCAGCCACAAGCAAATAAAGATGCACTCAGTAGATCTGCTGGGAGTGCCTATAAGGTACAACCCATCCCAAAGTGTCAGTATCCTGAAACTTGAAAATGTTATATTATTATATCTGCAGACTAATCTCAAAGGTATCTCTGCAGCTACTATATCCTGTACAGTGTCCTGTGTGTAGATAATAATAAGCCAAGAAATATAAAAAATAAATAATAAACAATAATACCTAAATTACAGCTGCACCTCTGTAGCTTATTGTATGACACCCAAAGGAGCTTTAAACCACCCAAGGGGCCCAGAGGACTGTTAGCTCCTTTCAGAAAAGAAGGTAAAATAGAATTGCACTCACCTCCCCTCAGCACTCATTAATCAACAATCCCAAGCAAGACAAGCCTGGAAAGATGGATCATCCTTAATCTACTGCTCTGTGAATGCATATTGATAGAGATACAGGAAAGTTCTTAATCTTGAAAAAAAAAAAACCCACATAATTTTCGACGGTGAACTGTGAAATGTGCAGATGTTGTGGGGGCGGGAAGGTACACGTACTTCTCAGGGGTGCTGAAATGATGACCAAGATGGCAAACCCATATATGTTATGTATCTCTTTACATATATATGTATGAAATTTCTAAGGAGTCTGTACATGTTCAGAAAACAATAATATAGAGTTCTGTGCATTGAAACAGACTGAAATAAATGTATTGGCTGACTTCCCATTAGGAAAAGGGTCTTGAGCTAGACATAATTTCAAGTGCCATCTAGTATTCATGGCTTTGCAGTGCTAGAGAACTGCTGGTCTGTAATTTGGGTCTGTAATTTGGATTGCAAATGGAAAACTTCAATTCCTGATGGTTTAACTATCCTAGGCAACTTCTGAGTGCAGGAAAGAGCTGTTGAATGAAAATAAGTATCTTTCTGCTTTCCTGTCTTGTGTGTCTTGAACCCAAATCCCCATTGGGAATTAACATATCCTGCTTCAACCACTATAAGACCCTTCATCTTTTGGCTCAGCTCAATACTGAACAGGTACAAAGAACAGTCTGCAAAGTGATCACACAGATTAGGGCTCAGCTATGTTGTTAAAAATATTCAAAACACCTCCCTGCTGAGGACTGTTCAGTGTTTCTTGATTTGATATGTGTAAAACTTCAAACTCCAGTGGTGGCTTGTCACATGTGTGGTTGGTGTGTGTTGTTTTAATGAATGGTTTAAAAGCCATATGTTCAATTCTCTGGTCTTTTTTTTTTTTAAGCTGAACCTCCTGTAGTATTTTAATCTATGTGGCATGTGTTCGTACCACTCAGGTAGATTGAAAAAGCATTGGAATGTTTTCAGACACAGTACTATGAAATAACCCCTTCTCGGGTGTTATCCAATGCTTTTAAAAAGTCATTCATTGCCTTTCCCCAAAGTTTTGATCTGAAGAGACTTCTATGCAATTGGATGAATCTCTATCAAGATTGTGCTTGATATATAAATCTCTTCTTTACAGAAAACTTGGTTCAGGGATCGTGGGAGGGATATGAACAAGCCTGAAGCTTTTTAAATGTCGATGTGATATTTAGCTAATATTCAAGCAGCTCACAGTGAATTCAGCATAACCAACAGAAATGTATTTTTCAAAGCAAAAGAAAGCAGACTATGTAGAGTATTGCAATGTGTCCACTTTCAGCTGGCACCTGACACATCACCAGCATTTTTTATTATCTGTTCTTTTTCATTTCATTTCTTACAAACAAGATTAATCCAAAATTACAGCACTCAAATATTTTCTAAACAAATAGGAAAAAGGACTCTGTACTTTTTCCTACCATTCTGGAAAAAAAAAAAAAATAAAGAAAAAAGGGAGTATGAGAGATTAAATGAGCTATCAGATTCTAAACTCTTTCTGAGTCACCAGCTAGAAGGCATGTTGACTTTGTAGGTCAGGATGCCTCTTTTCTGCTTCAGACCTTCTGCTGGCCTACTTTACAGTGGCCAGTTATAAACCCAGGGAAATCCTCCTTCCCCTATCTGACTCCCATCAGATACATGTTTTGAGTTGCATGGGTTTTCTTTTGATTTGAGTAGTTCCAGTGTTCAACATCACCATTAGAAATTTGATTTGCATTATTTTGCATTTATAACAGTTACTATTTTCATGCTTTTTATTGGTGTCACTGCAAGTGAATGATGCACACATGGTGAGTAATATTAACCAAAATACTATCCAAAACAACCATGCAGAAAGTTTGGGTAATGTTATTACCTAAGCAAATTCAAACAGCAAACATTTCTGCAGCAGGAATCTGGAGGTAAACAAAAATGTTTTAAATGAGGTTCCTTTGGGGGAGAGGGAGGGTTGGGGGGGGGGGTGTGGGGGTTTTTTTGTTGCTTGGTTGGTTGGTTTTTGGTTGTTTGGGTTTTTTTTAGCTTTCCAGACAGTACATGTCTAGAGGAAATTGTCTGGGATAGTGATCTAATCAAGTGAAATTACGTGCCCTGTCAGCTCTCTGACTCAGTTTCCTCACAATAAGACAGGAAAACTTGTCTGATTTCACATCCTACAGGATCGACTAGATCTCCTTAGTTCCTCAGTGTGATAGCACACAGGCAGACTCTGCCTTTGTGCCAAGATATGGCCATAAAGGCCAGACAGTGTTGACTTCTTTGTAGGACAAGGCCATACCATTTGCAAAGCATTCAGCCAGCCGTCCTGACCCTACAAAACTCCTTGTGTAAGTAACAGCCACAGAGTCAGAATACAAGCGACCATGCCACAGGAGAGGGATACTCTGGAAGAGTTCTCAAGCCGAAGCCACAGGCAGGGTCCACAACTGCTCTGGTAGCTGGGTGGCAGCCTGTGACAGAGCCCAGCTGCACTGCACTGCACAGCAAAAGGTGTGTTGCTAGACCAAGTAGTGCTGGCCTCACCACATCCCCAGCTTCACCACACCCGCTGGCTCGCTTCTTCCCATTGCTGAGAACAGCAGCGTGGTCTCATAGCTGGGCATTCAACTGAGCTCTGTGTGAGAATCCCGCCTGAACTGCTCGAGAGCTGCCAAGGGCTTTGGAGGCAGCTTTAGGCCTCCCTTGCTCCAGCAGAAGGGCTTCCAGCTGCTCAATACCAGAAGTAAAATATTTATCTTAGATGTTAAAAAGAGCAGATGCTGGTTTCATTGGATCATAAATAACCCAGGAAGATGCATAGGTTAAAGTGCAATGTGAACCAGATTTTCTTTCAGATTATATCTTCTTTGCATGGTCTGGCTTTTAAGGTCATCACCATCTGGAGCACTGGATAATTCAATTAGAAGATTCATTTTGACTTGACCTCATTTATCTTTTGGAAGTAGCATAATAAATCACAGCTTTGTGAGCCACTGTACAAGACAGTTGCTCTGCCTTCCACCTTGCTCATTGATCAGACTGACAACAGCACATCTGACTCTAAGGTCTGGAGCTGGTCTTTGTTTCTCTGACAGTCTGGCTCTAGGAGTGTAAGCAAGAGCCAAGCAACTGAAGCAGAAATAACACCAAGAGGAAACAAGTCATTTCCATGCCACTGGAAATGCATGTGCAGAAAGCAACCATGTGTAGCCTGAAATTGTGTTTGTGAATAAATATTTCAGTTACTGTTCTTAGTCTGAGTTTATTGCTGGCAGTGGTCCTTGTGCTCAACAGTAGTGTCATAGAAGCTGAGCTTTGCATTCAAGCTCAGCTGAAAAACGACAGCAATGCATGTTTTCTGCCAATTTTAATACAAGCTTATCAGCTGAGTGTGCCATTGTCTACACACACTGCATTCTGGGGGTGGAGGGATTGTTTTGCAGAGCAAGACAGGCACGTGGAATTAGCTAGCAAGGCATCTCTATTGGCAAACACATCTTCTGTAACAGCGACAACCCACTTGAATTTATGACTTTGTGAATTGCTGTGTTTCCATTGTCTTGCCATGGCCAGGATTATTTGCTTTGAGGGTGGCACAGAATTCAAGACGCATTTAGACAGATATAGTGCTATCCGGTATATGAGATCCTGAATGAACTCAGATGACTGAAAATATAGAAGAACTATATAGATAGGGACTGGAAAGAGGCAAATTAGAAGAGCTATTATGGACATTGATAAACACATGAATATCATGAGGAGATTTGAGATTAGACTGTTTTCTTTTTCAACAAATTACTTTGAATTTAGTAAGTCTTACACCATAAGACCTTATGTGTGCAAAAAAATTACATATGTTTAAAAAGCAACTAAGCTAAATCTTGGCAGAGAAAACCACCATAGGATACTGAATAAAAAACCCCACTCATTTGATTCTGAAAATCTGAAGATTGATGGATATTATGAGCATATGAACAAATATTATTTATGCATCTTCCTTTGATTCATGTTTAGGGTAGGTATCTAATATTGGCTACTGATGGACGCCGGATAATGGAGTAGATGGTGCTTGCTACCTATTTACCTTCTTAAACTGCTGCAGGAATTATCCTACTCTTCATAGGTATATATATCATATGCGCACCCAGTGTGGAAGAGGAAATTGTTGCTAACAGGGAAGAAATCGCAGTATTTTTATGCTATCAGTGGGATCTACACAGCCAAATGTCTTAAAATTGTCACCCAAGTGAGAATTTTTTAAAACATGCAATGTCTGTGCCATATACAACACATTTTTTTCTATAAATGAGTCTGCCTATTCAGCAGGAAACAGGTCTAGACTAAGAAAGGCCTTGTGTATCTTAGAAATAATATGACTTTAGGGAAATACTTATATTCAAATGGCACACTCTGCTTTGTCAATTTGTGTAATGCTTGAAAATCAATATGTCACTTTGTCTTGATAAAGGCTAAGTGCAGATAATGGATTAATTGGATTATTGGGCTGTAATGAAAATGGTCCCAGGAGAGCACAAATGCACAAGATTGCATACAAGATTTGAGACTACCCAGCAACAACTGAAAATACTTTTTTGACATGCAGAACATGACTTGAATTTTTAGCACACTGATCCAGCATATGGTTTACAGTTTGGATGGATAGTCACTATTGATTGATTATTTTCTCGAATGTCAAGGAAGAGATATAACTTCTCCCAGTATAATTCAGTGTATGAATATTTCAGCTTTCCTGGATTAGCACTTTAGCTTTACTGGTGACAGGTATTTCACAGTCAGCACTCTTTTTCTGTTTTTAAGTAATTCAGACATTGCAGATGCAAAGCAGATGGAATGAGAGAAATAATTTACAAGCATTTTCCAATACTATTTTGTGGTTTACTGTCCTTTTTTTTTTTTTAATTTATGATCTGTGGACTGTTTCTGTAAGATTCACAAGCAGCAACAGAAAAGCAAGCCAATTGTCAGCAGGCTTGCTAAATTAGTTGAAAAAATCTCTCTGACTACATATTCATGAACTGCACTGGAAAAGACTGGGGAGATCTGCAAATCAGGAAATCAAATAGGATCAATCTGTGCCATCTCAAATAAAACTTTTTAAATACTCAATTTTCTCCAAAAGCAACCCCTGTTTTGCAAAAAGGACCAAGGAAGTGATTCAATACTACTGTAACTGCAGAGAAGCAGGAAAGGGCTCACTGTGCTTTTGTTAAACATTGCTCAATATAGGCAACTGCATACGGAAGCTGGTGCCTTCCCTACTTGTTAGCTGTTAATGCATAAAACAGCACAAACGTTCATGACCTAATGTCTGGATGAGGAACTTCTGTGCTCTCTCACTTCTTTCTTTCAGTTTGGAACTTGCGGGTTTTTTTGTTCACCCTACCTCAAAATATTGTGGCAAAGAGAAAAAGGGAGAAAAAGAAATTTAGGCAGCCAATGTAATATAAAAGACTTTTTTTCCACACCTTTTGACATACCAAATGTAGAGAGGGACGAATTCTAAGCCTTGTTAAATGTGAAGGCAGGTTGAATAATATTTTTTATTTAAAAAATATTCATTATTCATATGCAGAGAAATTTCCATGTTGGTCAGGTGAATGACTCATACTGAATTATTCATCCATCTCCATTAAATAATTTTAAATCATTGAAACCGCTATGCCAGGCTGCCCAGGTATCTCTTCTAAGATCCTGATCGCTCCAAAATGATGTGATTATCTGCAATACTAGTTCTGAATATTTAAAACATACTTTGAAAATTGTGTCCTGTTTAAGGACTGAACAGTCCATTATGGAATCAGAAACTGCACGTATGTAAATCAGGCTCTTTCTAAGGACGGGAAATAATCTGAATTCCCCAGGAAGCAAAGAACTGTCTTGGGCTCTTCATTTTCAAATGCAGGTCCTCATTTTTTCACCAGAACTGCTAGATCACAGTATGGATGCACTTAGTCACTCATTCCAGCTGTGTGCAGCTAAAAGATCAACCTCTCTGTGTTTTTTCAGGACATCACCCTATCTATTCCCTTCTACCTAAGCAAAAATCACCCTGGGAAAAGTACTTAGTACTCTGCCTGTCAGCTTAAGGGGCTCCTTGCTAAGAAGCTAGATTTAGCGTAGACAGCCTCAGCAACACTGCTGATGTGTAGCAACTGCCTGGATCAGTTTGTCAGGAGACTAACTAACCCCAGTAATTACAACATTTCATTTAAAAATATATCAGAGCTAAGCCGTTAGATTAGTAAACAGTTCCTGTTTGCTGGCAAAGGAGTCTTTGCAAACTTACTCAGCAATTTGTGTCAGATACTAAATGTCTGCGGTCATAATTTCAAATTCCAGTTTACTTTCAGTGAGTCAGCTGTTTTTTCTTTTCTTTGTCATAAAAACAAGTAGTTTCACAGGACTTGGTTTCCCTAGACGTTGCACTTCTCACTAAGAGGGCATAGGTTGCTTCCTGTCCTCCTCAATGCTGAGGTCGTGAAAACCGCTCTGATCACTCATTTCTCTCCTATTTCCTTCACACTGAATCTCCTTTGGAGCATACCTGGCTATTAATGCCTTACTTCACAAATATAAAAAGTGCAAAAGCCATTCCCTCTTGTCTTACAGACGAATTGAGCGTAAAGGAAGTCAGGAAGCCAAACACTACATGGGAAGACATGTATTTTTGAAAGGCTGTCTAGCACAACTCACTGAAGTTAAACTCTATATGCCTGCGAAGCCACTGGGATTATAAATTCTCCTATCATCCTCTATCACTTCAAGCATTTTGCCTCTGTATTGTGCTGGTGTGAACAGTCTTTTCTCTTTTTTGACAATGAACAGAATCCCATCTTGATTTTATATAAGGAAATCTCCTGGGGGACTTTGCAGACCCACAGAAGATGGGGCTATTGTTCCCTGGGAAATAACAATACCAGACCAACAAAATATACAGCTGCGAGCCACAGGGCACTGCTGTTCCTGTGTTGTAATTTCCTCCAGTGAAGTCTTCCAGTGCACAGGGGAAAAATCCCTCTTTTCAAACAGGCTTACGATTTTGGAGCTCATGTTCTTACTTAAACATAGTGTCCAAGAACTCAAAATTGCCAAAAAACATTTTGTGAAGTGGTCCTGTCTCATGCTGTGACAGCTGTGCACTGGGGGCTAGCATTGCACTGAAGTACAAGACATACAGGTTATGTGAGGTACACCACTGCTAATGACTTATATAGTGCTGTGGGATGTGCTTAGGCAGTGGCACTCAATGACGTTAGGCCATTGGCTAGGGATGTTAAGGATAACAGGAAGGGATTCTACAGGTACATAGCAAACAAAAAACAGACTAGGGACAACATAGGCCCCCTGAGGAAGCTTTCGGGAGAACTGGCTACACAGGATTTGGAGAAGGCTGAGGCTCTGAATGACTTCTTTGCCTCAGTCTTCACTGGCAAAGGCTCTGACTGCACCACCCAGTTCTTAGAAGGTAGACACAGGGACTGTGAGAATGAAGACCTTGGGCCCACTGTAGGAGAGGATCTGGTTCAAGACCATCTTAAAAATCTGAACGCGCACAAGTCCATGGGACCTGATGGAATCCATCCGCGGGTCCTGAAGGAGCTGGCGAATGAAGTTGCTAAGACACTGGCCATCATATTTGAAAAATCATGGCAGTCAGGTGAAGTTCCTGACAACTGGAAAAAGGGAAATATAACCCCCATTTTCAAGAAGGGGAAAATGGAAGACCCGGGGAATTACAGACCAGTCAGTCTCACCTCTGTGCCTGGTAAAATCTTGGAGCACATTCTCCTGGATGGCATGCTAAGGCACATGAAAAACAACAAGGTGCTTGGTGACAGCCAGCATGGCTTCACTAAGGGGAAATCCTGCCTGACCAATTTAGTGGCCTTCTATGATGGGGCTACAGAACTGATGGACAGGGGTAGAGCAGTTGATGTCATCTACCTGAACTTGTGCAAAGCATTTGACACTGTCCCACACGACATCCTTGTCTCTGAATTGGAGAGACATCAATTTGATGGATGGACCACTCGGTGGATAAAGAACTGGCTGGATGGCCACACACAAAGAGTTGTGGTCAATGGTTCAATGTCTGGCTGGAGAGCAGTAACGATGGTGTCCCTCAGGGATCGGTGTTGGGATCGGTCTTGTTCAACATCTTTGTCGGTGATATGTACAGTGGGATTGAGTGCGCCCTCAGCAAGTCTGCCGATGACACCAAGCTGTGTGGTCCGGTTGATACACTGGAGGGAAGGGATGACATCCAGAGGGACCTTGACATGCTTGTGAGGTGGGCTGATGCCAACCTTATGAAGTTCAACCATGACAAGTGCAAGGTCCTACACCTGGGTCGGAGCAATACCACGCACAGCTACAGGTTGGGCAAAGAAGAGATTCACAGCAGCCCTGTGGAGAAGGACTTGGGGGTGTTGGTCGATGAGAAAATGAACATGGGCCGGCTTCAGTGTGCGCTCGCAGCCCAGAAAGCCAACGGTATCCTGGGCTGCATCAAAAGGAGCGTGACCAGCAGGTTGAAGGAGGTGATCCTGCCCCTCTACTCTGCTCTTGTGAGACCTCACTTGGAGCATTGTGTGCAATTCTGGTATCCTCAACATAAAAAGGACATGGAAATGTTGGAACAAGTCCAGAGGAGGGCCACGAGGATGATCAGGGGACCGGAGCACCTCCCGTATAAAAAAGATAGGCTTGAGAAAGTTGGGGCTTTTCAGCCTGGAGAAGAGGAGGCTGTGTGGAGACCTCATAGCAGCCTTCCAGTACCTGAAGGGGGCCTATAGGGATGCTGGGGATGGACCCTTCATCAAGGACTGTAGTGACAGGACAAGGGGTAATGGGTTAAATCTTACACAGGGGAAGTTTAAATTGGATATAAGGAAGAAGTTCTTTACTGTAAGGGTGGTGAGGCACTGGAATGGGTTGCCCAGGGAGGTTGTGAGTGCTCCATCCCTGGCAGCCTTGAGTGAGATGGTTTAGTGTCAGGTGTCCCTGCCCATGGCAGGGGGGTTGGAACTAGATGATCTTGAGGTCCTTTCCAACCCTAACTATTCTATGATTCTATGATCATTAGAATTGTTCCCAGAAAGGTTTTGGTCCAAGACAGCAAGTAGACTCCCAAAGTTCTCTAGACATGTTAATTTCCAGTTGTGGCCATCATGTTAGGGAAGGCAAGTGGGCTTAATGGGCTGTGGGTTGTCCTAAAAGGATTGGCCTCTGTGCTAGTGGAAGATCTATTTTATGCTTGATTTACCATCACAGCTGTAACCACTAAGCTGGGCTCTTACTTAAATGACTTTTGTAATTGCGATCTTTAGATTTTATTATTACAATAGCTGGTATCTACAAATGGTACTATGGCCCCTAAACCTGTTCCAGAGGATGCAGAACACAGCAGGTTAGAACCCATCACTGAAACGCCTTGTTGTCAGCAAGTGTTCTGACTTAATAGTGGGTTAAATCTAACTTTTCCATCTTCCTTCTGAGGTTGACGCAAATCATGTGAGACCTAGTCTCTCCACCAGCACCTTCCAGTGGAATACCAGAACTGATAATGGCAAAGGCGGGACTTGGAAGCCCCAGCACAGAACCTTTTGGACAGTTAGGACAGGAAAATTGAACTTGCCTTTCGAAAGAAAAAGCAGCACTAACAAGTTCTTGTGCATTTGGAATAAATTTAAAACTCATTTTTCCTGGATGGGAAAAGAGAACAAATACAGTCAACAGCAGCTTGAGCCAAAGAAACCAACCAGAGTTTTGTTGTTACTACTCCTATGAGCAGACTGCAGTATGAGGTGAACTACCCGTATAAAAATTGGTTGGATGGTTGCTATTCTTTCAAATCTTGCTCTTTGGATACAATTGTAGTAAACACTTTAAATAACCTACCTTATGTCAGAACACAGCGAAGGGGTGCAAGTTTCAGAAAAAATTATACACCATGTAGGCAGTCATCCTTAGTCATAGTATTGTTCACCTAAATGAACAAGCGCCCTAGAGAAGTAGCTAATTTAAAGACAAGAGAAATAGAAAAGGACTACCTTATTCGTCGTGTACTTTGAGAGCACCATATTATTTAAGCATTTGGGCAATGATCCTGATGCTTTCCACTCTCATTTCCCCCCCTTTTTCCCTTCCATTCTCTAACCTCACATCAGACCACAGAAAAATTATACTTAAAAGGAGAGGTGCCTGTGGAACAGAAGGGAAAACAAAACACCATGGGAGTGGAGGGAATCTGCAACAGTGGATTCAGCTGTAATTTAGTGCAGTTTGTGTCCTCGTCTTTCCAGGCTGCCCAGCAAGAGGCCACATTGCCCAACTCATCATGTTTCAGTGAAAGAAAAACCCATGACTATTGCGACCAGGAAATGTTGACATAACGGAGTTACTAAGAAAACCTGAATATTAGTCATTCTTCACATTAGACGCATTGCAGGCAAGGTCATGCAAGCTTTGTTCACATTAATACCACTGCTCTTTTTTTTCACAGGGTCTATGACAATCAGGCAAAGTGCTTTTTTGTTTTGTCAGTGCACAAAATGAAACAGCATTTTCCACAAACACACTGAAAAGAAACAGGAGCTTGCAGCATGGCTTTATACTGTGAATAGGGAACAGGTTTATCGCAAGGAAGGGGGCATTGCAGAGAATCACCAGAAGGACAGATTCAGACATGTGGGTATCTTCCTCTTCCAGCTGCTATCATTATTACTCCTCTAATGCACATGAAGAGACATTAACCCTGTATTCAACAATTCTCTCTTAACACTGAAAAATCTGGGCAATGAACTGTCTTTAAGACTACACCAAGACTACACCACACTTCTTTGAAAAAGACATTACTGGAAGCAGCAGTAGCTGGATACCTGGAATATAGAACCACTTAGATTCAACTAAAGGGAGTTACTATTGCAGGTGAGGGTTCTGTGGCATGAACGAGAGGAGAGTGGCAGAGTTAGCTGTGTAATTTGAGCAGGATGAACAAGGAAAAGAGAGCGATGGAAACAGGCATGAGCAGGCATGCACCTCATACAGGTGGTGGTAGAGGTAGGTTCTTCCACCTGTAGTGGGAAAGGAGAGGCTGGGTGCCACTGCAGGCCACAGGACCATCTGCCTCCTGCACACCAGGGTGGTTTGCATGAGAGGCAGTGGGAATGTGAATTGCAAAGGCAGTGCAGCTGAGCCTGTACACCTGCCTTTGCACCCCAGGGTACTGCCAAGTCCTTTGCAGGGACCATTGCTTTCAGACCAGTTATTATTCTCAATCTTAAATTCCCTTATTAGGAGAAATCCACTTTCCATGATCTCAAACTTTCCCGAGGCTGGAATATAGCTGAATTCCATCACTTTATTCAAAATAAAAATCTCCAAAATCTTTTAGAAAAATGAATATATAAATCTCTTTATCAGTTCAGATGGAGATTATGGCTCAGAATTAAGAAATTTGGGGCACACAGAAGATAAGGCATAGTTGCTTATTTAGCCATTGGTTTTTGATATCTTCCTTTTTAGGCCCTGAAGACGTGTGTGAATGCCCCCCTGCCCCAAAGCACTTCACCTAAAGACATAGACTAAATCAGTGCCATTTCGGATTAGAAGACAGGATTTCTACAATCTCAATCTTCATATTTAGCTACCTATTATTATCTATTTCCTCCTTTTAAGAACAGGCAATCACAGAGGAAGCACAGATGTACACATTTTGCAAATGATACTAAAATTGTGAAAATATTTGGGAGTTTATTGAACCGAAATGTGAGGAATGTATGTGCAAAATTTACATTGCTTCCTGCATGTTGCTAAGCTTGAATCCTCTGCTCATAATTGATACGAGAATACAAAATGTCCCTTTAGTTTAAAAAGTCATTAATACACCAACTGCAACAGAAGTAAGCGTGAATGAAACAGAAACTTACACTTTCCTGTGAAAGCAACTGACCAGCAGTAATTTCTGGGTGGTTTCAGGACAGAGGGATCTTAGGCAGAACTAACCACAAGTATGTGTCATTCATTATTCACTGTGAAGTTGAAAGGGGAAAGTAGTCTGCTTTTCAAATTTGAAAGCCAAAGGTTACATTCAAAATATTTTCAAGTTTTTAGTAAAATTAAGGTTCTTACATCTGCTATAACCCCCAAATATATAAATACTCTGCTTTGAATACGTACATCAAAATACACAATTCTTGCTATTATCATTATGTAATTCAAATATTTCAGGGTGTTAAAAACTAAACATTTGAAGCCACTTATCTTCTAACTGGACTGCAAACAGGTTTCTGCTGGGATGGTATTATCATCTAATAACTCTAAAAAGCATAAAACTACTGAACTAGATCTAATTTAAATTCCACTCAAAGAAATGGTTGAAAACCCACTACAAATCTGTCAGAAGAATTTCTTGTTAATTTGTGGTTTTAAAGTTTAAATAATTTTCTCAAACCTGATTTTATTTATTTTGCTGATATATCAGGTTTATTATGCTGCGAAAGGCTCACCTTTTTACTACTTAGGCTGCAACCTACCAGTGTCCTTTCCCTGTTATCTCCCCTACTGCAATAATTTGCATTCTTTCCACCCTAGCAGTTTAACCATCACAATCCAAAGTAACAGGTGGAATGATAAGTGAGCTTTTCTTGAAAGGAATAGGATCGCGTTGTTTTTGTCTCATTTAATTTGATAAGTGTATTTTTTTTCCACCTAAGAATCTTAGGACAGGCATACAGCACCCATCATGTGGGCCTTAATATTTGAAATACAACAATACTGAAAACTTGACATTAGGAAGTGTCACAACTCTTTTATCTGAAAAAAATCCCCCAAAAAACCTGACAACAAAGAAAGAAAAGACCCCAACCAAACAAAATAAACCAAACCAAAACAGAAACCCTCCACAATTTAATGATCTAAAACATTAAATTAAGTTTGTTCATTATGGAAAGGTTACTTAGACTACGTATCCCCTCAAAATTCTGTCCTCTTTACCAATTACTCTGGTAATTTCCAGTGATATGGACACTTGTTTTCTGGACACACAGTTCAGACTGCTATCCTTGTTTCACTGAGAACACCAAACAGCAGCCAGATGGCTGCTTATTATGAGCTTTTCAGGAATTTGAACCCAAAGTGAGAAATAAAAGTGTGCTTTTCTCTGTTTTCCAAGGGTGTGAGCTGAATGCACACTGTGAAAATGCAGGACAAAGCAGTTATAACATTTTCATCTGGCGTCATAGACATTGCCTATCCTTACTCTTCAAGGTAAAAGAAGCTCATTCAGGAAAAAATGGTAGTGTTATTCCCTTTTGGAAAAAGAGTATTAATTTCTTCTGTTTAGAAATGGTGAAGCACCAAAAGTGCCTCCACATCAAGAAGAAGGAGAACTGCCATGCATTTGGAGCATGGCACTGCAAGGGCTGCCTTTGCTGGGCTTTGCACCAGCAATTGGCTGCAACCAGATGGTTATTTGACTCTTCCAATAAAACTAGTAGTTAATAAAAGCCTAAAGAAGTATAAGGCAATCTGTCCTGCTCTGCCCTTTCCTTCCATCCCAAACCAAAGCCTCGCTAGATTTTGGAAAAACATCTGCAGTGAAACAGACACTGGGGCCAAAATCCAAGGGATCTTCAGTTGATCTCCAAAATGCCTAGCAGAACACTTACGCAACAGTCTAATTCGAAGAGGCAAAGTGCATACTATAGCGCTTCAGTTATTTCAGGAGAACTTTAAGCATCAGCCTGCCTGTCAGGGCAAGGTGTGAGATAGGCAAAAGCCTAGTGGTCATCCCACCACATAAGTCCATGTATTTAGGCAGGCAGTACCCGCAACCCGTGGTGCCAGAGACTGAAAATTGTCGGGATGGGAGAAAGCAGAGGCCAAGAAGGAATGACTCCATGTGCTGTGCCCAGGAGGATGTGCTCAGGCATCAGGATAGGCCAGCCTGTTCGTTTTGCCTTCCCTAAGGAGATGAAGTGGGTAGGACCCCTTTGCTTGGCTGCTGGCATTCCTTTTTCTTCCCTTATGCTTTCACAAGGGCACTTCTGCTTGACAAGGCTTGGCTCAATCCTTGAGTTCATAAATTTTCAGACTTTAAGTCTGTTTGAGCCTATTAATGTCTTTGGGTTACAATACATATTTAAGAAAGACTTACAGGCTTAATTTGAAGACTTCCAAATAAACAAATGCACAATGATGTTCCTAAGTATGTTTTTACAGTCGTTAAGCTATGCACTCAGAAATGTTTCCTGTTATTTCTAAATTCCTTCACAGTCAGCATCAAAGTTCACTCTGACTTTTTTGTTACCTGTTAACCTTCCATAGGCCATCATCAAGCCAGATCTTGGTCATTCTTTTGTAAAGCAAAATAGTCATAGCTTATTAGTCTTCTCATAAATGGGAGACGTTTGATTTCCTCAAATATTTCCCATTACCAAATCACTATGATTTAGGTTACTTTCCTACTTCAACTACTTTTCCAAACATGGACATCAGCACTGAAAAATCTGCTCATTTTTGCTCCCATAAATGCAGTATGGAGGTAATACTTCTTTAAGCCACTAAAGCCACAGATTATCCCCTTTGATCTAAACTGTTGGAACACAGATCAGGATGAACTGGTTTTCTACTGCTATTTGCAATCAGCTGTAGCTCCTGTTTAGTGTCACTGCTTTCTAGGAGGAGGGAAACTGCAGTTTGACTTCCAGTCTTTTCCATCAGATACAGCTGTTTGTGGGTGTAGTTGGAGGTTTTGCACAAGGCCACTGTCCCACTACAACTGAAGCACAATGAAGGAAAAAGGGAATCAAAAGGAAAAAAAAAAAAAGGTTCCAAAAATAACTAAAAGTACCTGAAGGAAGAGGAGAGGGAGAAGGAAGTGTAGGAGGATGGTAATAGCATTTATCTTTGACAATCACGGAACATGTTTTAAAACATAATTCCTCATTCTTCAGTTATCTACAATACATCATTTTACCAGATTACTTCCATGTAGCTGTTTTACATATTTCAGTCTTTCAATATATGCAACACCGAAAAGTCCTTTGAACTCTGAATTATTATTCTTCTTTTCTAGTCTGGCTTTCTAAGAGAACAAGCCCTGTACAACTATGCCATCTGCTTGTCTGCCTCCCAACTCCAATTTCAGTGCAACACCCAACTTGAGCCCTCTCAAAGAAAGAGGTGTGAAGTTCTCAAAGATGCTAAGTTCTTGCAAGTTCATTGAAAACTGGCAGTGAAAAAGAGGAAAGAAGCCAATTTTTATATCTCATGGTGAGTGAAAGACAGACCCAATCCAACATCTTCGCTCTTTGAAGAGGTAGCAGCCATATGGCCAGGGTATAGGAACATTTTGGCTGGTTTGTCAAGACCCATGTAGCTCTGAATCAGCCACAGGATGCACTGAAGCTTTTCTGTGTTAGATATGTGAGAAGGAGCTGAAGGTGAACCTGAGGCAGGACAGGACTAGGGCCTATAAAACACACATCTAAGGGAAGCTAGACTTCATTCATCTTGCCGTTCCTCATCTTCCAGTGATTCCTTTTAAAGAAATTACTATCTTGTTAATGAGGACAAGGAAACGAGAACTACTGATAACTTCTGGGCTATGTGCCAGATCACCAGTGGGTTTAGTTAGGCAATTTACAAGAATAAGGAGTGTCAGCACAGCTGCGACACTAGGAAACTCAGTGATATCCCACAGAACTCAATGAAGACATGACAGCATTATACCAACACACTTTTCTGCCATCTTTTCCCAGTGCATAGTCATCACCTTGCACCAACCTCACCATATGTAAAAAATTACTGTGAAGACTGCATGAAATGTTTGAGATGATTCAATTTTATAGCAGCTTCCTATTAAATATCATTTGCATTTTTAGTTGATGAGGGGCTTTTCTTTGCACTTAGCAACATTATACTTTACCTCTTTGTAGCTTAAATGTATGCAGCTGGTTGTATCACTTTCAGATGAATAGAGAACCAGGTTTTGAAATCCCCTGACCTTAGAAACCCAATGGCAAATCACAAGGGATTTTGAAATTGAACCCACACCCTTATATTATTATTCCTACATTTAAAAACAGCATTTAGTAAAAGTTCATTCTGCAGCAAGTTCAGGACTTGTTCTTTGAAGGCTGTTTCCTGGATTTCCTGGTCCAAAATACCTTCTTGTAAAGTGATTCCAAAACAGCATGGGTTCCAAGAAAGAGTGTGACTTTGTGTTGTACACATTTGAGAAAGAGACTGCCATGGCAGATTCACATCTGCTGCCAGCTAGGCTCTTTACTGTTATTCTAACAGTAGAAGCTGGAGCAGCAACAGGGAAACAACTTGTCAAGACAGAGCAGACATTGATGAATACAACTAATCAAAACTTGAAAACAAAGTAAGCATTGTTGGAGAAGCAATGGGAAAATGTGTCTGTTGGGTAACTGCTGTGTGACAGTAAAATGTCAGAAAATTTGCTTTGCCTGGGACTGCAAAGGCCACGATACGATTTGTGTGGGACTGTTTATCTGAGAGCTGAAAACTAAAAGAGTTGTAAAACAATAGGAAAAAAAACCTTGTCATTAACATCTAAAGGGAGTTCTCCGGAGAAGAAAATTTATGCAATGCTTTTGTCTTAGGGGATTTGAAGCTTAGACAACAGCACGCTGGGAGTCAGTGGCTTTACACAAAAGAATCAAAAGTTGCAAGCTGGTGAATTAGACACCAGAAGATGCATTAGAAACTCATCCGCACAGTATGAAGGAGCATTAGATACCTGAAAAAGGTTTTTGTAGTAGCTAGTGAAACGTGCCTGGAGCTGACTGAGCCAGCCAGAAAGAAGGAACCAGGTACGGACCATGGAAGGGAGGTTAGTTCTCAGCCACAGTCTGTAAGACAAGGTCGGTCTTCACTCAGCGTGGTCTCCCAGCACTCCTTGGCCAGTGACTCAGATAACAGCTAAACCAGCTCAGCTGTTTTCCCCAGAAAGCCTAGGAGGATCCCGTGTAGGGCAACATGATTTCCTTTGCTCTTTGTATGCAGTAGTGGAAAGGGCAGAGCACTCGCTTGGTGTACCATAGTGTTGACCCTTGTTCTCTAGAGAGCACCCTAAAGGATGGTTTAGTCTCTCTCTTTGTTCATTCACTATTTTTGCAAAGAGTACCTGTAGCTCACAGCTTTAGACTCTCTCCTGGCAACGGAGTGGGACCCCTTTCTCAGTCAGAGACGAAGAACGTTTAAACCTGAATGTCCCCCATACTATACGAACACCCCAACCAACATCCCTACCTGCCACCAACAACTGTTACCCAGAGCATGTGGGGTTTGCAAGTACAGTGGCAAGGAAACATAGTTTAGTTTTTTAACCCAGCCAAGGTGTAGGCTAGAGCCAGATCATTTGCCTCCATGAACTGCCAGTGCTGGGCTCTACTTCATCACTGAATGCCTAAATCCAAGGCAAGGCCAAAGAATAGCTGGTCTGGTTTCATCATACCCCAGTCAAACCAGGCACTGCCTGGTGATTCCAGCTACTGGAAGTGTTCAAAGGTTTCATGAATGCTGATGTCTGTCGTCAACTAAGCAGCTGAGGTGACTGATACACGGGTCATTGTGACGTACCTTGGAGTGAAATAGCACACTAAATGTTCTTCCTTTTTCTCACTGGCCAACACACTGGATGGATTTCACCCACTGAACAACACGCTGGTGCCAAGTGTTTGCTCCCACTACACCCTCTATGAGAGATCCCCTTGAGATAGGTTTGAAGGAGTAAAGTGGCAGAGAGAAGTTACTTCAACCAGGCAAGCTACAGATCCACTGTCACAGTCTGCATTTTCAACACTTGTGTTACTTTCAAAGGATGTAGGAGTACTGTGTGTCTGCCCTGAAAGCAAGAGCAATTGTGTCATTTCCTGTGCCTGTGGAATCTTCAAAGGTAGATTGCAGAGGCTTTGAGTCAGGCATCTTCTTTCCAAATCACATGCTTGTGTGGAAGCTATTAGTCACTTGTGTCGACCATTGTAGCACGGGACAAGAAGCTGAGCTCAGTGGAGCACTTTGTAAATTTAAATATCTCCCATTAGGAAAACAACAACTTCCATTCCTCTATGAAAACTGCAAACAAGAAAATAGAATACTTCTTGAGATACTTGCCAGATCCACCTTTGGTATTTGTTAAGCACTATCAGTGTAAGCACTCGAGTGCTGAAAGTGTAACCAGCTGGATGATTTACCCATACAGCATCCAAAGCACATGTCCAGCTACAGCTGTTCATTACTTGCTGGGAAAAGGCAATTGTAGTCTCAGTGGACTCTGCACTGGCTGCACAAACAACCAGCCTCATCATTTTTGCTGCCTTTTGTCTATGATACGAATAAGCTAAGAACGAATGGGGTCCATGTCTCACATCATCATCAAAAAGCATGAAGAAGATGGGGTAATATATTTTGCTGTTTATTTTAAACTGTTCTACAGTTATTCATGTGTAGCAGGGTTGGTTTGGTTTTTCCCAAGGCAGTAAAAGTTGGAGAACTTGCAAACAGCAGCCATGCTATTGCTTGTAATACACTTGCCAGATCCAACAGATCTGCTGTTACAAAGACTTTCGACCATTTGAAGTATTAGAAACTTTCTGTTCCAAATTCTGTGTACTTGGAACAGCTTCTCATCGAACTTTCCCATAAACTAAAGAAACGTGTATTGATGACTTGTGACCAGTGAGCATTAACCCATGTCACAGAACACAGACAAGTGTCACGGAACACAGACAAGTAAACTTCCTAGGTGGTCAGGCTTGTTTGAAGAAAATGACAACATCCACAATTGGCAATGGCATAAAGTGTCACTGAGGTAATGGGCAAAGCTGCATTCAGGTACTCACATCCATCCTATATAGTAGCTCTGATGCCTGGGAGGTGATGCACTGTTTCAAACTATTACAATTGCTTCTGCTTTATGATTGCACTTATAAATCTGGCAGAGGCTCAGATTTATGTATGTGCTCATATATTCTTGTTCTGGATTTGTGTTTCTTAAAAAAGAAAGATTATTTATTTACGTATTAAAAGGAAGTTCAAACTCTAAAGCAGGATGTGGGTACTTCTGGTTTTCTTAGTGAATTATCTCTGCTCACAGCTGCCAGGCTGAGAATTCCCCATTAGGGTGGATGTGGGGAGTTCACGAAACCAGAGCAGAGCTCTACTAGTCGACAACCCCTGAGAGCAGCTGCAACCCTCAAGATGCAAGAGAGGACCTCTTCCTAATGGCTGCAGCAGTGCAGAGTCCAGGCAGAGCGAAGGCTCTTGCCCTTTGCCTGTGTCATAGCCTGGTATGACATGAAAGACACTGCCAAATAACCCTGGTCTGCCAGGCACAGAGCATGCTGCAGCTGAGCTGGATGTTGGGGGATCAAGCAGCTGCTTCCCAAGTGGTGGCATCACTGAGGGGCATTATAAACCCACTGTTTTAGAAACATTCAGGCTTTCTGGGGAACCAGTGAAGTGGAAACGGGTTTAATGTGTCTGTAAGTGTAAACTGTGGGCTCAGATTAGACTAGACCACAACACATATCAGTGGAGGCCCCCTTCTGAGGGGGGATCCCGTACTCACGACCAAGGACCACCAATGAGACATCTTAGAATCCCAGAAATTAACACAACAGGGAAGATTCATGAATCGAAGTACACAACCAGGAACAAGATGATTTAGGGAAGGAAAATGGGCAACTTGTCTCACTGATGGTTAGTTGCACTGCAGCATTCCTAGGAGAGTATAGGACGTGCTATGGACAATGCAGATTGACCAAGAGTACTCAGTGCTCAAAATCAACACCTCTATTGCCTACTTATACTTTTCAGTGTCTGCAGATAACTAGATTTACCATTAATCATTAATTGTGATTACTATCAATCCAAACGTCAGTCAATTTCACTCTGCTCTTTTCTGCGCCTTGACTAAGGCACTAGGAACATTGCAGCTCTATTTTTAAGGCAACGCTCATGCCAACAGGCTTTAACATCTGAGTTACACCCTTGGCAACTTGGCTCAGCCAGACTGGGCAACGGTTATGTAAGGAAGGATTTTAGCGATCTGATCTGTACTGATGAGCCCCCACAACTGGAGTTCTTGACAGGCAGCTTGTAAGTCAACATGCAAAAAGTTCATGCAACAGGAGACTGACTTCTATGAGATCTCCTGCCAGCTGCGGGAGGAAGCAGAAGAAAAAGAAAACTGACCTTCTAAGTCTTCCCACCCTCACCAGGCACAGCTGTCCCCTCCAATGGGAACAAAACTCTTCATCCTGATTCTTGCTTTTCCCTTTCTCTGGCAGCGAGGAGAGCTCCCCAAGCAGCATGGTGCATCACAGCCTGCTTCCCTGAGACACAGCCCAGCTGTGTCACCTCTGTGTTTCCAACAAGCCCATGGGTCTGTTTACAAATTACCCTCTTTTTAGAAACCCCCTCTAGCCCCAGAGCACTTGTCTCTGCCCCATCCTCCTACCTTCCCCTAGCTCTCTAACCAACCTCTTCCTCAGCACCCTCTGCTAGCAAAACAGCTTCCTGATGGCTTCATATGTCTCAAACCAACTTTGTATGTGCCTCTCCTGTAACGGATTCAATTGCATGTACATGTACTTTAACAGGTACTTTTAAATTAAACTTCTGATTCTTCCAATTATTTCTTTCTCTTGAGAATTTCCTCATCAATGTGTTTTCATGCACCATGCCTAAAAGTTACTATGCAAGATGAAATTGTACAGTGTACTCGTTGGAGCAAATCAGTGCGATCAGTCATTATGTTATAAATTGCACGTTTATTCTAATCTATTCCCTCTGCTCTTGCTAGAAGTTCTGACACTCGGTACTATCCCATACTAACACACAATCTGCTCAGCCTTCGCTCTTCTCCAGCTAGTTTGAGACCTGATGCCCTCTCAGTATGATGCCATGTAAAGCTTCTGCAGCTAAAACCCCAATCTACAAACAACTTCATGTCTAGTAGTGCTTACCAACATATATGAGGGTCCAAAGAAGGGGCATGAAGATGATCAGAGGGCTGGGGCAGCTCCCAAACAAAGACAGGCTGAGAGACTTGGAGCTGTTCAGCCTGGAGAAGACTGTGGAGAGACCTTATTGTGGCCTTTCAGTACTTAAAAGGGGCCCATAAGAAAGATGGGGAGAGTCTTTTAATCAGGGCCTGTTGATATAGGACAAGGGGTGATGGTTTTACACTAAAAGAGGGGAGATTCAGGTGGATGTGAGAAAAGAATTCTGCACAATGAGAGTGGTAAAACACTGAACAGGTTGCCCAGAGAGGTGGTAGATGTGCCATCCCTGGAGACATTCAAGGCCAGGCTGGATGTGGCTCTGGGCAACCTGACGTAGTTGAAGATGTCCCTGCTCATTGCAGGGGGTTGGACTAGATGAGCTTTGAAGGTCCCTTCCAACCCAAACTATTCTATGATTAGTGCAGAAATAACCAAGCAGCAACACTGGAAATGAGGAAATAATCATGTAAAGCAAGCATTTCACCATATAGAGTCTCCCTACAACCAGATGTGAAATTATAGATTTCGCCAGTTGCAGGGAAAGAACATTTTGTTCTGGGACTGCATTTGGGATATGCAAGCTCTGGCAGGAATTATTTAACTTGAAATGAGTGAAGATAAATTAGTAGAGTTTCCATTGAATATGCCAGGACAATTACTTTCAGCCTGTTTAAAAATATTCACAGAATGTACTTCAGTATAACATCACAAGGACAGTTCAACCAGGATGGAGGTCTGTAGCTCAGGACACATTAAGTAGATTCACTGCTGAATTCAGCCTTGCATGTGGGAACAGGCTACTGCAGCAAAAGCTGGCCCTTACTAGTATTTTAATAACTGAAAAAAACACAGTTTTATGACCACTTCTGTCCTATTTTCTTTTCCTCCCAACTCATTTTCTGAGTTGTAGATGGGCTGGATGAGAGGACACGACCCGAGACCAAGTGCCACTACCGCTGACAGAGATTTCTGTAGTCCGATACTGAGTCACAGCACAGAGGAAGCTGCTCCCCCAGGGCCACCTCCATCACTGATGTCTCAAGAAAAGGTTCCTTATCTCAAGCTACAAGAACAAACACACACAGCTAAGTTAGGATCAACAAAACAGCAAGATCAGATTGAACAACGCATTTGGGGTCAGGCTGCAGTGAATGTGTATTGCTGATCAAGATGAAAATTTAAGACAAAAGAGCCCTAAGGTATAACATTTAAGAATTTTGTATTTTAAAATCTTCCAAGCACATGCAGTCAAACAGAAAAATTTAGTGAATTAAACCCAGTGCAGTCCTGTTTGAGCAAGCTGAAATCAATGCATTTATTTCGATGTTACAGTCATCAATTGCTAAAATTGTCCAGGCAGATGCCTAATGATACGTCTCTACTTTTCTGGCTACATGCATTGTGTCAGAGGCACAACGCCGGGCACAGCACAACAGCAATCACATGTGCAATTTGAAAAATAAACACAGAAAATCTGGAAGAACACTGTTACTGGCAGCGGGATGCTGTGGTGTTTCTGCACCATCCACAGTATTTTACAGGTCCTTAAAGAAAGCACAAACACATAAGCATGAGGATTATAAACACTTTATTGATTTTACATATGTTTTCAAGGCACTTTCATGCTGCAGTTTAGAACTCCATTTGGTAAGAAAGGGAATCCCTCATAAACCCCATCTTCACTAAATTAAGATTAAGCACATAACTTCAAGGTTAAATGAAACAAGCAAAAAACTCAAACCAGATCCTGACCATAAACTGTGTACATTCCTGGAATCACAAATATAATCCGTACGTACAAAATGTTTCGGATGAGAGGAATTTCTAGATTGACTGGCATTTAGAAAACCCAGGATGAGATTCATCCCAGCAAGTTTTTACCATCTAAAAGTGGGACTCCTAGCTAAGCCAGTCACCTCAGCTTACCCAGAGTTGATGCCCCTCATATTTATTATCTATGTAAGAACAAAGTGAATTGTCCTCTGCCAGAGACTATTCTGTATTGGCCACAGGGAATTATATCAGCGCAATCAAATCTAATTTTTTACACTGGGAATTCAGGGTAGGATATTAAAGCAAATCCATATGTAGCTGTCAGTTAAAATACGCTGATACAATATCCTGATATGAAGTTCTCATCAAAACATTCCATAATATGGCACAGTTGTCTCATAGCAGCACCAACTGAGGGAGAAAACTGAATGCTGGCACATTTACTGATGAATTAGGCATTTAGTCTCTTTCTATTAAAAAAAAAACCAAAACAAAAACAACCAAACAAAAAAATCCAAAACAACACGAAAACAAAACCAAACAAATGAAACCCCAAACCTCAGTGTTTAAAATACAATTCCATAATGCCTGATCTACTTGAAATGAACACCCGTTAGCCAGAAGCATTCTAGAGAATGTTCTTCAATTCTGAAGAACAAGAGTTCAGCCCATTCAGCTGGACCCAAAAAGCCAGCACACCACCTTTTCTGTATTTTTCATGTACGACTTTTTGCCCAGAGCATGCGAATGCTGGAACTCAAGAATGCCCATTCTATTACGTGTTTCTAATTACATTGCTGCTTTTTTAACTCAGTTGCTATTATGTCATGGTCTCATTTTACCATTGCCAGCACTACAGCAGACCTGTTTCATCCCCACTGCACACAGAGCACCACAACTTTGGCACACCTGTCTTTACAACAACACGTTTAGCAAATTGTCAATAGTGGATTTTGTCACCACTCCAGCAGCAGTTAGCACTACGCTATTTTGGTACTGAATTGGAGGCATATCACTTAGTCTCCTGGTAGGCACTGGAGTATGACACCTCTGTTGCTGTTGACAGGAAGGTCTCAGAAGCAGGGAAATATGAGACCGGCTTCTTTAAGTGTCAGGAAAGTGTAGGGATTATAATGCTTTACTCCTCCTTGGAGTGAGGCTTTGGAGGAGGTATAAAGGGATTGGGTTCCTGCTACCAGCTAGAAGGCATCAGAGGCAGACTGCTGCTGACAGCTGGAAGAAACTGCTGTGTTCTTGGTGGTAGCAGAATTGGTGGTCTCAGAGAACAGTAAAGAGATGTACAGCTGCACCTCCACTAAGGATCCTGGGGTGTCCCTGTGGTGGCTGGCAGCACCACTTCTCTGGATAAGAATTTCCAGAAACAGTCCCAATGATTTTGTTTGGAAAAGCAGAAAAGGTCTGAAGTACAGATCTGCAGCAGTGCACCTGGAAACCCTAAGCCTTTTACATTGACTATATACTGCTTGAATTCAAATCTGCTCATACTGGCGTCAGGGAAACACGGTAACGACAGAAAAAGACAAAAAGTGTTCAAATACACTTTAGCTTAAGCATATAAAGGGTTCATATCTTTAGCCTCTAGTGTTCCACTTGACCAGCTGAAAATGTGGCTTGCATATTTTCCACTGACATGGAATACTGTCCTTGAAGTGGGCTCTGAAAAATGCATTGCTTCAAAATGCACTACAGTGGTAAAGGTGAGAAAGACTGCCCCCACTGCTCCTGTGTTTAGCTCCCAGAACACAGCAGTAAGCGGCCCTCCTCACAGGTAAAAATTTAAAATACATAAATGATATAAACACAGCTAATCACCAGCAATAACAACAAATCATCCAAAACAAAGTAGTGTGAAATGAATAGCACCAAGGATGTAAAGGCCCATACATCTGATCTATAAAATCAAAATCTGCAGTACCTAGGCTCAAAATAAAAATTCCAGTGTTAACTGAGTGACTGCAGTGCTGAGACTGCATCCTCATACTGAGCACAGTGTTTTTACAGAAAAGCTAACTGGAAGCTGTAGGAATGCAAAAGTACAAAAATAGATTATGTTCAGTGGCTACTGAGGAACATTCGCTTGAAGTCAGTTTATTCTCTGAAGTCAACAAGAATTTTGCTGTTGTTCTCAGTGGAAAAAAGTCCGGACGTTAACTGGAGACTGCACATCACTATTGAGCTTGGACTCCCAGAAACACAAAAATACTCCCTTAGCAGGGCAATTATTGCACATTTTACCACCAGAGAAAACTTAGAATAGGTAGTACTTGTCATAGTGTGTAAGGCACATGTGTTCTGGAGGTGAAGGGTAACTTCTGAAACTTCAGAAGGGTATACATACTTCTTTGCAGAATTGTTTCTATAAGTAGCTCCCCAACACACAACAGTATGCAACAGAAGACTTGATGCTACTGTCATCTGCTTGAACTACCAGACTCCAGAAAGAGCTGTGTTTGTTTTACTGAAGGCAGAATTTAGCCTGTTGTCATGAGGAGGTGTCCTGAGTTCAGCAGTAGCAGTCGTTTTTCTCCTTCTTAGTAGCTGGTGCAGTGCTGTATTTGGAGTTGAAAGTAGCTGCGTTGTCTGTTGCTTTGCCATCAGATCCAGAGACATCTTTTTCCTTTTGAAGGTGTTGGATAGTGTTGAACAGGGCTCTGTGAGAGTAGGCCAAGCCCCAGCACGTTGCCATGATTTGTCCCTCTCTGGTATGAGCAGGATGACAACACACCTCAGTTAAGTGTTTTGATGTGTACTTCCAGACATAACCTAAGCCTAAAGATAATGCAGCTGACAGGCTGACTGGCACAGACACAGTTTTTGCCATGTGGATTAGGAGTCATGGATACATTTTACCAGTTTGCAAACATGAAAGGCTACAGTTCAGTATCAAGTAAGAGAAAAAAAAGAACAAGTATCTCACAGCAAGAGCAATTTACTGGAATCCTTATCTACTGTTACTGCTGAATTGAATTCTAGACTTTCAGTTCTGTGTCCCAGAGGAATACTTGTCAAAATAATAACAGCTCTGTTTCTTTAATACTGGTACCTGAAGAGCCTTTGGGTCAAAATTACATTATTGAGATTAGCACCTTGACAACTTGATGTTGGCAATTACATATAGAAACAGTTGAAAATTCTTCAAATAGAAGTAGTGGTTCAGGAAAAAACACCAGACTTTTATAGCAAATTTGGTTCTTCAAAAAAAGTTATTACAATAAAAATAATACAATCCATGACAGAACATTCTATTTTAGGCCCGCAACAGTAACTAAAAATATTGCATAAGCAAGGTGCAGTCAAAATCTATAGGGACAAATTCTGCATTGCAGTACCAACTGGAAATCTTACTTTATCTACTGTGATCAGTAAAACTTTTTTTATTATTTCACATGTATGCGGATTTCATCTAGCAATCCCAACAGTGCATCACTTGACCTATAAAAAATAAGTTTAATAAAGAACAAATTATTCATGAACAATGTATGCTCTCTTTTCCATATTACGCCAATCAGCATGACCAAAATTTGCTGTTAACTACACCCAGTACTGATTGTGCTTCAAAGTTGGGTTTGTTTTTCGACAGTACTGGATCATTTCAGGATCAAGGTTTAACCAGCTGTTTTGAGGAGACTGTTCTACAGTCAGAGAAACTACTGCAGGAAACAGCTGTTCATGTCTTACGGCCATGAATGGTGAAGCTGTATTTCTCTCAAACCCCTTCAGGAGAGGAGTCACTGTAACACTGGGTACGGCCAAGCTCCGTTCCAGACATCGATCTGGACTACTGAGGACTGCATCTGTTTGACTTTTGACAAGTGGTTTTGTCTTCTCTTTCTTCTGACACATTAGCAAAACGCACACGGAAATGACAGCAGCAACAAGCAACACAGACACCAGGACCAGGGGGATAATGATGTACGAACGGTTGCTACTTTGACCTGCCTGATCTCTGAGACTCCTGGCATTACCCTGGGTTGTGGTCTTAGTCCCTGCAGATCCACTTGTTCCCACCGCCAGATTCAGCAATGGACCTTCCTCGTGTAGATTTCCCCAGTGATTCTGACCTAGCCACATGGTTGGTTCAGTCTTCTGTGGTGCTGCTGTAGGCTCTTCATTCTGAAAGGGGGCTGATCCCTTGTCCTTTGAGGTAGTGTGAATCTTTAAAGTGGTCATGCTGGTTATGGAAGGCACTTCAGTTGTAAAACCCTGCACAAGTCGGGAACTGTGTGGCACAATGGAATACTGAAAACAGCCAACAGCAGGCTGCACAGCATCTGCTCTAAGTATATATGTGAATGAGTCATTTAACAGATCAACACCTGTCATATTTGTATCAATGTCTAGAAGCACAACACCGCTATCAATGTCAGACTGGGTGAATGTCTGAATGTCTTCTAACACTACATCATTCACAAACCTTTTCTTCACAATCCTTCCATGAGATGGGGGCACTATCACTTCAAATCTAGGATTGCTATTTGTCAAATTAGCTAGCTCAGAAGCATCCAGGTCACTGCTTCTGAATTTATAAGCTGCTTGATTTGAAATCTGCATGTCAGATACAACTTGTACTAAAGGCTTCACTGTGATGTTCAGCACTTGTCCTGTTAGATTGCATTCTGTAGTGAAAAGCATAAACTCTAGTACTTCTTTGGATGCAGTGAGGTTTGTCAGGTGGTAACACAGCTTTCCTGAGTACAAATCTGCCTGCTCAAATTTAGTAACCTGTTCATTTCCAAGCATCAGGTGCCCGTATTTGAGCGGCTGAGTTATTTCATATATGATATTAGTGCTTTTTCCATTTGTGACAGCTGAAAGCTGAACATTAGTAATAGTGACAGATGTCTGGCCCTGTGGAAGTGCAACACTGGTCAGGTTGACCAGGACAAGAGTGATTGGTATGACTTCAAGACTGAACAGCTTGTATAAAGGGCGATGTTTACCATCAGTCACACTGAAATAAAACACCCCAGAAGATGAACTTCCATCCTGTACAAACCAAACTTTATCACTGTCAACATCAGCTTGTGTGAAATCATTTATAGAGACACTGAGATTGCTTTTCATTGCTAAATAACCATTATTGGGGTTATTAACAATGTTGTATTTGAGCTCAACTGGGGCATTATCTAGGTCTTCGACTTTCAGATTCTCTGACCCCAGCACTGCCACATCTCCCTGCAAGACTTTCAAGTGCAGCCTTTTAGTCTTCAGTTCTGGAGCTTGGTCATTCACTGGAACAACTGTGATATTAAATGTCTCTTCAAAAACTTCGTCATGGGGCTTTGTCACAGACTTGCTCTTTAGATTTAACCAAACAGCAAAAGTGAAATTGTCCTTAAGTGATTCAGAATTATCATGTATGTACACGATTCCAAATTTGTTCAGTATGTATTGGGAGAAGTTGGGTTTTTCTTTGGTAATGTTTCTTTCTCCAACAACTACCACACCATGTTGGGGTAAAGATACAACTTGATACCAGACTTCATATATGGAGCGATGCACCTTAGGTAGCTTAACCAATAGATTTGAAGCATCTAGATTTGTTCTGTTGATTAATACTCTACCTCCCTCCTGGACTGTGGCACCTAGCAGAAAGGTGAAGAGAATCTTAGAAATTGACTATTTTATAGTTGTAGTATTTCAGAAATTAGACATCAAACACTGATGATGCCCAGTAAAAATTCTCCTTCATGATATCCTTGATTTTGATATGTCATGGCTAAAAATACATTACCACTATTTTTAAAATACAGGCACATACACGAGACAAGATTTTCTGTTGATGCATACATTAAGAAATACTTATATTCCAAAAGCTTTTCACCCACCATATAGCAAAATGGAGAATATAGCAGCTGGAAGGATCAAATGCAGATACTTAATCTCATTTTTAAAGATGCAGTGATGCAGGTTTCCAAGCTACTGTCGACACTACACTCTACTAAAAAAGTATTTTAGTCATTTGTTACAGATGAGAAAGTGGCATTGTTTTTCCACATTTACTCATCAGAATCCTGACAGATCAAAACAAATTTGGAGCCCAAACCATACAGTGTCTTTACCTGTATTTGCCAGAAGACGACTGTTCCGATCATGCCTTGCAATTTCATATGAAATAACAATATGGAACACCTGGAGGTCCAGAGCCGATGGTGGAGAGGAGACAGTAAATGTGAAGAAATCTTCTGCACTCCAGCCAGCTGACTCACCATGTAAGTGCTCATACATGATCACACCTTCATCCACCTGTTTCAGGTGAAAGGAAGCCACAGATGTAAGAGGAGAGACACTTATAATACAGAAATGTAAGGACAGGAAAAAGAATATTTGGAACACTGTTCAAGAGAGCCCTTGTACCTTATATACCACAAAGTGTATACAGAATCATAAGAAAAAAACTTACAGTCAAGCCCAGTTGTTAACCCAGCACTGCCAAGCCCACCAATATACCATGTCCCTAGGTGCCACATCTACAAGTTTTAAAATACCTCCAGGGACGGTGACTCCACCCCTGGCAGCCTGGTCCAATGCTTGACAACACTTCTGGTGAAAAGTTTTTCCTCATAGCCAATCTAAACTTCCCCTGGAGCAACTTCTTGTCCTATTGCCTGCTACCTGGCAGAAGAGACACCTCACTACAACCTCCTTTCAGATAGAGAGTGATAAGGTCCCCCCTGAGCCTCCTTTTCTTCAGACTAAACACTCTCAGTTCCCTCAGCTGTTCCCCATCACACCTGCACTCCAGACCCTTCACCAGCTCCACTGACTTCTCTGGACCTGCTCCAGCACCTCAATGTCTCTCTTGTAGTGAGGGTCCCAGAACTGAACACAGGATTCGAGGGGCAGCCTCACCAGTGCCAAGAACAGGGGAGTGATCACTGCTGTGGTCCTGGTGGCCCCTCTATTCATGTTCATCTAGGTGTTGACCAACACCCCCAGGTCCTTTTCCGCCAAGCAGCTTTCCAGCCACTCTTACCCAAGCCTGTAGCCCTGCATGGGGTTGTTGTGGCCCAAGTGCAGGACCCAGCAGTTAGCCTTGTTAAATCTCCTACAATTTGCCTCAGCCCATTGATCAAGCCTGTATGTAACATACACTGAGATTACCACAAAATTCTCCTTAAGAGGGACCCTGTGTCACCAGAAAAGCTTACCTAAGGTAGGTGAAATGTTACTGTGCATGAATACTTACTAAAGTCCTCATGTGAAGAACAGAGATACAAAACATTCAAACTAGCAATGGCAAACAGGAGCTTAGCTGGACTGTACTTTTAATGAACTGGAGTTTCATATCTAGTTTTCTTCTTTGTAAGGATACCAGTGGATCTGAACTCATTGTCCTGAAAAAGCATATGAAAGACTGAAGGCTTGAAAAAGACTCTGATGCAAATATTTCATGATGAATAGGCAAACACAGTTGGTAAGAGACTATGGAAACCAGAAGGAGGTGCAACAACCATTGAAATACAATCTCGTTTATAACCCAGAGCTGATGAGATTATTTAGTGAAAAATTCCTGCATCACAGCAAGAAGGGGATTCCTAAGAGTCACAAATTAATCTGGTTTGTCCTATATCTGCCTTCACTGACCTTGCAAATCACCACACTCAAGAGAATCCAATCAATCCCAGCATGAGTGTCTAAGCTTCAAAGTACTGCAAAATGCTGTAGTCATTCTTCAGAGAAACACATATTTATATGAGATACAACCATTTACCTCTTTAGGCCCCAAACCAAAAGGCAGAATTTTCAGACTAGGATTCTCATTCCACACCTACACTCTAAGATCAATACCACGATACATAGAAACTGCAATCGGATTCCTAATAACCGCAAGACTAGAACTCTTACTAAATCTCATCCAGTAGATTCAGTGTCTGGTCTGCTTGATAATTCATTCACTGGCCTGCAGAGAAGACAGCTATACCTATTAGATCCCTGGCATCTTCCCAGGGAACTACTGACCTGGCTTTCATGTGTTAGTTTATAATGGCCAGAAAGATCCCTGTCTTAGATGGTGCTGATTCTAAGTTTACTATTCATAACAGGCTGCAAACACCCCGAAGGAACTCACTACCATGTTTTCCTATCACATATGCTTGAAAGGTGTGAAAAAAGAAAACACCCTCCCCACCCCCCACCTCCAACCTCAACCCCCCCCCACTATTACAGATGAAGCACTTTAGCAGTATAGAATCTGAGTTGTGACTACAGAGAGAGCTAATCCTGAAATTACTGCAACAGACCCCACTGAGATCACTAGAGAAACAGGGCTTTCAGGGTCGGTTTTCTCAGCTGACTCAAAACCATCCCATCTCATTGTCTAAAAAATTCAGACTGATGTGATAAAATCCTATACGCACATCTCCAGGTTTATACTTTCCCTACACTGATTTAATTCTTAATGGCTACTGTAGGACAAAACAAACAAAATTGACACTAAAATGACAAGCTGGTTCAGGATAACTTTTGAAAGCATATATCTAGGACTTCAAGCTGGAGAATGCTAATATCTGTAACAAGAACAGGAACAATACGCATTCTTTAAATCCAACAGTGTTTAGTATCAATCTTAATGAGCTGGGGGTGGGGGGGGAGGTGTCAGTAGCAGGACCATGCTAGTATCTGGGATAAGAAGAGAATGGGATTGGTAACGATTTCTGTGTTTACCTCTGCAATGATTTTAAATATAAAAAGAAACTGTGGCTTGCGTCAAGATGAAAATAATTTCAAGGTACCATAGAAAGTATTGGCAGAGAAAAAAAAAACAAACATCATGTTGAAAACTACTGTGTTACTTAAGTGGAAGGGAAGACACAGGGACTGTGAGAATGAAGACATTGGGCCCACTGTAGGAGAGGATCTGGTTTGAGACCATCTTAAGAACCTGAACGTGCACAAGTAAGTCTCACCTCTGTGCCTGGCAAAATCTTGGAACAGATTCTCCTGGAAGGCATGCTATGGCACATGAAAAACAACAAGGTGCTTGGTGACAGCCAGCATGGCTTCACTAAGGGGAAATCCTGCCTGACCAATTTGGTGGCCTCCTATGATGGGGCTACAGAATTGATGGACAAGGGTAAAGCAGTTGATGTCATCTACCTGGACTTGTGCAAAGTGTTCGACACTGCCCCACACAACATCCTTATCTCTAAATTGGAGAGACATCAATTTGATAGGTGGACCACTCGGTGGATGAAGAACTGGCTGGATGGCTGCATGCAAACAGTTGTGGTCAATGGCTCAATGTCCGGCTGGAGACCAGTAACGAGTGGTGTCCCTCAGGGATCAGTGTTGGGACCTGTCTTGTTTAACATCTTTGTCGGTGTCATGGACAGTGGGATTGAGTGCTCCCTCAGCAAGTTTGCCGACGACACCAAGCTGTGTGGTTCGGCTGATACCCTGGAGGGAAGGGATGCCATCCAGAGGGACCCTGACACGCTTGTGAGGTGGGATTATGCCAACTTTATGAAGTTTAACCTTCCCAAGTGCAAGGTCCTACACCTGGGTCAGAGCAATCCCAGGCACAGCTACAGACTGGGCAACGAAGAGATTCAGAGCAGCCCTGCAGAGAAGGACTTGGGGGTGTTGGTCGATGAGAAAATGAACATGAGCCGGCTTCAGTGTGCGCTCGCAGCCCAGAAAGCCAACCGTACCCTGGGCTGCATCAAAAGGAGCGTGACCAGCAGGTCGAAAGAGGTGATCCTACCCCTCTACTCTGCTCTTGTGAGACCTCACCTGGAGCATTGTGTGCAGTTCTGGTGTCCTCAACATAAAAAGGACATGGAACTGCTGGAACAAGTCCAGAGGAGGGCCACGAGGATGATCAGGGGACTGGAGCACCTCCTGTATGAAGATAGGCTGAGGAAGTTGGGGCTGTTCAGCCTGGAGAAGAGGAGGCTGTGTGGAGACCTCATAGCAGCCTTCCAGTACCTGAAGGGGGCCTATAGGGATGCTGGGGAGGGACTCTTCGTCAGGGACTGTAGTGACAGGACAAGGGGTAATGGGTTAAAACTTAAACAGGGGAAGTTTAGATTGGATTATAAGGAGGAAATTCTTTCCTGTGAGGGTGGTGAGGCACTGTAATGGGTTGCCCAGGGAGGTTGTGAGTGCTCCATCCCTGGCAGTGTTCAAGGCCAGGTTAGATGAAGCCTTGTGTGGGATGGTTTAGTGTGAGGTGTCCCTGCCTATGGCAGGGGGTTGGAACTAGATGATCTTGAGGTCCTTTCCAACCCGAACTATTCTATGATTCTAAGTTTGTTTAATGCAGAATTAATTTTCTTACATTGACTGAACTACCACCGTTCGTGAAAATACTTCTTGGAATGCAACAGTGATTTCAATTATAGTGTTTTTTTGGCAATGAAGCAATAAGCCACAAGGCACAGGGAAGAGCTCAGATTCATAGCAAAATTGACAACCACCTTTATAAGCTAGCTGCATAGTACTTTTCAGAACTGAAATTTCAAGTTCTGCAACACAGAATTAAGTCAATGAAAATCCAAAGAACTGGTATTTTCAATTCAAATCAGATTTACAAGCTTCTTATTAGCAAAAAGAAATTTAATGTCTTATTCTCCATTACATAGAGAATATGTTTGCAAGATCAATGTCATTTTGCTTCATGTGCCAACAACACACTAAATAGTGAAAGCTTTATTTAGGATCTCTTTTCTCTCCCACATACCTCATTCTGTACCAGAATAAACAGCATGCTGGTTAGGATACGTTAATTCTACCTGCAGTAAGTCACTTAGCTCTACTTTGTCTGAAGTAAAAATGGCCAGTATAAAAACCCTCTGTCAGAGAAGAAAAGCATGCACATTATTACAGCTCAAATCCTTACACAATTTACAAAGCTCAAAGGAAATTTAGGTCTACATTAGTAAGAACTAAAGCCATAGAGAGTAAGTGGTATGTTCTGACATGGCACTATCTTTTAAACATACGTAAAGACCATACCCATAAGCAAAAACTGTATAATTCCAGAACCTTAGCTGAAAGACTTTCTATCTGATGCGCTTACTGTTTCACCTATTGCTCGTAAAAATCACAGATTTTAGGAACAGAAGGGAACATTGTCATCCTACAGTTCATCTCCATCAAAACATAAGAGAAAACTTGGCAACTATTGCAACAAGAGCAGTATCATAATGGGATTACAACACTTTTACAATGGGATTACAACATTCTGTGTTCGCCTTGATTTATAATGTTCAAGCGGAGATTCATTTCACCACAGTCCTTGATCAGGTTGTTTCAAAGTCTGATGGTAACTGATAAGAATGTCAACCTTTATTCCAGGTATTGTTGGTTAAGTTTCATTTCTGGCCAATAGATTTTCTCATTCCTTCATATATATTAATCAAATAGCCACTTTTAAAATCTGTAAATGTAAGTTAAAACCAAATTATCTCTTAATTTTTCCTGATACTGAACTCCTTTTATCTCTACCACTCAGATTTTCTGATAATAACTTACTGCATGCAAAGCTCACAGTTATATTCAGATTCTGCACACAGACAGAAGTAATTTCAGTTGCAAAAGAATGTTCTCCATCAAGTTACGTGAGCTGCCACGTTTCAGTCATTCAAGTATGAGTCCCTGTATTATAGCTAAGATTCTTTAAACACTTTATATCACAGCCAATCAAGTCAATAAAAGTCCTCTTGGGGACACCCATGAGGACTGTGCACAGCTGAAATTAATCTCCTACTTGGACTTTTCATAGATCAAAAGGCTACTCCTTCTGCCAAAAACTAAAGGCTTCCAACCTCGGACTGCTGGTTAATGGCACCAGAACAGCTTTTTTTGAAAAATACTGTTACAAGCAAAACAGTGGAAATTGCCAAGACCCTGCTAGTATCCAAGTGGAAGGGAAAAAGGGCTCCTCCTGTGTTAATTACTAGATGCCAGATATTTAATGACATAGCAAATCTGGGTGATTGCACTGATGGGTCACATATGCCTGGTTATTTAACAGATAGAAATGGATCAGACAAAGAACAAGCAACTGAGATGCCCTTTGAAGTAACAATCTACCCCTGAACCTGGTATTGTAAAGTAAATGCTTACCATAGACTGTGTAAAACTGAGGATTTCCTGAGTAGTATTATCAGAATTTACTCTGATCAGCCTTCCAAGTTTTGGGGAAGTTACAATCATAAAAGTTATAGTTCTGTTTCCTGCATTGGTCACATCACTGGTTACAGCTTTCAGATCATGTCGTGAAATAGGCTTCCTGGAACCTAAAAAATGTCAATTATAAGTAACACAGATTTGAAAGAGCAAAGGGCCCCAAAGGGCAAGTTTTGTATGCATGTCTCACCCTCTCATCTAGCTATTCTACTCAGCATTTTAGTAATGTTTTATAAGATTAGCAGGTTTACCCTTTTTATAGTTACCTTCTACTTACAACTTTTCTACGGCTTTTTCAATCAAAAAGTCCATCACTGGGATGTACCTTGGTTTTACAATAAATGAAGAAACTGCAGTTCTTTTCAGCGCATATAATTGCTAAACACTAACTTCTGCAAAAACAACCCAAAGTACAGAATATAGCATGCATAAGAATCCCTGTTCCTAAATTACAGGTCTAGAACTGAATTAAAACTCCAGTCACCACTGTTTCTGGTAATCGCAGCTGCCTGCAGAAGGCAGGGTGATTTGGCTGGGAAAAGCCTCAACACAGCAAACTTTCTAGTGAACACACAAACCACAGTCGATTATTACTGGCAGCTTGAACCACGCTTTATCGATATGAAATAAGATTTTCATTAAATGAAATTAAAACATAAATACTGAATTAAACACATTAGGAAGAACATCACATCACAGAAATAATGACCTGAACTAAAATAATGTATTATTAAGATGGATGGAGACTGAGGGATAACAAAATTCTTTTCATACATAGCACCACACTAAACAGTACATTCTGGTATAAATATTATAAAGATCATAAAGAGCTTTCTGGCATTTAGTCAAACAAAATAAATGTTGATATAGCTGACAAAACCAAACCTACTACTTCCTTAACAAAAACAACAGCAACAACACAAAAAAAAAAACCAACAAACGAACAAACAAAAAAGTATGTTCATTTCTCTTCTTTTTGATGCACTGTTTCATGGTACATGTTCAATGATACTTTTGGAGGAGCAATAGATTCCCATAATCCTATTCCCCCTGCTTCCACTTCTGTGTCCATTTTTACATTTTCTTTTTTTCTTGAGCTAGAAGCTTTTATAGGTACTAATACATAATTTCAGATGCTAGTAGTACATACCCTAGAAGTCTGAATTATCAATCCATCTTCAATAAAGCATAATGTTTACACAAGAATAACATAAAATAACATTTTCCTCCTAAAATAATCAGAAGAAAAAAAACAGAAAGCAAACCGAAGAATGGTGATGTTCTGCAAGCCTTTAGTAACATCAGGATTCTGACTGTTTGCATGCACTTGTGCCCTGGTTCAAATCACATCTGCTTTGAAATAGAGTTGTTATAATGAAATGAGATGTTTTGGCTCTGCCTGTTTTCCCCTTTTTACCTTCCTATGCGTCTCTTTGTCTATACTGCTTTGAAAAGTAAAGCAGTCACGCAGGTCTAAAAAAATTCTTCCGCACTGTATCTAATTTCAAGGAGTCTCCCTCCTCTTCCTCTCTCTTCCCTTTTTTGCATGACAGGCAGAGAGGGAAGCATGACCTTGTGTTGTGCGTATAGCAGATGTGATCAGGAATGTACAACTGAGAGCAACAGTTAATCAGACCACGTGCATCTGCAAACACAGTTATTTCTCAATAACCTCCTACTTACACAAATAGGGCCTCAATGGCCTTAACAAAGTAAGACAGAACAACTCTCAAACATGGTCACACTGCACTGATGGAAGTTACCACTCCAGTTTTTCATAACAGCACCAGGTTACCATACCACCACCATTACAGTGCAGATGTCACTCGCTACCCAAGATGAAATATAGTCTAGGGCCACAGACAATAAAGTCTCTCAAGCTTTTCTGCAAAAATGAGAGCCTCTGCCAAACTCAACCTGCTCCTTCACCCACTTCTGTCCTGAGACTTAAGAACCTTTTCCAGCACCTGGAGTAGTTCTGCTGTGCTCTGACACCTCAACAGAGAGAGAGTCAACAGACTGGGTGAAGGAAAGGGAAGTGAGAACATTGTCTCCTTGTTCCCAAACATGGAAGCACAGAGGCTGTAAAAGCAACCCAACACAAACACAGGGAAAATGAACAGAGATGGGGAGGAAGACACACAACAAGGATGGGTGATGCACAGTAGGGCCAAACTAATCCAGACAAGTAAAAGACGACAGCACAAGGCCATCACTGGTACCAAACAATTTTGGTACCCATTTTTAATTGCCTACATTTAAGACTTGGAAAGTGCTTTGTAATGACCATTCTGCCTATTACTCCTAAACAGTTATGAATCATCTCATCTATGGACTGCTCAGACAGCTTTGCTTACGAATACCTACAAGTAAGGCCGTCTTTCCTTCCAGTTCATTCTTTCCTTTAGCAATTGCTTCCTTGAAGAAAGCAAACCCTCACATTTTAGATATCTAGCATACATGAGAAGAAAATAATCTATCTAGCAGTCAGTCTTCTGAGCACACCAAATAAAACAAGCTCCTGTTAAACAGAAAAAAAATCTGTGAATTATATGAACAAATAAATCCAACACAAAGGAAGACAGCAGTACATGCTCTTATAAAATCGCAGAACAATATACTTGAGAGAACACCCAGTCATGAAGACATGCAGCTTCTTCATGGTATTTTCAATTTTTACTTCCCTAGAGAGACAATTCTTCAAGTTGTCTCAAAATTAACTTTTCCTGCAGTGCTATAAAATATAACAGGACACTGGCTATTGTTTTTCTGTGTATTAACCATTTGGTAGCATCATTACTGTAATAGTCATTTCATGATCAGCAAGTACAGCTGAAGCCCATACACCTCCAGAACATCTTTAGAAAGTATCATAAAGCAAACACATGAAAAAGCTAAAAATACTTTTTAACATCAAAAAGGAGTTTTGCTAACTCAAAGTAAGCAAGAATTCAGGAAAAACTGTGGGCTTAGATGAACACAGCTTGCAGTGCTGAAAGAAATACTGTACTTTGCAAATGGGAGAACAGATTGATAGCCTAGAGTCTTTGCATTCTATGGAAGTATCAGGTATAATTTTCTTACAATTATTTTTAGCTAAAATAGAATTTCCATAAATCCCTGTGCCTGAGGCAACCTTACACACCAAATCACAGATTAATAAGCTTTTTAAGTGGATTTATGGGAATCCCATTTATGTTGACTGAATTAGAAGATCATGCTGCTACAATCTCATTTTTTGTTGCCTGTGTTTAAGTAGCTTCTGCTGCAAGCCTGTGTTTATGCAGCTTATACCCAGGAAGCTTAAGAAACTAAAGTGTTCCTCTTCTGTATCAAATCAGTAACTCAAGGTATAGTTTAATACCTGTAAAGCTTTACGAATTCTCAGTCTCTCTCTGTCTGTACAGATGTTCAGAGCAAAAAAGGAAGGTAGCACACATTAAAGTGTAATGCAAGACACTGCTGAGAGAAGACTAATCTTCATTTTAACTTTAGTCCTGCAATTAATGTTAGATTACTAACTCAGTGAGGGATTACTCCTGCCAATGCAAAGTAGTAAATGGCTCTGGTGAGACTCTCTTAACACACAACTCCTGCATGGTAGGATTTCACCAAAAAAATACTCAGCTGTTGAACCAACCAGTACAAATGCACAAATATGAATCAAAGTCTTCAGTCCTCCTGATTAATCAGTGACTCAGTGCTGCTGTCTATAAGTCAGCTCAAACAGTAAGAAAGCGAATTAGCAATCTGGCAAGTTTATGTTTGCTGTTCACAATCCTATGGACACAAGCTTCACTCTGCTTTTACCAGGCAAAATACAACCAGCTAAGACACCTCTAAATATATGGATAAAATACCGACCTTTAAACAAATTAAGAAGGGGAAATGTTGAGAGCTTAGGAGAACAGCATAGTTGTCACTCTGCACTTATATATTTCACTGCCAATTTCCATGACTCCAAGCACATTAAAGATTATAAAACAATAAAGCAATACATTGTTTGAGAAAACACAAATGTTCTTTTAAAACGCAGACAGATATTCCAAGGTACAGTTTTCTATAGTTTACCCAGATAGCTATCTGAAAAACATATACATGTTTGTACATATGCAACTTTTTCAAGTGTATGAAATCACAATAATCTTTAAAAACATACCTGGGAAGACTCCAAGTCCTTTGTTCACTTCAAGGGTAATGACTAGTGTCTGAGCTGTTATGCTAAAAATCTGGCGGGGTGCAAAGTTCAAACCATCTGTCACCTGAAAGTTGAAGCCTCCAGACATTGCTCCTGTAGAAAACAAAAATGTAAATTTATTCTTTTATTATTCTGTCATCCAAAACATGCAAGCATACATGGGACCTCTTTTGCTCTTGGCTACAGTGAAATATATCCAAAGTTATACTGAAGCAGTTTTTTACTAGTACCTTTATATCTTAATTAGAATAAATTTATAATGCAGAAAGAAGAACTTTTCAAAGAACTACTATTGGCTATTTTTTACACTGAAGGCCAGATATCCCCTAGATGTAAATCAGCAGAGTGCCCTTTTCTTTCTTTCTTCACTGACCACAGTGGAGCTGAAACCAAGTTAAACTTGGGGAGACAGTGACTCCCAGACTGCCTACTCCTTTCTGTCTTAGGAGGGATCAAAGCACTTAATAAGTCACATTTTGGCAAGGAATCTGGGGACAAAAACAACTAGAAAGTTCTTTCATTTAGATTTACATTTTAAGGACTGAACAACTACCAGGTTATTTCCTTGGTCTCTTTACTCTGCTTCATCTTTGCTGAAGAGCCTATGTTGTCACAGCTTAAACTATTTCAGAGGTTATGTGTACTCATAATAAATGCACATCTTTTTCTTTAATCTTTGGACCTGTATATACTTTGGCACAAGCAATAGCAAAATACCTCCAGGAGTCTGAGTGGATTCCTGTAAAAATACACGTTTCAGAACTGACTTGTTGCTTTAAGTAGAAGCTCCCCAGATTGTATAATTAGGTAAAAAGAGGGAAAGAAAAATAAAAACATTAACTGCTGCAGTTATCATTGCTCATCTACTTGGTTTGCTGAACTTAGCCATGAGATACTGCTCCATGAATATACATCCTGAATGTGACAGAGTGTCATGCATTTTCACATAAAGATCAGTACTGCTTGCTGAACTACAAATTAGCATACCAGAAGGATCAAATGTGGGTTCTGAGATTATAGTTAACAATTCCCCTAGGCAATGCTCTTATAACCAGCCAGGCGCAAAAGCAGTTCTGCAAGATCAGATCATATTGTTTTTATTTTAAATGTTTTTATTCTCTGATGTTCTCTCTTCATAAAAATGCACAAGTAGTTGCACATTTAAAAAAGGCATTGAGGACTCTACTATTTGCTTCAGGTTGCAGAAAAAAGGCTTACCTAGCCTCACTTGTTTTTTTGGCTAATACAGCTCAACTGCCCAACTCACATATTGTGTCACTGGCAGTCAGAAATAAAACTAAATCCTGAAGTGCTGCTTGGGTGAAGCATGTATTACTTTATCACAACTGATTTTTAAAGGCATAACTAATCAGATGTGATAAAAAGGACACCAGAAAGAAGACTGTACTGCACTGAAAAGACACTGAGAATTCAGAACCAGCAAGAGTTCAGTACTGCCCCAAGGAAAAAAAACACAGGGTTTAACAGCAGACCCCACACTGTGTCAGCAGGATAAGAGCACCCTGGAGTAGAGCAGGGGTGGAAAAGAGAAAGAATTCTCATACTGAAAGAGGAATACAGGACCAGAAAGCTATGTTCTGGTTCTGCCTTTATGCTGGTGACAGAAAAATCAGGGATTATAGAGAAAGCACAAAATTTAAGCGGAAAACATGAGAACAAAGAAGGATATCTGCAAGTCACAGCACAGAATAAGGAGCACAATGTAACTTGCAAGAGTGAGCAAAGATGAAGGGAAAATTTTATGAGGTCGAACATTAGAGGCATAAAAGCAAAGTTCAGTAGTACTTTTTCTAGTAGTACAAAAGACCCTGAGTCACTGCCAAGTACAGATGTAAAAGACCCATGGTGTCATGGGGAACAGCCAGGGGAAAAGCTGCCTCAGCCAAGAAGATGTTGCTCTTCCCCCTGGGAAGGGCTAGAGTGAGTAGGAAGAGTAGGTACCAGGCTGTTGAAACCATGAAGTGGGGTTTCCTCCCAGGAGAAGCCAAAGAATCTAGCACACACCAGAAGACTGAAGATCAGGGACAGAGCAGCTGAAAAGAGGAAGAGAAAAGGGGTAAAAAGCTGAATGACAGCAATCAGATAAGCAAACCCCCCTGGACAAGGCTGGGAGCAGTAACGTTAGAGTACTAAGAAACTTCTACCAACAGTCCAACATGAAAAAGGAAAGAAAATCACAGACTGAGAAAGGAAAAGAAGCAAAACGTCCAAAGCACTTTCTGAAACACTGGAAGCAATGAGGCTGGGCAGATGGCAGCTCAGAGCAGCTGTAAGAGGTGACACGTCACCTGCGCAATTTTACATTTCAAATTTACAACACAACCCACACTCCCACTCACTGGAAAATTAAAACTGCTGTTCTTTTTGCTTTTATTAATCAAGATTTACTTCTTAAAACTGCAGATGTGCATTTTCCCATTCTAGAACATAGAGTGGATTCATTTCCTCACACTGAGACTACAACCATAGGAGTTTTTACATGTCAAAGTCTCCCTCAGAACAATTTAGACAGCTTGGATCACTTTTGCCATGCCCTTAACCTTTTATTTCCTAACCAAATTATTTGAGCAGTATACTTAGAGCTCACTAGCAGCTGCTTGTAAAACAATTTCAGCAACACATATGCACTCTGCAAGACAGAGCATGGGATGTCGGAGAAGTTCAACCCGCAACAAAACCTCATGAATACACAGCACAGACCTAGAGTGACTCTTGCACCCAAAGGAGCACTGGAAACAATTCCAGCCTTTCTGAGGGCTAGGAAGAGAGTACCTCTTGCACCTTCTTCCCCAAAACTGGTTTATTGCTTCATTAGCACCTCCCTTCTTCTTTCAGCTGAGGTAAGATGATAGTGGAGTTGGCTATAGCTACTTTTCCCCTCTTCCTCTGGCTGTAACCCTGCTAGGCTGTTCATTCCTGTGGCTTCCTAGCACTGCCACTTTATTTTTATTCCCCAAACATTCTCTCTGTAGCAGCAGCACGAACAACCTGATCTCTAGCTCTGCCCACTGGCAGAAAGGAGCCAATCATTAAATCTAAATTCCTTCACAGTCTGAAAGGGAGGTTGACATCACCTAGATGAACCATAACTTCATTGCCCAGAGCTGTTCAGGAACACAACTAGGCTGTGACAGGTATCCGAAACACCGCTGGTGCATGTGTAGCTCTGCACTGTAGCAAGCCACAAAGGTTCCAGGAGATTTTCAATGACAAAGGTCAAAAAAATGGATTTCCTATCTGTGAAAGCTGCATGACAATGCTCCTCTCTGCAAACCTGCATTCAGAAAGAAGGCTGCTACCAAGAGAACCACTAATACACCAGGCTTTCTTGGTAAGCACACATTAAAGTAGCCACCAGACCCCTTCCTGTTTAGTTTGTGAGACCATGTATCACATAACCGGTGCTTTGAGATTTTTGTGACATTACAAGGAGATCTTCAAAGGATTATAAATGTATGGAATAGGAGCAGTATTTTGGTAACAGAGGTGGTACTTTTGAAACCACATACCATTGTGTACAAACACCAGCTGCCCTTCAATTATATGAGCCTGGGTAAAACTAAGGATGCTCTTGTTCGGAGAAGACTTCAGAGCCAAGTGCCCATTGCTAGGTGGAGTAATGGAATATACGAGTTCTGCTGGTGAGGAGTCCTTGTCTTCTGCACAGAGGTCATCAATAGTTATTTCTGTGACTGAACCCACCCAGACCTAGAAAAGAAAAAAAAAAAAAAAACAATAGTAATAAACAAAATGAATACAAAATGAAATCAGAGGGAGAAAAAAGTCCTCAAAGAAAACAATAAGTATTTCTGCTGCGCAACATTAGCAGCTATGACGTGTTTCTCCTGACTCTCTCCTCATGGATTGAAACAGTTAATGTTGGCAAATGGTTTTCAAAATACAAGACCATGAAATAATACAAGCAAACACATCCTGCACCAGTTTGAGTTTTACTTAGCTTCAGTATGAGTGCTCTATTTGTCAGGCACTATCCAAACTCTTACAAACATAACAGAATTCTATTATGACAACTGAGTCAAAGGAGCAACTTTCCAACACATACACATGAATATTAGTGTTATGTACTTCACAGCACGCTCTACTTTCACCAGCAGAAAAGAAAAAACAGCCTAGGGACAGCACAATCTCTAATACAAATGAATACAAATGAAACACTTCTCTAGCTGCCTTATTTCCTTCTAACAACACATGCTGAAGACCCTTTCTCAGTGCACCAAACAACCTACAGAGGTGCTTAGTCCAGTGGAAGATGACAGAATCAACACCTCCAAAAGCTACTTAGCACTTTGCAAGGTCATGATTTTTTTTTTTATTTATTTTAGTCTAAGATATGCACAAACTGCAAAACCCCTTCTTTCAAGCAGGGACCGCTGTCTGAGCTTCATCCCTATCTTGCTGGATAATTTCTTGTTTGGAAACAATATGCAACAGCCCATTTTACTCTTCATCTTTGCTGGTTTTAGTTGGAATCACTGAGAAAAGTACTAACAACAATACATGTTTATCTCAACATGAAATGAAACCCCTAAACATCCATTCCATCAATGCCAATGCTTTCTATGCTGAGTTTATACTGCAGTGTACAATCTTAAGCGCCTGAGCTTTTAAAAATCTCAGCTGGCGCTTCAAAACGCATACTGCATCGTCCCTTCCTGTCTTCATAGGGTCTCAGTACACTTCAAAAATATCTGGTAGTAACATCACACCAAATGGTTGAAGAGGAAGTGTGATCTTTGTAAAAGGGCATTTTTACCTCTGCTAAAACTAAAAATGAGCAATCACAGATTTTTCCTTAAGTATTAACTTTACTTTTTAATAAAAACCATGGAATAAAACCTTTCAAAGCCACTGGGATTTTTGCCACAACGCTTCAACAGAGGAAAGATTTCAGACTACACGGTATCACAAAATATGTGCCATGGAAAAAGCAACATTGAAATGAAATGATACGCATTTTCTGGTTAGAAAAAAGGCTTGAAAAAGAATTTGTATTACAATTTATAATAGAAGTCTTGCAAACAGGAAATAACTATTTCCTCCCTTTAATATGTATTTCTCTGTAATGTAATTACTACTGAAGTCTCATTAAAGATGCTACCTATGACCACAAAGGATGATAACTAATAGGAAAGGCTGACTTACTGAGTGGCACCAAATAAGCTCATCAGTGTCACTGGTTGTGTACTGAGACCCTTTAAGTCGTCTCTATAGAACTTGATTTAGATTATTCTGAACAGAAAATAAAAGGTCAGGTAGAGGATATGCAAAAAACATAAGAAAGGACTATGTAAACATGTTATTACAAATGACTCACTGAGTTTTGAAATATTTTCTCATCCTAGAGGAAAAAATTAGCTTTTTTTCTAGGACAGTGTTTATTTCTATTGTTCCAGCATACTAACACACAATGCTTTTTAAAGCACTGTACATGCCTTGCAACATGATCCTTGAGGACTGAAAGGAGACCCAAGAGCTGAAAAGGGCTACAGGAAGTGGACACCCAGAATACTGCAGTTGCTGTACAAGTGTCTTATTTTCTACATCTGGGATCAAGTCCTCCTTTAAAACCACCATGAAAACTGTATCCAAACTTCCAGGATGTACCATTTCACTAATTCTGCATGTTCCACAGCATGGTCAAAAAAAAAAAACTCACGACCCTGCTCAATGGAAAACAGTCCATTCCGTTCTACTTAGAGCATTCAGCTCATCAGTATCTCCTTGCATGCTATGCATCCTAACAGACACTCTACATTCACGGCCATTTTAATACTCTGGTAAGTGAGTGATATAAACAACAACAAAAAATCAGCGTTTCAATTTGCTGGATTTTTTACAATCTAATTCTAGGAAAATACAGCCCTCTTGTGGCAAAGGGAGGATACAGTCATTTCACAGCATCCTTACCCATATATTTAAACACATATATAAATGCAGCAAATAATGCCAGACAGTGATTTTCTTAAAAAGATCCCATCTCCCTTCCCCATTCCCACCCCAGAAAAAAAAAAGAAATCGTCACAGAACCTCTGGAAATTTTAGGAAATTACACTTTAAATGCTCTATGGTTCTAAAGAAATATATCCCTCAGGCACATCTATTCTAATGGAAAGGCTAAAAACTTCACTTTCAGTTCTTAAAACAAGAAAAACCTCCCAAAATGGTTCATTGTTTGTCCTCCTGCACCTCCCCCTATGGTCTTCAGAACAACAGACAAGGTTGTTTGAATGGATGTTACAGATGTCTCATAAATGAGATTTCTCAACAGCAGATGCCATACGCTAACCGTATATCAACTGTTCAGCAGTTCTTTCTAACTCTTTATATTGGGACCTGCAAAATTTCTGAGGTGCTAAACTTCAGTCGACTCAAATGGTCCTACTGGACCTCATGTAAACCTTCGTACATTTTGTACAACCTGTCAAAAGACATAAAAGAGCTACTGCCGTTTTAAAAGCAACGCACCAACATTTGCCACTAGCAATGTCCTGGAAGAGCACAGGCTGTTTGGGCGCCAGCTAGTAGCACCCTGCTCAGGAATGCCTAGCTCATCTAAATATTTAGCAGGACCAAGAGAAAACCATTTTCTCCCATCTACTTGGGGTGTGCAAGTTTGCTTTGAAGAAGGATCATCTCAGTGTATTCCTCCCAGTATACAATCGCCAGCTTTGTTACAATCTGCACGTGAATCCAACATTCACACACATATTAGTACCCACTCATGCAAAAAATAAAGGTTATTTCTTAGCAATAGCTTATGCATGACCAGCAAAACCACAGACACAAAAGCAGCATCCCAATTCTTGGTATGAAAACTGCCTCCCCAGCAGAGAGGGCCAACTTCGGCTAGGTTAAGCTCTGTTACCACTGTTCCTGGGAAGACCAGACATAGATATTTTTAGAAAAATCCATATGCTGCACTGCAGAGCACTGCAAGGCCTCAATTCTGTTAATAGACTACAGTTCAATGCCAGCAATGCACCAGAAGGGAGACACAGAAAAATTTCTGACTGGACACATGCCTCATCTGTGACTAGACAAACATTACTGCCTGCTGTGCTGACGTCTGTAGAGTAACACTGTAAATACTTTAAATAAAGTTTTTACTCAGTACCACCCAAATGCTTGTCAAGTGAGTCTGCCCTTCTGCCAACACTCTGCTCAGGGCAGGGTATCTTGTGTCACAGAGACCTGCAGATCATCACAGATCACCTACCTTCACTGTGAAGCTACACAATGCTACCACTACCGCTGTTCAAACATTATGTCTTTCCTCATGTGAAAAGCCTGAATACACAACACAAGGTTATAATTACTTTTGCAGTAACCCATTCTCCCATTGCCACACACAACTAAGTATGTGAAATTAAATGTATGTTTCAGGTATCACCACTGTGTAAACTGTATCATACAGCACTGTGGACAATAAACGTGGATGTAGCCTCAGAGTACCCTGCTTAGCTTCTTTTAAACTTATTCCTAAGTATCTTTGTCTTGATGCCTCCCAGCTGGTTTACTGTGACCACAGGTTTATTATATATCCATTTAAATCTACTTTTCAATTATCTAATTTGTTTTTACTCATCAGATCTCAGACTGGAATCCTTTACACACAGGGGCTTTTTAGTTTACATGGGCAGTAAGTCCGTAATAGATTGGTTCTGGTTACTGAGTGCTATTGCAACACAAACAAATAACAGTCCTATAAATAAATCAATAAATAAACCCAACAAAGCACAGAAACCAAAGTGACAGAATTTTTTTTTTTTTTGAAGACTGAAACATTACAAAGCCAGTTATGGTTATTAGGAGGCAAAGGTAGCATCAGTCAACAATTTTAAAATCTTCTTCACGAATTTGGGTGGAACAGAGTTAGAAACGTTCCTTTTTTAGCTCACAGTATTACACAGTAACAGCTTCAGTGTCTGCACTAATATTTTGATGATTTCTAACAACCCAGATTTTCACAGATTTAAGGTATTATCCTTATCAGGATTTTTTAAAGACAGAAACATTCCTGTTTTGTAACACAAATGCCCCACACGTAGTCTATTCCCTAATGAAGCACCAGTGAGAATGCCGCTCTCATCTGTCGTGCTGCCCCCACTGGAGATCCGGAGAAGAGCAGGCAGCAGAATGCACTTCAACAGGTCTGACCGTTCGGTACACTTAAGGACAAGAGGCAGAGTCTGAAGGCTCTTCAAGTTCAACAGTGAGATGTTTGCACCCTCACCATCATTAATCTTGGCACTTTTCAAAGCTACACTGTTCACCAACAGTCCTCAAGACGTCCTAGCAAATGACACCAAAACACAACAGTGATCCAGGTGCAAGACATCCTACTCCACAAGCCCTAACTCAGTCCCAAGAGACTTCATGTATCTTTTAGATTAAAGGAAAGCTCAGTCAGCCCCCTAGATAAACTTGACTTGTTCTTCATGATGACGAGAATCTCCATAAATACACACTACCCATGGACTTCCTTCCTTCATTAACAGTAATTTATTCAAATTCCAGAATCACCACTTATTATATAGACTATTCCACCATGTACAAACCTAATGCTGTGCTAATGAAGGTGTATTAAATGGTATGAGGTTCAATATAATTTTAACATTTCAAAATTTTGACAAACATACCCGAAGAATTCTGTTAACTTTTATAACAGGAGCTTCATCATTTACTGCAGTAACTGTTACAAAAACAGTTTTGGGCAAGCTTTGTTTCCATAATTCTGTGTTATTCACTATCACAGTAAAACTGTCCATCAGTTCTTCACTGTCATCATGAACATAGTAGATTAATTCTTGTTCCACCTGGAAAATATAACAACCTGAAAAATTAAAGATACTAAAACATCATCTGTCCATTCTTCTAGCCAGAATATCTTAACTTGCCAGTCTCGGCATTTCCCCTTCCTCCTCAAGGGAAAATGGAAAATCCAATCCCCCTATACTTACCACAATGTTTCCTGGACCCTATAAACTGAACATAGTATTAAATGGTGACTTATGATAAGAATTTTTGCTTCTTAGAGCTAAAAGACTGAAAATTAGCTTATCATGCATATACTGGCTCTCTGTGAGTGGAACCATGACCTGAAGTTTTTTTTTCCCCACTTTCCTCCTTGTTCAATCCACACACCATTTTCTCTTTTTGAAATGTACCCACAATCTGTCTTCGATTTCCAGAGTATCAGCTCTGCCTGAGTATGAGTGGCCATGAGTATACTGTGATTACAGCACACTAGTCTGGTGACCAGTGGCAGCTTACCCCAGCAATGCACCCTCCCCTCCCCACCCCAAATGACCAGCTAACTGCAGAAAGATCTTTGATACAAGGCCAGAATAAAGTTCAAACTCATGCATCTCACCACCTCCCACCAAATCATCCCACAGCTTTTAGCAATACAAGATTTCATCATGACTACAACAGAGCAGATCTAAACACATTACCTGTTTTCTGGTAAATGTGGTTAACTTTGTTCCAGGAACACGAGAGTTTTCGACATACCCATGTTTTGGCTGCTCAATTAAAACAAATTCACAGCTGAGTCCAACAAAGTGTCTACTAGAAATTTTTAGATAGTCTTCCACCAGGGCTTTAGAGCCCCCTTCAATCACAGTGAAGTTCTGTACCTCCAGTGGAATCGTTCTGGGGATGATGTCTACGGAGACCTCTATTCCATTCACTGTTCGGACACCGTTAGTCACATCCAGAGAAAAATGGTCATCTAGTTGGTCAGGAACTGTCTGCACATATTGTACTTTGCCCTCATCAACATCTTGCTGTGTGAAGCTCAAAACCGGCCTTTGGTCAGTACTGAGATAACTTTCTTCTGAGGAAAACTTCCGAATGTATCCATGCACTGGAAACTGTCTTACTGTGAACACAATCTCAGATGGAGAACTGTTTTCATGAACAACCTTAAATTTAAAAACACACCCCAAAATTACTTAAACAGAAACAAGAGAAATTCTATAATTCTCTTCTGATTTTTTTACTCTCAACCCTGGCATTGTCCTTCTAATTAACTGGTATTCCTTATTTGGGTTACATGGTTCTTAATACTTCAAGTAGACGTGTTAAAAAAGATGGCATGGGAGTGTTTTGAAAAGGAACTGCTAACCAACAGCCTCAGAACCCGGGCCTGAAACAGGGATTTCAGCTACACAGTAATGTGCTGCCAGAGCCCCCTTGCGGTGGTTACTGAAAGGCCACACACAACGCGCAGGAAGGTATCAACCAAAGGGAAACGACCTCATCGGGTTTGTGACTGGATGTTTTCAAAGTTTTGGATGCAGTCCTCAGAGAGTATTAATTGGGCTAGTTCCAAAAGGAATGAAACAAAACCCCAGAGGTTTACATTGGACATTAGGAAAAATTTTTTCACTGAGAGGCTGACCAGGAATTGGAACAGGCAGCCTAGAGAAGGGGTGGAATCACTGTCCCTGGAAGTGTTCAAAAAACATGTAGTTGAGACCCTTAGTGAAACAGTTTAGTGATGGACTTGGCAGTCCTGGGGCAACAGCTGGAACTGATGGTCTTAAAGGTCTTTTCCAATCTGGTTGATTCTATGATTCCTTGGCATTTCACACCAGCTCAACTAAGAACGATACATGAAGTAACAACAATTGTCACAACAAAAAACAAATACACAGGTGCAGTATCTTCAAATCTTAACCTTCTCGAGCACCAATATGTAACGGAGTCAAAGACTATGGGCAACCTTTTTCTTTAACATAACCAGTTTTCTGCTCTAGAAACAGAACATTGTTAGTGTCAGCCCCTTCCAGAATAAAGCATCCAGAAAGCAGTCATGTTAGCGCAAACTAAAACGAGTTGAAGAAGAGACAGCAATAGCTGAGAAGGCAATGAAGAACACTTGTTACAAGACTGGAGAAATGAACAACACAGTTAACTTACTTGAAGTTTTCCTTTACTGATTTTAACTGGTTTTCCTTCTTCAACCAAGAGACTGTTTTTGTTCACAACCGTTGGTGGCCACTGATGACTTTCCAAATATATGCGAACATGCACTCTAGCATCCAGATGGACATCTCTAGCATGGACTGTAAAGTTAAATGTGTCAATAAAATTGCTGCTGTCATCATGCCTGTAGGTCACATACCCCTTTATCAGATCAAGTTGAGAAAAGGTATCCATCAACAGATTATTTACATATATTCTTCCATATTTTGGGAAAGAGAATATCTCATATGTAAGCTCATGATCGTTTCTTATATCTTGGTTTGTAATAGCACTTAGGTTAGCTGTTGTAACAGTTTCCTCTTTCCCTTTCTGAACCAACAAGCCTGTATTATTTGCCACCCTAACATAAGGATCAGTGGCACTAACTTCTAGAAGCAAAGAGGTGTAGTGCTTGCCATCTGTCACAAAGAGCACAAAACGCCCAAAATCCACACCATGGTGTATAAACAGGACTTGCTTTTGCTCCAGGTCCACTTGTCTGAACTGGTAGAGTTTATGTGAAGTATCATTTGTTAGCACCAACTCTCCATTGGAAATGCCACGTCTAGTATACAGCAACTGTCCATCATCAAAATCAGAATCAGGATCATGATAGCAAAGATCTGCCAAAGTCAATAATCGCTGCCCATTTCTCACTATGTTAAATATCTTATCAATTACACGTACTGGTCTCTCATCATTCTTCAGCTGGACAGAAATGTTGAATCTAATTTCTACTGACAAAGGTTCTACTTCAGGATCCAAGTTTGTCCAGTTTCCTGACTCTTCACTGGAACTCAAAGCTCTGACAAGAAATTCATCAAACACTGTCTCTGAATCATCATGCACATACATAAGACACTTATTCTTTATATCTTTGTTAGTGAAAGTGGTGAGATTGTCATTACTTTCAAATGAGCCTGAAAAATTAATGAGTTTTAATTTCCCATGTTTAGGAAACTGTACAACTTTATATTGGAAAGTTTTATTATCCGGTGTTTGCACAAACAGCTCTGTGCTTGTTATAAACTCTCCTTCACCTTCAGTAACTCTAAGGCCATTGTTAGTCAAAATGATGTTTCTGAGATCTGATTTGATGTAGACTTCAAAGCTGTATACATTTGATTCCAGATACTTTGTAGAAATGAGGTACTGAAATGAATCAATGTTATCTTCATGATATCTGCAGTTTAATTCATATGCCACTTTTTTATCAGTAAGATCTTTCTGGCTAAAGACTGAACCTTTTTCCAGAGGCTGGTCATTAAGTAGTATCTGTCCATTCCTTGGTAGGGACAGCAATTTAAAATTAAGCTCATCTTCAGGTATTTCTAGATCCACAATCACAGCAAAAAGATTATCTGAATTCAAGTACTTCTTCTTTGATTTTTCAATTTCTAGAGGAGCATGTTTCGATAAACTGTATCTCAACCACTTCACTTTGATTGGAAACACGTGCTCTTCACTTATTCTGTTTCCTATGCTAACTTTGAATTTAAATTGGTCGGTAACATTTCTCAGCTGTATTTCTTTAAAAGTGCTACAGTATCTCACACGGCTGCGCTCAAGAGAGCGTTGAGAAAAAGAGCTGACTCGCTTCCACTCCCCCCTTGAATGCTGCCTTTGGACTTCCCCAAACTGGGGTGGCTCTGTGATCTCGTAGCGGATCTCCAGCTCCTGGAGGTTGGCATTTGTTTCAACTGCCAGATGCCGAGGTGTGATCAGAGCTGTAACACCTTGGAGTAGTTTTATTCCCAAATTGTTAACAACTCTGTAATCCAATGGAACTGCCATGACGCGTAACACAACAGTGTTGCTCACCTTCTCACCATCATTTGCCCTCAGAACAATCCTTGAGTTCTTGACACCTCTGTGGACAAAGAAAACAGTGCCTTCTCTTAAGTCCTCATTAGAAAAACTAGTAATAGCTTTTCCAGGATACTTTGAATGTTCTAAATAGCCCACATCTGCATTCAGATTTCCAAGCACTGAAAGACTCAGACCAACAGGATCTGTATCCGTATCTAGAACTTTTATCAGATCACTAGTCAAACGTTTCTTTGAGTTCTCCAAGAGAAGAAGCAAGTTTCCCTTGGGAAGTATAATTTCAGGTGCATCATTTACTGGAGTGACAGTAATGCTAAACACATGCTGCTCACTTCCTTGCAAATATGGAAGCACAATCTTCTCCCTGCTGGTAGAAATGGAGAAATTAAAGTAATCATAAGTGCCCTCAGAGCCATCATGGACATAAAGAATCTTCCCTTGCCATATGTCCTGCAGAGTAAATGTATTTACCTCCTGCGCTGGTTCAACGTCTAGTTTCAAGTTTCCATGAGAGGGCATTTTTTTAATTTCAAAAAGAACTTGTGATAAATGAATACCTAATTTCTGAAAGTCTAAGTTGACTTCAATATGTTTAGATTCAAGTGAAGCTTGTCCACCCTCAAGCACAATCAAGTTACTAAGAACTAAAAGGTGGCTTTTGTCTTCCTTGCCTGGAAAGACAGAGCTTTCAGAGGAAATTGCAAACGTTTGGGCTGCTTTCACAGTAGGGCTCTTCACAGCCATCTCTAAAGGAAGGTTTGTATTAAAAGCACTCTTTGTTTCACATCCAGCTGAAATGTCCTTTGTTACCAGAACATTCTTAAGTGATTTCTTTTCTGAACTGGTTTTCAGGTCTCGTATGCAACCTCTGAAGGATCCTCCTCTGGCGTACTTCCCAGACACTGAGACTAGCTCTAACTTAATCACTTCTGATCGTGTGCTGTCATCTACACCACCTACAAAGAGAGACCCCTCCAGAAGCGGCAGCTTACTGTAGGGAGGCAATGATTTTTTCACAGTTTCTTCATCCAGTGTCAGCTGCAAATATTCTGCAGTAAATTTCAGTTTGATGTAGTGCCAGTGACTATCATTGACTGACTTATGAGAGGAAAGCTGGGTTCTACTTCTAAATTTTCCAACATGGGCTTTAATTAGTCCATTTTCCATTTCCATTGCAATGAATTCTCCCACTTGCCCAGCATGGTAAAGCAGCAAGCCATGTGTGGCTGAGGTTTGCAATGCATACTCCAAGATACCTTCATCATCAACATTCCATGATGGGAAAGAAACATAGGATCTGGAACTGAAGAAACTAATGGGTTCATCTTCACCTGCAAAGAATTCATCACTGCATCCCACTGAAACTTCATGGACATTTTTAAAGCCAGGAGAGGGTCTCAGAGGCATCAGAATGTCTAGCTGATTGAATGACACATCATCAATACATCCTCGAAAACCAGGTAGTGCTCCAACAAGGTAGGGAACATCAAGTTTACTAGTACCACCTATGTAGAATCCATAATCAATACTTAATTCATAGAAAATTCCAGGCATTTTTGCACTATTTGTATCCTGCTTATCAATTACCAATGTGACATTGTCATGTTCATGATGTAGTTCAACCAGGTGCCAAGCTAAATCGTTCAGCTGAGATCTTTGCTGAGAATGCAGTACTCGCTCCCCCATGCCAAAGTTTATTCTCAACTGCAAGAGACAGAATTTTAACCATCAAAATCCAAAGTAGTATTTTTCACAATCACGTATCAATATGTAGTTAATACATTAATTTTCATATTAAGCACATTACTTACAAACTGTAATCGGAAAAAAAAAATCCACTAAAATTTTCTGTAGGTTTACCTGCCATGACAAATATGGCTTGAATAATTGCAGAAGAGGGAATAGACTCCTCTGCAGTTCTGCTAGGACCAACAAGTCCTGAGAACCCAAACGACAATAATATTTCAAGGACTTACCTTGCATAAAAAACATTATTTGAACCATTTTCTATGATGCTATCACCAAATCTGAAATTCTGACTCTACTGACCTCATGCTTTGAACACAATGACCTCCATTTTAAGATCTACAGATCTCAAAAGGCATTTTAGAGTCAAATTCTAATAACTATAATTGTAAGAAATAAATACCATATTTTTAAATTATCAATTATATTATGTAATCTTTCCATTTCTAAAAACATAACCTATTGGAATTGTTATAGGTAAGACCTTAAAACACTAAACAATACAAGCCACACATGCCCTTTTAGCTACAGTTATAGACCATACCTCTAAGTATCCTGAATGTAGCTCCATTAAACAATAACCCTTCTTCCCAGCTGCAAGAAAAAGCAGTCCATGTGGCTTGCTTGTTCGAAACCGTAACTGTAAGGATATCTGAGAGGATACTTCTACCATGTTCAACTCCACAAAGCTATCACCATAAAATGACACTGAAAGAAAGGAAAACAGAGGACTTAGTCACACACACAAGTATTTTTCTTATATACAGCTAAATATATGTTTAAAACCTATACTAACCCTCTATATATTTAAATATGAATGAATGAAACTAGATCTCAGATATCAAATTTAACAGTTAAATCTACTGGATAAGAGCCCAAAGGCAAAACCAGTATGGACAAAGAATGAATATGGCCCAGTATTCTGCCTCCAACAGTGATGACAGGGAAATCATAAGAACAGTGCAATCACATTTAATACTTTTCTTCAAATACTCATTTTTTTGTTGTTTTGGTGTTTTCCTGAGCTTGCCATAGACACTCTATTTCATAACTGCCAAAGGATTTCTCTCTGAAGTACTCCTCCAGTTTTTCTCGGAAACATATTCATCTAGAACACACTCTTACATCTCCATCAGAGACATCCTCTGTCATCTCTGATGAAAGACCCACAGGTCTCCAGATATCTGCATCATTCTTTCATGTTTTCTTACCCATCTCTTTTCCAGGCTGAAGTTCCCTCTTGCTTCCTGTAAGCAGTCTCCAACCACCCCTGCTGCCCTGTTGGCCAGTCACACAGTTCTGTGCAGACTTCCTTCACTCTCCTCCCCTCTTTTCTGCCTTGAAAAACAGTAACAGCTGCAGACTTTCTCATTTGACTACTCACTGCCTTTACCATCCTCATTATTACTATACTGAACAACACAACACCAGAGATTCTAAGACCAAATCATCAGAAACTCTGCTGGTAACTTTCCTCCTATATTTACCCCTTTCTCCCACCTTTTAAACCATTACTTAATATGCAAAGCCCTGCATTTCCATCCAGTGGCTCCTCAAAAGCTTTTGATGTCAAGCTTCACCAAAAGCCCTTTGGGAATCTAAATCTTAGCTAGCTTTCCCATGCCCATAAAGAAAACTCCTAGAGGTTTGTAATACAGAACTTACACCACAGAATCACAGAATGCTTTGGGTTGGAAGGCACCTTAAGATCACCTAGTTCCAAACCCCTGCACAGACCGGGTTGCTCAAAGGCCCATCCAGCCTGGCTTTATCTTTAAAACAATCCTACTGACTCTTCCCAAGTTGATCTTACTCCTGCATCTTTTACCCTTTATTACAGTATCTACAAATATGAATGGCATGGATGTCACATTTATAATCCCATGGTCATTCTTGTTTTAAACACTGGCATAAAATTTGCCAAGCCCCAGGCTTCAAGTACCCAGGTAGTTTGAAGTACAAGATCAGATGCTACCCTTAGCAAGTAAGCAATTTCATCCCTGAGGTCTTTTAAGTCAGTGCTTCTTGTTCCCCCCAGAAAAAAAGGGGGAATTTCTGCTTGGGAATCTTCCCAATTAGCAGTAAACACCATTTCCTTTAGTTTCCCTGCAGCAGTCATGCCCTTTTTGCGTGCTTTTTTATATTGATAACTTTTTTGAAACAAATGGCTGCTGATAGAACAATAACTTTTTTTAAGACATCATAATCGCATTAGCATGTAGGGATAAAAGAAGGATTTTGGGGGAAGCAATTAAGCAGAAAGATAAACTTATTCATGGATTATTCAGTATAATTTAGAATAACTAGAAATGAAGTTGCAGAGTCAGTTTTTGCAGTGTGCCACTGGGAAGCAATTCGGTGTTTACACTATATATGAATTTCCTGGAAAAGAAAAATTAAATGTTAAGTTAAAGCTTCTGCCTTTCATAAAACACTCCAGAGTCAGAATCCACCACTGAATGTGAAACAGTAAACTTGACATCAGCCTATGCACTGATCTAGCACCAAATGAGATCCTGGGCCAAGACCACCTACAGTGCCTTGGTGTGATTTCTGCTTCACTACCCACCAAACTAAGAAGCATGTTATTGTAGTACAGGAATCAAGTTTCTCTGGAGCAGAAACTTTCAGACTGATTTCTGGCTGAAACCGTGTTATGAATGACCTCAAAATGAATACGGTGCCAAAGCTTACTAAAAGAGCGCATTTTATTGTGGACCATTACAGAAAGCAAGCGGAACTCAATCAACAACACCAGCCTTGCATCTCTCTTACTACTGGACAGGTGAAATCAGCAGATCATACAGGGAATGATTCCTCTGGAATGCCTGGGCAGACAACCTACTCTCTTAACAGCTTTATGCCCTAGAGAAAAGATGAGTGGAAGCAACTGAGTCAGATCTATGTCAGCTGTAATGTCACTTCACGGACATGGACACAGATACATGAAGGCTTAAAAAAAAATAAGGTATAATCACTTGGGATGTCAATTTAAGGATCTGTTCAACCTGAGATAATGGCTGATGTGGTTCCCATCCCTCTCCCTTCTCCCTTAGAGCCAGCCCTCAACTCTTGACTACAAACACATTAGGGCTACAAATCCATCCAATATTTCCATCATAACAGATAACATTTATATGGGAAGTGTGAATTTTGTTTCAAGTAATTTTACTAAAGATTTCTGACCAGCTCAGTCCACATCTTTCTTAGAATTAAGCACAAGAAACCAAGTCAGGCACAGCAACAGCCTTCATAATCACAGACCAAAAGTTCTTCATTCACTCAGCATCCAAGGATGGCATTGGATGGCCATTTACCCTTTTGTTCAGCTTTCATTCTCTAGCATTAAAAACTTCATCAAATTCAACAAACAGCTATGCCTTGAATAATTTTCTTCTTGGCTTCTGTACTCAGAGTGCAGAGGAATAAAAGCTCTCTTCTCCATTGCTCAAACTAACAACCCCAGAAATGTAACCACAGGAAGCCAAACCTGGACTCAAACAGCTATCATAAGCTATGGACATCCATCCAACAACAAAATCAAGACTAAAGAGCTAACTGAAAGAGCAAACTTTTTTTCTATTTTTTCTGTATTTCTCATTTCAGACTAGATTACGTATCTTCTCAACAATGCATAAGGATCATAAGGAAGAATAGTGATCTTAGAATCACAATTCCATATTCACGTCTTAATTGGATATAATTTAATGCAGCTTCAAGTCTGCTCAGCGTCTTTTCATCTTTACTATGGACAGGAAGCAGTAACCCAAAAAGACTTTTATACTCATAAAGCTTTTTATATTCATACCAGACGAAAAAGAGGGGCATTTTACCAGATCCCTTCCCTGCCCTTAATAGCCATCCTTTTATGAAAAAAAATGAAATAATCTGATCTTCAAACAGAAAAATTATGTAGTTCCCATGTAAGAGAATATTTGGACTAAGTTCTTGTCTTCAGAATGTTCAGGAGATAACAGTGCCAGACCCCTTTAAAAATAATGCTTTGGCCAGAAGCCTACCGCATTAGGAAAAATAATGTAAGTAACAGTTTAAGGTATTTTCAGACATTCTAAATCTTCCTGATGTAGACAAAAACATTTGTTTACTTTTAATACCTAGCATATTGATCTTCTATTTTCAACTCTACAATAAATGCCATAATTAGGCTACAGAACTACTGTTGCTCACACAAACTGCTTCTGTGTAGCCTGTTAATCTGCTGTAAAAACAACTATATATAACGTGATTTACGGGAAGGTGACATGTAGTCATGCAATCTATTACACTGCTCAGTCATTAAAAATAAAATCATAAAAGTAAAGGATTAAGTCTAACATAGCCCATGTATTTTCAGTAAGGATCCTCTCCAAATTTTGTTGCAGTGGACAGCAAAAAAGCCAAAGACAATCACCACTTCTGAGCCACAGTAACTCCTCAGTAGAGAACACGTTTCAGACAGTGGCTTCACTACAATCCATATCAGTGTGCTCTACAGGCTCACTGTAGGAAGGAATTAAAAAGGAATTGTAGAAGGAATTAAAAAGAAGAAAGCAGGAGGGGGAAGGTCACTTTTGAAATTGCTGTCTTGCCATCTGTGTTAGCCTGTGGTGCACTGGTATCTAGGAGCCCCAAACACAGAGGGTCCTTATCTGCTAGATCATAGAATCACAGAATGGTTTGTGTTGGAAGGGACTTGAAGATCATATAGTTCCAACCTCCCTGCTATGGGGGGTGCAACTATAACAGGCTGCTCCAAGCTCCATCCAACCTCGCCTTGAACACTGCCAGGGCTGGGGCAGCCACAGCTGCTCTGGGCAACCCTTTCCAGTGCTCCACCACACTCACAGGAAATGATTTCTTCCTAATACCTAATCTCAATCTAACATCGTTCATCTTAAATCCACTACCATTTGTCTATGCCTTCCTGTCTTTGTAAAAAGTCCCTCTCCCGATTTCTTGTAGGCCCCTTTAGGTACTGGAAGCTGCTCGAAGGCCTCGCCTGAGCCTTCTCTTCTCTATGCTGAATAACCACAGCTCTCTCTGCAGAGGTACTCCAGCCCTTTGAGCACTATTGTGGCCCTCCTCTGGACTCACTCCAAAAGGTCCACATTCCTCTTGTGCTGGGGAACCCAGAGCTGGACACAGACTCCAGGTGCAATCTCCCTCAACCTGCTGCTCACAGTTCTTTTGATGCAGCCCAGGACAAGGTTGGAATACTTCATATACATTTCTCCCAAGACACTCCAACTGTACAATGTACCTTTAAGAAAATAAAAGTACTTTATCTTTTTAGGTGAAAAATGTGAAGTCAAAATAAAGGTTAATGCATCTATCCTACCAGCACACTCAGATAAAGTGCAAGAAGCACATACAACATCAGCTGCGACTGATGAGGTCCTGGCTTTATCACCTTTAGCATATCTAGAGGCCTGTTTTAGGCATTTGAATGAATAAGCTTCCCACTGTCCCACTAAGATTTGCACCTTGAAGATTTGTACCCTGCAGCTTACTCATGAAAGTGTAACAGGAACAGAAATCAACTGGCACAGGTAACTCAAGTATTAATCTTCCAGATGACTGTCGGTTTCCCTGTGTTGACAATTCAGGTATGTTTTTGACTCTATTTTGGATGTTCAAGTAGCACCTCTCGCTAAGAGTGAGACCTGGTTCTCCCTGTGGTTGGTAAAAAAAGGTGTGACCTCTTCTTTTGAGAAGCAGACCTTTTCACACCAATATTAAACAACTAGGTATGTTCTGAAAGAGCTCAGTTCATGGCTGTAGAGAAACCAAAGTGGTATAACTTGGTCCGCCCTGCTCTGCCTTTGTCCCTCCATTCTCAAAACAGAGCAGCTGATTTTCTGTACTGATACATTTATTTTGTACCATCAAGTCTTTTACGGTGATCCAGTGAGAGGTGGAGGTGTTGTGCAACCTGGGGAAGAAATAAGGTTTCCACACAGTAAAAATACGTTCAAGCTATACAGAAGTACAGCTTGAAGACTCATTAAGGGTCCTTATGCACTAAATGCTAGGCAAAACAATGACAGACACCTTGAGTTCCAAATAGCTTCTGCTGTAACCAAGAGGAAATATGCAGGTCCAAACTTTGCTGTCCTAAACCACAGGAAAAACAGCACACAACCTCCAAAATAAATATAACAGGAAGACTCTCCCTTGTGATAGGATTTGAGTGATGGAAACAAGTGTTCATAGCCTATTAATACCAAATATAAATAAGATGTTGTGATATTAATAACTTTTAAAGGCCTTGTTTACTGTCACTGTACAGGACAAGTGGAGACATGTTAAAAAGAACAGCAGTGAAAGAGTACCAAATTCCACTTACCCAGTGTAACATGGTTTTAACAGCCTTTCCCCAGAAAAAAAAAAAAAAAAAAGGCAGAATGAGAGATTAAAGAACACACTTGCAGTTATTGCATGGACACATATTCTGCAGTATAAATATGCCTAGAGGTGTCCTACAGAACCAAAACATTTCTCTATCTCTTTCCAGATAACAAAGCTTTGCACCCAGGTCCAAGAATTCTATCACTGCTTCACTAGAAGAGCTGTCAGTCCTCTCCAAAGTGAATTCCCTAGTGGGCAAATACTGACTCTACTCCTACAAAAGTTTGCTACTTTAGCGTGTTTCAGTTTTGTACTGCGCAACTTAGCTGGAACCACACAACTGAGTTTGGCACAACTGAGCCAAAGTGGTTTTTTACCATACTGTGAGTATCTGTTCTGAATTTTGTGATTTGTACATTTATTTCCCCATCTAGTTGTATTTCCTTCTTTCACCTTGAATACGCCAATAATGTGTTTGAAACCATTGTGACTACAGAGAATCCTAACTTCAGACTATATAAAAATATCCTGGAGAAACAGATACCGTGTTCTAGCATTCACGTACAATTACTTTAAAAGTGATCAATATGAAAAAGATGCTATGAAGATAGGATGAAAAGAACTCATTATATTAAACTGTCCTAACTGAAAAGTAATTTCAGGCAAACTACCTTGTATGGCTAACATTTTGCTGGAACTTTGGAAAAGGTTTGCAGGTACTTTACTACACATCTGTAATAAAAATCACTATTTTTTAAAATGCACTGCAAATAGTGAAAGAAATTACCATATATTTCATGTGGTTGTCAGGAGCTGCATATTCTAGAAATAAAGATGATCAGTTCTGATGAGTCAAAGCTCCAGTAAACTAGCAGTTAGAAAAATAAAATTTAACAGCAATTACCTTCTTCAAGTACTTTCACATCCTGCTTTTTGCTTCTCAACAGCAGTGAAGAGTCAGACTGGCAGCTGATTTTTTGCAAGTTTCTCATTGAAACCTGTCCTTATGTTAGAAAATCCTACAGCTTGTGTGACTGCCCATTAAAACTAGACTCAATGGGCTTTAAAGTCCTAACTAGAACTTCATAAACATGACTGCCCTTACACAGTTGTAATCTGATGCTGATGACAGTCCTGTCTTTTATAATGAATCTCAATGACTCTCACTTTTGCAGGGGCAGAAAAAAGTGAACCTCCTTTGTCTGATCCAGCAGCAATTACTAAAAATCACCTGGTGAAAAACAACCAAACAAAAACAAACTTAAAAAAATACATCCTCGAATAAAAATTCACTCATGGCTTCTTCATTTTCTCATACAGCTAGATGGAACTGTATTTTGAATGTTCCTTTCTTTAACTCAGCACTTGCTACATCACAGGTATAGCCCAATTTAACTGGTCAGACCGAAAAGCACTCCATATCTCAGGTAATATGGTTTGCTTACAAATCTTACACTCTCCAAAACAGTTCTGCTGATACTTCCCAAAATAGGAGTTTGGTAATGAAGTTTTGCTGAGAGGACAAAAGGCAGAAACAATGCAGCAGAATGAGAGAAAGAAATCGAAGAACCAAAATAGGACACTTCATTGTGGAAAAATACTAATTCCATCTATGTCCTTTTATCTAAGCTGGTAGCAGATGACATCAACAGCACAGAAGGGCCACAGGGAAAATGGAAATGGAAAAGAGAGCTGTCAGATTCACTAGGCATGCCCTTTAAGGCTGATACAACCATTATTCGAAAGTGGATTCTCAGGGCTGATTCACACTTTCTCAGTGTATCATTACAGTGAGATTTACTGGGTAAATCAAACACTGCAAGTCTGTAAGCCTCTTACACTCACTTAAAATGTACACAGTAAAGAACATTCTTGTGTTGCATCTACAAATGCTTTAAAAACTATCAAAAAAATGAGATGACGTGTAAAAGTGCCTTCCGAACCAAACCTATGATTCTGTTTTCCAGATAAAATATAGTCCTGTAGTTAAAGCACTGAACATCTAATGAAGAGCTAACATTAACTTCTGGTTCTCACAGAAACACACTGAAGAGTTGGGAAAAACACTAATGCCTCATTTCAGTTCAGTGCCTATAAGAAGCTGTTGGTGTTTTTTTTCCTTCCAGCCTTCACCTGATTTTCCATTTCACTCTAAGATTTTGGGAGCCAGAACTCTTTACCTCTGGGTACTGCTATAGCTATAGCAGCAGCTGGAGTAAGAGAAGATAGTGGAGCTTAAGCTGACCTGATAGCGATGCAAGTACACATGGGCTGGCACAGCTCATCTTGAAGACAGCTCAGCTGCAGCATCCTGCACTGCTGCACCTAGGTTAGCACAAGCATCAGCAGCCTGCATTGCTGATGTCCCTACCTTGCAGTTTAGAAACGCACCCTCTGTCTCTGGCTTTGTCTTGCACTGCCTGTAACGCCAGGGAAGGAGACACTACTGCAACAATAAGGCATAAAGTGGTTTGACAGCTTCATATTTTCAAAGCAGTACTGCCTGGCTGCATGTTACTGCCAGTAAAATTTGTGACAATGTTATCTGTTACACCGCTTAAGACAACACTACTATTAATAGAGAAATTTCAGGGGCAATCAGACTCCCTGACACAGAATCATAGAATCATAGAATAGTTAGGGTTGGAAAGGACCTCAAGATCATCCAGTTCCAACCTTCCTGCCATGGGCAGGGACACCTCACACTAAACCATACCACCCAAGGCTTCATCCAACCTGGCCTTGAACACTGACAGGGATGGAGCACTCACAACCTCCCTGGGCAACCCACTCCAGTGTCTCACCACCCTAACAGGAAAGAATTTCCTCCTTATATCCAATCTAAACTTCCCCTGTTTTAAGTTTGAACCCGTTACCCCTTGTCCTGTCACTACAGTCCCTGATGAAGAGTCCCTCCCCAGCATCCCTATAGGCCCCCTTCAGATACTGGAAGGCTGCTATGAGGTCTCCACGCAGCCTTCTCTTCTCCAGGCTGAACAGCCCCAACTTCCTCAGCCTATCTTTATATGGGAGGTGCTCCAGTACCCTGATCATCCTCGTGGCCCTCCTCTGGACTTGTTCCAGCAGTTCCATGTCCTTTTTATGTTGAGGACACCAGAACTGTACACAATGCTCCAAGTGAGGTCTCACGAGAACAGAGTAGACGGGCAGGATCACCTCCTTCGACCTGCTGGTCACGCTCCTTTTGATGCAGCCCAGCATACAATTGGCTTTGTCAGCTGTGAGCGCACACTGAAGCCAGCTCATGTTCATTTTCTCATCGACCAGCACCCCCAAGTCCTTCTCCACAGGGCTGCTCTGAATCTCTTCTTTGCCCAACCTGTAGCTGTGCCTGGGATTGCTCCGACCCAGGTGTAGGACCTTGCACTTGGCAAGGTTAAACTTCATGAGGCTGGCATCAGCCCACCTCACAAGCGTGTCAAGGTCCCTCTGGATGGCAGTCCTTCCCTCCAGCATATCAACCAAACCACACAGCTTGGTGTCATTGGCAAACTTGCTGATGGCGCACTCAATCCCACTGTCTATGTTACCAACAAGGATGTTGAACAAGACCGGTCCCAACACCGATCCCTGAGGGACACCACTCGTTAGTGGTCTCCAGCCGGGCATTGAGCCATTGACCACAACTGTTTGCATGCGGCCTTCCAGCCAGTTCTTTATCCACCAGTGGTCCATCCATCAAATTGATGTCTCTCCAATTTAGAGACAAGGATGTCATGCGGGACAGTGTTGAACACTGTACACAAGTCTAGGTAGCTGACGTCAACTGCTCTACCCCATCCATCAGTTCCATAGCCCCAACATAAAAGGCCACCAGATTGGTCAGGCAGGATTTCCCCTTAGTGAAGCCATGCTGGCTGTCGCCAAGCACCTTGTCGTTTTTCATGTGCCTTAGCATGCCTTCCAGAATCTGTTCCAAGATTTTGCCAGGCAGAGGTGAGACTGACTGGTTTGTAACATCCTTGACAGCTCTACAACATCTCTACAAGCAATAAACCCACCACTACCAGACCCTGCATGAAGGCTTTTTGTTCACAAAACTGGTGAGAACGTCACTTAGGGCTCTGAACTTCTCTTGTGGAAAGACAAGAGAGGCATATTTGTAGTATCTGAAATTACTCCTGCAAGAAAAACTACCAATGCAGCCATCACTAATCTGTGAAAAACCAAAAGTTATCTTTTTAAGTCAGAATTAAGTGCGGGGAGTTTGTTTCTAACTAGTCTTCTCCTCTAGTGAAAACAGCCACCATACAGTCATGGGAACTGGCAAGACACTTGACAGTTTTTAAGGGAGTTATGGCAACCAATTTGTGTCACATGGGAATGCACAAAGTACGAAAAACCACCCTTCCGTAACTGCCTGATGGTCCATTATTTTTAAAAGGTATTTAAACAATAAATTTGATTACCAGGCTTTGACGCTGTAATGTACTTGAAGACGTATCACAAGAAAAAAACCAAAACTTCCAGCTGAAATTTTTGGTTGATCCAGTGGTTTGAGTCCCTGGCCAAGACCCGCGCCTCAACACTCACCACCACCAGCGAGAGCCTCAGGCCCATAGCACGTCTGAAGTCAGACCTAAGACAGCTGAATTTGGGTGCCAAAAACCAGCTGCCCGCAGTGGCTGTGCTGTCCAGCCTCCCGGGAGGCCGCTCCCCGCAGAGACAGCCGACAGCAGCAGGACACCGGCTCCCGACCGCCCCGAGGGACACCCAGCCCCGCGCACGCTCGCAGCGGCTGCAGCTGGGCCTCTTCCGCGGCCGGTGCCAGCGCGGGGACTGGGCCCACGGCCGGCTGCGCCTGCCGGGCCGGGGCACCCTGCTGCCGGGCTGCTGCCTTTCGCGGGGCCATGGCGAAATAGTCTGCTGCAGCGCTCAGGCGACATCCAGCGTGCTCCCTGCCCAGCCCGGCCGCCTGTCCCCACCGGACCGGGGGCAGCCCGTCATTGGCGCCGAGCCGCCCCTTCCCCCGCCCGGCGCAGGTGCCTTCCGGCCGGCCGAACGCCTGGCCAGCGCTTACCCCGCCATGGCGGCGCCCCGCGGGCAGCCCTACCTGCGAGAGCCGGCCGGCTGCCGGCCAGCAGCAGCGCCAGCAGCAGCACCGCCAGCAGCAGGGCGCCGGGCGCGCTGGCCCCCTGCCCGCCCGCCATCCCGCTGCCACGGCAAGGCCGGAGCCGCGGACGGACCGGGCACCACCACGGCCGGCGGCGGGGCTGGGGCCGGCGCTGACCCTGGGGAGCGGCGAGAGGGTGTCACCGCCCCAGCCCCGCTGCCGGCGCTCCCCGCCTGCCGCCCGGGACGGCCTCCTCTTTCCCTTCCTGCCTCCTTCCCTCCCTCCGCACGGCGCAGCTGTTGTCGCGGCCCGCCCCCCGCTCCAGAAACACCGGCCCGGGACTGGAGAGGGGGCCGTTCCTCGCGGAGGACCGGGGGGCCTGCGGGGCGCCGTGCGTCGCACGCGGCGGTTATGGTGGCCTCGCGTTGTGCTATGTGGCCAAGTTAGGCCAGGCTGCGCAGGGTTCTGTTGCTCGTGTCTTAGAATCCTTCGAGGACGGAGGCTCTGGAGCATCCCTGGGCCACCTGCCACGAGGACAGGCTTGACTCTCTGCACGGATCTAGGTTTGCCTTTGTGCGGGGTGGGAACTGACCAGGGGCCGTTTGCAGCCGTGTCAGGCCTTCAACCACTGTACACCGCTCGGTGGCCTGTGATGGCTGGAGGCTGCCCTGAGGTGCTCCAAAGCCTTCCGCTCTCCTGCCTGGGGCAGCCTTGTCCCTCACAGTGTTTGCGTGCTGTGCATAAAGGAATGCATCATAGTTCTTTTGGAGGAAACATGTAACAGGTGGAAGAAGCATTAGGAACAGAAACTAGGATTATTATAACCAGTACAGAACCTGAAGTAGACAAAGGTCTGTATTCCCTCATTTTGGATGGGGCTTTGAGTAACCTGGTCTAGTGGAAGGTGTCCCTGGTGGCAGGGGCCTTGGAACTGGAGGAGCTTTAAGGCCATAGACATTCTATAAGATGTGTTTTCACACCTCCTCCTCCGTGTCCTGTGCTTGAAAGCACAAGGTGTTGTTCAGAAACTGTTTCAAAGAGGACACTTGAACCACTCGTGTGTAAGCCACTTACTGAACTAATCAAATATGCAGACATTCCTTCAGTTACGTGTCTCATCCGTGCCAGGAGCAGCCTTGCAGGCATGAAAATTTTCTCTGATGTTATCAGCTGGCAGGGTGCATTGCAATGTGTCTCAACAGGTCGGTTGTTTTTTTAACTTGTTACTCGCTTACACATAGGACTGGAATTTGTGCCCTGAAATCTGACACTAAGCAAGCAGAGTAAGTAACTGAGATAATATTCCAAAACAGCATAAAGAAGAAAAAGTGGTGATGGCACTAATCTCTTTTTTGGGTCAGCTGTCTGGTTCTTTCTCTTCCTTTGAGGTTTGCAGTCATCATTTAGTCTAGATTTCCTTTAAGAATTTTTGGCAGGCTGTGCTATCTTTACGTTTTTAGAACAATAAATGTGGCGGGAGGGGTGATCCATGCCCAGAGGGAAATCACAGGGAGTGGTCTTCATCTAGATAGCACTTAACTGCTTTGTTAAAGATATCAAAGGCAAAGGCCTAATAAATTTCATTCTCTTCAAACTGGCACTCAAAGAAGATTTGTGAAAACCTGGAAAAAGAATTGTAAAAAAAGTATCAGTCTTAAGATGTAAAGAGAAGGGCAAAAAAAGGATTTACCATGGAATAAAATGGAATAACAAGGCTGAGGCTGTAAAAGCAGACCTCCATATGTGCTGCAGCAAAACTTTACTGCAGTGGGGAAGCCTGGGGGAAAAATTTGCCTTTGCACCATTCATGTGTTGCACAGGTCTGACTTAACAATTTCGCATCCCTAAGCCTCTGCAGAGAAGTTTGCCATGACAGTCCCTGGATATACCTCAGAAGGGTCAGCATTGCTGGCACTGTAGGCTTTGGGAAGTAATACTCAGAACCACCTTAAGAAACAGATACTGCAACAACATGTTTAGATGAGAGGCCAGGGAAGGCAAATGGAAGTACCCTGTACATACTGTTTGGGGCTACCTGCAGAGACAGTGAGGCGGGAGTGTAAGTGCCCTGGTATCACATGCAGGTGAAACCTCATGCAAGATGCCATTCAAGCAGTGCATGCATCCTTTCTGTAGTAGGTCACCAGATAGAAGCCTGAGGTCAGAGAAGGGGAAAACTTTTGAGTAATGTGATTTGAGGTGTCACACTGGATACTGAGCTACCAAACTTGTGAAAAAGAACGAGACTTTTTTTAATACCTTGTGATTCATGGTGCAGGATGAAATTTTGGAATACGATGCTTTATTTTAGCGTACATGAAACTTAAAATCTACTCCACATAGCTACACCAATACCATCAGAAAAATGTAATCAGTCAGGTAATACGTTATTATAATGTAACTCTAGTGAGTAACTCAGACATAGTGAACTAACATTGTCCTTAAAAAGTAATCCTTTTTTTTGTATGCTCATTTCAGAGTTACCTCTCATCCAGCGAAAGCAATCCACTGACATAGAAGGGACTGACAGAGCTGAGATCTGGATTTCAGCCTGGAGAAGAGAAGGTTCAGGAGGTCTCACAACTGTCTTTGCACAGTATATGAAGAAGAGGAAGCAAAGCTCCTTTGAAGTATCCAGTGAAATGACAAGAGCTAATTGGCACAAACTGAAATAAACAAAATTTCATTTAAACACAAAAGATTCTCCTCACGTTGGGACTGATCAGGAACCCAAACAGGTTGCCCCGACAGGCTGTGGGGTTTTCATCCTTATTGATACTCAGAACTTGACAGGACACAGCCCTGAGTAAGCTTCTGTAGGTGACCCTACTTTCATCAGAGGGGTTGGACTGGGTAATCTTCAGAAGTGCCTTCCCACCTCAACTGTTCTGTGATGCTGTGACTTGGACAGAAATCCCCATTGTCACTTAAATTTTAAGAGACTTCTGAAAAGAGAAAGTCCCCATTTTGAGAAAGGCCTAAATAGCCTATGGCTTTAAACCACATTTCCTTAGTCACTCAAGGGTTTCAAACCCTGTGTCCTACTTGCTTTCAGCAGGATTTAGCTTTCTTAAGAAGTGTAAATCTGAATTTCCATTTGTTTCTGCAGTTCTGGTGGGAGGAGGTTGTAGGGTTTTTATCATCTTTGGCTTTTATTACTCAAGGATTTTCTTTTTTTATTTTTTGAAAGCTTAACAGGACTTGTTTCCTAAACAAAAAACCCTGGTCATGCAGTCAGGCAGGCAGAAATCCAGTATGTAGAATGTGCTGGTTTGCGTTCGTTCTTTCTCCTACGTAGGGTGGTTCCTTATGCCAACTGTATATCCACTAGTTGACCTCAGTGCTGAGTACTTCAATGCAAATGTGAAAAATCATTCAACCAGTTGACTGATTTTTTTCCTATTAATGACAGAAATCTGCTTGTTTGCATCTGACAGCCTATCAGTCTATTCATTAAAGCAGAACATGTGACGTTACTGACCACTATAATACGCTACACATCAGTTTCTTTTTATTGGATTTGGTTGGTGAAGAAAGGAGTTTTGTGTGGTACTAAAAGATTAGTTTCTATTCAATTTTCAACCAACAATACCTTTTGCAAATTGCTGTTGCAGCCAGGACTTCGTTAGGGTTCCTGTAGGCTTTCAACTAATTCAAAACAGAAATACACACGGGGCGGGGGGGGGGGGGGGGAAGCAAACAAACAGAAAAACCTTTTACATGTTTTGAAAAAAAAACTATCAGTTTTGGTGGGTTTTTTTTGGTTAAGTTATGCTGAAATTACTGTTATGGATATGTAACAAGCGCTCAGAAGACATGCCTAGATAATTCTGATGGGAAAGATTGAGCACTGGCTGCAAGCAGTCAGGAAAGGTCCTATGTTAATACTGTAAAGATCTCCAGCTAAATAGAAGAAATAGTCTTTAGGTAGAAGAGTAGTAACCTAACATTTATTTCATTAAAATGTCTTTTTGACTTCTTAATTTAACACTGTATTAGATGGCAAATATTCAATTTGGATTTCCTGAGTGAAGGGGCAGTGTAGTGGACCAGATCTTCTTAACATCTTGGATATCTTGGGTATAAATAAGAAGTTAGGGATTTATGCTTTGTAGCCTTCAAAGAAAATACAAACCTGCAGTGGTCCATACAGTTCCCCAAAGAGCCTGGCTGTAATGACACTAGAGGGAGTCCTGATGCTGCAAAAAAATCTTTTTCCTGTAACAATTTCTTAAGTAGATAGTGCTTATAAATGAAAATGTTGTTGAAATAGAGCTTCTGGGGAAGATGAAGAAGCCATTACATTCAGGTGGGATCAAACTGTATCCAAGTTATAAATTTCAAGTTTTCCAGCAATTCATTAAGACAAGTGACTTTTTAAAAGGGCATTGTTAATAAGGAATTTTTTCTTTTTTTCAATAAAGAGAATATTTAAAGTCAGAATTCAAAATGGAGTAAAAGGATCTCTTACATTATTGTTCTTGTAATTTAAGTTACAAGGGCCCTGCTCTACAAAATCTATGCTCTTCTTGTTATCTCTTATTGAACACTTAAAAGGTGGACCATGTAGTCCTGAGTTTTCGAGTTAGACAACTGAATTTTTACTGAAGCCAATGGCTGCTGTCAGGACTCAGCACTTTCAAGTTCAGGCTACGCATCTGCAATAAAAGTGGGTTTCCCAGAAGTGCATAAGTGCATTCCACAAGTTACTGCGCGATGCTGGTCCATGCATGTTCCTAAACCACTTTAAGAATTTTGAAAACTGTAGGTATCTGAAAGAGAAATTTGCATGCACACAGGACTGGCAGTCCTCAGTAGCTCAGAATGATAGTTTATCCTGTGCCACTGGGATTGAGAATACACATTGTGCTCTGGGAGACCATAATATGCAAGCCTAAAGCAAGGCAAGGCTCTGTGCTCTAAATGAAGGAGAAGGATGGCACTGGCATTCACCAGGGTCCCAAATACTTCCTTTCTTCCCCTTGGTGCCCCATGCCTCAAGTCGAGACCTCTTAGCATGCTTCAGGTATTAACCATACAAACTGTATCTCTTCCAAGATACCACAAAATGAGTGCTCCATTCGTGGTCCTCTCCTGATGTTGGGTGAGGAATAATGGAGAGCTCATCATTGCATTCAGAAGCAGGTCATTCAGGAAACTGAAATCTTCCTCTTTTTGAGCCAGAGTGGCATGACCTGAGAAGCTTGGCAAAGGAGGCTGCAGCTACAAGAAGGAAGAGGCTTAGCTAACTGGTGGAGGGCCCAGAGAAGAAACTGGTGTAGTAATGTTACCAGAGCAAGAGGAAATCCACAGCCATGTAGGCAGGCCAGATACTGCATTTTCTCTCTGGTGCTGTCTATGGGGTGAAGACTTAGACGTGCTGCTGCTTATGTTTTCTAACCTGTGGGTGGTACGCCATTACATCACTTTGCAGCTGTGCACATCTACAGGCTGTGCAGGACCTGCTGTCTTCATGTTCATGCCTGAATTGTTGTTACTGCTCAATTACACTAATAAAAGCTACTCCTTCTGCTAAAACAATAGAGCTTTAAAAAAGACATGCCATGAAGAAGCATGAGTATGTATTATGATGCTGCCATGGTGTAGACTGCCTTGTTCCTTATAGGATACATGCTAGCAAACACAGGATGCGCTCCATGTGTTCTCTTCTAGTCGCAGATCAGCCTTTCATAATTTCTTAGCAACACAATTCCCTGATTTACAGACTATAGTAGAATATATTAACTTGCATGTTAAGTGTTATTGAAATCAAACTATGATTATTAAAACAAATGTGAAAAATTGACCAAACAATGCATTAGCCTTAGCTTATATTATTTTGTCTTGTTTGTTCAGTTTCAGTATGTGGAGATGCATTTCTTTATCACAGGTATTTATTAATATACATATGTGCAAAAGTCTGAACTGTAACGCTGCCCTTAAAAGTAATATTCATTTGCCTCAAGTCCAGTGTTAAGTGTTGCAGTTCAGTGTTCTCTCTTCTGCAAATCTGTGCGCAAGTATCAGGTCATTTCTTTCAAGGAAAGCTATTTAAAACTTCTAACTCCAGAAGCTTCTTCAGAGGAAATCTGAGTGAACTGGGAGTCTTGAACCAGATATTCAGCCCTATCTGTCAAAGCAAAGCAGCTGTCAGTCAGCCAAAAAAGTCCAGCAAAGGAAAAAACAGAAACACGACTACAGCAAAACTATGCAAGTTATCTGAGCGCAGGGAGAAGTCTAGAAATGCAGCTTTTGTACAGGTCAAAGAAGGCAGAGGAGCTCAAAGGGATGCTAAAGAAAATGCTTTCATCTCCCTGGCTTCAGCACACTGAAAGAAAAAGAGCAGCTCCCCAGAGAGGGCTTCACTTCCAGGGCAGTGGCAGGTGGTCTGCCTCAAGATATTTGCAGCACTTAAGTTCTTATTTTTTAATGCAAATTACCATCTCATTCCATGACATGGCTGATTTAGGGACTGTATAGGGATGAGACACTGCTGACACACATTTACAAGCAATTTATATCAGAATGCTGAATAAAAGTAGTGAAATAGGAAAAAAAAAAACCCAAACTTTCATACAGTTTTGATCTTGGTTTTGGTTTTGGTTTTTTTTTTAATGTACTTTGTTTCACTGATTTATACAGTTTTACTAAACCTTTTTGGCTTCAGCAGGTTTTTTTATGCCACTCCTGCTGATCAGTAACTTCACAGTTGTTTGTTACTCAGTCCCCTTGGTTAGACCATTATTCTTCAGGAAAATAATTTATACCCATCCAAACTGATGTGATGTTCTCATTTGCCTGTGCAAATGGTTCAGATTCTTCCAATAATGTTAATAGATCTTTTTTCCACCAAATGAATCCTGTGTTAGTGAGAACTGTCCTCAGCATCGTTATTTTGCTTGAGCATCTGGTGCTTTTTCATGTGCTGCCTTTAACATCACTAGAAATAATTGACGTCTTTACAACTGTCCTGCTCTGATACTGACATGGCTCCCATGCCTGTTTCTTATATTAAAAGGTGCATTTGCAAAAGCATTTTGTAAGGCTTTGCCTTTGAGATACTTACAAAATTGCAGCTTTAGTAAATTTGCACCATTGTGTTGCAGAAAGCTGCCACTTCCTGTAAATCAGTACCCTCTGTTGATAGTTGCTTTTGCATCAGGGTGGGATTCCTGTCTTGCATCAATCTTACACAGGTGCCATTGTGCTTGCTCAATTGTCTGTGGCTCATGCTAACTATTTTCACAGCCTTCACGATTTTGACTGGTTTGCTTTTACTAAAGCACTTGCATTAGAAGTAATGGGAGCCTCTCTTTTTCCTGTTGGCCATGGGTACAGAATAATGTTGGCTAAGGATACATAATAATGTAGGATGGAAGGGACCACCTGAATCACTAAATTCCCCTTCGTAGCTACTGTAGACATTACCTCATATAATAAGTATTATTTTCATTTACTAAACTCTATGTTAAAAACACTAGATGCCTTGGTCTCATCTTTGTCCTGTAGCTGATTGCCTCTTTGCAAAATTGCCTCTGAATGGGATTATTCTAATGGTTTGTAGACTTCTGATTTTCAGCTGAAGTTCTTTATGGGCAGCTGATACCTTATTTGTGCCAACATTGCTTTTTAATCCAGTCACTAAACACTTTGTGCTGAGCTTTTTCCTCAATGTGCTGTAAATGGCACTCCTTTTCCCTTCAGCCCTGAACAAACCTAGCTCATCTGTATAGCCACCTCTCACAAATTTGGTTCTCAGTACCCTCACTGTTCTTTTCAGCTTTCTTTTGCTTCCTTTCTGGCTTGAAAACACCTTTCAGAAACGTATATGACCAAAGTAATATAGATCCATCCAGACATGGTCGCAGGAAGGCCTTTTCTCATGCCTTTCCCTTGACAAGATCTATCTCTGCCCTAGTCCATGGACCAGATTGTCAGATCCAGGGGATACCCATTTTACTTCAAAGAAGGAGACTAAAGAGCTGGCACACAAACTGGCTGCGATTGTGCAATCATGGGCTCCAGAGGCCCCAGCTTTCTCTCTTTATGCTGTCTGGTAGCATCCTCTCAACAGTGGCTTAAACTGACAAGAAGCACTGAACTAGTGCCTATGCTTCCTCACACCAGATGTGTGAAGTACAAGTGGGACTGCTGTGGGCCTAGTGCAAGAGCAGGATTTACCACACATCTCACAGCATCCTGGAGCCTGTGTAGTATGCAGTATATTATGTTCACTGTTGTGGCTCTTTATTCCTTAGAATCTGAACATTATTGATTCCATGCACCTTTATGAAGTTGTGTTGGTTTGTTTCTCTCATATCTAAATAAGTTGCTATATTGCAGCTTTTGACTGAGGACTCTGACAGTTCTCTGTCACTTTATCATTAATCATTCATTTGCCTGGGGTAACAGAAGTGCTGCATTTCTCACCACATAGTTAGTTTACAAACAATCACAGCCCAATAGGGTAGGAAATGGGTCTGATGAATGATGAGGTGTCCTGGTTTAAAGAGTGAAATGGTAGGCTGAGGTGATGTGGGCTGCAAAAGGGACTTTGTGTAGGACTGTATGTATGTTTTAATTACTTTGCTGATATGTTTCTGTAATGATTAATAGGATTAGTATTTTATATATTGTGTAGGTGTTGCCACAGAGTTTGGAAGAACAGGATTTGAAGGCTGGACTTGACACTCGTGTTTGGGAGCACTGCGCTGGGCCAGAGGAAGTACAGGAGGGATTTTGAGAGAAGGGACAAAAGAACGTCAAAAAGACCATCAAAGCAGTGCCCTTGGTGAAGCAGATGCCACAAATTCAGTCATGTATGCCCTTGAATGGAAAGGCCAATAACAGTACTTACCTAAAAGCCTACTAACACCAGCAAAAGCATTTTCATTGAGCTTGACAAGGCTGAAAGTTAATCAAAAGAGTTTAAATCTAATACACATAGAGGCATGGAGACATGGCAGGTCTCAGGGTGACTTGGTCACTGGTAAAAGCTTATTCCTAATGGCTACGATTTTTAAAGGCTGGGGGGACACGACTGTACTTGGGTTCAGATTTTGTCTTTTTGTGATTTACTTGTCATCCAGCCAGGATTCCCAGTGTTTCCCAGCCAGGACAGTTCCTTATACAAAGAAGAGCAAGATTTATTTAATTTTTTAATCCATTAATTTCCTTAAGAAGGAGGGTGTTGGTCTGAAAAGCTACCTCTTAACACTTCAGGCATGTTTGACTCATCCTGTCTGGCTAGTCCCTCGGTGCCCTGATAAATCCGGTGTGAACACTTTGTTCTGGTGTGTGCTATTTCAACCCTGAGATTACATTTTGGAAGCAGCCTGGTTATTGTATCCCACTCCACTGTCCAGACCAACTGAACTGGAGCCAGTTCACTCTGCACTGTTACTACTGAGGAATGTGTCAGTGGTTTGGGTGGCCTGTAGGAGCTGGGAGAGGGAAAGACATACCCTGAAACCAACATGAGATAGGGATACTCCATTTTCTGGAGTGTCTACACTACTCCAGCAGTATGCCTGTAGACTGCTATATGGGAGGTACTGGACTCTTACCTTCACTACATCGTGTGTAAGCAGTCCATAAATCTAACCATTACCCACTCACTGGCAGTGCACATAGTCCCACATTCAGATAGGGGTTCCAATATCAGTAGTGCTGTTGCTCCGTTTACTTTCTTTTTTCCCAGCTCTCTGATCACATGCTATTCCTGTTTATCTGTTTTAGACTGAGCACTGCTGAAAGCTTGTTTCCTTGCTGTTATTTACCTAGAAGAATTCAGTGCAAAAGCGACAGAGCGACAAGAAGATCATAGAATCATAGAATCATAGAATAGTTAGGGTTGGAAAGGACCTCAAGATCTTCTAGTTCCAACCCCCCTGCCATGGGCAGGGACACCTCACACTAAACCATCCCACCCAAGGCTTCATCCAACCTGGCCTTGAACACTGCCAGGGATGGAGCATTCACAACCTCCCTGGGCAACTGATTCCAGTGTCTCACCACCCTAACAGGAAAGAATTTCCTCCTTATATCCAATCTAAACTTCCCCTGTTTAAGTTTTAACCCATTACCCCTTGTCCTGTCACTACAGTCCCTGACAAAGAGTCCCTCCCCAGCATCCCTATAGGCCCCCTTCAGATACTGGAAGGCTGCTATGAGGTCTCCACGCAGCCTTCTCTTCTCCAGGCTGAACAGCCCCAACTTCCTCAGCCTGTCTTCATATGGGAGGTGCTCCAGTCCCCTGATCATCCTCGTGGCCCTCCTCTGGACTTGTTCCAGCAGTTCCATGTCCTTTTTATGTTGAGGACACCAGAACTGCACACAATGCTCCAGGTGAGGTCTCACAAGAGCAGAGTAGAGGGGCAGGATCACCTCCTTCGACCTGCTGGTCACGTTCCTTTTGATGCAGCCCAGGATACGGTTGGCTTTCTGGGCTGCGAGCACACACTGCCAGCTCATGTTCATTTTCTCATCGACCAGCACCCCCAAGTCCTTCTCCACAGGGCTGCTCTGAATTTCTTCTTTGCCCAGTCTGTAGCTGTGCCTGGGATTGCTCCAACCCAGGTGTAGGACCTTGCACTTGGCATGGTTAAACTTCATGAGGCTGGCATCAGCCCACCTCACAAGCGTGTCAAGGTCCCTCTGGATGGCATTCCTTCCCTGCAGCGCATCAACCAAACCACACAGCTTGGTGTCATCGGCAAACTTGCTGAGGGCGCACTCAATCCCACTGTCTATGTTACCAACAAGGATGTTGAACAAGACCGGTCCCAACACCGATCCCTGAGGGACACCACTCGTTACTGGTCTCCAGCCAGACATTGAGCCATTGACCACAACTCTTTGTGTGCGGCCATCCAGCCAGTTCTTTATCCACCTAGTGGGCCATCCATCAAATTGATGTCTCTCCAATTTAGAGACAAGGATGTGATGTGGGACAGTGTCAAATGCTTTGCACAAGTCCAGGTAGATGACATCAACTGCTTTACCCTTGTCCATCAGTTCTGTAGCCCCATCATAGAAGGCCACCAAATTGGTCAGGCAGGATTTCCCCTTAGTGAAGCCATGCTGGCTGTCACCAAGCACCTTGCTGTTTTTCATGTGCCTTATCATGCTGTCCAGGAGAATGTGCTCCAAGATTTTGCCAGGCACAGAGGTGAGACTGACTGGTCTGTAATTCCCCGGGTCTTCCATTTTCCCCTTCTTGAAAATGGGGGTTATATTTCCCTTTTTCCAGTTGTCGGGAACTTCACCTGACTGCCATGATTTTTCAGATATGATGGCCAGTGGCTTAGCAACTTCATTCGCCAGCTCCTTCAGGACCCGCGGATGGATTCCATCAGGTCCCACGGACTTGTGTGCGTTCAGATTTTTAAGATGGTCTCGAACCAGATCCTCTCCTACAGTGGGCCCAAGGTCTTCATTCTCACAGTCCCTGCATCTACCTTCTAAGAACTGGGTGGTGCAGTCAGAGCCTTTGCCAGTGAAGACCGAGGCGAAGAAGTCATTCAGAACCTCAGCCTTCTCCAAACCCTGTGTAGCCAGTTCTCCCAAGAGCTTCCTCAGGGGGCCTATGTTGTCCCTAGTCTGTTTTTTGTTTGCTATGTAGCTGTAGAATCCCTTCCTGTTATCCTTAACATCCCTGGCTATGTTTAATTCTAACTGGGCCTTAGCCTTCCTAACCTGGTCCCTAGCTTCCCGGACAACATCCCTGTACTCTACCCAGGCCTCCTGTCCTTGCTTCCACTTTTTATAAGCCTCTTTTCTCCTTTGAATTTTCCTCAGCAGCTCCTTATCCATCCAAGGAGGTATCCTGGCCCTCCTGCTGCACTTCCTTCTAGTTGGGATGCAGCACTCCTGAGCTTGCAGCAGGTGATCCTTGAATATCAACCAAGAGTCTTGGGCAACCCTGCCCTCCAGGGCTATATCCCATGGAACGTTACTGATCAGGTTCCTGAAGAGGCCAAAGTCTGCTCTTTTAAAGTCCAGGGCAGTGAGCTTGCTGCACGCTCTTCTCACTGTCCTGGGGATCTCAAATTCAACCATCATCTCAAATTCAACCATCATCTGAGAGACATGAGGCTTCTCACTTGCCAGCTCATATCCGTGAGGACTGCTTGTAGGACAAGAAATACATGTTCAAGCCCTGACCAGTCACACGTGATGATAGGGCTCATCTGCATTGTCTTTCAGTGCAAAATCTCTACCAAATGCTGAGGGCTAGTTTCTCCTAGCTTTTACCAGTTGTCTCAGATTTACATAGTGCTGTTTTTTTCAGGTAGTGCTTCAGGGTCCTGCTAGGATGGGAATTGTTGTTCTCTTGAGCAGTTTAAGAATGCAGATCGCATCTTTGCAGGACTTTCCTGTTGTCCCATATGTGGCAGTAACACTCTCAGCACTAATTAATCTTGTGCCATTTTTTGAGACCAGATCTCTAAACTTGCAGTGACACTCTAAGCACTAGGTATGGTCCTCCCAGCCAGGGCCATCTAGTGATACGGTGGTTGAAAACAGCACCTGTGTCTGAAAACCTGCCTTCACTGAACCATACCATCATACAAGTGAACTTGAGTTAGCTAACACTGAGAGCAGAAATTGGGCCAGGGGTGTGGTGTGTCAGTATTACTTCCTGAACTATATCTAGGCTCTCCCAGACTGCTTTAAAGATATGTAGACTCCCTGGGGCAATTCCAAAGTAGAAACTCTTCACAGCCACATCACTGGAGTGAAAAGCAAGCAGAGATGAGTTGCTTCAAAACAGAGGGAGCCTGGATGCTGGTGGTCAGTCCAACTTCTATCAGGAATCAGGAAGGCCTTTCTAGGATTGTGGAGGATGAATAAGGAAAAGAAAGAAGGAAATGCTGACAAACAAGGAAAATTACAAAAAGAAATGTGTAAAGGAAAAAGACTGAAGAGAAATTTTCTTTCTTGCTTGTACCCACCTTGCTGTCTGCCTTGCAGGCACTAAGTAGCTATCTGTACGTGTGTGGCTGGGATATAGCTACCAGAAAGAAAAGTAAGTATTCTAATGAATTAGGGGAGAGGTTTCACCCATCATTTATTTTTACAGTCTCTCACCATTTTTCCTAAAGCCAGCCTAATCCAGAGAGCTTATAATTATTTCATAGGCAGACCCCCAAGCTTCCAGTCACAAGCGTGTTCCCTTTCAAAAGAGGGGAGCTTCTCTTCTTTTTCTCTCCCCTCTTTTTTATGCTCACAGTGAAGTGTGATTTTTCCAAAGCTCTAGGTTTGTATTCTTTGCACAGCACTCTTTATTGTTACATACTCTGACCATGCTTCTTCTGCAAACACTTCAGCTTTTAAGCACAGCATGTCTAGTTTATTTTGGCTCTTTTTACCCAGCATATGAGGAAAATAGACATGCATCTCCATTGCATTGTGCTTAGCTCTGTATTCACATGACACTGATCTCTACCATTTTCTGAAGACACTCTTGCATCTCCTGGCAGGGTTGATCTTGTGCTGCCAGTGAGAACCCTTTGAGGTTGCCATTGACCAAAATACCCTAAAGCTAGAAGAAGCTTTGCTTCCCCAGTATTGTCCCAGTTTTCTCATTAACAGTGGCAGAGGTCAGCCAAATCTAATACAATTCTTGTGATGAGATCTCAGGCCTAACTACTTGTGTGGGTGTTTCCTGAGGAGCAGCTTGCCCGCAGAGAGCCCAGACTCCCTCTTCACGCCTACTGATGTGGCACCACCGAATCCAGCAGAGCTCCAGCACGTAAAAACTGCTGCCAATGAGAGCAGCATCGGGCCCGCCCATGGTGTGCATTTTACAGGCTCTGTAATTTTTTCCAACCCACTCCTGACTCCAGGGCTGTAAAATTGATGCTCATAAAATATAATGCTGGATAGATCGAGGGAGGGGTTTTGTAGTTCTTAAATAGTGTAGAGTTTTGAAAGAAAGCTGTTGGTTGCCTTAGTCTGTCAAAGTGCGGGTTTTAATATGGAAAAAGCACAACTAGTTATTTGATAGCTGCCATTTGAACAGTGTTATGTTGCAAATAGTAATTTTTCCTTTAAATATGGTGTGGAGGCTTTTTTTTTTTAGTAAGTAAGCCACAGCTTTCAGCCATGTGATCCAATGAAAATAATTAGAGGTAGGAAAGGGACTCCCTGAGGATCTTAGTAATCCAAGTCTTTTTTGATTACACAAGTACCTGCTGCTTTGACCCTCAGAATCCATCTATCGTAGAAATGTCCTTAACATTTGGGTTTGCTTATAGAGGTAGTTTTAATCCTCCACCTGACAGTCAAGAGGTATGGGGAGCCTCAGAGCTGTATTTTGCAGCTGCTAAGAATTCTCTGAATGCAGCATGACCTCTGAAATAGACCCATTGAGAGCATTACTTTCCCTGACATATAATGTTCTTTACAGGATATTGCCCCATCTGTGTACCAGTCCTCAAGAGCGAAGTAATAATAGAGGGAGAAATTTATTTTTTTCTGTTCTCCTCCTTTGACACTCTTGCCATACAAGGTGTGCGTGCCTGAGCTCTCCATCCTCCAGCAGAAAGAAGGATTTCCTTTGTGCTTCCAGACCTTTTCCCCAAGTGTTGATCATCCAGCATTTCCTTCCAGTTCCAAGACAAACTGCTGTATGGCCAGTTGTTTTCAAAACACTTAATAATCCCCAGTTACTGCTGTTTTGGATGGTCAAACTAAGCAATTATGCTATTTTGACTGCTTAACACTTCCTTCATTATGTTAATTTGCAGTGGAAAGACTTGCAGTAAAAAGTCAATATTTGCCAAAGAAACCACAAAGTCATCAGTTATTTCTGTTTGTGAAATCAGAGAGTAACTGTGGAATCTCACATACGCTGCCGAGTGAGGATAGGCACATGCCAGCACCAATGTGACAGACACCAGAGCAGTATCAGGCAAAGAAGCTTTTGAAGTGTGAAAAGAGATGCTCTGGAGACCAGTGAGACTTATGAATAAATGTCCATTAATTAGTCACTGGAATATGAGCAAAACAGTTTGCTTTTCCATGGAGAAAAAAAAGAGAGCTCCTCACTTTGTCTCATTAATATTACAAGCAACAGTAATACGAGAAAGATACAAAAATAGGGATATAATTTTTATGAGTAGCTGTTAACAAACTTGTGCTTGTTAAGATGAGGACACAACAAGTTGATATGTTTATTTGTCTGCAAATATTTCAGTTAATTCCAGGGAGTATTATCTACTGTTCTTGTCAAAAGATCAAAATTTTAGAGTACCATTACCATTCATTTTCCAGTGTGAGTGTGATTAATTCCTGATTTTTCTGATGATTCATTCCTTCTTCTCATCTTGGCTTCTCCAGATTTAAATTGCAAAATACATGTAGTCCTTGTCTAATTCCCATGGCTGTTTTGGTGAAGTTCACTAGGTGTTTTAAGTAATTCTTAGGAAGCATGCAAGGCAGTCACATTGCTCTTGCAACAATGAAGAATAATGCTTAGATTAAAATTACCTGTAGTCTTTCTTTGTTAACAATTTTCTGAAAACCCTGAGAACAGTCAAAGAAGCAGTTAACTCTAAAATATTAGTTTCTTAGTCATATGCTTGTGAATGATTTGACTTTTCAATTAGGGGGCTAAAATGAAAGAAATCAGGAAGAAATATTTTAGGTCTACCTTGAAAAAAAAAAAAACCTTGAGGTAATATATGTGGTGAAAGGAAATCTTTTATTTGATCCATAAACCAAACATTTATTTCATTTTCAGCAGCGCTGGGAGCCAAGCAAAGTGAAAGAGAGTTTGCCTGCTTGTAGGCATGTGGCTGTTGAAGCATTTCTCTCTCAAACAAGCAGATGAGTTTGCCCACTTCATAACAGCACTAATTTCTTATTTGTCAGGGGCAGCACGGAGAAGAGGAGTATTTAAAACTTCTCTAATTTCATTCAGCTGAGCTTAATTTTAAGCATCTTTTGGCTTTGGTTTTTAATCATAACAAATAGTCAATTGAAAGAATACTTTCAAGAACTTGTAAGCCAAAAATAACAACCCTATTGCTGACACCACCTCTTCTTCCATCCAGCTCTGGCAAGTATTTCTCTTGCTCTCTTTCTCCTCTTATCCAGCTATGTCCTCCTACGGGACCAGAGGTTGGGATATTAAAGCATACAGGAAAGCAGCTGGGGAGAGAGGAGATAAAAGCATTTTAGGTGTGGTGAGGACAGAGAGGTTTTCTCTTGTTCCTTATATACTTTCTAAGCATCCTGCCTGTCTTAGAGGGAAAGTACATGTTATTTGCCAACCAGCTTTCATGTCAGTTAAACTGATACCCTTTTCCTAATCCAGTATTTGGAAAACTGGGTTGCCAATTGGCAGTCCTAAAATGTCATTTCAGAAGAACATTTGAAATGGCTTACTTGGAAACTTTAAAATTACATATCTTAAATTGTTTAGAAAATAAATTTATTTATTTTCATTTTATTTATTTTTCATTTTATTTTCAGGTTGATTCACAGAATCAGTCTGAACTGTGTGGATAGCTCCATCCAGCCCTAGCAGTGCGGTTTTTAACTGACTGAATGCCTGCTTTAGCACTTTGTCAGATCCTGGATGTCATCTGCAACCTGCCAGCCACTGACTTACATCTTGAGAAACAGTGTTTTTCATTCCATGTGAACTGAGGTTTGTTCTTGTTTATATGCAGTGGTATAGAACAGTTTCTATTGTCCATTGTTTCTTTATGTAGTTTCAGAGAACTTGTTTGTTTTGAGCAGCCTTCTTTTTGAGGAATGTGATGCAGAGCACAGATAAAAGCACAAGCATCTGTTAAGATGATTGGCATTATCCTGACAACAGTGTAGAAATTGTCTGCTTGGGATGGCAGGCAGGCACAGCCAAAGAAAGTTAACAGTAGCCTCAATTTGCAGTGGGTATGATAAAGCATATGTTTCAATTCAAGGAGCCTGTGCAAAGCTTGCTTCTTATTTCCTATGCTTCCTATGCATGGTAGTTGTGTACACACTGATTCAGTCAGCAGGAGATGACACTTACATAGATGCTAAGCTCCCAAATACTTTTGAGGATAATAGGATGGCTAAATTACAAAAAATAGAGTTCTTCAAATATTGTTCGTTCTTAAGAGCATTAAGGAATGTTTGCAGTCCTACAAGCTGGTACTTGACATATTTCAAGTGTTGATGCTTTATTTCAGTCCTGAATAATGGAGGAAAGCATCCCCAGTCATCAGTGCTATTTCAGGCATCACCAAGAAAATTCTTGATGTATTCTCATTCAAGCTTTGACCTGGCCTTACCCTGTTTAACTTTAAAATCAGACCATCATGGTCTGGAAATATTTTTGCATAGCTAAGTGTTGAACCCATATTTAAATGCTTTAGGCCTTCTGCTACCAATGTTAGTCCTCTTCTTCAAGATATGTTCTTCTATTAGGCTTTTACATAGCTGATTTCGCCTTGGCATCCAAAACAAATATATATGTCAGGAAAAACTGCTGAAAACTGACATCGTATGTGTTTTTTATATTTCTCACTAAAATATATTTTAAAAAAGGAACTGAGAGGCTTCACTGGTGTCTGTTGAAATTCACCACTGTGTTCCTGCAATGATATTTTTTTAACATTATTCCTGATTTTCTGGCTAGATTCAACCACATAACCTTCCTGAAAGAGACCAGCTGTTACTATTCCTTCCATTATCTCCTCCTCCAGTGTTTCATCTTCAGTTTTGTAGTACAAAATGCAAGAAATCTTTTAGATGCTTTCAGTGAATACAAGCATCAAATTCCCAAAACATCAGCAAGCAAATATAGCTGTGGAGAGTTTTCTGCAGTCCCGAACACCTTCATAAAATGATCAAAGTAAGATGCTGGCATGCAAACCAGGGAAAGACTCTCTCCCATCACTGACATTTCCCTGTGGGCTGCACAGAGATATCAGGTTGATACTTTGATAGATTGCAATCTGTTTTCAGCAGCTGACCCAGACATAACATCATCATTTCCTGATTATATTGATATGTGTTTCTATTATTTGCTTATTTTGCGCCTTGAGAAACAATTCCTTTTTGTTGTTAAACTGTAAACAGCATTGCAAGGCCTCATATTAAATCATAATTATTTACCGTGCTGTTCACGCACCTTTGTCCCCGGGGAATGTGGTGACGTGAATTTACAGGAAGATCAGGGTATTTCTCACCAACAGTTTCCTGTTATTGATATGCTTTTGTTTAGTTGTGATCTTTTTTTTACCCTTTCAGGTTCTCAGGGGAAAAATAAACAGGCACATGACATTAATCACAGTCCTCGGGTATCATATTGGAAGCCTCACAAATACTTTCAATGTGGAATTGGGAACAAGGTTTGGATCTTTCAGAAACACCAATGACAGGTTGTTGTTTATTAGTACTTACACTCCTATTCTGATAAATGATTCCAATAATTCTTAAGAATTCCTTTGTGATTGTGTTCCTTTTTAGAAGCCAGAAGGGTTCAAAAGTTTATGAAGACAACCTTGAACAGTTTGTATCTCTGTGTGTAGATTTGCATAAGTGGAATAAATGTTTGAGAGAAAACACGGATCACACAGAGATTCAAAAATCCCGAGTCCTTTCAGCAAATACTAGCAAACATGGACACAAATGGTTTCTTCAAGATGGCTTGCCAACTTCTTTTCTTTATAAATAAATAAGCCCATACTCTTTTTGCAAAAAGGTAGTACATAAATTGTATTCACCAATGCATCAAGAGCCACCAGCATATCTACGAGTGTGGCTATCCAACACATGTAACACATAGATCTCAAATCTTTGTCAGTGGTTTTGGCTATCCTACTTTTTTTTTTGTCTCTGTGGACATGTGGTACACTCCTAGCCAGTGACCTTTGCATAGTATCTTGATTTTGCAATAATGAGCTGCAGCAGAACAACCAAGAAATTTAATGTCAAACCAGATTTTAGGAGGGTTACATTTTTTTATTTTTTTTTCCTTCCAGGACATTTTATAAATATTGTGGTAAAAGGCAAAATGACAGTGTGTCCCAGAGAACCCACACCAGGAAGACCCTGAGGGATAGATGTGTTGGCTAAAATAAACTATTAAATTAAGTTCACAAGTAATGTAGTAGCTATTCAGATTTGTTATGAAATTCTTAGGGTTTAATATTTTTGTTTCATGTATTGTGGAGTAGGACCTTTCTTAGAAACTGTGTTGTAAGGTTTAGAGCGAAATCTCAGAGTCAGACCTACATATCCACATCCTAGTAGTGGTTGTAGATTTACTGTGTTTGGTACTTAGCATTCTTCTTTGTGTGACGCTATTGTTTTCCTTCATCACTGCTGCTGGCATTAAGGACTACTAAGAGCAGACCAACAAAAGTTGTATATCATATAATACCAATAAAAATATGTTATATAACTTCATACAGAGGTTTTTAACTACCTTCTCTGTTCCTTTTGGCACATTTAATTTCTGGATAACATGCAGATTTTATTTGGCTTCTTGAAACACGTGATGGTTCTTTTTCTAGCAGGCTATGTAATCCAAAAGACTGCAGTTTTCTCTATGGCCACTCACAGTCCTGCTTCTGCTGGATTTCTGTAAATTTGCCCTCATCTGTAAGCTCAGCCAAGTGAGATCTGGCTTCTTTTCAGATGAGGAAATTCTAAGAAATGTCAGGTTATTAGGTTCTAGTTGTGGCATGTCATCCTCTGGACTTCCTAGGCCTTGAAAGCAATTTGTCAATTCCATTACTGGATCAGATATGTTTCCTCCCAGCAGCATCAGTTTAAGATTTCACAACCTGAACAAAATAGCTTTTCTTTATGGAAATCTCACTAGAAAAGAATGGAAGTGGAAAAAGCCACAGATATTTATGAAGCAGACCATAGCAAGGCAGCCATTCTGATTTTGTTCTCTAAGCACATTTATCCCTCCAATTATAAGTGTGTTCATTCCCCTCAGTCAAGTCCTTTCAATTTCAAGTGATGTTCAATATGAAGTCACAGCACACCAGCAAGCTCACCTCCCACTCTCTGATATCAGCCTCAAAGACCTTGGGTGCTGAGTTCTCTCCCAGCACATAGGTGTTGCTTGATTAGGGTTCCCTTTTACTCTTTTTCCAGCACAATGCCTTTTTAGCAGCACCTGTGGGGATGTCGGCTTCGAGCTGTGTACCTGTGCGATATGCTCTGGCTATGCTTGAGCAATTGTGTGGTGTGAACAAAACGGTGGCTTAGCATTCTGTTCATGAAACTGATGTATCCTTCCACCTGCCGCCAGAGCTGATTGACCTGGTGAAGATGAACTTGGTTAAAGTGCTTTAGAAATGAATGAAATGCCTTATTCCCTTGTCATATCCGCAGTTACTCACCCTCTGAACACACAGAGCTTTAACACACTTCTTCCTTCCTTGGTAAGGGTTTTAGATAGGGATCTGGATCTTCTATTTAAGTACCAGACAGGACGGAAGGAAGTCAGAATTACATGTCATCCAAGACATTCTGGCTCTTCATTCCTCCTGGACTGGTGTTTGGAATCAGCCCTTAGTACAGAGGAAGAGAAAGAGTCCATCATTTCTCTGAGACCTTAAGCATTTTGTTGCAATCATTCCTCTATAGTACTTGCTCTCTGCTAACCACCTGAGGACCCATTTCCACTAAGATGGTGAGACCATCTTGTAGTTTATTACATACATCTGAAACCTCAGTTAGTGATTTTGATACTTTTAATATCTCTCTGGATAATTTTTATTATTATTCTTTCATACCACAGTAGAAAGTTATTTCTTTTGTTGCTAAGCGCCTTTGGAAAGCAGAGCTGTCAGTCATAATCGTTGCAGAATCATGGCACCAAATCAGGATGCCTTTCCTTCTGCATGTATGCTTGTGGCAACTTTGGTTGGTTTTATATATGACTAACTGATTACTTTCCTATTTGTCACACTTAGGAGGACAAATGTTCAAGATAACAGATGAAGGCTGAGTTTTTGAAGGTTAGTGTCAGATAAAAATGCTTATTCACAGACTGTCCTGTTTTCAGAAATACCTAACTTCTGGAAAACTAAACTTTTTTAAAAGCTCACAAGTCTCTCCTATTTCTGTGGTTCAATATCTTGCTGAAAAATACTAATTTCACCCAGGATGTGCCCTTACCTATTAAATCAGCAGATATTTTACATTAAATAGAATCATAGCATCAACTAGGTTGGAAAAGACATTTAAGATCATCAAGTCCAACTGTTACCTCAAGAATTAGTCCACCTCATCTACATGTTTTTTGAACACTTCCAGGGATGGTGATTCCACCACTTCCCTGGGAAGCCTGTTCCAGTCCCTATCACCCTTTCAGTGAAGAAGTTTTTCCTGATACCTGTATTTCTCTTCTTCCTTAATGACCAGTTTATAATGTTCTTATTAGTTCCTACCGGTCAAGTAACACTAAAAAGGCCTTGATTTTCCTGCCACTGCATCTTAGCTTTCAATGATATTTAACTGGTCAGGCAGTTGGACTAGATGACTGTTGTAAGTCCTTTCCAACTGAAATATTCTGGTCTAGTCTGCTCTTACCTAGTCTGGTCTGGTCTGGTGTGTTCCATTCTCTTCTGGTCTAGTCTGATCTAGTCTAGCCTAATCTCTACTCTTCTGTACTATACTAGTCTATGTTATATGATACGATATAATATCATGCTATATACTACACTACATGGCATTATATGACCTTATTTTAATTTCCATTCATCAGCTGCAGGGTAATGTACTTCTTTAATGAGTTTGAGCACTGTCTTCATGATACTGGTTTACTATTTCCAATCTCTATATAGCTGTAAGTGTTATTTTAACAGATGGGCCAGAAGAACACTGCTGTGTTTAGCTGAAAGCATGGGGTAGTATTCACCTGACCTAACTCTAACAACTGCAGTGCAGACACCTGCTGCCTACTGCTTATCTATTCTCCCTAGTTCCACAATATAATCTACAGAGAAAGGTTCTTTGAGTGAATTCCTTTAACCTTGTAGAGAACGCCAAGTGTAGCTCAGAGGAGCATGTACAGTTGTGGCTGACCTGGGTTTAGGAGCATAGAGGCTTAGCAGTGTATCTCCATTTAGTGTGGTAGCCCCCCCCACCCCGAACCCTAGCACTACATGTGCATCCCCTTCTCACCTTGGTGGTTTTTCATCACTGCTGGGGTTTTAGCATTGTTCACTGCTGAAGTGTGATTTAGCAGTGAACTCAAGCACAGAGAGGTACCCAGCATGTGGTACCCAGGCATAGCAAATGGAGTGCTCTCTTTGCAAATTGTCATGGGTTGTGAAATGGATGCTGTGAAGGCTCAGTCACAGTTACAGGGAACAGCAGATATATTCTATCTATGAGATGCAGGGTGCAAAAAGCAGGTCACCTTTAGGTGGATCTGTGCAATTGTCTTGGATTCCTAAAACAGATCTCAGTTTTGCAATTAAAAAGTGTATTGTCTACCTGAGAGGTCAATGACATGGGTGGGGTTTTATCTATGGGCAAACGACCATGGGTGAAATATGCAGCCCTCTTGTTTGCTATTTTATTTGCAGACTGAGAGCAGTGTCCCTTAGTATGTAAATCTGACTGATTTGAAGGTAAATGTAGGTTGAAGTTGGACCTCAAAGCCAAGTATAAATCCCACTTACGGACTTGCTGGGCAAGGCTCTCAAAGCTATCAGCAAATGTTGCCCTAGAGACAGCATGGTCTCATTGAGACACTGCCCAAACCCAACACAGAAAGAGGGTCAGTGACTATAAAATCATTCCACTCTGTTTAAGAGTTCCAGTGGCAGGATTACTGGTCCTAGAAAAAGTCTCCATGAAAACTGAGCCAGTTTGAATGTTTGAATACAGCATTTCCAAACAGCTTTAGTTTTAGCTGAGGAAGGGTAACACAGGTTGTTTGAGTCCTGGAGACATTTCAGCTGTGGTGTTCTCTTCTGACTTATTTAGCTAATGAGAGCCGAGTCACAGTAACCAGGAGACTGACACAGAAATGGGAATGTTTGAGTGCAGGCACCTTCTTCTTTTATTCCAGAGGTACTTACAGTGTCCCACGCCAGTGAGATGCAGAGCACTCTCATCTCACGAAGGGACATTTCCAAGCACTTTTAAAGTCGCACAGTGAAGTAGAGCTTACAATATTACTTATATGCTTAAATCTAAACACACCACTCAGATCCCACTGGAGAGCTGAGCTCCCAGCCGTTGAGGTCTGCCACAGAGAGTACATTTATAAAACATAAAAACTCACTATCTTTTCCGCTGCAAAATATTTATTCTTGCTTTTCCTAAGCTTTGTTTTTCCCCGACATATTTCACATAATGGTGCCAATATCATTTTACAATTATTTGGCTCGGAGTATAATACATTAAACTCTTCCTTTCCACACAAAGCAAACAAATGAAAAGAGAAACAGAAAATACTTTATCTGTTGTCATTATTTGTTTTTTTTTCCCTTATAAGTAAATAGTTACCTATTGTGATAACCACAAATCACTCATGAATGTTAACAGCAACATTTGGGGAAAATGAAGAACAATATAGATGCCACTAAATAATCTTAGTCCAAACACCTTAATATGTTATCGTAGCAATGGGCACTGATTTTTTTTATAGAATTACATTTTAAAGGACAAAATGTCTGTTTGCATTTACAGCACTAAGATGTATATTTTTCCTTATTTTTTATCTGGATTTCACATAAAATTCTGCAAGCCACGACTGAAAAAAATGTTCATCAGGATCCAAACCTGCAATGTGGCCAGAGCACTTTGCTGCTGTGCTTAAGAAAAAAAGAATGCAATAATCCGTCAAAATGTCCAGGTTGCATCCCTTGTTGATTACTTGATCCCACACGCTTTCTTCCATTGCACTTTCAACTCCACAGGTTCCACCCAGTAAAGACTCATTTTAAAAAGAGATTTAAATCAACATGAGCTAAGCAACATATTTTCAGTCAAGACTGTGGAATACAAGTACGGTCCCAGGGAATTTTACACAGGTAGAGAAATTATTTCATTCTTAATGACGAGAAGGGAGAAAAGCACTTAGCTCTTTCCCTTGGAAACAAGGTTCTTCAGCATTATGATTTGAATAAATCACTGCCCCACAGTGGTGTAGCACATCACACTAATATTGGCTGTGAGCCTGAAGGAAATTGCCAACAAAAGCCTTAGTGGGTACACAGTTATTCTGGAAGAAGACCCCTGTCAGCAGAGCTTATTCCACTCTAAACTGGTTTGAGCAACATCAATGTAGGTGCTCCCTTGCTTACTTGATGCAGAGATGGTGGGTGGGCCCTGAGGGTGCACGTGGCCCACGTGGTCCCCAGTGCCTGATTTGTGTAAAGACACTGGCAGCGAGAGAGGAAGGCTTCAGAAGGACCCACTCATCAGCTCCCTATCAAGTTGCTTCCATGGGCCCTTGATTGCTTAACCCACACGCACCAGTATTACTGGTTCTCCCTATCAAGCTGCTTCCATGAGTCCTTGATTGCTTAACCCACATACACCAGTATTACTGGTTCGCCTTATCAAGCTGCTTCCATGGGTCCTCAATTGCTTAACCCACACACACCAGTATTACTGGTTGTGTTGCCACAGAGGTGGCAACTCCACACAAGGTAGGGCCATGGTTGCAGGTACATGTTGCCAGGTGTGGAGGATAGTTCCCACACAGCCCACATGGCTCTATGTGGATGAGATGCAAGGGGGGAACCTGAACAGGGTTTGGAAACGTGGTGCTCAGCAAGTACCCTGCCTGGGAGGAGGGAGGCACAGCTGAGAGAGCACCTAAGCACTAGCAAAGAATGCACAACTTGGGGAATGAAAAATGGGAAAAAGCGGTGGAGGGAAGTAATATGACAGCTAAGGCATGACCTGGTAGGCAAAGATGAGCCACTTCTCCCCAGTAAGCATTGCTATGTGTAGCTTTATGGTCTTCTTTTTCCTTTTGATTTATATGTTTTCTAGGTTTTATTTCTCCCCTGAAGTTCAAGCGTGTGTGTGAATTCAAAGGCAATGTCTTTTGTCCCAAACTCAGAAAAGCCCTATGGGATTTGGGATTTATAACTCCAACTTGCAAGACACTAAGAGAGTTCTTTTCCCAAAATGATGCCTCATTTTAGCAAACCAAGTAGTAAATAGAAATCTCAAGCAAAAGGATACTCGTTGTTCAGTTGGTAATGACCAAGTTTAAATGAGGTTTCTGGCTTTTTTTTTCGAATGTATTTTATTAGTAATAGACTATTTCTCAAATATAACATTTGACTGAATGATTTATTTCAAACAAGAGGTCAGCATCCTGTGGCTGATGAAAACATTTCGTCAGTGTGTACAGATCAAATTTCATCATAAGTATACAGATCAGAGAGAAAAATATTTACCTTTCATGAAGGCATGATGGCAAGGAGGAGATCTTGGAGACATTTCCAGCTGCTGCTTGGAAACTTGGCAATGTGGCCAAGGGACTTGTTCTTGCAGTCTTTACACCCCTCATACAAAACCCCTGTGGCCCTCCTGTAAGCCCTTACTGGGAAATCACTGCAAAAACAGACCTATTCGTCCTCAAGGAGAAAAATCCTAAGGCATAGGCTTAGATTTTAAAAAGTGACAGATGATTTTCAGCATCTCAAGGATTAGAAGGAGACCTGAGTCTGCTTCCAGCTGCCCCCCATCTTGTAAGTAAACCTAGTTGTGTTACATCAGTACTTTGGGTCTCACTTTCTTCCTCTTTAAACAGGAAAGGGAAGTGTGCTTTAGAGATAAGGATGCAATCATTATACGAGAGGCAAATTTGGCTATTATTTTTTATTACAAGTGTAGGACATAGTCATTGCACTAGTATTAAGAGCTTCAGAGCTTCAAACACTGACTCAATGTTTCTTCTATTTTCTTCTGTTTTCTTCATTGCGTGTTCCAGATCATGGAAATAAACTTTCCCTTACCAGGAAGAACTGGACAGAAATAGTATAAAGAAGTAAACACTTTAAATTTAATTAAAGAAAATAATTTAAACCTGTGGTGTGGGAGAGGGAATAGATAATCAGTTTTAGAATGAGATCTCATTCTGTGTTACAGAATTGGAGGAGAATGAGACATGGTTTGTCTGCTGAAATAACTTTCACTGCACCCTGGAAAAACATCTGTGGTGATAAAAATGTATAAAAGAACTTTTTATAATAAGAATTAGAAAAAACACAGACAGGAAGAAACAAATTAACATTGTAGAGAGGCTAAATTTACTTTAGCCCAACAAGAGGCAAGATGAGGACACTAAATAGCAGCTCAATGAGCTACTCCAACACAGACAGCATGTTGCTCATATATGAGGACATATTGCTACTCTGACGCTCCTTGTTTGTAACTCATGCTTTAGAGTCATAGAGGGAATGTCAGGGCTATTGAACATGATTGTGAGCTACAGGTAGGATACTTCGCTATGCATGTTAATTATAGCCAACATTTCAAGTATATGTGCTTGCATAGGTGCATGCTTAGATGATGGGGTTTATATGCATGTACTTTTCTCAGAGCAGCATGGGTTTGCACAGCCCTGCACAGGACTGGGACTTCTTTGTAGTTCACTCTGTGTAAGTTCACAGGAAGACATGGTCTTTGTCCCAAAGCATTTTAATGTCTACCTAGAAACAATGGCATGAAACAAAAGGAGGGAAGCAGAGAGGGAAAGGGACAATGAGGTCTCACAGTTACGTGAGTCAACTCCATGTACAATAGAATTGACCTGAATCATCTGAAAGGCTCCTAGGGTAAATAGCTTTGCTGTCCTGGTACATGTCCGGGCAGCTGGTGCTTTTACATGGCTTTGATGGTGTGTCTATTCAGTTTTTGTTCTGATGTGGAGGATGTTGTTTGCATTGTAGGAGAAGCAGGCCTGGTTTTGAGGAGGGAAGCAGGACTTCCAGGTTTCCATGCCATTGCAATGAGTTTGCAAAATAAAATAAAACCTAGGACATACAATGTTTTTACAGCATGTCTGAGGAATACAACAGGAACTGATACTGGTTTTATTATCTGTCCTTCTGGACTTTTCTGCTTCTACGGCCCCAGCAGGGGCAGAGGCTGTGGAGAGGATGCTCCTATGATTTAGTTTATGTTCCCTGAGAATATTTAACTGCAGGTGACAGTCAGTCAGCATAACTTTCACATGAGTCTTTCAGGAGAAACAGTTGTGAAGATGCACAAGCATGCTAGAAGCAAACATCTGCCCAGAGATGAAGGAAACATTCATAACTATTGTGCAAACTTGCTGAGTTGTGATAAATCAAACTGCAGCAGTAGCCATCTCTTGCTCAGAGATTCATTATTAAAATGATAAGGCTCCAGGAAACAGAGAAAGTGCACACTCTGCAGCAAATTCAAGTCCTCCACCATGCATAGCTGTGAAAATCATAGCTACCAGAAGTCAAACTACAGGCGTCCTTCTTCCTGTTAAGCCACTGGATGCCTGGAGTTTTACCTTGGAAACATTTTGAAAGAGCTTCATTAAATCAAGACACTTCTTTAAAAATCAGTGACTTCATTTTGAAAGCATTGCAGAAACCCAACCATGTCCTGGGCTGCATTAAAAGGAGCGTGACCAGCAGGTCGAAGGAGGTGATCCTGCCCCTCTGCTCTGCTCTTGTGAGACCTCACCTGGAGCATTGTGTGCAGTTCTGGTGTCCTCAACATAAAAAGGACATGGAACTGTTGGAAAAAGTCCAGAGGAGGGCCACGAGGATGATCAGGGGACTGGAGCACCTCCGGTATGAAGACAGGCTGAGAAAGCTGGGGCTGTTCAGCCTGGAGAAGAGAAGGCTGCGTGGAGACCTCATAGCAACCTTCCAGTATCTAAAGGCGGCCTATAAGGATGCTGGGGAGGGATTCTTCACTAGGGACTGTAGTGATAGGACAAGGGGTAATGGGTTAAAGCTTAAACAGGGGAAGTTCAGGTTAGATACAAGGAAGAAGTTCTTTACTGTGAGGGTGGTGAGGCAGTGGCACAGGTTGCCCAGAAAAGTGGTAAATGCTCCAGTGTTCAGGGCCAGGTTGGACAGAGTGTTGGGTGACACGGTTTGGTGTGAGATGTCCCTGCCCATGGCAGGGGGTTGGAACTAGATGATCTTGAGGTCCTTTCCAACCCAAACAATTCTGTGATTCTATGATTTAATGATCCATTATGAAGGCCATTAGTCTGGTACCTGCAACAGCTGGGTAGAGCCCTTGCTTTAGAATGAGTACAGGTGGGGTCCTGGGTGGGTCACTTGGCCTCCTCTTTCTTCAGTTTGCCATTTGTAAGGTGTAGCTCCTTTCTGCCTATGAGTGCACTGGTGGGGAGCGCACTAATGACTGCGAGGTGCTCATTAAATGATGGAGGAAACGCCACACCACAAGGTGGTGAAAATGTTTTGTAAGACACAGGGGTCCCCACTGTTGTTTTCAAAATAAAAACGTGCTTACCTGCTCAGAACAGATTCAACTGAGTTGCTGTGAAAACTGTGTGTGAGTTTTCTAGATCACAAGAGCTACAGGTAGCTCATTTTCCATTTCTCCGTATGTGAGCACTGCCAGCTGAACTCCAAATGCTTCTGTCTTCTTTCTTATTAAGGGTGCTATTTATAGCCTCTATAGTGGCTGCATTCCACCTGAAGGTCAGATTGTTTACATGAAGTGAGGATATATTGTGTTTTTCTAAATAGAGATCACATTTTTTGATTCATAAAAAAGCCTCTTTTCCCTGCACAACATGATGGACAGACATTACTTCTCACCCACAACAGAGACCTGTCTGCAAATCTAGGGGCTTCCAGGGAACAGAGAAGGCTGAATCATTGGGAGCATAGCATAATGGTATTCACATACATGCAGAAGGTAAAGAACATCCATGCAATGAACACAAATAAATACAGATTAGTGCAAGGGTATTTATCTCCACTGAAGGTTTAACCCAGGTTTATGTTTGTATTTCTTGCAGCAACTCCCTCTCTGATAATAAACAGCATAAGACAATTTCATACTCCTCAGACAGTGCTACTGTTCCCATTACTTATTTTCCAGTCACATGAATTTTCCTCTTTCCTTTATTGGAAGCAGGGTTTAGTCAAAAGTTCTGTGGATCTACAAATCTGAACAGAAAACAAAAATGGCAGATTCTGTGAAAAGTAAAATTTCAGTTTATGTGGATATAAGTATGTATTATAGCTGTTTTTTCCACCAAATTCCCCATGTAATACAGAAGAACTTTGTGTCCTGGTGGAACAAAACTGTGCCCAAGTACAACACGATGTGGTTCTTCTTTATTTCTGATTTGTAGTTCTTCAACATCTCCTCACCTTGATGTCACACGGGGGATAAAAAAATATCACAAAGATAACAACTGTTCTCTCCATTCCAACATTTAAAGGCATAAATAAAGAAAATGAGACATTTTATGACCTTGATGATGCCGTAGTTTGCAGGACAGAAGCACATGGATCAGGCAGAAACTCTTACACATGTAACCAGGTAGTTCACGCTGATTGGCCATGATAGCTATTTTTGGCATTTTATTTTGATCCTAGGAGAATAAGAGTCCTCAGAAAGAATTCTTACTCAGTGTGCAGTAAAAGAGGCTGGTGCATGGACAGTGAGCTGATTATAGGCTCAGATTTAATTGGAGAATTAAGGTTGATGGGCTTTCCTCCCCGTTAATTCCATCCACTGCTAGGTCAGTTGCAGCTGTACACGCTGCCCCTGAAATGGAGCCTGTCAACAGCCTTTAAACCTGGTCTTCTCATTACTGAGGTGACTGCAAATGTAAGAGCTGATAAAAAGAAAGAAAAATAAATAAAACAAAACCAAAATATTTAAAATTAAGAGATTAGAAAGGGCTTTTGAGTACCCACAGCTCTGCAAAGGCACCCAAGGAGCCTCATCTGCCCAGATGGGCTCTGGCCACACATACAGCAAAGGGGAACTATTGAATTTGCTAATGTGCTGTGGGCAGCTGAGAGGCTTACATGGCTCACGTTGGAGAATGAGCAGTGTGAAGCCAAGAGTTAGGGCTGGATGGTGTTTCTTCAAGAATTACTTGAGGTAATCGAAAACCAAGGGTTTCGAAGAAGTTATCCTGTCTTCAACTAAAAGAAGTGAGAAGCTGCAGGTGGACCACCACTTCATGAAGTGACTAGACTGTTGTCTGCCCAACAGCTCCATTCACAGCTGAGTCTTTCAGGGATATTCTGCAACACAGCACAAGTATCTCTGTCACCTGCACTGGTAGGCACTTCCCAGAACAATCCACTGCCTTGTTGTTATGACAGATGTGGTCATTGGGAAGAGCTGCCAGATCCCAAGGAGGTCCTGAGAAAATGACTGGCAGATTGGATGGATGTTAGAGAGCTAAGGGTCATTATGAAGAGCATATTGGTCTGGAAGAGTATTTAGTCTGACCTAGTATGGCTGTTCTTACTCCGTCCTTATGTTATACCCTTCACTGAGGTGAGCAGCAGCACTGCTCTACTTTACAAAGTGTTGACATCAGGGTTACCAAGGGTTGAGATCAGTTACCATGTTCTCCCTGTGTGTTCCTGGTGTCACAGTGTTTGACGCTATTGAGTCAGCTGAGAGTGGTCCCAGCTTATAATTTTTGTGCATCCACCCTGGGGATCAATAGAAAACAGACCCCACACTTGTTTATCTGCTTACCTAAGACAGAAACAAGCTAACTGTAGACTTGAACGCCATGAGAATGTGGGAAAAAGGTAATTCTGCACCCAGGTATAGCCTGTGCTGCCTTGGTAACCATTTAATTTTGTGCCCAGGGCTTTTGTGCATAGTTTCAATCAGCCATCATTTTATCACTGTTAAGCCAGGTGTGCTGGCGGAAAGGTGCTGTGACTGGCAGTGCTGGATTGCCTGCACACACACTGGTGAGAGGGAGCCAGATGCTGTGACTTGATATGGTAGCACTTAAATTTCAGTAGCTTGAGGAGGCTTTTCAAAATAGGGAGGTGAGAGAATTAGGGGAGGGAAGAAGATGCTTTCACTGTTCGCTGTCCTTTGTTGTGTGCTCTGTACTTACTGTGGGTCAGTATCAATACTGCCAGCCCCAAGCTTTCAGTCTCAGTTGGCAGCCAAGTCCCAAGAAATCATGGCATCATTTTCAAAATCTTGAAGGGTTTGGTTTGGTGGATTTTTAACACCTTTATGACTGTACGTGTGGCTGCTGTGTCTCTGGGTGCACACCTGCAATGAGGTGCATTCCCTGCACTGAGGTTTGTTGTGTGGGAAATAAAACTTTCCCCAGAAAGACTTTCTGTTCTTTTAAACATCAGCTGGGGCTCCTGACTACTGCTGTGCAGACAGCTCCTAGGCCACCAGCAAAGCGATTGGTAATGTAAGGCTTGTGGTATGGCTTTAAGAGGTGATAACATTTCCTGTTCTGCAGATCAGCCTGTATGTAAAAGCAAGGTGGGGGTGAGGGAGTGCAAGGGGTGATTTCTCTATAATGCAGTGTTTCACCAGAGAGCCCATTTTGTTTCTTTTATTTATTAAATGCCATCCTGGAACTTTAATGTGGGACTGGATACTGGTGGTTTCCCATGTGCAAAGGCCAGCATATACTGAAGGGCAGACTTGGGCTCTCCTTGGGTGATGCTCTTTTCTTATGCTTACAAAGCCTGAGCATGTTCAAAGCTGAAAACTAGCAATGTAAATTTCCTAAATGCCTTTAGAAAACCAAGAACTCAACCACTGCCAAGAGAAACACGAGTTCCTGAAACTGGACAGCGCGGCTTGGGTTTCCTTTGAAGACAAAAAAAAAAGAGAACAAAAAAAAAAGAAAAGCCAAATGCCTGAAATATGTAAGATGGAGCTATACAGGAGTTAAAGGGAAGCTGCATAGGAAGCAAAGCAAAGCAAAGCCCAAAATAAAGAGCAGGAATGGAAAACTAAAAATAACAAACAGGAAAGTGTGACACAGCTGCAAGGGCTCTAGTGCATTCTCCCCCAGCATTGTACCTTTTTTTTTCAGGAACATACTAATATTGTGTTTGGATTTCAATGGCATTCCAATCCATTATTTGTTCTTCAAAAATAGATGTTTCTCTTGTGAGGAAGAAAGATATTTTCAAGTAATGTTGGTATGATTTCTCTTGTCTCAGTTTATCAAATAACAATTTTTTAGGCTCAGCATTTGCAGAGCAGAAAGGTTGCATCGGTTATGTCATTTCAAGAAGTTAATCTGTGTCTCATTAGAATGGTGAACATGAGTTCATGCATTATCAACTGTTGCCCTTAATTCCAGTTGAATATTTACTTGACAGCTTCCAAAAGTAGGAAGCGATAGCACACGAATCTGAGTTGCAGCTCCTTTGGTAGCACCATGGATGGGAGGGGATCAGGGAGGATCAGGAGCATCATGTACTAACAAGGTTAAGGAAATCTCTGTCTTTTTCTTCATCCAAACACAGGTTTGTTTGTTTACACAGAGCATCTGCCTGCCCTGAGAATCCTGCAGGAAGCAGCTTATGGGATACAAGGCTGCTGGGGCCGGATTCCAGCTGGCGCCTGCAGAAGAGCCGGGCTCTCCAGGCATGGGTGCAGCAACCACCCCAGCCATAGCCAAGGAACCCAGCGCAGGCAGAGGGGTCAGTGGCAGCTGCTGCGTCAGGAGGTGAGTTAGGGTCTCGCTGTATTAACACCTATTTACTTGCTATACTTGCCCATTCTGCAAACGTGAGCCATGCGGCTGCGTTGTACATGGGCTGTATCCACCCAGAAGACAAATGGACAATTGACTACACTTGAATAGTGCTGGTGCCTATTTCAGGAGGGCAAGAAAGCCAGAGCACTTCAGTTTGTCATCCCAAGTCTCCTTGGACTGTCACAAACCCCAGTGGAAACCACACTAAGACGTGCCAAACTGGTCATTGTGGTGCCTGTCAAGTTATCAGTCCTACTTGTAAAATTCCTATTTTCAGCAGACACAACAAAACCAGGAAATATTTACCAACTTTGCAGGTGTCAGGAAATACTTTCAAAGCACTGCTATGACCTGACAGTCCATTTAAACAGATAGCAAGCATGTACAGAGGTGATAATACATATATTTTAATTAAAAATACATACCACGGTGGTTTTGGTCTAATACACGTATCCTGGCAGATCAGAGTGGCAAATTTATACTGTTACTCACAGCCTGGTGATTAGGCCACAATACATCTCACAATACTTGTGTGAATGTATTTATGTAATGAAATCGCACATTAAAGTATGTTAAATATGTTTTGCTGTTGAAGCTGATAAAGCTTGCTTTCATTAAAAGTTGGTCTGTGCTAGAAATATATATATTACATATTGTTATTTTTAATAATGGAATACATGTGCTTTAGACTTTTCTGTGTATTTCAGACATCACTCTGAAATATATGATTGTATATTGTCTGAAATGTAATGGGGACTGCAACATCCTATAATACAGGCTATAACAGAAGCTATAATATTGCATTACCACATATTTCTTATTATTGTCACTTCGTATTAAATATAAAATAAGAGGCGGTTTGTATATTACTAGTTTACTGTTTAGTAGTTGAGAAAAGTCTACCTACTAGAAAAAAGGCCTGTTTGCCAAACACATTTATACTGGAAATAATATATAACCCCCCCCAGAATAAATCTAGAAACTAGATGATAGGAGCATTTTGTATGACGAACCATCTTATGGCTTTTTCCCCAGGAGAGAAGAGCATCTGTAGCTACCTCCAGGTTTGTGTGGGCAGGAAAGGTTAGGTGAAAAGGCGGTGCCTGGAACACATTGTTAAGAAAGGAAAAAAGTCTAAAACACAATCCACGTATGTAAAACAGGGGAAATGAGTTGGAGTGTGCAGTGGGGAGCCAGGAAAGGTGTAAAAGGGAAGGTAGAAAGATAAAGGGGTGGAAAATAAAAAAGAAGCCCATGAAGAACCTTTGGTTCCATAAGCATCACTTCATGTCCCTTGGGAGGCAGTCCTAAAGGGCCAGTCCTGTTTAATATCTTTATCAATGACCTGGATAAGGGGATCGAGTGCACCTACAGTAAACTTGTGGATGACACCAAGTTGGCTGAGAGTGTTGATCTGCTTGAAAGTACGAAGGCTCTGCAGAGGGATCTGGACAGGCTGGATCAATGGGCTGAGGCCAATGGTATGAGGTTCAACAAGGCAAAGTGCTGGGTCCTGCATTTAGACTACAACAACCCCATGAAATACCTCAAGCCTGGGGCAGAGTGGCTGGAAAGCTGCTCATGGAAAAGGACCTCAGGGTGCTGGTTGACAGAGCTGAACATGATCCAGCTTGTGCCCAGGCAGACAAGAAAACCAGCAGCATCCTGGCCTGTATCAGCAATGGTGTGGCCAGCGGGGCCAAGGCAGTGATCATCCCCCTGCATTGGGCACTGGTGAGGCTGCACCTCAAATCCTGTGTTCAGTTCTGGGCTCCTCACTGCAAGAGAGACATTGAGGTGCTGGAGTGGGTCCAGAGAAGGGCAACGGAGCTGGTGGAAGGTCTGGAGCACAAGTGTGATGGGGAATGGCTGAGGACCTGGGCAGGGGTGTCAGTCTGGAGAAGAGAAGGCTCAGGGAGGATCTTATCGCTTTCTGCAACTGCCTGAAAGTAAGATGGAGCTAGAAGCTGGCCACTTTCTTCTCCCAAAGAACAAGCAATAGGACAAGAGGTAATGGCCTCAAGCTGCTCCAGCAGAAGTTTAAACTGGGTATTAGGAAAAAATTCTTCACTGAAATGCTTGTAAGCACTGGACCAGGCTGCCCGGGATGTGGTGGAGTCACCATCGCTGGGGGTATTTAAAAGATGTGTAGATGTGACACTTAGGGAAGTGGTTTATGGTGGCCTTGGCAGTGTTAGGTTAATGGCTGGACTCAATGACCTTAAAGGTCTTTTCCAACCTATTCTATGATTCCATGACCATTTGCGTTATTTCTTCTACCAGTGTAGTCCCATTGCCGCTAGTAGCAACAGGCAGACATTTCAAAGGATAAAATCTGATTATAAGTTCATCCTGGAACCTCCATCCAAGAAAATTTTACAGGCTTCCCTCTCCTCCTTCTCCTTTCTCCTGACTTGCCAGGTGTGGATCCACAGGTTATATGGTAAATCAAGCAGTGCCAAGGAGCGCAGTCACTGCCCCAGGGCTATATGGTCCCTGGCATGGTGGTGGCTGGGCCAGCAAGACTCCCAAACTCTTCCTGTATTGACGTTGGCCGGTTACGGGCTGTCCCCAGTAGGCAACCTGGATCCAGTCACCTTGTTTTGGAGGTCATGTTTGGTATGGACACAAACCATTCCGAACATGGGCCACTACTCAGCTTCAGCAATGGAGAATGATACCCAGCTAATTCCCTGAAATAGATGCAGCCATTGTGAAAATGTTTCTGTGGAAGTGTGCCTACTCTGCATGCACCATGGCTGTGCCATCACCAGCAGTCTTACTCTGTCATTAATGGATAGGAAAAAGAGACAGCAATGCTTTCAGGGGGGTTTTTTATTGAACAATAATAATCATACAATTTTTTTAATCAACTAGCTTATTACATATACATTCAAGAACTTGTCATTTATGACACTATTGCAAAATAATAATAATGTATGCAAATATTTACTACATTCTTTAAATAATTCTCTTCAGTCTGCTGAAGGACCATGGGTTTGATCCTGCTCTCACTGAAATCAAGAAAAATTACTTTTGATAACAATAGATGAGAATCAATATGCTTGCTTGTAAATAGCCCAAGATAATGTTGCTCCCTCTCAGACCTAACCATTCAGTACACATTTAAATGTGGTATATGCTAGTTTAAGATTTTTGTTTATGTGTGTCCAGTTATCACTGTAAGAGAGCCTTCACTGATATGCTGACATTTGGGTGTCTACTACTGTCATCATTCTAGATCCCATTTCATGTGGGATCATTTCCCATGTGAAAGCAGCCTGCATCCACTAATGCTGGCTTTGAATCAGGATTCGGACTCTCTAAAGGCATTGGATTTTCTGTTGTTCATAGATTTAAAAGCAAGTTTTCAGATCCTGCACCAAACTTTGAGGTACTGCATGCTCCTTCTTTCACTGAATTCACTGTCAAAGCTCACACTGATTTCAAAGGAATACTCAATTCAAAACACATTTCCAATGAGAGTGCTCTGCACTCCTGAACTCAAGCAATCCAGCTCCACTCTAACACAGCTACATCAATTTCCCTTATCTGCTTTTTCCAGACATACTAGCAAACCCATCTCAGTGTATTTTTTTTGTTAAACAAATATATTGCCCAGTCTGGACTGAATGAGGGACTGTCAGTTCCTGCAACACTCTTAACATATATAAATTACTCTCCTGGCTGAAATGGGACCACTTGCTCATGCAAGTAAGAAACTAAGTACTATAGGCTGAGGTGGCACTAGTATCACTTAGTGAGGGTCCACGCCTTACCTACACTGAACCAGATGAGCTCCCTGTGAGTGGCAGATGGGCTGCAGCCAGCAATGAAGATGGAAATTACAAAGGTTCATTTGCTGGGCTCTGGCATTGGACCCATTGTTCCCCATGAAATGCAGACATCACCTTAACACACCATAGTAGCTACTTTACAGAAACATATATATTTAAATAATGCTAAACAGCTTGTTTCTTTTCAGATCCCCATCTACAAATTGTAGAATTTACCAAGCTGCTGCTTCTCTGTACAGAATTTAACTTTAGAAATCCGCCTAAATACAACATATAGCTGCAATGTCTTGGTTAAATTATTCACAATGTACAAACTTAAATGCTGGGTATTTTCTTACTGAAGAAAGATGTATTTATCTCTGAGGAATTGTCACCAAACTTCCAAAAACCAGAAAACGACTAATGACTAACACTGGTTTATTTAATTCACACTGTTGTGCTTCTGTGCTATTATTATTATTGTGATTCACGGGTGTTGTTTGCTATCCTGGGATTTGTTTATGTGAGTTTCTTTCACATTGGCTCCACACCAATATTTTCACTCACTCAAACTGTCCACTGAATTCAATGAGAGCTGTCCCTGCCTCAGGCTGCAAAAGTCAGCTGCTGGTATTATTTATATGAGGAGGGTTGAATTGTGTTGTTTTTTTTAATATTACTGTACATTCAGGAATCCACAATACATTTCTTTTCAAATACCTATCAAAACAAATATTAAAAATCATATACACTGTACAGTCTATTTTTAAGTAAACATTTTTCTCATGGAAACAGAATAACAATTGGCCTTCAGAGGTTACATTTTCATATGCTATACATCTACTTTGTTCTTAAAGTGTGTTGTTGCATATTCAATAATCTGTGAGAAATGCATTCACTTGAAAGTCTTATGAGTGTGAGTAAGTATCAGCGAGGATTTAGCCATTTCATTACCGGAGAGCGAATAGTTTTCTCCTTAACGAATTCCTCTTTTACAGAATTGCCATCCCCTGATGCCATGTCATTGTCTGAAAACATACAAACATAAAGGTAGATTTCATGAAAATGAGAGAATTAAAGTACTGTCCTACAGCAATGTCTCTGGTTTTGGGAACGCTTCAGAAAAAAATTAGTTGACAAATCTTGCAGGAATCTCCCTGAATGCCTCCAAGTGTCCAGCTGCAAAATTTCTGGCAAATTACGGCATAAGTCAGATGTGCTTTCCTGTAATTTAAGGATAAGGTGGGTGATTTGAGTTCAGTTTCCAGTCTCACTACAACACTCCAGTGTGACAAGGGACCAAGCATCACATCCTCAATAGCTACAGTAGTAAATTGAATATGCATGGAGCTATTCTCTGACTGAGGCCAGCTGGCATGGAATAGCCTGGTGCATGCCACTAAACTCTCTCACTCTCCAAAAAAGGGTAAAAGATATCCAGCTTGCCCACTGGAAGCGATCCCTGGCTGACACTGATTCCTGAGCTGTGGCTGAGGTTTTTTGGCACAGCTGGATAGACTGGAAAAAAGCATGCCAGCCGCTGCCCTACTGTTCAACCATGAAGGTGGTCAAATTGCAACATACAGGAACATGCTGCAGCAATGTTAAATTTAGTAGGGTGTATGTAGTCATAATGTCTTTATAAAACATAGGGGCCAGAAACCTGTTAGTTTAAAATTCAGAGGCATTCACAGCTGTTTTAATTCACTGAGGATCTGTCCTCAGTGCTGTAGCTACCTCTAACCCCTATTAAATGAAACTGCATGTGACTATCCCATGTAGTACTACCCACGGTGTCCCTGGTCTACATCCAGTGATGGACTTCTAGGGACAGAAATCAGTGTGAAACCTTTGCACTGGTAAAAAAATGGGGTCAGTATCTCACCCTGGCTGGGAGCAGACTAGTTGCTAAACACTGAGGCAGCAGAATGTTTGTGACCAAAGGCAAGAGGAGGACAGGGAAAGAGGAACTGATGAAAACAAGCCACTTTGGAAGATTTGGAATATAGGCTGGAACAGGAAATAAAAAGCAAGACAGAAATATTTTTTCTTGTGATTTCATCACTCGTGGTAACAAAAGCTGGAAAGGCAAAATAGCACAATAATACAGTAAAATACAAAAAGTTCATAACTGATGCATCTCACGAAGTTTTTTTCAAGATCATTTTAAATATGGCATGGTCATAAGCTGTAGAACTTTGCTTCTGTCCAACTAGATGGAGAGCAGGGGAAAGATAAACCAGGTATTAAGGCAGCAAACTCTAGATAGCTTACTCTAACAGGAGAAAATCAAAATAAAGCATACAAACTGCAGTTGAAGAAGAAATAAAATTTGAATACTTTGGGGTGAAATCCTAGTAAGTCTGATCCCAATAGGTCTATGATTAAATCTTTGATATTTATTTAACATATTTATATTGATTGATATTTTAAATTTAGAGTGAGCATTGTTCAGTTAAATATACCTCTGTATCGTCATATGGAGAATAAAATGGGAAGAAACTTTAATCCCAGCTTTAAAAAATTCTTTCCTGTTTTAAAAACTCTGCCGTTTTAATTCTGAAAAGTTCTGGTTTTAGGTTTCAGACATAATCTTACAGGTAAGAACTTATTCTAGAAATAATGTGATAAATTACTACAATAAAACATTTCATAAAACAGCCTACTGGCATCTGTAAATGTATAAAGCTCTGGGATGTTATTTTTACCATATATTAGCTAACAGTAATAAAACTTAGTGAAATCCTATTTTACACATAGCAGGTACATGCATCTCAAGTGACTAATGCAAACCCTGGCATAGCCTCCCATTGCACACAATGGGACGCCTTACTCTTAGCGCATGCAACAGCTGTGAAGTATTTTGCTCATGTTGGAGTTTCAGAATGTTTTTACCATGTGTCACAGCTTACCTAACTCCTTGCCTTATGTTAGGGGAGCTGCCAATAAGAAACATAAATGTACCTTGTGCTGTTAGCTGTTTGCACAGCTCCAGCAAGGTACGACTCACACGCAGCGTACACAGCATGGCAGTAAATCACGTACAAGGTGATTTCTGCTAAAACTAACTGCCCAACAAAGTCCTACCTGTGTGTGACACGATTTTTCGTCGATTTGGAGGCTTGGAAGCAGACAGTTGAAAAAACGGAAACTTCAGACACTTCCCAGTTACTCTGTCACAGATGCCAGAGGGACAGTTGCAGGTTTTCCTGCATTCCATGCCATAGGTACCGTAGGGACACTCTGGAAAAAAAGTAATATAGCAAAGCAGGCCTCAGTGATACAAGTTAGCTGCTGTCTTAGTAGTTTGTCTGATTATATCCTTAAAAGTGGAAAACCTTTGAGTGGAGATCAGCTAAACATTAATTGCAGGATTTCAGCAAGCCATCTGCTTATTACGAGTATTTTCCAGTTTTAACAAAACTTGACACGCGTTATATACAATTTATCTTCCTATAACTTACTTACAATGTGTTATTAGTAATCCTTCTGTGAAACACTTCTAATATTGAAACATAAATTAAAGGCAATATGAATATGTAAGTATATAGTCATAAACAATTTGGTTAAAGGATTAGCATTGGATTTAGAAAAGTAAACTTCAAAAAGTTCCTGAATTCACTGTTTGGGAATGATATTGTGTGACTTATATGACTATCATGATTTAGAGCAGCAATTTGTTGCTGGAATGGGCAGCTTGTGGCTGGGGCCGCTGCGTATCTGCTCAGTGGAGACTGCTGCCCAACCCTGAGGAGCTATCCAGCAAATGTACCTTCCTCCTGAAGACGCTCCTGGGGAAGAACCTTCCCCTATTCAATGGCTTCTCATACAGCAAAAGTCTGACTTCCCATGGCAGACAGCAAAGAGCTCACCTACATCTCCAGCTTGGAAAGTGAGTATGCAGTAAAGGGATCACTGGCACTAAGGCAGCTGCTGGTTATACTGCATCTGGTCACATACTGCCCCAGTTCAAACCTCCTGTCCCGGAGCAAGCTCATAGAAGAGCACCAAAGGGCAGCTGTCAGGATGGGACAAATGCTTTTTAAAAAATTCAGTCAGGTGCAGAGGATTTGCCCTGTCCCATAGCTGACACATATTCTGCTGGACCACATAACTTTGCAGAGGGTTTAAACCTGGGGTCACAGCCTTTGACTTCCTTTGCCTCGCTGTTGAACAGGGTATCTTGCCAGGACCATAGCTGAAGAGATGGGAACAAGGAAAATCCACCTCCAATGTCCTCTTTCCAAACCCCCAGACAAGAGATCATCACAAGAGAATTTTGGGATGTCCCAGGAGAAACATCCTTATGCCCAGGCTGTTCTTGCCAACGTGGGGTACAGGGTCACCTTAAATGGCAAGTCCTGGGGAGTTTCAAATTCAACTCCTGAGGGCAGATGCATGACCATTCAGGGCTGGACTAGGTTCCCACAAAACACTTGAGAGAAATAGACCATGGTAAGCAGAAATTATACCTCCTTTATCATGTTCTCCCCCATCTTCAGTTCTGGGACCTCCTCAGCCAGAAGTGGTTTCTGAGCATATAACCCCACAACAGGGTTATCCTTCTGAGATTGCCCAGTCTCCTTTTGAATCAGCACAAATATTTAGTTTTGCCATACAGCTATCTGAAAATCAGGCTAATGACCCAATATGAAATCAATATTTTACTACTCTCTGCATGTCCAGAGGTTGTGCTTTTATAAATGAAAATGCTGGAAAATTGACCAATTCCCTCATAGCAACTGCACAGTGAATTCCTCCAGCCTGGATCACCTCGCTGAGCTTCCCCAGACTCCCCTTTCCAAGTAAGGACACTCTGATCTGCTGTTTGTCCACATAAAACAAAAACAAAGCCTTGCCAAAGTGAAACAGGTTTTGTGTGCACAGTTCTCCCCGAGGGACAAACTGAAAGCACACACCACATGGAGCATCAATCTGCCTGCTGCAGGTGCTCAGCTGCTCAGCTCAGAGTGGTGGGATGCAGTGCTGTGCACAGCAACATGGAAACAAGTCTGAGACAAAGCAGGTGGCTCCATGTGGAATAATCTGTCATTGATGCTGCTCTTCAGATCTGATAAAACCAAGATCTGAGTCAATTTTGCTATTAGAAGGTTTTGTTCAGCAGAAGCAGCTCCTGGCGATCTAAGGGGGTGCAAGAGCAGGGTCTTTACTGTGACAGTTACACCTCAGGTTTAGAGCACATTCAGTAACAAAAGTGCAGAGCACCAGTAGTCCTTAGTCTGGTTTGGACAGTTATGGCATTGCTATTGATAGTAGTATGATTATTATATTATCAGTCTTGTAACACTAAAAGTGCTCAAAAAATTGCTCTGAAACTTACTCTGTTCATGCCTTACACATTTTAAAAATAAGAAATTGAAGAACAGAGAGTTCAGATCATTTTTTCACAACTTCAAAGTAAACAAGTTGCAGGCAACTGAAGACAATATAGCCATCCTGACCCTCTGAATTAGTACAAACATAAAAGTTATCAAAATGAGTGAGTGATATGGTATCACAGTGGATATAAAAAAATAATACTTGGCCTCATAATTTGCCTGATAAAATTCACATTCATACAGAAAGACATTGTACTATCTCAGACCTGACATGAAAAAATGAAAACGAATTGGAAATTACATCGATAATAGTTAGTGCAAATAAATATATGGGGAATACAAGCCTCAGATACGAATTCACAACTCTAAGTCAAGATACGGCTTTATTGAAAATAATGGGAGTTTTTCCACTGACTTGCTGGGAATAAGAAAAAAAATATTTTCCACAGAGCTTCCAAGATTCAGCTGCAGGGATTCAGATCTCATGTCTCTCAGTGTTTCTTTTTTCCCATTTGAAGTGTGCTATTGGAACGAAATTCCTATAAGGACACTGAAAACTATATAATCATCCAAAAGAACTGTTAGAAGAGTTATATACCTTGCACTGCAGTAACTTTTAATAAACTGAAGATCAGACAACTATCTCAGTCAAACACTTTTCTGGTGTGTGTACCAAAGATATGACATTTATATGCATAGATTTTAGTCCTTAGAAATAAAAGTAGTATTTTGGGTCTCACTCTCAAATATGCACATGAATTTGTTTTTAAATACCAATGTAAATAAGTGTGTGCTATATGTGAGTCAGCCTGAATGACTTTTGCAGCATCTGGTCCTAAGTCATTACTTTAACTGAGGCTATTAATACTCCTGATATTTAACTGCCAAGACATCTTCACTTTTAAGGAAGTTATTCAAAGGCATATCTGTATCTCCTTACTGAAGTGGTACATGAACACAGGAAAACTCACTGCATTTACATTTCACAAAACCTTTTTTTAAAATGATTTATTTTAAAAAAAATTCATCCTACTTCTCCTCTCCTTTTTGCATGGAGTGTGGATCGCTCTTAAATGAAAAATGCTATTCTAGTCTATGACTAAAGAAATCAGCATGCAGCATACCTGGAATAAGCTGAGAGCAGTGGCTGGCTGCTCATCTCTCAGTCAGCTCCTGTTCTGTTATTCCCATCTTTCAGGCAGGAAGGTCTCTGCCTCCCCTGACAGCATCCCTAGGGTAGCTGAGCACCTCAAAGGCAGGACTGAATTAAACAAAACAATGTTCCCAGGTGCTCAGGGGGTGCTATTATCTCCATCTCTCAGACCCCAGAGAGAATACCTGGTCCCTGGGCAGGCAGCCTGCAGTGCCCGAGGGAACCTCACCCCAGGGAGAGTGCAACAGGAGCAGGAACCCTGTGACAGGGTTGGACTTGCAGGATTAAAGTCTTTGCAATTTGTAGAAAGCCACACACCAAATCAGTGTAAGGATCAGGACTAGTGCCTGCATCTCCCAAGTCCCAGTCAAAAATCTCATTTCCAAGCACATCCCATCCATATTTCCTCACACATGTCCCCAGATCTAAACAATATTCTCACATTAAGAACCCTGTCCTCCTACATGTAACACCTGTATTTTACACATTCTTCTTGGATAAGGGTGAGCTGGAAAAATCCCGTTTTAGACCTTTCAAGCAGGAGGCAAGCTCTATATGTAGGTTGCTGTCAAATTGCCAAGGTGGGTGCATGCAAAGTGAATATTGTTACCTTTGCAGATACCAAATTCATCACCAAAGTCATCCTCCTCAGTGTAAAACTGGCACTTCAGCCCAGGACCACACTTGACACCATCCATACCCGAGACCGTACGATAGCAAGTCTCCCCCAGAGCAGCTGCACACACTCTGCAACAGCCACAGTCATCCAGCACCGTTCTCTTACAGCGCAAGGTACTTTTGCATGCGTTACTGTCACAGGGCTCAGGACAATCTACTGCGTATTTCGCACTCCAAGCAGTTCCAGCGTGCACGGGCATCAGGAGGAGTGTGAGAAACAGGAAGCCCTTCATGTCTTGCAGGGGTAAATGCTCAGTTCCAAAGAGCAGGCTTTAATGCTCAGCCTGCTGGTGCCTTGTGCCGAGGGAAGCAGCAGTACAGAATCCAAAGTGGTAGCTGCACACATCAGCCTACAAGTTTATGAGCTTTATACAGTGTGTTGCCCACATGCTGCACCGTCGTCAGCTTCCTCAATCCGGCAGCGCTGCTCCTGCCAGCCTCCCTTGTTTCAGTTTATGAAATCCAGGATGAAGGTTGGATTAGCACTCTGCTGCCATCCAGGAATTGAAAAGCCTGAGCTGATGTAATCTGTTATGTTTAGTTGGTTGTTTTGCATGAAGACTAAAAACTCTCTCACATCCGTCTCAAATGCTCAAGGACGTCTGCCAAAAGAAAAGAAAAAAAACCCACAACACACAACCAAAGAAAAAAGAAACCGAGTAGGGTGCATTACCTTCCTGCAGGACAGGGATCGCTCTGACACGGGGCACACTGCTGACAGGACAGCTCTGCCTCGCTAGCACAGCTCATTTGGCCAGAAGAAAATCCCACTGAATCATCTCCCTGCTGGAAGAATAATCTTTAAAAGAATAAATCTTTGCTATCCCCTTCGAGAGGATGTGGACAGTTACATTAAGGAACAAAGTGAGATTATGTAATTTAACAACCAAACTCAGATGCTTCGGTAGTGTTTTTCCTGCCTGCATTGAAACGGTAATTTTTAATCAGTATTTAGGAGGAGATGAATTAAACATTTCACTCAACAATTACTGCTAGAACTTAGAACAGGTCAGACAGAAAACAGCATTTTGTGGGGTCTTCCACAGGAAGTTCAGGAGAATGATCAATGAGCTGCCCTGACCTCACAACCAAAGGGGGAAATCCACATTCATCACCAGCACAGTCTGCACAGCCTCAACATAGATCCGGGGGAGATCATTCTCCTCCTCTTTACACCACTTCTATCTGATCAAACTCTGTGGGATGCCCTGATGTTGCTCTTCAATGACACTAGTGTAAATAAACAGAAAATAAGCCTCAATTTCCTCCATCCTCCTTTTAGATTTATTCATGCTGCTAGAGCCTTGACAAGAAACAGCAAACAACCAGAGTTCAGTGTAACAGATGAGCCACCAGAGAGATGGAAATTTCTGCTCTAAAGAAAGATCTACAGGAAAGGGAAAAAGAAGTAAAGCTAGCCATAAATAAATCTCTGCATGCCAAAAGTTGCTACCACTGAAGTTAGTGGGAATCAGATCAATCTAAACTTGTATGTTTTGACCAGCTTGCTATTTGGGAACCCTGTGTCTCGAGTGGGCTGAGTACACTGCCCACTCGGGCAATGTACGTACTCAGCCACTGAGTAGGCTGCCAAATAAAATGAAGGGCTATGCTGGAAATAGAAGAGAGCAGGAAAGCCTTTTCTTCATGAATGCAAATGTGAATCAAAAGATACAAAACAAAAAGCTGAACTCCTTTCTTGCAAAGAAGATGAGAAAACCAACATACAGTATATTGAATTTAGGTAGGTTGTTCATATAATTCTAGTATACACGGGCAGAAGAACCTGGAGAGGAGAGGAGACAAGACCTAATATGTTTAACATATGTCAAAGGTAGACTATACTTGGGCAAACATTTGCAGGCATCCATCTTATACACTATATAATTACTTAAAACACAGTTCTTCTAATCACAGTTGCCAGCTGGCAGATGTTTACATGCACTAGCTCATGCCTGTGTTCACATGTAATCTTGGACCAATCAGTGAATTTAAAATGTAAAAATTAGAGCATTACATTGAAGTCTTATGTAAACCAACAAAGTACTATTGGTAGCTGTGAAATTACAGCAATTAGTAGTAGTAAATAATTTTATCTTCAGAATCCAATGCAACTGTCCTCTGGGAGGTGAAAACCTCAAACACAGAAGTGAAGATTGCACCTGAAAACCAAGGAGGAACAAAAGTGCGAGGTTACAAAGAGCAGATAAATTAGAAATGGATGTGCTTACCGATGATGCCATCACAACTACAACATGGCAAAAGCCTGTTCAAAAACAAAGTGCAACACAACATCACAGCTCAGCAAAGTAATGTAAATCACTACCTGTTTCTGCTAGCATCAACTAAAACTGGCATTGCTTTATATTAATAGGACATGCTGTGGGCCTGAGAAGCCCACATAATCCCACTGGACAGTCCCCTCTGTGGGAGAGAAAGACTAACTTCAGTCAGAGGGCAAGGGAGCACAGCTAACGGTTGGAACAATTTCAGTTCCCTGGCCAAATCTGCTCACAAGCGTGGAACAGCCCGAAGAAGCAGGTTGCATGCTTAGTGCAGGAGACCTCGCAGGGCAGCAGTAATGAGCAGGAAGGCTCTCCCTTGAGTCTCTCCCTTAAGTCTTCCCTAAATTAGTTCACAAACTCTTACCTGCTTGCTCCCTCAGAGAAGATAACAGGGGAGTGTGCAGACCCACCCATACATGCACTTAGTGTTTATGCCTGGTAGTAACCACCAGCTGCTAAAATCGTGTTCTGTAAATATATTTAGGAAATGCTCTTTGTATAAAACACCAAAAGATCTGAAACGGCTGCATTTCATGTTTGGGTTTCTAGCAGGAAAAATGTCCTAGGGAGATGATAAATAAAAAAAAATTACAGACAGATGTGGTGAGGAAAAGAAATCGTAAAAGAAATCAGCACACTCCCCTAGCAACTCTCCAATATTATTTGGACTAAGATGGAAACTGTATTCTGTGCTTGAAGCTAGAAGCCAAAGTAAATTATTATGATGGATAAAAAAATACATGTAATGGAAGAAAACAATATGAAGAAATAGAGGTCTGTCTTATACATGAGTGACATGGAGAAAATAATGGTATTGCTACCTTTCACACTGTCTAACGATTAGGTTGTGAAATAAATCCAATATCACTCCCTCTAATTTTAATGTTTCTTTGTTGGTTTACCTGTTGAATCCATTAAGCTTTTCTTTGCAATGAACAGCATGATAATGCAAGGCCCTGAACTAAGTTCTCTCTTAAAATCGGTGCAATGGGAACTAAAAAAGCTTCCCTAGCTATCAACAGCAGAAAAGTTGGCACTATTATTTAACCTGTGGTATAAATATACTTTAAATGTGGAAGATTTTCTGGATCATATCAGAGCTAATTTTTCTTTCCCAAATTTACAGTATAAATTGTCTTGGTGCCAGTTTACATCATAATTACTTCACCATATATAATGTTTGGCATTTCTTATGGAAGCAGAAAAGGTTTCAGCCCTTAGGTTCAACACTACAGGGAACTGAGCAATCACTGCTTTAGCATCACTGAGCTGTGAAGTGTATTTCCAGCTGAATACTTCAGAGCACATTTTTTCTAGTTCTTTGGCAAATATCCAATTTCTCAATCAAAAGCAGCTTGGGAGGGGGGGAGTCTTGAGGTTGTATTTATGCCCTCTGAGAAGCTTGACCCCACTTGTTTGACCCCACAAGGTCCCCATGAAGTGACATACCTCATGATACATGATTAAACTGTGCTGGTAAACAAGTCTGTTTATTAGGCCAATACTGTAAGGCTTTGTTTGTTTTACTCTGAAAAACAGAGAGTAGTTCGCTTCAGTTCTTCTGAACTTAAGCATTCTGGCCACTGTTGTTATCCAGTCTTTTGAACACATAAAGGCTGTTAAGCAGGAAGCATTAATATCTCTTTAAACATAAGAAAAGGATTAATACATGACCCTTGTTGCTTATTTCCAAAAGGCAGTCCCTAAACTAAAAATATGTTACCGTACATTCCTGAATGATACAACCTTTTCCCAGGCTTCCTTTACAAAAAGCCATAAGCACAATGCTACAGGAGAAGCAAAGATTCAAAGGGAAACACCGAAAGGAAGCTGAGCTGCAAAGTCCAAAATGAAAAGCCAGAAATAGGAAGTAAAAGATAAGAATCAGGAAAGTGAGATAGCGGCAAGGACTCCCCTTTGTATGATTTCTTTTCTTGTATCTTTTCAATGAATTGCTAATTACTCTTTGTTTCAACTGTAACATGGCAGCTCACCCTCACTCTGGTAAAAATAGACGCTCTGGGACATTTCCTACTTGCTGAAGGCAAAGAGGTGTTTATGTGCTTTCTCCAGGCAGGCCAGGTGCTATGCAGAAAACTCAGTAAGCTGGCTACCTATTCAGACTGCATGAGCTACTATAGAAATGACTGGATATGGTGGGGGTATGTGCAGAAAGCTTCAGGAGCTACAACCACAGCTTATTTGGAGCATATGAAAAATATATTTGCCCATAAGTCCACATACAAATATGTGGCATGTCCAGCCTGGGAGCTGGAAGCCAGACTTGCTGCGCATGACTTCCACTGTTTCCTTCCTTAGACCTGTGGCCATACAAATGGAGCTGGGCACCTTTCAGGTCTGTGCTACTGAGTCCATGTGGCACACAGTCCAGCTCCTCATCAGGTTATGGTCAAGGCATGGCTCTGACTGAAGGATGCCTGCACAGTGTGGCTATTCCCAATGATTTTATAACCACTGCAATGATCTTTGTGGCAGAAATCACTGGCTTTCCCTCAATGAATTAATGAATTGAGTCAAATATTTCTGCTGTGCTCAGAGAACATATTCAGGACACAATATCACAGGAGTGGTGGAAAAGCTCTACTACATGACAACAGGGTTCAATTTTCTCCAAGGCATGCAAGTTTGGGTTTGTCAGACACAAAAAATAGGTAGTAGATATAAGTGGGGAAAAATGGAAAAAAATCGGTTATGACACTGTTATGCTGAGTCTTTTTCTACTACTTTCAAATCACCAGCTTTTCCAAAGGAAGAAAGAGTTTCAGTGTCCAAGACCCCTAATACCTGTATTAGGGAATTTGATAAGTGTACAAGAAAACTACTTGTTTTCTACTTCAAAAAAATTTACTTCTCTAAATACAATGCTAAACTTGACTGATCACTCACAGCCCAAACCAAAGCTCTGCCTCCACAAAACCCCACCTTATCAATAGTTTTGTCAGTAGCTGTTTCTTTGTTGAGATGTCTTGGTCCTAGGAATCTAAATCACCCTGACTAAACTGTATATCCACCTAGGAAAATAGGAAAATAAAGCCTTTCCACATAGAAAAACATCTTCACTGTTTTTCACAGTTACTGATTTTCAACCACTTTTGGGGGGGGGGGGGGGAAGAAAAAAAAGAAAAAAAAGACTCTTTCAGGAATGATCTTCAAAAATTCAGGGGTTTTATCCATAAAAATAGATGTGAACAATAGTTAGTTGCATGTTCTACTTTGGTCCCCAAGTGGATATATCATTCCCATACGCTATGCATCTTTAATGCTGAGATAATGTCAAAGATTTTTTTTCCCCCATTTGACGTAATAAACTGGTGTAGTAATACACACTCATTTTTTTATTGCCATGCAATCTCTAATATTGGTAGTTCTCTTCAGAACTAGAATGACACATATTACACTGTAATAGGTATTTCATTGGTTTTTGGGGACATACCAACACATCAGTTAATAGAATTACAAATATTGTGAATTTTATACTTTCCCTACCCAATGTGAATGGTAAATGTACTCTGACTCTATCAGTCTCTGATAATTAAACAACATTCCCATCTGAGAAAAGTTTTTTCTTGCTTCCTGTGCAGCATTTTAAAGTGCACTATTTGGTTTTCAAATCCTAGGTATAAATTCTAGAATCAAGTTTTTCAGGATTGTTTGGGACTATCCTCTTACTTGCAACTCAAGCTGATTTTGATCTTTGTTCTTTAAGAAAAAAGGTGACATTTCTATAGACACTCTGTACTGAAACCTGGTTTTGAAAACCCTGGTGTAATTAATCAATACTATTGTCTTACAACTCTTCTGCAAAAGTTTTAGCTATGCTTTATATATAGTTTAGGCTTGACTAAATAGCTATTTCCTGTAATGAATAACAAAGCTATTAAAAGCTCAGCTTTTGTACTCCATGGGTTGCTAATGAGAAAATCTGTGGTCATATGTGTGAAATGTTGAGGGTTTTGAGTTAGGGCTAGGTACCCTCATAAACTAATATTTCCATGTATTCTTTGCGATATTGCCAGGATAATAACCTTTCTATGAACTAATTCATGTAGATAAGCAAAATTATCAGATTTAAGTCAATCATCATTTTTCTTTAACAAGAAATGTCTCTCCCATATCTCTGTGTTCCAAATGGTCTTATTTTACCCATCTTTGAAGCATAAACACTTTCCAGAATAACTAGATGATCCAGAAAGGCCGTAAGAGGACTTCAGCATCTCCTAGGTAATAAAGCTTAGGGGAAGAGCCAGCCAAAGGCTGAAATCTGTAAGGATACCAATGGGACTATTAAAGAATTTTCCAAAGTATTATACACTTTACCTAGGATGAGTGGCTGTTTTATCCTGGCTTCTCTCTGCACGCAATCTCTCCAGCTCACCCTTAGCCCTCATTATGCTGTTTTATTCCATTGCTGACATTTTAATCTCTTTATTTAAAAGTTCTCTTTCTCTGATTTATATGCAGCTTTATACACAGACGCTTCACAAGTCTATGCTATGCACAAAACACACACTAAAAATAAGAGTGCATCTCTTCAGCCCACCTTCATTGCTTTCTCATGTTCACAGTCCTTACATTCTATCCATCCTGTCTACCCAGACTGACGTCTATTTGAGACTTTGGGCTAACTGGTGCAGAGTCTTCATACAACCACGGAATCACAAAACAGTTTGGGTTGGAAAGGACCTTAAAACTCATCCAGATTCAACCCCCTGCCATGGGCAGGGACACCTTCCTCTAGACCAGGTTGTTCAAAGCCGCATCCAACCTGGCCTTGAACAGTGCCAGGGACGGGGCAGCCACAGCTTCTCCGAGCAAGCAGTTCCATTGCCTCACCACCCTCACAGGAAAGAATTTCTTTCTAATATCTAACCTAAATCTCACCCTTTTCAGCTTAAAGCCATTCCCCCTTGTCTGGTCACTACAGGCCCTTGTAAAATGTCCCTTTCCAAATTTCCTGCGGGCCCCCTTTAGGTGCTGGAAGCCTCTCTAAGGTCTCCCCAGAGCCTTTTCTTCTCCAGGCTGAACAAGTCCAACACTCTTGGGCTTCCCTCAGAAGAGAGGTGCTGCAGCCCTCTGACGCTCAGAGGGCTCCTCTGAACTGCGGCCTCCTCTGGAATTGCTCCAAAAATATCCACATCTCTTTTGTGTTGGGGACCCCAGAGTTGGAAGCAGGACTGCAGGTGGGGTATCAAAAGCAGGGTAGAGGGGCAGGATCACCTCCTTCAACCTGCTGGTCACACTTCCTTTGATGAAGCCCAGGATACACTTGGCTTTCTGGGATTTAAGTGCACACTGCCAGGTCCTGTTTTGCTTCTTGATAATCAGCACCCTCAGGTCCTTTTCCTCAGGGTTGATATCAATCCATTCTTTGTCCAACCTGTGTTTGTGCTTGGGGTTCCTCCAGCCCAGGTGCAGGACCTTGCCTTTGGCCTTGTTGAACTTCATGAGGTTTGCACCAAACCTGTTGAGGTCCCTCTGGATAGCATCTCTTCCCTTTAGCATGTTGACCACAGCACACGGCTTTGTTTTGTCAGCAGTATGGGTTATGTTTCCCCTTTTCCCATCTCTTCTTCAAAAAGTCTTTTGACATTTTGTCTTCAAGCATTTTCATGCTATATGCCATCAGTAGCTACTTCAGTGGACAGGTTTGGACAGGATTTAAATCAATATCTTAGCTTCCATGAAAAAAGATACCAGTCAAGGTGTCGCAGAACAATGCACTTGGAGGTGACACAAATGGCACAGGTCCATTTGTGTCACCAGGGTGTCAATAGGATTTTCATGCACGCACATGCTTCCTACGTCTTTGTCCTTTGCCCTATCAGTCAATTGGCTGTATTTTCAAATACGTGAATACCCTTTTTTTATTTTCCTAGAGTACATATATTGTGGGTGAACACTGACCCTAACGACATAAATGCTTTGCCACTCATTTCAATGGTGCCAGGATTTCACATAGTACTTTCAATGTGTTATGATCTTCTTTTGGTTTCTTGTAAAGAAACCAAAACCAGTTCAAAGAGTTTTGTGTGTGTTTTTCACTCAAACAAAAGGAATGTTTGCAAACAAGTTCCAATTAGAAAGCAATGAAAAGTAACAGCTGCATATTGCCTGTGATGTTTGTGTTTCATCAAGTGATGAAACTGTCAAAAAAGCTTAGAATTATAAGTCTAAAACTAGACAAATTACAAGCCTAAAACCAGCCACTTTCCAATCTATTTTAGCTTGTATCTCATTATTTTTAACTTGCTTAATATACTGCTAAAAAAAGAGGTCATATAAATAAGAGGTGTTACCACAGAACACAACCTTTGTTTTGATTCAGAAATTTGATCATTTATACACGTTTATATCGTTTGGCATATTTGAGAGAATTAAATAAAATATGGTGAGTTGTATCGTTTTCTTATTTTATCCATAGATGAATCTTAATTATTTAATTAAAAAAAATGATGTTAATTCTAACTCATTTAATTAAATGATCAGAAGCTTCATACTTTAAGACAAATGCCCGAAAGAAACTTGAGTAAAACGTCCAAAGCTTCAGTATTTTCCCAAATTATTGATCTGACAGGTTGAGTATGTGATTTCTCCATCCTGGCATATTCTTCTTCTCTCTTGCTTAATCTTCTGAATTGTCATAGACTGACCATGGGGTATTTTGGGTTTCTTGTCCTGAGAAAATAAACTTTTTAAGCAAGCAGAATTTTTGAAATTGTTCACAATAAGATATACTGTCTTAGGTGATTTAATTAAAATCAGATAGCTACTGTTCAGCCCCCAACCCTATATTTTAATTGCCCCCCCTGCTGTATAATGTGTCTTCTTCACTGTGACAGGAGTTGGCCTATGATGTTATAGACTGTGAATGTTGGCCAGGTGCTAGGTATATCTTATCCTGCCTGTCAAGAAGCTGCAAGGGTAACCAAGAGGAAGATCTGCTACAGATGGTTGTTGACAGTAAGAATCAGCCCCCAAAATACCTCATGTGTTACATGACATATTCCTTCATGTGGATCCTGTGAGGCCAGTTGGGCCAGAATTTTGCAATATTATCTTCAGTTCTAGCTTTAGTAGCTTTTTCTGTTAATAAAAAGAAAAATGCTTTTCATTTTATAAAACATTGGTAGTAAAAAAAATAAGCCTGTTTTCTAGAACCAGCTTGGAAGGAAAGCATTTATTTTGTTTGTTTATTGCCTAAGATAAGTGCCTGAAACAGGACTCATGACCCACTGGCTGTGCCCATTGAAACCCACCAGAGCCACCAGTAGTGTTTGGCTAGGTAGATGAATACTGCCCAGGATGACCAAACTGGAACCAAGCATCATGAGAAGCAAAAAAAAAAAAAAACCCAGCTGGTAGAATAACAAACCTTTCTGAAAACCACTGTCCCAAATATATCAAAAATCGTGACACAAGTTTTGATACCAAAATGTGACTCTGACTTAGGTAACTGGGTGCAGAACAAAAAAGGGGACGGAAAGAGGCCTGAAAGACAAACACTTCAAATATCCCATTAGAAATTAGTCTGTGCCTTGTGTTATCACCACCTGTGCTGTTATCTTAGAATCATAGAATTATAGAATCGTAGTATGGTTTGGGTTGGAAAGGACCTCAAGATCAAGTTCCAACCCCCTGCCACGGGCAGAAACACCTTACACCAAACCATGTCACCCAAGGCTCTGTCCAACCTGGCCTTGAACACCACCAGGGATGGAGCACTCACAACCTCCCCGGGCAACCCATTCCAGTGCCTCACCACCCTAACAGGAAAGAATTTCCTCCTTATATCCAATCTAAACTTCCCCTGTTTAAGTTTGAACCCATTACCCCTTGTTCTGTCACTACAGTCCCTGATGAAAAGTGCCTCTCTGGATCCTTGTAGGCCCCCTTCAGATACTGGAAGGCTGCTATTAGGTCTCCACGCAGCCTTCTCTTCTCCAGGCTGAACAGCCCCAACTTTCTCAGCCTGTCTTCATACGGGAGGTGCTCCAGTCCCCTGATCATCCTCGTGGCCTCTTCTGGACTTGCTTCAACAGCTCCAAGTCCGTCTTATGTTGAGGACACCAGAATTGCACACAATACTCCAAGCGAGGTCTCACAAGAGCAGAGTAGAGGGGCAGGATCACCTCCATTGCTCCTTTTGATGCAGCCCAGGATACAGCTGGTTTCTGGGCTGTGAGCACACACTGAAGCAGGCTCATGTTAAGTTTTCCATTGATCAACACCCCCAAGTCCTTCTCCACAGGGGACTGCTCTGAATCACCTCCCCATCCAACTTGTAGCTGTGGCTGGGATTGCTCTGACCCAGGTGTAGGACCTTGTATTTGGCTTGCTTAAACTTCATAAGGTTGGCATCAGCCCACCTCACAAGCATGTCAAGGTCGCTCTGGATGGCATCCCTTCCCTCCGGCGTATCAACCAAACCACACAGCTTGGTGTCATCGCCAGACTTGCTGAGGGTGCACTCAATCCCACTGTCCATGTCACTGACAAAGATGTTGAACAAGACCGGTCCCAACACCGATCACTGAGGGGCACCACATTTTACTGATCTCCAGTTAGACATTGAGCAGTTGACCACAACTCTGTGTGTGTGACCATCCAGGCAATTCCTTATCCACGGGGTCGTCCATTCACCAAATCCACGTCTCTCCAGTCTCCAGGATGCCATGCAGCAATGTTGAATGTTTTGCACAAGTCCAGGTAGATGACATCAGCTGCTTTACCCTTGTCCATCAGTTCTGTAGCCCCATCATAGAAAGCCACCAAATTTGTCAGGCAGGATTTCCCCTTAGTGAAGCCATGCTGGCAGTCACCAAGCACCTTGTTGTTTTTCATGTGCTTTAGCATGCTGTCCAAGATTTTGTCAGGCACAGAGGTGAGACTGACTGGTCTGCAATTCCCCGGGTCTTCCATTTTCCCCGTCTTGAAAATGGGGGTTATATTTCCCTTTTTCCAGTCATCAGGAACTTTACATTTTTCAAATGTGATAGATGGTGGCTTAGCAACTTCATCTAACAGTTCACTCAGGACCCACGGATGAATTTCATCAGGTCCCACGGACTTGTGCACATTCAGGTTCTTAAGATGATCTCAAACCAGATCCTCTCCTACAGTGAGCCCAAGGTCTTCATTCTCACAGTCCCTGCATTTGCCTTCCAAGACTTGGGTGGTGCGGTCAGAGCCTTTGCCAGTGAAGACCGAGGCGAAGAAGTCATTCAGAGCCTCAGCCTTCTCCAAATCCAGTGCAGCCAGTTCTCCCGATAGCTTCTGGAGAGGGCCTATGTTGTCCCTAGTCTGTCTTTTGTTTGCTCCATACCTATATGAGGAAGATCAACGGACAGCACACTGATTACTGTAATCAGAAACTGACCTTTATTCACTTCAGAGCACTGCTTTTTATAGCTTCCAAGCTTGGTCCCACGCTTAAGCTTTATGATTGGTTTCTACGTATAATGCAAAGACAGCTGATTGGTTTCTACACATAATGCAAAGGCAGCTGATTGGTTCCTTCTTCAGCATCCGGGAGCAACACTAGCTGATTGGTCCCTTCTTCAGCATCCGGGAGTTGTTTCCCTCCTACAGAACTTCCGCATACATGGCCACAGCTTTGCTCTGAAGTAATCTGTGAACTAGGCTGTTAATCCTTACTACAAACCCTAACCAATGGCAAGAGTCCTGGATCGCTCACATGCACATTGTTTGTCAAAAAGCTCTCAACACTTACAGAAGCCCTTTCTGTTACCCTTGACATCCCGGCCAGGCTCAATTCTAACTGGTCCTTAGCTTTCCTGACCTGTTCCCTAGCTTCATGGACAGGGTCCCTGTATTCTTCCCAGGTCACCTGTCCTCACTTCTACCCTCTATAAGCTGCTTTTTTCTGTCTGAGTTTTCTCAGCAGTTCCTTGTCTATCCCCATGGCCTTCCTGTCCCATTTCCTTCTTCTCAGGATGCAGCACTCCCGAGCTTGTAGCAGGTGATCCTTGAATACCAACCAACAGTCTTGCCCCACCCTGCCCTCCAGGGCTATATCCCATGGAACGTTACTGATCAGGTTCCTGAAGAGGCCAAAGTCTGCTCGTTTGAAGTCCAGGGCAGTGAGCTTGCTGCACGCTCTTCTCACTGTCCTGAGGATCTCAAATTCGACCATCTCGTGATCGCTGCATCCAAGGCTGCCCTGAAGTATAATATTCCCCACCAGTCCCTCCCTGTTGGTGAGCACAGGGCCAAGCATGGCACCTCTCCCTGTTGGCTCCTCTATTACTTGCAGGAGGAAGTTGTCTTCCACACAACTGAGGAACCTCCTGGATTGCCTGTGGTGGGCTGTACCCTCCCTTGTGCAGATACTGTTGATATTTCTGCACAATGAGGTCAAGACCACTTGATAAGACCAACACTACTGTTCATAAGATAGAATACACAAATCTATTTTGTTTAATAATTGCGGGCTCTGATGTGCAATCCCTGTCAAATCTGACTGTGACACTGTATGGCTGATTGCTGCTGCAGCAGAGTATCGTTTCACAGCTTCACAAACTAATTCACAGGCCAGTAAGTTAACCCAAACCACCCATTTCTGCACCTGGAGGAGCCCTAACACCAATCCCCTCCAGCTAGAGAGGTGACAACTTCTGAAGTTGGTGTACCTTGAATCATGAGCACCATAGACCCCCATATTGCACTTTTCAGCACACTCTCATATACTCATGATTTAGTGTAGAGGCATCCCCAAGAAAACTTGCAGTTAGAATCCATCCCTCTGAAATATTCCAGGAAGGAACTGAACTGTGCAGCAGTAGTAGCAAGCTTATTTTCTATCTCTGTGTGTGCTGCAAGTAGAATTGCTGCCTCCACATTACTCTTTCTGCTGTGATGTGGATTGTACATAGTAGGAATTTGTTGACATGATCTAGCTGGACCACAGTGGAAGATGGGGCCTCTCAAGATCCCCAGTGAAAGGAAGCAGTGTAAGTTTCTCCACAGTGCTCCACCAGCATGCCCAAAGCCTATTCATAGAGTATTGTGTGCTCAGTGTGACCATTTGTTACTTGAACTCTGCTAAGACCAGTGCTAGGACAGGACTGTGGCTTCTGGCACAAGACTTGTCCCAGGTTCTAATCAGTGAAAACCACACCACTGTCAGTGTGGTCCATTGCCATTTTAAAATGTCAGGGGTTTTGCAAACACACTAGTCCAGAGCTCCCCCTTCTTTTCATGCATCTGCTTTTATCTGGGACCAGGGGTGCTGAAATGATGTGGGATACAGCTTTGGCTGTAACACCTTGAAACAGTGATGTTCTAAGAAATCTGGACACCACATCCTGATAGGTAACAACCTCTTTGTGGTTTCACGATAACCTAAACCAAAAGCCATGTGCCATTTATGCATTTAAACGGAAGGGGTTGATTGAATACTCATTACTAGGGGGTTTTATGACAGTGATTAAGAGTGATTAAAGCTGTTTTTTTCTATTTACTGATGTCACAGTTTTAATTATTGCTCATCTTGGTTTTCTATGTGGCTGCAGAGAGGTTTGATATTTTACTGAAATAAAGGTTTTGTGAGAGTGTTTCAATGGGGCAAAGCTTCTTGCTCTTTACAAACTACACTACATGAATCTTGTGAAACTCCATTGTTTATACATTGAATCTATTCTGTGTCATTGAAAGTAGCTAAGATCTGTAAGTTTCTGTTCTGTTTTTCATTAAAATAAGGGCTTTTTTGCTCATCTTTCTGTGGTTTCCTCTTTGTCATGACAAGGATGTGGGTCTTTGTACAGTGTTTAGACTCAACGACTTTTTGTGAAATTAGTGGCTGACTTTCAGTGCATATTTCACAGCTGATTTCAATGGCTTAGAAGCAACCTGTTTCACCTTAAATGAAACTACAACTAAATTTAACCTAATTGCAATCTGTTAGATCTTGATTATTAAATATGATCTTTTTACACTAAGTCGCTGCAGAAAGAGCTTCATCAGATGATTGCGGGGTTATAAACATGGTAGGCTGAAAGTGTCTGAACCATCTGCCAGACCATTAATGAGATGAGAAGAAATTTTGGAAACTAGTAAATCATAATTAAGAGGTGTAATAGACATATTTAAATGACTTGCTGTAATTTAACTGACTATGGAGAACTGACCTAGTCAGACTTTGAAAGAGCCTTTGAGTTTCTTTTATTTCTCTTTGGCAAGTATCCAAGAAAATTATCTTGAAAATCTGATGGCATGCTTTGTTTTAATTCTGTTTTCTGAATGTTTCTTCCTGATGCCAGATTGAGTTGCCCAAAAGGAAGGTTACTTTTACAGCCTCTTAGATGGCGGTCAGTTCTGTAGTCAGAAGATAAAACAAAGACTTTGACTAGGAGCAGTGGAGGCAATGGGTGCTTCAAACGTACCACTGCACTTTCAGGAAACAACAGTTGTTGACAATAGATAATGCCACCCTCCGCACCGAGAACTGGAAGTTTGTTTAAAAATAAAAAAGATTCCCAAACTGAACATACAGTGCATTAGATGTACAGCCAAAACAAGTACAAAACATCAGCCACTACTCCCCATACAAAGGCAAAACAATTTTAAGGACTAAAGCCCACTGCATCTCCATCACTGAGTGATGTGTGAATACGAGTTGTCAGCCCCCTCTGTTGGACAGAGTGTCGTCAGCCAGCTGTACGCTCTACATCAGGGCTGTATGTCATGTCTTTGCTTGCTGGGTTAACCATAGGGGCTGCTCTCTATGCCCAAATACAACTATGTGACAGACGATGAGCAAGTCAGACTCCCCAGTGAATAATCGTTCAGCAATATCACTTACCTGGAAGACCTCAGTAAAAACAGAGATAGATGCAATCGTCTGAGAGAGACGTCATCTCAAGCTGAAAGTGCAAGCATGGATAGGAGCCCAGCCTGGGCAAGGCCAGAAGGATTCCTAGGGCAGAACTCATTTAATCCACTCAGAAATTTCAGTAAAGATGAAAACAGGCATTATGACCAGAGAGCTGGTCTGGTACAAGAAGCCAGTATTTGGAAAATAGGAGGGAATGTGCAAGGGGACACCTCACACAGACCTGGAGGTTAGTGGAGTGACAGGTTAAGAGAGACAAGACTAGATTTCTCTTGCTGAAGGAAAATGGAATTGAAATGCTGTGCTGGAAACAACTGGAATATATAGTAAACTCCACCACAAGCTGTTGCACATGCTCATCTCTCAGTCTAGTAAGAATGGGCTTCTAGCTTTACTTCGTGGGAGTTTGTGGGTGTCTGTTACTGTAAAATTGTAACATACCTGGAGCTACTGTCTGTGGCTTTCCTGTTTTCAGCTCAGTTGTGAGAAACAGCCCAGCTCTGCAAACCAGACCCCTGCAAAACTCCTGCCCAGTCTGCCCCTCACCTGAGTGTACACTCACCTCTGGGTGCGCAGAGTCAAGATTACTGCTCAGCTCCCTGCTCCTGCACCTCTGTGGGGCAGGCCAAGGCTAGGCTGGGACAAGGGCTCAGCAGGGCACATGGCAGGGCAGAGAATGGCTGAGGGGAGATGAAGACTGGCTATACTGTAGCACTGCTGGGGCAGGGGCTGGTGGCCCTGGAGCTGACATGGGTCCTGGTCCATGGGCTAGTGGGTAGGGCTGGGCAGGGACAGCCAGGCCTGGTGGTGCCCTTGGGGGCCCAGCAGAAATGACCTTCCACCCCCTGCATCACCATGAAAGAAAGAAAAAGGTGCTGTAAATGAAGTAAAGTCATTACAGTAGATCACACGCACAAAGCCCGACATCTCAACTAGAACTGACCTGCCGGGTTGTGGTTTCCAGACTCTTGTCACTCATTATTTTCCATCAGTGACTGAAATACAGCCACTACTACATGAACCAAGCAGGCAAAACCTTTGTCTTTGAGAGGCTAAACACCAAATAATTCTTACTGGGCTACAAGGTGCAAAAAATCTCCTGTGAGATGTGAGGGATAGCCAGCCTTGCTGATATTTACCTTACAATGGTAAAAGGGACTAACTTGTGTTTGCAACACCCTCTGAAACCCCAGCTGAAAAAGACAACAGCAGTATATTAGTCTTTCCACTTCTGTATCACTTCCCTTTTTTCCCCCAGCTTTTCCTAGTTCCTGGGAAACCACACACTTCAGAAACACAGCAGGTCCTTCTGTTACTAGACATCTGTTGAAATCCACGGCAAAATTCCTGGTTTTTTGAAAGATTTTAGATTGGAACTGTATTGCAGAAGTCGCATAATTAGACCCATTACAATCAGTATTCATCCTTCTTTCAGCAGACCATTTACTGAAAGGATGAGATCATTAACTAAGCTGCAAAAAGAAATTATTCTGTTATTTGATCTCAAAAAAAAAAAAAGGAAAATAATCTAGGGGAAAAAAAGAGATATATTATTTTCTCCCTCTCATAATGGAAAATTAATAGAAAATATTTAACTGTTTAATATTTCAACTCTTTGAAAATTAAATTTGTGATGGATAATTGACGTATAACATCACGAATAACATCCCAGCAAAATGTTTGAACATTTAAAGCTTTTGTTCTATTCTTTGCTAGAACAGCAGACATCTCATTCACTATCAGTCTGAAACTTAATTTTCTGTAAGTACATATTCAGAAATAATGCCTCGTCCCAGGCACAACAAACAAGGTGAGCAGTACTTAGCCATCACACAAAGAAGTAGGGTGAAGTCCAATAAAGACTGTGTTATCTAAGAGGCAGTTTCCTACTAAAGATGAGTAAACATGTTATCTGTACAAAGAGGAGTATTTTGAACTGTTCTCTTAAAGCTGAGACGGTATTTGTAAAGCCGTAAAGCTGGGAGGTACTTTTTAATGGTGGCACACTAAAGCAGCAGCATCTAGATCTAATGCACAGCACAGTATTTACTAAAACTGCCTTGTCTGTCTCATGGATCTTTGTAAAGGGAAATTATTTTTTTCAGACAGTCAATATATTTTTCAGTCATTCACATATAAACTCCAGGAATGTCTCTTCTTCCATACCCTTTACCAGAAGAAATAATCCCACTGCATCGACCAGCACAGATTAAAAACCCACCTGAATCTCCCTGGAACACACAGTAGAAGTAACTACCCATGCGTGTTCCTTGTTCTCCAGAGGAGCATGCAGTGCTACCTGCAGTGCATAAGCAAGTTTGGAAATGTTGCTTCTAATCTGTTCCAACCTATGAAATGGATCAGTTGACTTACATCACTTCATGGGAGTTGTGTGAGGTATAAGGAGAGGCTGATTTTCAAGCCTTATGGAGCATTCAATGTGAATGCTGTAGACCAGCACAGTGCTATCATAAATCTATTTCAAAAGGGGTTTTTTTATTGTTTGTATAAATTGATTCTCACTTCTTTAGCAATTGTCCTTCTGGACTTGGCACAAAGACATCAAAAACAGCACTTTTGAGTGTACAGTTAATATTGTACTATTCAGATGTTGATATCTGGAAAGGATCTGATGACTCAGACCCTGAAAGTTCTTTTTCTCCAGTAAATACAGGTGGTGCCTAAGGAGACCACACTAGCTAAGAAATCCATCTGAAGTTAACTGAGATAATCCCAGACTCAAATTCCCACACTCTTGATCTGGCTGAGTACATTGACCTAAACTGCTTAATGTTTTAACACTTCTTTTTCACAGCAACAATTTTAAGAGTTGCTTTCTGAAGATATTTGGATGGTTTTCCTTAAGATGTGATTCCCAGCCTGGAATACATATTGTGCCAGGTTCGGTATCTTCACCAGCGTTAGGCAAAGGCAAAAGTTGTGTGTATTCACTCAGCTTTGCAATACCATTCAGCTGAAAAAAAGAAGGAAAAAAATGTTTTCTCATGAAGAAAGGGAGGAAAGTACAGTCTCATTTCAACTGGTATTTAGTCTAATTTTACCAATACTTACACTGTAAATAAATTTTCAATATCTAGGAACTGACCCTGAGCTTAATTGCCCCTTCGCAAATCCAGAATAATTTTCCTGATGTCTGTATAGAAATTCCTTCCCTGTGACAGCAGTTCAAGTCCAACTTCCGATTGATTAAGCAGGAATTAAAAACCTGCACAGGAGTTAGGCTATTGTGCCAATGTCCTATTCAAGAACAGAACTTGCCACTGAACTCCTGTGTTGAAATCATTCTGTGCTTGACTGGCACACAGAAAAGTCTGAAAGCATGGTGCAATGTACCCAATAACAAAGATTAAAACAAAAGCCATAACCAATTAGACATGACAGCAGCAACATAACTGGGGAAAATGAGAACTCTTCAGACTGCAAAGTTTTTCTCTGGGAGATGCAAAAGGACTTAAATGATCCAAACTGTGTGTTTTGAAGGCCTTTATCTGACAGATTAATCCTGAGCATAGCCTGGATAAAGATCCATCCAAGATTTCTTAGGCATTGTACAAAGTCATGATATTTTTAAAGGTAAAGGCAAGATGATACACAAGTCTTATCTTTCTCAGGGAGTTTGGATCAGCACTGAAACTTCTTCTGCAGGAAGGCAGAGCTCCAGACCCATTTGACTACCTGTAGGCTTCCCACATAGACGCTGCCTTCTCCCTATTCAAAACACCCGTGGGTGTCTCCATGTCAATCTCAGTGCTGGATTAATGGAATTCTCAGTACAGGGACATATGAGGCATAAGCCAGGTTGAACAGGACTGGTATGCAGGAAATTCTTACAGCCAAACCCCACTTTGGCATGAAGGATGATGACGTTGATGAGGACATATTTCCATGCTTCATTCTGCAGTGTCCTAAGCCTTCTTCACTATGTAACCACACTGTGCTCCTAAAGGTGAATTTAGTTTTGTCCTGTATTATCCATACTTTCACTTTATGTGGTTACCCCAAATAACAAACAGTACGATTCATCCCCATTTTTGCTTACTCCAGCACAAGATATCCCTTTGGGATACAAGTGGGACTCAGACTCCATTGCATCACTTCAGCACTGCCTTTGAAAAATTACTGAAGAATGTGTTTCGGGGTTTTGGAGGGATGAATTAATGAGTTTGCAGCGAGTGGGTTAAAGAGAGTTTTAGAGCACGGAATGGGCTTGAAATATCATCCCTGCTCACAGTCCCAGTGATCCTCTAATCTAATCTAGATTAGTACAACCAAAAGCAGGGTGTTCTGTGATACTGTTAAACTATCTAAACAACGTACTCTTCGATATCAAAGAATAGCCAAAAATTATCATCAGCAAAATTCCTTTTATAATAATACAACAGTAATTAGCACAATACCTTGAGGAGCATTGTATCATTTTCCTTGGAAGAGCTGCCAAACTGAGAATTAGGAAAGCACTCCATAACCTTAAATACCTGCTGTTCTTTTTCAGCCATGGATGCCTGATGGGCTCCAAGAACAACTCTAACTTCTGATATGTTTTATCTGCAATTTAAAGAAAGTACAGGGAGAGAAGGTCACTACTGGAACTGAACAACATCTCTCAAGATAATCAAAAGACAAGTAACATAACACTCAATTTTGTTTTACGACAACATGATAAAACACAGGGAAGAATACTGTTCATTCCGATGTTTTGACATGAGCTTGTATTTTCCTGTACAAACTAACATTTCTTTACCATTAATCTAGTTGGTGAAATAATGGTTTTACAGCTTCAGGCATTTCCAGATTTTGGAATTAATTGCATGAAAAATGGCTTTTTAAAGAGAGTCCCTAGCAAAAGGACTGCTGATACTGATGCCTTTCATTAATCTTTTAACTGTCTACTTGGAATTTACAGCCTAATTCTGCGAAGGACTAATACATGCCTGACCTATAGCATATATGTTGTTTTCCTGACATCAGTGGGATGTCAGAACCAACATCGATACTCAATACTCTTTCTAAACATTATGCATACAGGTAAGAGGTCTGTGAAAGTGGACATCTTCAATATTAGTAAGGATTTTGTCCTTCATTAAATACAGGATTCAGCCCATTAAGGAAGAAGAACGGATGTTGCCCAACTCAAGACACCCTTATAGTGAATATTAAAATGGGAGACTGCCAAAACCCAAAGAGTTATATGTCCAGTTCCTGCTAATAAATAGTATGAGTTAGGCAACTAATAAATTTCCCTCCCCCCCAAGCTCTCTGAGTATCATCAGAAATGTATTTATTAGGGTTTGTCTTTCTTCATTTTACCCTGCTAAACTTAATGCAGCCCAGTAAGATTACACTGCCAGAAGACATACAGCTAGTTTCCTGTGCTTCATCTTTAGGACACAACATCTCTACACACAGGACAACTTAGTCAAGCCAGAACAAAGACTTTATCAATAAAAAAAAAAAAAAAAACCAAAAAATTATGTTCCTTATTCCAGCTGCATGTCTCGTTGAAAGATACAAATAATTTATTTGTATTTTAATGTTCCTTGTGAAAACAGCTACAAAGGCAGTGCTGGATCTTAAAAACGTATCTTTTTATCTAATAAGCATGCTTACACAGTGAGAATGATGTAAGACTCACAAAACTCCATCCCTGGGACTCTTCCAGGTATCATCCCCAAACACAGGTGCAACTGCTAGACTTGCAGAAAGCCCAGACAATCAGTCACTGTGTACACAGCAAAGCTTGGGGAAGGAGGCGAGGAACCAAAAAGTACCCACTGCCACCTCTGGTCTCTGCAGGTTGTTTGAAGGCCACACAGAAATTCATGTTGATGGATTCCTGCAATTTTGCCTAAGACAAAAACTATTCCAGAAGTGATTATTACATAATATTCATTAGCACTTGCTAAAAATAGTCTACACATAGCATAGGAGTGGGTAGGTTTTACATGGGCATCATCATATAGCTCAGGAGAAGGAGAACAGACCAGATGTTGCTTGAGTCTGCCCCAGTGACTAAGACTTAAAGTCAGCCAAAAAGGATGCACTTGTTAGAGAAAGAAACCAGTAGGCAGAGCACACTCTTCACGGGACCAGAGACAACCTTTTCACTGAATAGCTCCCAAATCTGATATCTTATAACCATAACTGACTACAGATCTTTGACCCACTAACTGAAGAGAGACCCCAGCTCCCAGAAAAAGAAAAATCTTGTAATTCCAAAGAGGAAGGTTTGGCTTTTGTTTTGTAAATGTCCAAAACAAGCACATGCTAGGTGGAAATGTTTCTACCCTTTCAAAAAATGCAACCAAATCTGATTTAGCTGAAGAAGAGTGAAAGTCAAATTCACTTAGAAAGAAGATGCTGCGTCCTCTGTTTCAGACTAACTGATGGAAGAAGGGTGGCTCAGCTGCCCACACAGTGTGTGGGGAGGTCGGGTTTCCACGGGTTTATTCTAATTGGTTTGCTTTTAGTTACCCAAAATACGGGGGGATAAAAAAAAATGGAAAACTAAAATACAATTTAGAGAACATTTTTGCAAACACGTGGCATTTTAATTTCTAACATGAACAGCAGATGTCGTCCTTACCCTGAGCCAGGTGTTCAACAGCTGTGCCAGCCTTGGGCTATCCCACCTGGGAAAGGGGTGCTTGTGCTCACATTTGACTTGTCAGGCTCCTTGTCATACTCATGACTGACATTCAGGTTTTGTGAGCCCAGGTCAGTAAAATGGGAGGAATAGTATGGGAGGAATAATGCTCGCATCTAATTCATCTCTCAGAGTGTTTTGAGGCTGAGTCCAAGGAACACAGGTAAGATTTGTTTAAAGCACATAGGAATGTTCTGCGCTAGGACACTGCTGTTTCAGATGCATAAATAATGATTGGGTCATTAATAATGCACAGTCTATAGCATTGGCAGGATCTGACTAATGAAGGCAACTGTATGCAATGCAGCAGGATCAGCAGTTTACAAATCAACTTAAAACAGAATGACAAGTACTTAGATCAGGTGCAGGCTGCACATAGTGGGGCTCAAGTCTTCAAGAAACCTTTGGGGCTGTGTGGTAGTGACACTTCACTGAATGTAGCCAGTCAGTTTATAGAATATTTGATATTCCAAATTACTTAATATCAATGGAAGTTGTTTCTATTGTTTGGGTATATATTTGGAAGTGAGAAACTGTGCCTTTACAAGGCTCTAATAAGATTTATTTAGCTTTCATTCAACCAGAGGACTGGCCAGTCTAAACAGCTGCTTAGAAAACAGAAATAAATTCTTGTCATTTTATTTTGCAAAAGATATGCAGCCCACCACAGAAAGAGACAGCATGCGGTTACACAGAAGAAAATATCCCCAGACAGATGATGAGAGATCTCTGCTCTACTGGATATGTTGGCTTGTCAGCTAACCTTTCTTCTTCCTGTCTGACTCAAAATGCAGACGGCTATTTGGCCTCACAGAGTGCCTCAACAAGGCAAGACATGAGGTTTACGTGACATGTCCCAACCCTTGCCATTGTGGGCAGGACCAAAGCTGCTGCTGAGCCAGACCTCACACAGGAATTGTCAACAGTCTGTCCGGGACCAGTGAATCACTGGACTCTGCAGACATCACAGAAATTTATCCATTTTTCCCATACCCATCCAATAGTGAGATATATGGGACCTACTACAAAGGCAGCATTTTGCCCAAAAGCTGTTATATTAACATAACATAAAGAGTGTTTCTAAATGATGTCACATTGAAGAGGAAATACAGTAAATAATTAACCTCACGATGCTCATGTAACAGTCAGACAGCCCTTAATAGTTGAAGGAAAGGAACCTCTTCCTCAGGGTTGTGTTTGCCACAGTAAGATGCAATTGAGGGCCAATGACACATCTGCTGAACGAATATTCTCCTATTCAGATGTACAATATATTGTTCTTCCACAGACAGGTGTACCCATCGTCCACAAAGTACTGCTTGATCAAGGAGTGCTAGATTCCAGTTTTCTAAACCAGAGAGCCCCAGCAGGCACAACTCTGTTCACCACTTCAGTATTTAGTAATTATATGAAGTTGCAGAAGAAATTAGAGAAAGGGAATGAGCTATGTGGACTCAGAAAATAGCGTTGAAATTATGTTAGGACAAAGCAATGGTACAATCCAGTCCAGTCATGATGATCTCTGAACTCACAGTGCTGTGAGCTGTTCTCCTAAATTTTCAGCACTTTACAGAGGGCACAGCTGGTGAGACCACTACCAACAGCAAAGCTCATGCATCTACCCTTCATTCAGCTCCCAAAGGGAAACAATAGGGGTAGCTTCAGAGCTAAGTAGCTAAACCCTGTCTGTGCTCTTGGGAAGCTGAAAATAAGATAACAAGAATTTTGATTCACCAAGTCAATTTTTTACTTGTAAAATCTTTATATTTTTCTAATCACTGTTGCTTTTCAGCATAAGAAAAGAGATTCTGTAGCAGCTGGACATTGTGGCACCAACTTTAACAACAAGGAATTACGGAGTTACAGCGGCAAACTCCGCTAACTATGTTGTCACTCTTTGAAGGGAAGGAGCCAAAGTTATTCTTGGACCTCATTCACAGACAGCAAGAGGAAGACAGGTTTTTCAGATTCAAAAACACATTCACTACCCATGCTACCTTTCTAATTGTATGGAAAATGATGTTATGCTGCTGAAGGTATAGACTTACACATCATTTATGGAATATGTACCTCCTATGATGTGTCGTTTTCTTCCTTCTTATGATGGAAGTGAGCCACAGGAGTTTCTGGTGACTTTTTGGGGGGGGTGATATAGTCCAGCCTTTTAAATCAGCAAACTGGTGAATTGCAGATGCACTGGGAACTAAGGCAATCAACAAGTTCTGTGCTGCATGCCAATGCTAGAAGTAGAAAAATTCTGGAGCTTGACCAAGATAGTTCAGTCTCTGGCTTTTCAATGAAAGAATGAAGACTATCCACAGAAAGAAGTATATTTCATACATAGAAATAATTTGGTTAAAACCCCTAGTGTTTTGCCTGGAAAACAGTTCTAATTAAAAATGTCCTACTTGTGTGATTTTTAATTTTGCCAGTGTCAGTAAATTTGTGATTTTGTCTTCCCAATGATCTGAGAGCCAGTGAAGTAAAATAGGGTATTTTTCAGAGCTTGTATTTCAGCGAAGCTAAATGGGCTTTCATGAGACAAAGAATACTCATTTTCCTCATTCTTACATTGATTATGTAAATCCTGTCACAAAGAACTGAGGAATCTCAAAAAGGGGTTGCAGTAACCCCCTATTACCATAACAAAAATGATCCAATGGTTAACATGCTGGGGCCTCTATTAGACTCTGCCCCATAATAACTATTTTGTATATCATCTACAGCTCCAGAAAAGAGCAAAACTTGATAAAGCTTTGCAACTCATTCCACTGCCTACCTCAGATGACCCCCAAACCAGGAACAACTTGCACAGTAGCAGGATGGGGAAAACACAATTGTCTGAGAAAGGCTTTCTGATACCATGAAGGAGGTCAATATCACCATCATCAGCAGGCAAATCTGCAACAAAAATCATTATAAAAACAACCCTATTATACTAGATAACATGATTTGCACAGGAGCTAATGAAAATCTTAACTTCAAAGGAGGAAAAAAGAAGAAATCCACAATACATTTTATTTCTACAGACAACTGGTGCAAATTTTATTTAAAAGAAGCATTTTTCTGTCCTTGTAAATTCGAATTATGTATTTCTTCTCTTTTCCACAGGGATTCTGGAGGACCCTTAAGATGCAATAATGTGATGAGAGGCATCACTTCTTTCAGGGATGCAAACAAGTGTGATAGTGTTGATGACCCTGGTGCCTACATTTGACTCAACAAAGTAATACTTTCAGTGAATAAAGAAAACCATAGGGGGAGAATAATAGATGAGGTTTTGACCAAGTTTGTACTTGTGTAACAGTATCTAGTTTTGAAATAGGCTTTCAAAAATAACTTCATTATACTGGTAAAAGAGGTATTCCCATGGTGAATTTTAGCAGCTTTATGTCCTTACAGATAAAAATATGTATGTCTGTTTTCGGGACAGATGAGATCTTAGCAGGGCCAGAACACAGTGCCTGCTACAACAGGACTTGTAGTTCATACTGTCAGCCATGGAATCATTTAACCAGTATTTGTGGCTCAAGTTTCCAGCATTTTTGTGTTGCATATTCGGACTGGGCTCTACATGGGTAAGTATTTCCAACCAAGAATCTAATCCAGCTGCCTGTGCCCACACTACATGCTGCTATACATAGCTACTACATGCTATACAGCACTCTTCTGTCTGCTGCAAATACACTGCATGGCTTCAGTATTGATTAGCTCCTTCCCTACCAGAGTCACCCAGCCTGTGTTACGCACCTTTTCATATATTCGGCAAACTAGCACCATTAACGTACTGTTAAATGAAAAAAAGAATTTCTGGGGAAATTAAAAAAAAAAAAAAATAGTAAAGAGACTAATTTCAGTCCTTTATTCTCATTTAAGAGAGAAAAAAATGTTTTTAACATCTTAAAAATTTATTAAAATACCAATTTGAATATTTAAATCAGATTGAATATTTTAAGTCAGATTCTAAAAATTTAATAAAATTTACTGCAACCAATACACTCATATTAGAAGACAGGCACAGTGCAAGTTATTTCCCATTCTTAGACATTAGCTTCTTGGTAGTCATTTCTCAAATGATATTCAACGTCCCCATTTCCTACCCTGTTTTGAAGATCACACAGATGACCACAGAAACCAGTAGGTTAGTAGCAGATTTAATTACTAGGTAAAAAATGGTCTCAGCCTTCCAGAAGTGAAGTCAGCAACCATGTGATTTACGAACAGCAGAAGATGAGGTTTTAAAAATGGTGAGAACTAAAGTCATGATAGCTTCACATTCATTTCCAGAGATACTTGCATCCCTGCTAACATATCCTATCTCTTCTCATGCATTTGATTACAGTGTAATTTTCCATGGGCTGACACTGCATTACTCCCTTGATCTCCCATTCTTCCCACCTACAGGAAACAGTCTAAATACATTTCCAGAAAAAAAAAAATCAAAACAATAAGAGTTTCTGAGCTCACAGGGCTTCTAATATACAGGTGCAAGAGTCAATCCTTACCACTTGCCTCTCATCACTCCTAATAAAAGCAAAGCTCCAAAGGTATCTGTGGATAGAACATGTCTTGAATAACACTACTAAGTTGCATCTGAATAGCATCTGAAGACCAATCCTGACATCCTTCCTTAGCTGTTGACACTGCAGAAGTCTTACACAGGCAAATGTCTGCTAAAGTCCAAGATGCTTGGCTCTTGTGAGCACTAAATACAGCTCATAAGAAGGCAACAGCTACCAGGTTTGCTGTCACACAGAATTAAACTGGTACCCTTGAGGAATGAATGAACTGTTGTGTTTGATCAAAACAGTGTGCTGCTTGACTATGTCCACCCAGCTTATTAACTAGTTGATCACATAATTATGCATAATAATAGAATTATGAAGCAATTACTTATATTTTCATTGTCAAACATAGTAGGTAGATTTAAGGAAATTAAACAAATTAAAATCCAATAGAGACAGTTTGCTAATTAAGCTACTTATTATTACCACTGTGAAAACAATAAAGAATTCCCAAGAAATCGTTTATATCTATTTACAGTTACATGTTTAACCCAGACCTCTACAAATATCTAAATAGATTCTGTACCTGACCTATGTGATATATAAAACAATACAGACCCCTGAAATGGTCTCTGCTGATCTTAGCCTTTGAATGATTCAAGGCAATTTATACACATTTGCATGTGATTTCCAATGGAGATGCTAAGATGATATAAAATTACTTACAAGCATCATAGCTAAAAGCAGGACCTACGACTTTATGCTGGAACTTGACACAGGGTAGATTTCATTAAACTTGCAAGTTTAATGAAAATAAATATGCTGCTATTCTTTACGGTTACAATATTTTTCCTCTAGGGTAAGTAAGACAAGCTACTAATATTTCACACTAGGGACTGATGAGGAAAATTGCTTTCTCTTGAAAAAAATCGTACTATCTTTTCTTTCTCTTGAAAAAAATTGTACTATCTTTTGCCATGATTCCATTGGAAGAAACACACATATTTTGAATTCTTGAATGGGCTAAAAACATTTAAATCATTTGCTTTCAAGGAAAAGAAGTCACAAAAATTAGCTCAAATAACCCTCAGAAAAAGCCTTCCTGCTGTGCTTGCTCTCCCCAGGCTCATGGTATTTCCACAGACAAGACGTCCCATCAGCTGCAACAGAAAAAAGCCTGCTCTGATCTGGGCTCAGAGCTGTGTGGAGGACTCTCCCTTTGTGAACTGTAAAATGAAATATATACAAAAAACAAAAGATACATCACAATTCTGTACTGATTATGCCAGTCATTTTCACCATCAGCAACCACACTAGGGTTTGTTCCAGTTTTACTTGCAGCAGCAAAACACGCTGCATAGGATGTTGGAAGCTCTATTATCTAATAATATCTAATATTATCTATAGAATATGTTCACATTAAGAATGACCTGAAGGCAATAAGTAAACTGAATAGGAAAACAGGAATCAATGCTATAAAAATGTTACTGTCTTTCCGTTGTTATTCTGCTCTGCTCAGTAATAGGCAACCTCAGTTACTAAAGTACCCAACAGTTGCTGATAGTTCGTCATTGTTAGCTGAAATCGTCAACATTTTGCAGGAAGATTTAACAATGGCATTTAGTTACAATTTATCTATTCATTTCTTTGGGTGTAAAACTCATATGGTTAAGGGTGTTTGAGGCTGATTTAGAACCACTTCACAATTATCCATCACAGTATTTTTTCTGAATGTCTTTTGATACATTCACAATTTCTTCCAACATTCAATTGCTTAAAGAAAGGTATTGAGAGCTTTCATAAGCAGGAACATCTGTGTAACAATTATCTGGACTTTTGTTCAGGAAAATTAGTTTCTTTTGCAGATTAGTAAACTGAATAGGAAACAGGATGATGTGTAACACTCCAGCTTCATTAATTTACTTTTATTTGACTTGTATGGTAAAGGTTTTACTCCATACACTATTCTCAAAGGTAAGATTAAATCTAATTTTCATTTCATGTAATATACTGAAGACTTACAAAGATTTGTGAAACCTCAAGCTTCCAGATAATTTCTCATAGCAACACAGGACACTGCCTTAAAAGATGTACATAAATGAGGAGGGAGAAGGAAGGAAAAGCAACACAGACAAGCAGCATTACACAAGGATACTGTTTAACCAGATCCACATTTGTCTCTGCTGCCCTCTCTCTTCCATCCATCTTTGCTTTGACCTTTCTGTGCCTTCCTCTTACAGGCTACTACTAAAGACAAGTCCCTGGTTCCACCCAAGTCCCTGGTTGAAATTCCAAGGCTTCTTTGACTGCATTTTATCAGTGAGTATGAAAAACCAACCATATATAAGTAAATACAGCCAGTGCAAAAGAGATTTGCTTTTTTTTCTTTAACTTCAGACACTTCTATTGGATCACTTCAGTTAACACTGAAACAAGTAAAACTTAATGGATAGGAGTGACAGCAAGCACCAGAAACAAGAAGGTCTAATAGCAAGGAACAACTTTTATGTGTAATGTATCCCTACACAATGATGCAAGGAAACTCCACCTTCCTCTGGCTGTCAACATGGAACAAGGGAAACATGCTGCACCACATTGTTTCACAGTCACTCATTCATTAAAACCCAGATAGCAATAAATAACACACAGTGATTTATTTTAAATATCATTTGGAAGCTGGTTAAGTATTCTTGCATGATGAGCTGCAAATTCAAAGAGCCAAATCTAGTTCATATTACATAGAAGGCCATCAGCCTAGAATATATTGGAAGCAATTTGACATCGCCACACTCAATCCAGGCCTAGTAAGCCTTAGGAAGAAGTGGAAATCCACATCTTTCACCCGGGATAGCCTTAGAAATAACAGGAGATAATACCATAACTGAAATAAAAAAGTTTTACAGAAGCAGCTTAGGCTACTGCTCTAATAAGTCAACCTTTACAATCCCATGAATCAGGACTGTGCACATGAATGCACTGTGTAGGCAGAGGAAGGATGTGCAGGTGACTGCTCTTTTAACTCTTTTTTCACAGAAACACATGAGGTTTTCAGTTGCAAAAACACCCTGGTTAGACAGACATTTAACTGAAGTAATTACAACTACTAACTGAAATACTTGCCGTAGAGTTCTGATGAATTGATAAGTATGGGATACTTCCATATTTTCATCTGATGTCCAGGAAGGCCATGTCCAGTCATCAGTTCGCTGGTTTTGGGTAACCAGACCAAGGAACAAATCTATTGCAATTTAAAAATCTGCTTTAATTTTCAGAAAGTATCAACATACACTATTCAGTGGATCTGAAATGTTATCTACAATGTTTAAACAAGCTACTGTGAAATAGTCACAGCAAAATATTTACTTATTTAGAAGGATCATTTAATTCCTTACAACACTTGGAAGTAAAGTTGCCTTATTGTCCTATCTAAATGTGACAATAGTCTATCAGTATAATATTAAAGCACTTCCAACACATCCTCAGCTAAGCTGTAATAGCTCCAGGAAAACCAACAGTTATGCTCCTTTACGCCAGATGAAAATCTGTTCCTCTGTCTCCTAATATTCAGACTCCAAAGACAGATGTTTGCCCTCTGACTCTTATACCTCTTCTCACCCCAGCATTCTGGGAACTTTCCCTCTTCCTCAACATTCTCTCCACATCAAGAATTTTGGCCAAAACTATTACTTCCAACAAGGAAAACCTTATGAGAAGTGTCTGGCTGCAAGACCACCTCCTCTTCAGTCACTTCTATGTGGAGACAGAAGTGGTGAATAAGAAACAACAAACTGCTTCTAAGTTTAATCACACACTGGCTGTGCTGAACGTAGCACAATTGCACGTCCAGAGAAAATCCTGCTGTTCCTCTGACCACAGAACCACCCTCAAAGGCAGTGGGAGTTTGCCAGAAGAGCACAGCTATACAAGAAGAGCATAACCTAACTGTGTAGACATTCCATCATTTCACCTGAGAATCTGTAGCTGCACTTTGGATTATTTTCTCACAATTAATGTCCCAGACACGCAAAATCCCATCTTTCATTCCACCTCCCGTAGCAAGGACTTTAGACTGCCAAGGACACCAGTTCATAGCCTAAAAAAAAAAAAGACAAGAAAAGATACCAGAACAGACTAGACTAGGAGGTTAGCTGGAAAAACAGTAGTTTTTGCTTAAAAGCCTATTTGGAAAAATTAACTGCAACAAGCACCCAGAATGTACACACACAGCAATGTAGGATCCCAAAACTCAAAATACTGCTTCCCTTACCATTGTTTCACAGTAGTCTACACTGTCGCACACACACTCATAAAAATCCATCTCCTCTGCTTAAGTTCACAGGCCACAGACTCACACCTCAAAACTGGAAGAACCCAGCAGGATAGTCTTACTGCCTAAACCATTGTAGAAGCCTAAGCACCACAATTTACAGGGCTTAAAAGAGACCTGGTTTCTTCTGAGATATTTTCAGGATATGCCTTAAGGCTCAGACTCAACCACAGAAAACTAAGAACTCACTTCCACCTGTTTCAATAAAATCCTCTGACTCTTTAACCCCAGCACTTCAGGCCAGCATCAGACTCTTTCAGGACGGAAAATAGTTTATAAATGCTGGACTCCTCTGCTTCTTATTGCTAATACCTGTCTTCTCTCCCACACAGACTGGGACTTCATAAAGATGGTGAATCTTTAATTGTCTCATATCCAGTTTACTACTTCAGATTGTTTCCTAGCAACAGTGACATGAAAATATGGGCAGGACACAAAACAAACTTCATATTTAAATTAATTGCAGCAGAGAGAATTTTCCAAAAATCAAAAAATTGGAATATCTTGTTTATTAACTTTTGTGTCTCAAGATTTCTTTGTGCAAGGCAGAGAGATAGAGAAGGATGTAAACTTTACTTCTGTTTGGCATTATATTTGCAAAGGCCTAGTAATCCAGTAACATTTCCTAATCAAAGCCCTAGCAAACTTATTTGTTACTTGGAATGAGGAGAACTGGAATTAACTGCATTACAGACAGGGAGAAGACACTAACAAATATCAGTGAAATAATTTCAAAAATTACCTAACCATCCACATCAACAATGTGATTTCACAAGAGCAAATATAGAAAAACAGACATTCCTTCTCCATATACCTTAACTGCTGAGGAATGTGGTATGGTTTTCAGTGGCTGTGACTGCAATTTCACACCAGGGTCACTAGGCCAGATATTCAATACACCATCACTAGACCCACTTGCCAGCAACTGGTTGGTTAGTGACCATTTCAAGCTGCAAATGCTTTGTTTATTTTGGCAAAGAGTCCCAACATGGTGCTGAGCAACCCGAACATCATGGTGGTGAATAGATCCTAGTCGTGAACCACTGTAGATGAGAAAAGACAGCATGGGTTTAATGTTAAAGAAGACAAGCTACATCATCACACTGATGTTTCTTCAATGGTTTCAGAAGCAAACCGCATCAGAATGAAATGTGTCTGCAGAACAACAATAATTCAGTAAAAGGAAACACAAATCAACTATCAAAAGCACACCCTGCCTGCAGAGGTGACTGACAACAGAAAAGAGCCAAAGAACTGCTCAGTTCAAGCCAGGCAGAATACTTGTTGGCTCTTGTGGTTTTCATTTTCCTGAAGATACATCGCGTTGTATGCCACTAATCTGCACTCTGTTCAGCTGTCAAGACATTTAATGTAAACTATTTCCTGTTCTTCACGAAAAATCATTTCACAAGCTGATTTTTGCCAAGGCCGGATATGCCTCCACACCCAACAGAGGCAGTGTAAAACTGCACTGCCCTGGGAAAGGGCTTACTAGCAACTAACTGTGTGTTCCTTGGTTCTGTCCCTTCCCTTTACTTCTTTCTCCCTCCTACTTCAAGGCTTAAAGAAAATCTGTACAGCTTGACACTGTTGCACTAACTGCCTGTTAGGAAGTGAATGCATGGTTCTACAGCCAGTGCCACCAGTTTACCAAATGAAGGAGGAAATACCCTGCCTGGAAGCACAGCTACTATTACAGCTTAGCTTCCAGATGTGACATTATATCAACAGCAGATTTGAACTGAAAATATTGAAAATTTGCAGTATTGCAAAATTGCAATTACAGTACATTATCTTTTCCTGCTTTTTTAAGGATATTACCTACATTAAACATGACAAAATAGAACAGATTCCTGCTGGAAATTCATATTTCCAGCTGTCATGACGACACTGAAAACATCAGCAAGTTCAGTACCATCTTTCTGGGTACCTAAGAAATAGGTACCTGACTATTACAGTAAACTAATTTAAGGCAATAATGACTGATGACTATCCTGTACTGGGTCTTAAAAATTTTTCAGATGCAGTTGAGTGATTTGGAAGCTCTAAAAATGCACACACAAAACTGACTGACTGCAAAAATTACCACTCTGTTGTGCTTGTGTTATGGACTTTCCAACTCTCTAGAAGTTCAAAAAAACATGAAAGATTGCAACCAAGCAGTGCTCAAGTGAGTATTAGGCACATCTTCATGGAATATACCTATGAAAATACATGTGAATACATGCATTATATGCAAAGGTGTCACCATTTGTCTTCCAAAGAGTTATATAGATTTTTTCTACTAAATAATAAGGAGAAAATCTAACCCAGTGCCTTGTGCCTGGCTGAGATGAAGCTAGCTTTGCCATAGCAGCCCTCAGTAGTGCTGTGCTCCATACTGGTAGCCAGAAAGTTGTTGGTAATGCACAGTGTTTGGGCTCCTACTGAGCAGTGCTCACTCAGCACCAAGGCTATCTCTCCAACATTCCCCCCATCACCAAGACCAGGGCTGTACAAGACCTTGGTTGGAGACACAGCCAGAACAGCTGACCCAAACTGACCAAAGGGATATTCCAAACCATATGAAATCTGCTCAGCAATAAAAGATAAGAGTAAGGAGGAGGATTTGGGAGCATTTGTTATTATGATATTTATCTTCTGGAACATTCTTTATGGTACCGAAGCCCTACTTCCCAATAAGTGGTTGGACATCGCCTGCTGATGGGAAGTAGAGAATAAATCTTATGTTTTCCTTTGTTTCTATGCACAACCTTTGCTATTTATTAAACTGTCTTTATCTTGACCCACAAATTTATTTTCTCCCCTCCCCCATCCAGCTGAGGAGGAGATTGATAGACATCTTGGTGGGCATTTGGTACCCAGTTGTGCTCAACCCACCACACCAAAAGAAAGAAAACTGAATTGCCTGTGTTGGCCATATGAAGGTTTTCAGTAATTCTAGTAGTGTTAAGTGGAAAGGAACGGGGCTCCTGAGAATCCTGGCTGAAAGGACATTTTTCCACTCAGCATAAAAAGAAATCAGAATTACTTGCTTTTAATACAGAAGATGGCATCTGCATTGCTAAAGGCAAAGAGAAGACAACAAAATAGTGTGGTGAGTTCATTTATGGTACTGAAATTTATCTACAGTTCATGATGATGTGTTGTTGGACTATTTTAACCACAGGAATTAGTATGTAATCCCAAATTACCAATTGTCCACAGTGACATTTACTGTAACAGTGCTGCTCTTATTTTATTAGCAATGAATATTAGCCATACCTCTTTTTTTTCTACTTAGACAGATATTTTTACTCTGCTCTAATGTTAGAATTAACTGGTTAGCTTCAAACCTAGCAAAAGAAATAAACATTATCTCAACCTAATCTATCAAATTCACAGGTTCATGCCGACTTTTATTACTAGGTTCCTACTCAGGGGGATCTGCAATTTAAGTTTGTGTTGTTTTCACTTCTTTGGCCAGGCTGAAATGCAAACTGAAACTAATGCTTTCTGTAACAAGGTTACCTCAGTTGGCTCCGTCAGGATGTTATAGCTGCATCCTTGTAACTTAACCCACCCAGCATACCTGCTCCAGCAACAGCATTTTATGAGCTGGTGTTCAGCTGGTAACCTTGTACCTCACTCCACCTAGCAGACCTAATACAATTAAAACCAGAGCATTGTAAAACCAAAACAAAACTACCACTAGTGTTCATACCCAGAGATATTAGTTTCACTCTGAGTTTAACAAAGTCAGTCCACCCTTGCTATTATTCATCTATGTAAAACAGAAGACTATTCTGTGATTTTAAAATCGTAGAGGCATCCCACATAGACAAGTCTTGCCTCAGCTCCTTCGAGTCAAAGGTCTGAAAGTGGAAGCAAAAAAAACACAAAAGAGGCACACTTGATCTTTCTCATCAGAGTCCCCTTATTGAAATGATCCCTAAATACATACTAGCTAGTATAAAATTCACCTTTGGCAAAGCAAAAGTCAAGCACTTCAAACCTCCTGGATAGCAGTGAGATGGCCTTCCCTTGCAGTTACACAGCTAAAGAGGTGTGAAACTCTCAGCAGCTGTGTTTCAGTGGGCATCTCAAAAGACAGATGCAGTCTTGGTATCAGCGGAGGGGCAGTCTAAACTACATGCCCCCTGCCCAGCACTGGGCAGGCTATAATTCTGGGAGTCCAGACCAAATGGAGACACCATCTCAATCTAAGGCTTTACACAAACGCAAAGCCTAGCAATATTCTGCAAGTGGTGACAGTTTTCTGGAAGGAAAGTAAGAAACAGAGACTAAAGAGGCAGGCTAAATCCCCTTTGGCTGCCTTCCTACATACAATAAATCTACATATGATTTCTGAGATGGCTGATAAGTAGAGAGACAGAATAAAACACTTTTGAGCAAAGCCAAGGAAAACAGCCAAAATGAATAGGACACTTGTGTAAGTTAAAGCAGCAGTGCTGTTTCTGTGAATATACTATACCACTCACCTGCTCAGAATATAATGATTCCAGCTCAGAGCTCCAACCACAGACAGGTGACCAAACATATTTCTCAACCTCTTTTTGGTTTCAATGTCCCACAGCTGTCAATCCAAAACAAGAAATTCAAATATAGCAACAAAAAGAAAAAATTATTTTGTTCTGTTAATTTTTTTGCACGTAAGCCACTGCCGAGTTCTGATTCAGAATATGGACAATCTCAAGCTCATTCATTTCACAAGTCAGGAGTATTTTCAAATTTTAGCACCTATATCAGTGATGCTGAAGTCAGACAGGATTGAAGGGAATACATGCCTCTGAGTTCAAAGCTGTTTATTAACTTATCAGTATCTGGAAACTTGAAACATACTTGAAAGCACCGGCCTTCATTACTTTCAGATTGCTGACTCAGGACTGCAGCAGGTAGGTCCTCATATCATCTAGCATCTCAGCCAAAGGACCCCAAAAATCTTTTAACAATAGGACTGTCCTATAACAGCAGGCTGAGACATACGTGTATAATCAGATTAAAGGCAAATTCTCATACATGAATCTGTAAGGAAAGTTTTGGATTGAGATCTCAAGGCATCGATCACTCCAGTGAACTTGGCAAGAGAGACCCAAGAAAAAATAGGCTGTGCTGAGTAAAATAGTTTAATAAGAGTTCCTCTTACTGGTGGCAAAAAATAAAATAAAATCTGACTGTCTCTGGGCAACTGAATCATTAATTTGGTCATCAGCAATTTAGTGGCTTCAGAAGCTCCCCTTATGTATATATAATGCCGGACGTCACTAAGCCCTTCAGTAAAGTGCTATATATTGCACAGGGAGTGCTATATATTGTCTCCCGCAGAGTTCTTCTATAGTTTAGCCTATCTTTTTTATTTGTTTCCACTTAAAAAAGCCCAAAACACCACATTATCAAATTGTCTTGTGACCACTTTGGCTAAAAATGGAAAAAGACTAAAAAAGTAAAGTATCTAGTACTTGCACTTCTCCATCACTGGTGCCAATCGCAAGGCAAGTTCCTTCTGTTATCCAAGCTAGAGAGGAAATGTATTTGGAACTGGAATTCAAATCAATGCTTCCAATGGCTTGAAGAGTTCCTCCATTCCAGATGTGAGCAGCAGGTCCTACAGCAATAGCAATGAGATTTTCAAGGCTCCAGTCCAGTATGTTTAGATCTAGAAGAAAGCTACTAAGAATTACTGTCAAAAGTTGTAGGTAATAGGATGGAGACAGAGGGAGTATGGTTTGGGGAAGAGAAGCCTATTTTTTCTTTTTAATTAGCTACGGAAAAATAGCAAGAGAATGTTTCTATGAAAACACTACTTACAAGTATTCCTCCTACATGAAGGAGAGTCTCTCTAACAAGTCAAGGTCTTCGTAAGTCTAATCTCAACAACTCATACTTTTGTATAGCAGGATATGACTTACAGCTTTCCCAATATAATTTTTTAACCTCTCATCCTGTGTTCTGGATCACCACATCATTCACTCAAATTTCTGCTACCAGAAATGAGGGTCCTCCACCAACAGCTAGAGTTTCCAAAACACCCTCGTTCCAAAGTAATTCTTGTTATTGAGAAAGACACAGGATAAAGTCTATATGCTACAGTCTGTCCTATATCCTGAGGTTAATAACATTTACCCTGCACACAACAGGAAAGAAAAAATGTGGAAAGGAATTAGACAAATTCTGCTCCTCACCTTCAGAGCTTGCTCAGCAAGTGTTTAATAGAAATACTGTTTCCACTGCCTGAGGCTAAGTACACTGCACTTGCAGATCCTGGCAAAGCAAGTCATTAGTCATTGGTGATTAGTCTTACAACATCCTGCTATGGCACGTAGGACAGAAGTTGGTATAGAACATTTAATATGAATCCAGTACATTCATATATAGCAAGGGAAATCCTCAGCTGTGCACTCAAAGCAGTTGAAAATGTATCTTGCATGACACCTGAAGCACAGAAGACTTTTACCACAGGCCAAGATCTGACATCATATATTGGAAACTAAAATCACTTTGAAGACCAGTTGACTGTATCAGTCAGCTGTTAGTTGCAGTCCTGGCTGTTGCAGCCAAAAATCACTTCCAAAGGTTTCTGTTACTGCAATTAGCCTTGGAGCATACTTTGTGCACAACCAGTGTAAATCATACAAATAAACCTTTGTCCTGTCCATAGACATACATGAACATTTGCAAAGATATGTTGAAAAAATCCTCAAAGAGACAATTAGAACACTTTCACAGAGCTGCTCATTAGATGTTGTTAAATGTTAAAACATGTATTTGCTGCTCTAGACTGGAGATCCATTTGTGTTCAAGTGTAACTTGAGTATGTATAATGTTTTGCTTGTGCACCACCAAAGACATAAGTGAAAATTTAGTTCAGAAGGTATCTATCATCCAAACTACAATGTCACTGATGCCTCCCAGAAGAAGAAATTTCAAAGTCTGGTCAATAAAGCTGTTGCTGTGTTGGCAGGCTGCTAGACATCCAAACCTGATAACTGAGATGTTTAACTTAATTAACCAGAAGTAAGTATACTGGGTTGACCTGTAAGTTGCATTGAGATCAACAACCAAAGGAAACTGCATGAGAGGCAGTACTCATTCTACAGTTTGATCAGTAAGTCTACATCCTGGGACAAGCAGTTTTCAAAGATACATCCTTGTAAAATAAATGACACCATGCATATGTCCCTCAGCTTCCATTTTACGTGAAGGGGACACACTTTTGCCATCTTTCTAGAAACACACATAAGAATTCCCAATGTCTGCAAAAAACACCAGAAAGAAGAAATTAACTTACAGTAATCATTGCGCAAGCCAGTAATATGAAGCCTCACTTCTAGCTCCATTGGTACAGAAAGCTTGATCTTGGTAACAGCTTTAAACTCATTTTGGTTCACCTCTCGGCACCCTGTATTTGAAGATTCATCACTCACAGATCAGTAATGCAAAACACCGCCAGTTTTTCTCAGGCCTAAGCCTTTCATTTTACTTTTACAACCTCTTTCAATACTTCATGGATTTTGTCAGCTAGAACAGATAATAGGGTCCATTATATTTTGCTTAAATTCTACCACAGCTCCATACAGAATGTGAGGGGTTTTATCTTTTTTGCCTTAGTTTTCTGTCAAAGTTGTTAGCAGCAGAATGTTTTATATGTGCTCTCCCACTTTAAAACGCCCTCATACAGCAATTAGCTTTTTTGCTTTCTGGTGTTAATTTCTCACCAAAAGGTCTCCCTCATCAACACATAACCAAAGGAAAAGGTTATTAAAGCACACAACGTTGATCACAGCACACAAAGCTTGCGACAACACATATGCGAGAAACAAAAGCAAATACAAGTATAAGCAAGCAGAAGAGTCACCCTCTATAGTTTTCAGCTACATTATGCTGCAGGGACTCCTAAACATCACACTAAAAAAAGACAGATCATTAGTACTATGAATCATCTAATGCCAGATTTTTATGTGTAAGAAATTACCTTTTAGTAATGTGCAGAGCAGAAAGCTGGAGATTCACATTTCTGCTCTTTTCTCTGTGTTTTGACTTCCTTTTTGAATTACTCTCCAGAGAGGAATATTTAGTATCAAAAGTTACACAGTCAGAGGACATTATTTATCTTTACAACTAATCTCTGTTCAAAAAAATCCCTCACTGTAAACATAACTTAAACACACACATAAACATCCTATATGGAAATCCAGTGATAAATTGTGGAGAGCTTATTTCACACAGTTCTTCCCTACTCTGTTATGAGTCTTCCCCCCTAATCCAAAATTCATTTCTGCCAGACAACAAATGTTTCCCTTCACAGCTGTGGTACCCCCTTTCTCTCCAAATAACAAATAAAGACTGAAAATGAGCAAGAAGCAGGCCACAGTGGTTTTCTTCTGTATCTAAAATTTTGTGCAGTGAAACAATCAAGCAGATTTGCAGGAACAACATCCAGTGGGACATGTCACACTGCATTCTAACTATAAAAAGGTCTAAGGAATTCTGTACAGAATTCTCTGTACAGAAAAAACTGTATTTCTAATAGCTAGATTTTTGGTTATTTTTTGAAAACTGTACCAAAACTTTCTGAACCCAGTCATGTAAGATAATTCAGGAAAATTAAAGCACTTAATTGTAACAGCTTCAATAGCAGCACTTCTGAAATACTCTGCAAATCTGTTTCTTCTTTAACACTGGTAGTTGTTATTGAGAAGTGAGATGTAAAGGATGAAATTACCCCTGTTACTCATTTCAAGTTACTCTTCTCTGATGAGTAATTCATCTACCCAAATTCATACTGATTATTCTTTCAGCTCATTCACTACTTCAGACACATGAATGTGCATAACAGGCTTTTTAATTAGTGTAAATTGAGTTTCATTACACCATTTTGTGTTACTTTGCCTGGGCACTAGCAGATATCGCTGACTTCTGATAGGATTTTGGCTTTCATGTTCTTCTATCACTTCTCAAAATGAGACCTGGGAAATGGTAAGTAGTCAGTACTGTCACACCAGACCACCTGATCGACAAGTAGGTTGGTTGGTGGGATAAAACCCAGTATTCCTGATACCTGTATACATTTGCCATCAAACAAAACAAAACAAAAACAAACCACTGTGACTAATCCCTATACTGTTGCTATTGACTGCTCTGAAATCATTTGCATGAAGAACAACAACAGAATATATAAATCTATCATGTAGCCCCCAACTTCTTCTACAAGAGCTGAACTACAGATTAATAAAGAAGCTGGTTTTACTGTTTCCACTTGAGCATGAATCAGGCCCTGACTGCTAAGAACCCATCATACACAGAAATAGCCAGATTACCAAATCAGATCTTATGTCCAAGACAGAACACAACAAAATATTGGTTTGATATTTAATGAACTGCCTCACATTCAAATACCTCTGGGAATATCCATATTATTTCACAGATTAGCTCCTCACACCCCACCTTATTTTCCATCACCTGATCATTCACACTCTCTTATGCTCACTCATTCCTGAGAAATCTTTTGGATCAAATTATCCAACTCCCCAACACATTAAAGCACAGGCAGTGCAGTTTACTCTACCTAACTTTCCTTACTGGTAGGAGAAACAAGACCCCACCATCTCTGCATGTCTTGCACTTTCATGTACTCAACAGTCCATGAAATACATACCCTGTGCCCATACTGCAGCACAACCTTACATTATCTGTAGGGTTCTGAAACTGAAAAGCTAGAAGAAAATTAATGTTTTAAGCCAGCAATGCTTAAATCAGATGGAGCCCAAAGGCGAGCCAGGTAAAATACTAGCCCTTAACCCCGCTGGAAGAAGTTCCCACACGCAGGGAAACTCTAGAAATAGCCCTGAGCAGCACAGCACAGATTTCAGCCACTTTGTATTATCCTGTAACATTTGTTGGAACAGGATGCACTTGCTTTTCCTGTGTAGACAGAGCCTGCTGTATCTTACTGTTCAATACGCACGAACATATTTGCCATAATGGAACATACCCTTCCAGGTGCAATTGGTATTTTCACAGACCTTCATGTCACCTCTTTCTGCACTGATATATCCAACGTCCTGGACCACTGGAAGCTGGAAAGGAAGTTTCTGTCAATGCCATGAAGAGAAAGCAAGATCGAATTCAGGAATTTGTCAAAAACTTGTTTTAGCATAACAGACAACATAAATATCCTCAAAGAGTTCAACGCTTCTTACAAAAAGCTCTGAAGGCTTGTCTTTTGGGTGGACAATCAGTAACAAACATAGAATACCACTGTCCAAATCACGTGCTCTAACTTGAGCCACCATCTTTACTTCCATAAAACACCAATTCACTGCTAATGATCACACAAACTTTAACAAACCTGTCTGAACAAGGCCATCTGACCAGTGGAAGAGGTCTCAGGCCTGTATAGCTGTAGGTACTACCACAGGCCACCTGCCAAACCTTAGTGTCCCATTGCCCTCTTCTGAATTAGCATTTGGGCTAATTTTACCAGCAAACAATACCATGTTTTCTGCATGCAGTCAGTATGCAGAAGATGACTCAGGCTGGCTCTGTGAGGGAAGACTGGGTTTGTGGTGTACACACTGCAGGGCCATTGATTCCAGCATGAGACCTACTGGATGTCAGAGTCCTTTCTCAAACCAGGGTCCCTAAGCATGGGCTCTATGATCCCATTACTTAAATCAGTATTCCAATATGAAAATGAAAATATCTACAAGATGTTTCATCATTTCCTGGGGTGTCAAAGAAACAGAGGATGCAGCAGAGATGAGAAAAGGTAGATCTGAACTGTTACTGGAACTCTTTTTTTTAATTAGGTTAGGTCTTTGGCCAAGATTCAGGCAAAGCCTCAGATCAGCTAGCACAAGATAGGAATCGCTTCACCAATCCCCGACAGTATGCATTTCTTCACAATGTGCACCAAGTTGAATGCTTTGATGCCAGTTGTCTGCTTGGTCTGTAATTCTTTATTACAGTCAGATGGAAATGCAGCTGATGCTTTCACCGACCACTTAAGATTAGTATGCTCTTCCTCCAATGCCTGTGAAATCTATGCTTCCAAGCACACTCAGTGTTACTCTTCTTCAAAACCCTGTTGCAATCATGATAAGAAATGTCTTATAAAAACACAGCCAGGGGAAAAAAAAAAAGTGTTCCTCCTTTCACATCCCAGTTGTTATACAGCAGGCCCTCAGCTTTGAGAGGCACTTTCTGTATAATTTATATAGACAACTTGGCAGAAAGCTAGTCAGATAGCTTGGATCTGTGTCCTTCTGAAACAAGTGAAGACATTTCTGTGGAAAACCGATTGTGTATACATGGAAGTAATCTTTTGTCCAACAAGGAGACCACACACATTCACTGGAATGTGGGAAGACTTCATTTTCAATGCATCCCATTCTTTAATGCTTCAAGGCAGCACAAATTAAATAGTCATCAATTACTGTGTCTAAGTAGATTAATAGATTTGGACTGACTGCCAAGTGATGTTAGGAAGAACTTGAGATTTGGTCATCCCATAATGTTACCCCAAAGACCCCCAAATCACACTTTAAGAAAATGTTGTAGACCTTCATGCAGAAATAGAATATCTTAGTTCTAACTCAACTCCTGCCTGTAAATCACGGGTAAGTGACTAGGTAAGTAACTTCATTGTACAGATGAAACACTGACACGTGGAAGACTGACATACAGTACTTACTGGGATTAGTATAGTTTAGTATCTTCATCAATGACACAGAGTGAGATCAAGTGCACCATCTGCAAGTTTGCAGACAACACCAAGCTGAATGGTGACACTGACACGCCTGAGGGATGAGATGCCATTCAAATGGAGCTGAACAAGCTTGAGAAGTGAGCTCATATGAATCTCATGACATTCAACTATTGAACAAGCTTGAGAAGTGAGCTCATATGAATCTCATGACATTCAACAAGGCCAAAGTGCAAGGTCCTGCAGCTGGGTCAGGGCAACCCCTAGTGTCAATACCAGCTGGGGGATGAGGAGATTAAGAGCAGCCCTGCGAAGAAGGACTTGGAGGTACTGGTGGATGGAAAAACTGGCCTAGAGAAAAGAAGGCTCTGGGGAGATTTTATTGTGGCCTTTCCATACTTGAAGGGGGCTTGTAAGAAAGATGAGGACAGATTTTTCGTAGGGCCTGAGCAAACAGGACAAGGAAAGAGAGTAGATTCAATGTAGATGTAAGGAAGACATTTTTGGGGATAAAAAAATTGTGGTGAAACAATGGAATAAGTTTCCCAGAGGGGCTGTTAATGCCCCATCCTGGGAAAGAAGGGACCCTGAGCAATCTAGTTGGACAGGACCCTTCTCATTGTAGGGGGAGTGGTTTATATAATTTTTTAAGGTCCCTTCCAACCTAAAACATTTTATGACTTTATGACTAAGAGCAAGGACAATGACATGTACTCATGTTTCAGAAGACACTACAATTTAAGGAAGAATGGTTTACATACATTACTTTATAGTAAGTTCTTTTTTGCAAATTTTTCATAGCACTTCATTCTGTCTTCATGACAAAATGAACAGCTACATACTGCAAAATTGAAGAAATTATCTTCTTTGCACATAGTGGTTATTAAAGCAAGTAGAAAACTGAGTCATTCATGCCTTTCATGCATATTTTTTACAGTACATGTTTTCCCCCAGAGGTAACAAATGAATCTTGAGGGGTTCATTAGCTTAGTTCTGATTTTAATTTATGACAATAACCTGGAGGAAGGGAAGAGAAGCTGAATCAAATAAATAATGAAGGAATTGCTCCTCATATTCCTCTAGAAGACATTTCCTAAATGGACCTCCTCATCTTACTGTTCTCCATGTCAGTAAGATAGTATCCACATAACAGATTCCAGGCCCACAATAAGGTTGAAAAAAATCAGGAAAGCAAATACCCTGTCTGTGCATTTCAGTGTTGCATTACTCACCTGTTTCTTTTCCATTCCAGCTCTCCTGATATTCTTCCCTTCCAAGCCTGCTGCAGCATGTTTGCTAGCTAGAGTCACAACAGTTTTTATGCTGGAGAGTTCCTTAGGCACCTGAAATGTCACTGGCAAAAACAATTTTAATGGTAACAATTCCTTTTAAAGCCATATACAGGGATATTTGTCAAGTACTTTTCAGAATAACACTGATTTTGTAGTACTAGTACTCCAAATGCAGATCTGATACACTAAGTGGGAAAACACAAATACTGACAATCAAACCACTTACCCTGCTTTCTTTTTGTCAGTGAAGTTAAAGTGACATTTCTACAGCACTATAAATTTCATCCTAAAAGAGTTGTCTAAAAAAGGTCAGATTGATCATTCCCTTCATAAAAAGGGTCTGTTTACTACTGCAGCTCACATCCAGTCTTAGACTGGTTACACAGGATCCTACCCCATAGGAAATCAATATCCGATTTCCCATAGCCGTATAGGCTTTCATCACTGCTTGTACAGACAGCACGCAGGACTTTCTCTTCTAGAAACTGAAGTAGGAAAGACTTCACCTTATTTTAGAACCTGAGTTTCACAGAGTTAGGCATGTATTATTGAACAGCTCTAGTATTCTGCTTAGCAGAAGATAGAATTGCACTTCCTGACCAACACCCATGGCATCGTAGGTATACATTCGGAACACTAAACAGCATATTTTATTTGCTGTCTAAAGATTTCAATTATTAATCAAGAAATAAGCCATCTTTACTTCCCTAGACCTTTCTGGAAGCTCTTCTCATACATGCAGCATTTAAACCCTTCCCCACTTTCACTAAGCACTGCTTGAAAATAGGAGTCAGAGAGTTCAAAGTCTCATTTAACTTTTCATCAGCTCCCTTTGTTAACAGAAACAGCCTCCCCTTCAGTCACTTCTTCTCCAGACCAAGTGAGAGTACTGAAAGTTTGACCTGTGCTTTGAATGGCCCTCAGGTAAGTCTCTCCATGAGGTGAACTGAGTGTGAGCATCGCTTGGTTACTGTCCCTTTGTCAGTAGCTGAAGCTTTACACTTTGAAGGAGAGACAATAACAAGGGCAAGCTTCTCCATAAGAATGTGTACACCACACCACAGCAGGCATGGACACTGATCCCAGTACTACAGTTTTGGCCGAGTCTGTGGTAGCTGTGTGTAAGGCAAAGGAGAAGCAGAAGGAAGGGAAGGACAAAGGCCTGTATGAATTTTGCTGCTCTCCTGCCACTTACTGTTAACTATTCCAGATATGAAGGTGCAGCAACAACCCCTGTGCATTTACAGCCCAGTGCAACTCAAACCAAGTCTAATACAGCCCCATCCTAGAGGAAAAAAAGACTGGTCTGGAACAGGCATTACTTGGCTAGGGATAGGACTTCCTTTTCTTTCATTGCTTTTGCACACACACACACTCTTGATACCAGCTGCCCATACACCCTGCTGTCCCATGCTGGCTGTGCACATTGGGCCCAGCTTTCCTGTCACGACAGCACTGCACTCCTGTCCCTGCGTTAGCTCTGCCTGTGAAGGACAGCACGGGCTGCTGCCCAGCACATGCAAGCTGCCATGGCCAGAGCCCGACAGCGGGACATGGGGAACGCACCACCGCACGCATCACACCAGTGCCCCACCCCGGGTTATCTCCGAGGTCCCTGCATGAAGCCATCCCCTACGAGAAGGCTCCGTCGCGCCCGGTCTTACCTGCCGTGGTCCCCGGGGCGCTGATGAGCCGATCCGCGCCGTCGGCCCCGGCAGCTCCTCCAGCGTGCCGCTGCTGCCATCTTGTGACACGGGGGCTGCTGGCCACAGGAGCCCGGGCCGCCAGCTTTCTCCTCATGGCGTTCTTAAACCCGGAGTACGTGGTGCCTTCGGCCACTGGGTCCTGCACAAGGGGAAGGAGATGAAACACAGAATTTAGTCATAACTTAGCATCATTCCGTCCCTTCACGCTGTATCAGGTTTTCCTTTACCGCTTCATGTGGGCTCTGATCACCACAGAGTGCAAGCCATGGAAATGAATGCTGGCAGTCGGTCACCTAGATGGAGAAAACCAGAAAGAAATACATGTTTCTGGATTAATAAGTACCTCTGAATCAACTCGAACACAGAAAACCTGTGGCAGAGGAAAAAAAAAGCAATGACTGAATTTGTGTCACTTACGCACCAGGCTACGGCACTGGCCTGTGAAAGACCCAAGGCATCTTCAGACATTTAGCATAGGCTCATGGACCTGGTCTTTGCTGAGGAACGGGCATTTGGGCAAACCCACATGCTGGCTGTCCAGAACCAGGCTGGTTTTCTGATCCTCACCCAAAGGGGAACTTCAATCTGTCCTGATTTCTGAATCTTACCTCCACTGCGACTTGCTCATGTTATTATTTTTAATGTTACCTGATACTTTTTAATACATTAAGGCATACTAAATAAATATTAAATGATAGATTTAAATTCTATAAACTCATAGAAAGGTTAGGGTTGGAAAACACCTTAAAATCATCTAGTTCCAGCCCCCTGCTGGGGAGGCAGGGACATCACACACTAGAGCCCGTTGCTCAAAGCCATGAGCGCTGCCAGGGATGGGGCAGCCACAGCTTCTCTGGGCACCCTGTGCCAGTGCCTCAGCACCCTCACACGGAAGAACTTCTTCCTTATATTGAACCTGAACTTGCCTGTTTCAGTTTGAACCCATTACCTCTGGTCTTATTACTACAGTCAGCAATGAAGAGTCCCTCTCCAGCATCCTTGTAAGCCCCCTTCAGATACTGGAAGGCTGCTATGAGGTCTCCACGCAGCCTTCTCTTCTCCAGGCTGAACAGCCCCAGCTTTCTCAGCCTTTCTTCATACGAGAGGTGCTCCAGTCCCCTGATCATCCTCATGGCCCTCCTCTGGACTTGTTCCAACAGTTCCATGTTCTTATGCTGAGGACACCAGAACTGCACACAGTGCTTCAAGTGAGGTCTCACAAGAGCAGAGTAGAGGGGCAGGATCACCTCCTTCAGCCTGCTGGTCACACTCCTTTTGATACAGCCCAGGATACAGCTGGCTTTCTGGGCTGCAATCGCACACTGAAGCCGGCTCATGATCAGTTTCTCATTGGCCAACACCCCCAAGTCCTTCTCTGCAGGGATGCTCTGAATCTCTTCTCCACCCAGCCTGTAGCTGTGGATTGTCTGACTTGGGTGTAGTACCTTGCACTTGGCTTGGTTGAACTACATGAGGTTTGCATGGGCCCACCTTTCTAGCATGTCCAGGTCCCTCTGGAGACCATGGTCCCTCTGGAGTGTCTCCCTTCTTACATTCAAATTTATTCATACAGCAATTTGTGTCAGGGAAATATAAAACATAAGAATATATCAAAATTTGAAATTTAAGAACCTAGGTAATATTGAACACAATATTTTGGTTTTTTAGACAGATTTAAAGCAATGTTTTAGGTGAAAATAACTACAGTAAGGAAGCACGGGAATTATAATAGGCTTCTGGATCATTATTAGGTACTCCAATAAATATTTGTAATATAGAAAGTCCTTTTTAATCTCTGAAATAATATTAGATACCAATTACAAGCTGTTGAAACAGACCCCAGAATCTTGCATGGGTTTTCTGAAATCAAACACATTCAAACTTGCTTTTCAAGTCAGCATGTGAGAAAGACAAAACAAAATCTTGAAAGCTGAGAGGAAGAAAGAAAATAGTAAATGAACAGAAAGAAAAAGGGAAGAACTGAGTAAGGGAAGACATGAAGACAGAAAATTTTTTTTCCTGTAACTTGTTTGTTGTAACCAGTACATGTTGATCTACCTTCAGAAACTAAGGTCCACAGGCAAACATCTTTATCATGTACAGCAATTAATGAAGACAGATAAAACACCAGACTTGTGTGGCTCTGAATTTCAGAGTGTCTTTTGCAATTGCACCAGCAGAACACCACTGGAGCTGTCTAGCTTGTACGTCAAATTCTCAGCTAACTCTCGCCTTTCTCGTACAGACCTTCAATCTTTTCATCTCAGCACAGCTAGTTGCCACTTATCCAGAAGCAATAAGAAAAGCAACCCGTCTTCCATCATCGATCACATACACACCCTCCATTCAAAAACAAACAAACAAAAAACATTTTACTGTCTTCTGTTATGCCAGAGCATCAGCAAAGAGATTTTCTTTGCCTGGTGTGCTTAGAAAAGCTTTACAAAGAGCTGGTCCCCAAATTCCTTGTCCAGGTCTCTCTGATAGCTGCTGAACCGCTCTGCCAGGGACACCCAAGGGGCACAGGGGTTGAGCTGGAGCTGAACTACAAACACAGAGACACCAGCAACTCTCGAGACAGTGTGTGGCAGACCAACATCAGTTTCCCACACAGATGAGTTAACAGAGTGCTCAGCATCCTTAGGTGATAGGAATACACTTATCTTTCATTTTGGCTTTGGATTTTATTTTTCTCCCCAGAGAGATTTCTGTTCTTTCCCCAGGAGCTCTGAAGCCCAGCAGAGGCACTGTGATATGAAACAGCCACTGCTGCAACACAAACAAAAAGAGCAGCTTGCTCTTCTCAATCCGAGCTGTGAGTTTCATATTTCAGCTCCTCCTTCACATTCCAGGCCTGCCCAGGCTCCTCTCCAAAGATTCCGAAAATGGAGCCTCTCACAACTACTTATCCTCTGAAATACTCAGTGCCCAAAGCCAGGGTCTTTGTTGTCTTTCTGTCAATGGTTTTGTGTACCGCCATTCTCTGCCTGCTGCAACTCAGACTTTTTAAACCTAAAACCAAAGATTTTTATTCTTTTGAAGTCAAGGATTCACGGGGAAGGATCATTTCCTTGGAGAAGTACAGAGGGAAAGTAAGTTACGATTTTATTACATCTTCTTTTTGAATCGTTACTGCAAACGGGTGTCCAGTTGTAGGTAAACAAAAGTTTGGTTATGGGAATTTTCAGCACAGATTTGTGCTAAATTCCTGTTCTTCAAACAGTTATCTGGTAAGATTTTTTTTTTTTTGTTTAGGCCTGCTCCAGGAATTAAGCATTAGGTGTAAGAAATCAAGAAAAATGGGGGAGTGGCGTATTCTGTATTACAACTCAGTATAGCCTAACAATACAATTTGCATGTTTTAATCTTGGTTAAGAATAGTAGCATGTTATATCAAATTCTGAAAATTGATCTAATAAATATGATTCTAGTGCCTGTCTTAAATATCTGCTTTTTTACATGCTTATATTAAAACAAAGCTATAGGTTGAAGTTTTTATTGAATTTATAAAAAAAAAATAACATCCTTACGAGTTTACTGAAATTATGATCAGACATATTGATACAGCTTTCTGGCAGGAACGATTATGTTAGTGGGAGATGCCGTTTTAAAACTTAATTGTATTTCTGCACAGCCTCTAGGGTTTTTTCTTACTTTTATAACTTTATTTCTCTGAAGGCAGCTTTGGTTGTAAACGTGGCCAGTTACTGCCAGCACACAGACAAAAATTACATCGCACTGCAAGAACTACACAGAGAGTTTGGTCCCTCCCACTTCACTGTGCTGGCTTTTCCCTGCAACCAGTTTGGAGAATCAGAGCCTAGTTCAAGCCAGGAAATAGAGTCTTTTGTCAAAGGAAACTACGGAGTAACTTTCCCTGTTTTCCACAAAATCAAGATCCTAGGATCAGAAGCAGAGCCCGCCTTTAGATTTCTAATAGGTAACTGTTTTCTTTTATATATCAAACATCCTGTAACCACGGTATTCTCCCAGAATTGTAGTCTGAGTTTGTGTGTTGGGAAACGTTGTAGTCCTCATAGTCGATGGAGAGAAACAGGCACTCACCATACAGTTCATCTAGTTTCAATGTGGGTATCAAAAATACGGTCAGACGAGTTGTGCCCTGAAAGCATCCATTTCTCCTCATACATTTCTAGCTGTGTCCAGCCCAGATACAAACATACATCTTGTGGATGTATGAGAGCAAAGAGTCCCATCTACAAAATCCCATTTCAAATTGTATAACTTTTGTTATAAAACAACTTCTTTATGGAGAAAAATCTAATTATGTGGGTCATAAAATTATAGAAAGATTTTACATAAGCACATGCACATTAAAAAAATTCCTTTTCTAGCAGAATAATATGCCTACCTTTATTTAAACTGTATTGTAAAGCATATATACCTTAGTTATATATAATCACTGATTTGCATTAATTTGTCTTGCGAATTTCAGGACCCAAAAAACTCACTTGCACAGGTAATCCTGTTACAGTAAATTTAGTGACTCAGAGCCTCATATTCTCACAAGCAAAATGAAACTCTCTTCAGTTGACCAAAATGCTCATAGTCTCAAAGTCAACTTGAAAATCATCTCAATTCTCCTAAGGTTTGGCCAGGTGTTTGAACCATACTAATTACTGACATATGAAATAAAGGATAATGAGAACATAATCCTTCTCTATCACATCATTTGAAAGAGAAAATAAGGTAGAAGGCTCAAGCCCATATTCCATCTCCCTGCCCCAAGACAGGATCACGATTACCCAAATTAGTACTACAGCTGTTTTTCCAAACTATTACAGTAGTCAGATGAGAGATGCTAAAACCTCCCAGCCTGTTACAGGTGTTCACAGCTCCTCTTGTCAGAAAGTCATTCCATCATCTAAATGAAATCTTTCTTACACTACTTAAGTCTGTTGCTTCTTGCCATATCCTCTGTGATACCTGTCATGTACTTGAAAAATAATATCGTTCAGGAGTCATTTAAGAGGTCACCATTGTCACTGTAACTGTATTTCTTCCTTCCTCCCCTTAGGCATGTCACCAAAGACCTCAGGTAAGGTCTTGTTGCTCTTGAATAGCCTGATGTCCAGTGGAATTATTTAATGCATGTTGGAGGTGCCTTTCAGTTCATTATAGAGGAGACTAAAGCACATATGTACCAGCTGTGTGGGATGAATCTAGATTCTAACTACCAATCAGTATCAGACATTAACACTTAGAACAGCCACATGCACTCAGTTGGTTCTTACTTGACATACTGTTCACCCACAAGGAGGAGGAAGATCCTCTAGTACTTAAATATTTTGAAATAAGGCCTGTCTTTTCCTGCATTTCTCTGCTTCACATGAAATTATTGCTTATCTTCAGTTAAAGAAGCACCTGTTTTCTTCATGTACCCATCTTGACAGTCAGAAGGGAGTCTCTGTGGCGCAACTGGTCAGCGCATTCGGCTGTTAACCGAAAGGCTGGTGGTTCAAGCCCACCCAGGGACGGGTTCTGCTTTCCCTGCCCATGGCAGTGGGGTGGAACTAGGTGACTTTTAGTGTCCTTTCCAACCCAAACCATTCTATGAGCCTAAGATTGAGCATCTTCATGCTACACCCCCTTGTGACAGTGACTGCTAGCTACTATTTGTTCAGCACTGTCAGATAGTCCAGTGCAAAAAGAATCCCTTGGCAGCATAAACCCCAGGGTTTTTACACAACTGCTTCTTGTTTCTGTCATAGCAGTAAGGCATTTTGTTGGGTAAAGTTTGTGAACTCACCTTTCCTCAAATAATGTCCAGCTTCCTACATGTCTGTACGTTGTGTATTCATATGAATTGATGAACGATGAAGAGTATACAGAGACTGGGTTGCTTCAAACTGATACAACTCAGTGAAGATATAATTAGTAGCTGGGCCAAAGCCTCCATGACATAAGCTTTACTGTACCCATTTGCTTGCAATTGTGTTCCCTTACAGTCATAACATTACAAATGTAGTACAACGGCAAAATTCAACCCATTGATTCCAAGAATCAGTGTAGGATTCAGTATTGTTACCCACTGGACACATTCCTCAGTAAAAATCTCCTGGAGTTTTCTCCTAGTTTTTCTCTCAGAGAGATTTCCCTCCAAACCTGTAAGACCCTCCAAAGACAAAGCCTCTTCTAGGAGCCACATAGTTTATGGATAGACCCTTGATCTCAGAAATTATCTTACTTGGTATTCATCCCAGCAAAGATACTGGTAAAGTTTTGCCTCATGGGTTTTAAGGAGTCAAATTAAGCCATCACCAGAGTGACTACCTGCTCCTGTTTAATTTCCACTAAACCAGCATAAAACTGGGGATTCCTGAAATGAGTATTCAGACCTCATATCATCCTCCCTAGGAAACAGCATAGTAGAAGTAGGAACTCTTTATCAATTTCATAATGAGGGGAAAGCATAATTCACTTCCCACTTTTCAGATTGTTAACACCAACCGCTAAACCCATGCCCAGACTACTAGCAGAGAACAAGGTGGGATTACTTCAACATAGTTTTAGAATCACTGAGAGCAATGAAACAATTACAAGTGTTAAGTCACTTAAACGATCTGATGCCATTCTTACAGATTCTTCAAAGAAAGAGCCTCGATGGAATTTCTGGAAATACCTTGTCAGCCCTGAAGGTAAAGTTGTGAAATTCTGGAGACCTGAAGAGCCTATAGAAAATATCAAGCCAGAAGTAGCATCATTAATTAGGCAGATTATCGTGAAAAAAAGAGAAGACCTATGAAAAAGCCATTTAGGTGGTAAATCCATTCAACAACATGGGTACACAGGCTTACTACATTCCTGGAAAATGCTGCTAGAAGCTAAACCATCAGGCAATTTTACTTCTCTTTGGTGTTAGTATTTTCAGCTATACTATGTCTATTAATGTTGGACTGGTTCATGTAAGGGCCTTGAGAACTATGGGAGGCTACTGAGAATAGAAAGACACTCAGTACCGTGCAGGGATGGACCTTGAAATTGCATAAAGTTTTGAATGTTTCTTTACATTACCGACAGTAGCTAATTAAAGTCATCAAGAGCAGGGAGATAGCTAAAAAGAAGAGGAATTGTTGATAAATTACTCAGTATTTGCACAGAAGAGTTTTGTTTCTCATCTACCAGGAACAAATAGATTTCGATATTCCATTAACATATAAATGCCCTGACTGAAACACTTGGGGACAGATGCATCACAGCAGGGTTTTTAGAAACAAATGCAACTGAAGATACCAGCTTTGCAGTATCTTTGCAGGGAAGATGGGTGAATTGTAAAGCTGTCAACTTAGTTGTAAAAAACTGTACATAGAAAATAAAATTATGAAAAGAAAAAGTAAAAATTGCAAAAAGATTTCCTTGCCTGCTTTGTATTTTGATTAATTTTACATTTCACCTTTACAGCAGCACCTTTAACCTCTTTAGCCTTCTGCATACCTTTGCACTGCAGTAGAGCAGCTTGGGTATGAGCTGGATCCCCAGCCTTCTGACCTGGACGAAAGCAGGGCCTGTGTGAATACATGCACATGGGTGCTCACAGGAAGATTCAAGGGGCAACAAACATTGACAGCCTGGCAGTCAGACATCCTTCTACCTTGCATCTCTGCAATAAACCAGTCCTTAAGTAAAGGTAGAAGAAGGGGCTGAAAGTTCATGCCTTAAGCCCCACTCTTCTCAATTTGCAGTCTCCCCAATCCTGCATGTAACCTCAAACCCATTTCCAGCTCTTTTCCACTGTTCTATTTCAAATTGCCAAGTGCTTTGATTTATCTTTTGATGAATATAGACAGAAAACTGAAATAAGGAACTTCATTCCAACTGTCCAAGTCTTAAAGGAAGCCTGAGAGAATATAAATGAGAGAAACAGAATCTCAGAGGGGTTTTCTATATGAAAAAGGACTTGAAGTATTAACACTGTTCTCTTGCAAATCTAACAGTGACTGAGAATACCCAAAGTGCTTCAAAACACTTTCCAATAAACATAGCCACATAACTGAATTTAAAAGGTGAGAAATTCAGAAGCAATTTAAAAGAGGGTATTTTCTCATTCCTCTGTGAAATTCACAGAGAATTTCACAGGAAGCCTCTGAAGGATATGGACATAAACAATTTAAAAAGAATGAGTAATGATATTGATGTAGAGGATTAAACAGTCACCCTCTGTAAGATAAGCATCATTTTGGAAGGAAGGTCAAACCTTATGCATGACAATTTTATCCACTCTTAACTTTCAGAGATCAGCAGAGGCCTACATAAGGGTCTACTTAGTCCAAACATGCCTATTGCTGGTGGTTTAGACCAACCTCTGAGTTGCTTGCTCACAGGTTTCTGCACCCAATCAGTTAAAACACAGCTCCTGCTTTTACACTGAGGTTCTGTGTTTCACTTGTTTTCTTGTGCATGTACAGTTCCAGCCTTGGGAACATGTAGTGGAAGGCGTCAGGTGATTTTTGTCACATGCCCCTGCTGCTTTGATGGAGTAGGAAGGAAACAGAGATGTGGATTCTCTCCCCTCACTGGCAGCAGTCTATATTCCATAGAACTAAGTGGCAGGACACCATGTTGTTTCCATAAGTAGTGGATGACATCTTTACTGGAAAAAATATATGTGACTAAAACATGCACATCCATTCATGTGCACTACTGTATCTCCCTGTTTTTTTGTTTTTTGTGGGGTTTTTTTTTTTTTTTTTGTATCACTGAATAAAAAAGTGTAAGTATAAAGAAATGTTGGGTGCTGTTAGTGGAACATCTGAAAAATAATACATTTTAGTCCTGTTATTGCCTGAGCATATTACTCAACATAGAGGAAATTTCACTCAAGTTCTTGAAATACCCTATTGAGTGACAAACTGTGTAGTATCATTTTCTTATTTGGAAGGGAACAGGAAGGAAGGGAGTGTGCACACCTTGCTTGCAATTCACTCACGGAGGCTCACATTCTGTTTTTCACAGGGCATGCTGTAGTCTTACATAACTCAGTGCCAGCACTGAGATAAAATATCTTTCCTGGTATTCAGAAATAACATGGGGTATTAGCAAAAGAGTGGACATGATTATTTAACTCCCTGCTTCCTGAATTACTTTTACTTCAGATTTCTAGAAAAGGAAGGTTTTGCCTGAGGAAACAGTCACTAAATGTCTTATTTCACTGTTTGATCAAAATCCACTACAACCATCTTCTGTGGAAATTTGAATATAGGTACCATTCAGTCCTGAATCTACACAGAGCTTAAGTTTTTCAGTTTTTCAAACTGTAAGCTCAGTACGTTTGTATTACTTATTCTTCATGAGACATACCAGCTTTTCCAATGTAATATTTAGGGCAGATCACTGAGAAACTTATCACTTCTTTCTTAAAATGAAGTTAACAGTTAAAAAGGGTAAAAATAAAGCAGACATCTTTGCCAGCCAAATCTACACAGACTTGGAACAGTGAATAAATGAAAGATAGAACACTGTTATACAAGCACACATTTATCTATAGTTGAAAGTCAACAAAGTAATATGAATACATGTTTTCATAAATGTCCATTTACCATTTATGTGGGATATATCTTATAAAAAATACTAAACTACAAACACTATAAACAGATTAAAACATGTTTATTAGATTATTAAATAATCTCACCAGTTTAAGATTAAACTGCCCAAACCTGAAACTCTTACTTAATACTTACATAATTTATTAACTTCTTTAGAAGCCAGTTGGATTTCCTGTACAGGTACATCAAATACTTTTTTACACTTGTTCACTCAGTTTGCACAACCTAGAATAGCTCCTTTCAGTCAGGGCAACTAGGCAGGCACTGGGCCCTATACCACCTTTAAGGATCAGATGATACATGTCTAAAACCAGTGTATTTATTGTAACAGTATTTATGATAACTTTCTTGTCTCAACAGTGATGTGGTAATGTGGCAGTGTAGTCAGTTGCTGGTATACGTAGAACAGCTACTAAGTACACTGCCTAATCACCACACACAGCAGCAGGATCACCCCAATTCTTTGGACCATCACAAACAGTGATGCTATTTCTCTTCCTATGACACCTGCACTTTGCAAGGCACATATGGCAGCACCCAGATACAGCAAGTAATTACAAGTTTCTTTTTAACTCTTCAAAGTGCCTGGAGTGCCAGGATGAGGATAGAAGTAACACTCAGTTACCTGTGGCAGTATGACAGAAGCTTGCAGTGTAACATCAGCCAAAGGATCAGTGTATTTCCAGCCTTTATCGGTCCAAGGTATAATTTTATGTCCTATTCAGATTGTGTCTTTTGGTTGGTGAGACTATGGGCATGTCTGTTTACAAATGTATTGCTGTTCACAAAGTAAGTTATTCTGAGAAGCAAGAGGAGAAGAAAACTCTAAAAGGTAACTTGTCTTTTTTTTTTTTTTTTTTTTTTTATATAGAATAGAAAGGGAATTATTTTTCAGATATAGCATTCAGGCAGTTATTTTAAGACTTTCCAGCATCTATTTACTCAGTAAACCAAACTTTAAAACTTTTGTGACTTTTTAACTGTTCTTTTGCTTTAAGAAAATTTCTATAGCTTAAAATTGTTTCAAATGTTTGAATTATTTATCTGTTTCAGGTACTTACAAACTTCCTGTTACCTTGGTAGCTAAAAGCAGATGAAAATCAGAGACTAAATCAACTAGAAAGTCTCACAATTCTTTGGATGATAGTAGATAACAGAAATACAAGATACCACTATAATACCAGAAACAAGTCTGACGGTCAAAAATTAGGTGGATCCAAAAGATTCCTGGTGCAGAAGTAGTAGCTCTTCATTGCAATGATCAAGGTGTGTGGAAAAGGACAGCAACTGCATGTTAGCTGATGTCAGAATTTTAATCAGCTAACATACACTGCCAGCCCATCACACACAAACACACCACCTGCATTCCCGGAAATTAGACCCCTACCACGTTCCAAAGTGGTTGGCTGTTCCTTTAAACAGTGATGAGCTGGCTCTGCAGCTGGTGACAGTGCAGTAGTGGCTGCTCCATTCAGATACAGCAGCCAGCTAGCAACACACTGCCTAGCAGACACAGAATCCCTGCAGATTAAGATGTCTCATGATATAACATGCCTGGAAACATCTCTTATTTTCTACCTAAATTCAGCATTGCTCACCTGTTTTGAAGTTGATGTTTCACATACATGCACAAGTTCAAGCAGTAAATATTGTCATGAAATACATCACACAGATAAGTTTCTGATTCAGAAAAAACAGAAGTAATAGTTAAAACCTATGTGCAGTATGACTAGTGAGACAAGGGGGAAACAAAATCACAAAATGAAATATATATAAACCTTTAGAATTAGTTTTGAGTAATGTTAAGTTTAATGGCTTTGTAACAGTAGCAGTGGAAAATTACTGAGGTGCAGGATACATAGAGAAAAAATAGAGTACAACTAGAGAACATACTGAGAATTCTCTCACAAGATAAATCATTATAGTTGACATAGTTTTAAGAAAAACAGTCCAGAAAAACAGGACACAGGGACAAGGAGTATCTGGGAATGGCAGGTGTCCAGGATGGGCTACAACTAAACTAACTGATAAGTAGGAGGATGAGAGTCTCTGGTGCTAACGAACCAATTAAACTGGGATAAACATCTACTGCAAATGCTTCAAAGGCTGCCAGAAGTGATGAAGATTGTTTGAAGAAGTAAACGACTCTCAGAGACCACCACCACAATTCCATACGCATGTGGGGAGCTTTCTGGAAAATGATGTAATCAATACGTAGCCTCATGAATATGTATGTATGCCCAGTGACTATAAAAGGACAGCATGTGTGGCAACTAGGGAGACACATGTTAGGAGAAGCTATCCCCCGTGTCTCCTGGCACCTCAATAAAGAATACCTGCTTGTCAGCTTGAAAACTTTGTTGGCAAGTTTGTTCCTGGAGTTTTCTCCGAATCACTAGAATCAGATCCCAGACTATCCAAAACAAACTGAATAGCATTGCAAAGAGTTTCTTGCCTCAGTTTTACCAGCACCAATATAGCATGTTATCTCCAGAAGTTAATTAATATCACATATACTTAACTTCAGTCTTTTCTCTCTTGGGCATCCATTTATGGTCACTGTTGAAATTTTAGCCTAGATGAGCCCAAAATATAGTCACCTTTAGGCTATTTTAAACTTAGAATTATCATTGGTTACTCCGTAGAGCAATTTAACATCAGGTGATCAGCCACACTACCTCTATTTACAGCCACATAACGGAAGATGCATAAAGATCCCAAGATTCAAGCTTATGGATTTAGGCTGAATGGAGGCAAAATTATACCTACAACATCCATTTTGATGGAAAGCCCTTTGAAGTCACACTGGAAAGCAGCCACCGAGCTATACACTCTATAGAAAAACAAATACCAAATTCAAAGCTTTCCCTTGCTTCTTTAAAACTGGACTTAAATCACTCAACATAAATCTCAACTCAATACGAAACAGAACACTGGAAAATTTACTTGCCTGGATGCTGTTGTTAGCAGCCACATAAAAGTACTGGCTAATTGAGTTCTGCTTGTTCCATAGCAAGAGGAGGCCACCTCTGAGTTTTCCACGATGCTTTTGAATGGAACAATATGGAGTGCAGCTAGCAGCTGTTGACACTTCAGACACAACAGCCAGCTAGCGCACTGCCAGACTGTTACATCCTCTTGAGGTTTGGTCATTAGTGCTCCCTTACCATCCCCCTCCAAAGTTTCTTTTCCTAGGACCCAGTCATTGCTCAGTTTAACAACATAGCTTTTCCCACGGGGTCACTTACATGAAATATGTATGTTGAAGTGACATTCTCAGCATGCTGGTGGCTACATTTCTATACTCTGGTCACATCTAGGAGTCTACTACTCATTGCCTGTTTTGGTGTTTTCAGCATGGTCAATTCTTTCTACGCCTTCACCTCCCATTCCACCAGCCTGTGTACTGCTGTCTCACCAGGTTTTGTGATCTCTGTCAACTCCGTAAGTCACAAGCTGCCTATATTTTGCCTCTTTTTACTGTCAAGCATGTTGTTGGTGATTTATAGGCTTTCCACCTATGTTCGTACTGGTTATGCAACAGGTTTTTCTGTCCCTTTTATCTTTACCACCCTCTAAAGGTTGGACAAATCAGCGTGCACTGCTAATAAAAAGGAAGCTCTGTAAATCCATACAACCCCTTCAATCATTTCAGTTTAAACAGCAAGCAGTCTCTCTAGTGTCAAAGGAGAGAAGCCCACACAGGTGTTTTGAATTTCTCCCCTCAACAGATGACACTTCCCCGTAACTTGTGTTTTCCTGACATTTCAGATGGTACATTTAAGGAAGTATGAGAATGATTAATAGGAAAGGAAAAAATAATATAATCTTGGGTTGGTGGTTTGTTTTGTTTGTTTGTTTGTTTGTTTTTTGAAGATCACTTATTTTCGACAGTTTCCACCTCTCCCTCCCCCAGAAATGTAAAGCTCTTTAGTGCAGCGCATACAAACTGTGAATGCTTGTGCTTGCCCCTACCTTAGCTGCTTTCTGTAGGCGTTGCGCTCGGCTCCGCTTCAGGTCTTTTCCAAATATTCTCATCCCTTTCTCCTTGAAAGAAACACAGAGGCACACCACTTCACCAACGCGTGCCTCGCGGCTTCTCCTCCCCTAAATCACACTCCATCCCGCCTAGCTCCTTGCAAGGCTCCGCTGGGAGCCACAGGACAAGCTCCCCGGCCGCCCCCGCCCCCCGCACAGGGCACCATTACCGGCAGCAAGTCCTCATCCCTCGTGCCTGTCCTCCGGTCGGATTTCTCCCCGTTCCACTCCATCTCCGCCGTGGCCGCCAGAGACAACCGCCGCTGCCGCCTCAGGCGAGATGACCTGACCTCCAGGTGGGTCCCTGCGGGCGGAGGGGACCCCGCAGGGATGTGACCGGGTGGCCAGGGCAGGGGTACGGAAGGCACCTGCGGGAAAGTCCGCTGGCTGCCCCCCAGCCCTCGGGTCCCGCTGCCCGTGCGGCGCCAGCCGCTCCACCGCGCACCCCGCGCCGCTGCTCTCCGGCCGCCGGGGCTCTTTAAGGAGCCCTCGGAAGCGCCCGGCGCGGCGGAAACCCGCGGCCAGCGGCGCGGCTCGGCCCGGCCCGGCCCAGCCCGGGGCGGCGCGGCGCGGCGCGCCGGCGGGACGGAGAGCGCCCGGGCTGCGCGGCGGCGCCAAGGAGCGGCGGCGGGCGGCGGCAAAGGAGCGCGTCGCGGCGGGTCCCGCAGCCCCTGCGCGGGGGGAGCGGGGCAGCGGCCGGTGCCAAACGGTCCTGGCTCTTCCCGGGCACGGGCAGGCAGCGGGGCCGTCGCCCCAGCGCCGGGGCGGTGTGTCACCTCCACAGGGCTGCCTCGGCCCCTGCCCCGAGAGCGGAGCGGGGCAGACTCGGCGCACCCCCGGGCAAAGCCCCTCACGTCGGCCGGCTTCTCACCGGGGGTTTTACGGACGGTGAGGAGCCTGGCAAGGGCACCCAGCAGCGGCCTCGCAGCGAGGCCCGGGGAGCATCTCCTCGCTGAGGTGACCGGGCCCGGCTGTCCGAAAACTGGAGCTAGGCAGAGACCTAACGCAGCGAGCCGCGTCTCTGCACCGTGTGGTGGTGGCCAAGGCTTCCAGAAACAAAACCGGGCAGAACCTAACCACCGCCATAAGCAACCATTCAACTTGCGATCACTTGCTTCAACGTGGTGGGCAAACGCACAAGTCGTAGGGGAAAATGTGGACAGTTTGTCCCAGCAGATAAGTTGCTTACGTGCAGGTGACAGGGGGATTGCACACACTTTAGGCATTCGTGTCACCCGAGAAAACTGGCGTTGGCAGGAAATAAGTTGAACATGTTTTTTGTGGTTTTGTTGCAAGATAAGGTTTTTGTTAAATCCAAAGAGCTAGGAAGTGAAAAGAGGAGTTACCACAACATATACCTCCCTTTTTCTTCTTTCCTTTTTTTCCCCCCAAAAAAATAAGTTCAGAACCATTCTTTTTTCAGGCCTTGTTACAGTTTCAAAATTTTGAGTGATGGTTTTCAAGTGACAGAAGCTGAGGGACAAGCAGCTTGTAAAAAAGAAAAAGCTTTTCATCGTTCTAGCTTTTGGATCTGAGAATCAACATTAAAAGTGTTATCTTTTTACAGTAAGAAACAGACTGCCACTTTTAAAAATGTGCTCAAAGTTTTTTTCACTTAAGGTTTCAAGAATATAAGAGAGATTTTTCCAAATTTCAGTTGGAAAAGTATCATTTGAACAACAACAAAAAAATTCTTCTGAAAAAATCCAATAGAATCATGGAACAGTTAGGGTTGGAAAGGACCTTAAGATCTTCTCATGAAAAGTCCCATTTCTGACTCATTACTATTTCTATAGCTGCTGCACACATCGCATCTGAAAAAGGACATCATGTAAGCAACATGGAGGAGAATATTGATGCCTGAGTTACAGGCAATACTTAAATATCAGATGATACACCTGTTTTGTCACATCAAAATGAAACTATTTCAAAAATGCCATTTTATCATCTCATTTCGTACTGGTAAGGACACAGCTAAGCAGAATCAGGACACAAAGCGTCTGAGTCACTCAACTCCACCTTAGAGCTTTCCATAAAGCAAACAACATATAAGGCATTCATTGCTAGAGTACTACCACAAAGGATTGTTTGCAATGCTTCAGTTGTTCGTTTAACCGAATACGAGCTCTTCCTACAAGACTGTCATTCACGGCCAACTAACAGTTACCCTCCCTAACAGCAGATGCTGGCATGCATGGCAAAGCCGGCTGACTTTAATACTCAATGAATTAGCAACACTCAGGCAAAGTATATTGAACTGTTATGTACCAGACCAGTGTCTGGGCCTCTTAACGAAGCTTTTGCTTGCACTGAAAGCTTAATTTCAGATGAGCAAACCTGTAACCACACAGTTTGTTCGACAGTGGGACGAAAGAGGTTGCAGTCTGAGAGCTGTATGGTTGTAAGCTGTGATACTAGTCAAAAGTCGTTCAGTCAACAAGGTTTTCTTTGAGTGAATTAGAATTAGGATTAATTAATGCCAAGCAAGCCCTTAAAGAGTAAATAACATGATGCACTGCAATTGGTGTTACAAGCAGGGATTCCTGCCTGTGAAACTTATGCATGCATACATCAGGAACACGTTACAAGAAAACATTTGGAGGCTTTTCTGTAAAATGTCTGAATGCTGATTAGAAGGTAAAAAACATGCCAAGACATTATGTTTGCTAGTAGCCTTAAAATAAGTAGATCCCTAAATGAAGTCAATGGAAAATAAAATCCAGAAATAAGCAGAAGTGGGAAAATCTGAGTTGCTTTATGTTTGCTAAGGAGGATGACTTGGATTTTGTGGCAAGTATTACACAACACACCAAGGATATCCTTAAAGCTCTCGTCTTCTCTTGAAGCACCTGGTAATCTGGAAATGATGTGGTAGATAAAATCTCTGTTGTCACTTAAAAAACTGAAACTGAATTTTAGACAATGGACTTTTATTTTAGAAAAGCTTTCCACAGATAAGCGTATCTCTTCTGAAATGCTTCCAGCATCTCACTAACTTGTGTCTCTTCAAAGTGAGATGAAAAGTTCATCTTGGTCAAGTGTCTTCATTTCTTTCTCACTTCATTTCTTTCTCATCTTAGGCTCCTCATTATAGAACCGATGCAGCCAATTGCTGAGTTATTTAAATTATATACTAGAAACGGGAGTGAATTTTTGTAGCTCACTGTAAAAATATCCCCAAACCACTATGCAGGAAGTATGTAGTTTGTCCCTGCTGGCAGCAGATGGTGCTGATATGTTGTTGCTTGGTACATCCTTGAAAACTGCCAATCAGGTTCTCAATCCCATAGTAACTTTCGGATTTTTTTCTCCTCTGTTATCCCCAAAGACTTTTGATACCAATTTTTCAGGAGAAGCAGCCTTCAGAATTTTTCAAGCTAAAATACGAGTTTATCGTTTGAAGGTGGGATCTGGACATCAGTTACAAGCCTCCCAAGTGTTATCAGGTAATTAAGCACTGACTGAAATAACACATTTCAGAAAAAGCTGGATTCATAACATCCAGACTGCTGACCAAGGACCACTAAAAATTGTAAGCCCCAGGTGTCTCAGAACACGATAATGAGGGTGCTCCTTGCCAGATAATTGCTGACAAGAGGTGATGCTAGTTTTCACCAAGTTCTGACAAGTAGAGGATCACAAGAGCTGGTCATAGAAAATTGTCTTAAAAGTAGTAGGTGACAGCTTGTCTCCATGTCAGAGAAAGAGAAGTAAACAAAACTGCTCTTTAGCTTCTGTTGCACCTCTGTACCATTATTTCCCATGGAAATAAGTCTGTGGTTTCACTTAAGAAAACTAATATTTAGGGAATGTCAGACAATATTTTCAACTATATAATGGTTGGCCTCTCTAAGCAACTGACAATAGTATTAGGTTTATAAAAGGGAGCTTTGCCTCTCGAGTGTTTCTAAGTGCAACAGAAAGCAGAGAAAGGAAGGGGAAGGAAAGAATCAGGAAAGGAAAGGTACTCAGTTCGTAAGGCTGTTTTCATCACATCATTTCACACTGCAACTAGCAACCATTGTTTAGACTCCAGTATGAAATAATGTTGTCCAGACAACTGGAATATTCTGGCAGTGAAACACAGCTTCATTTTAGCTGTAAAAAATGCATGTTATTAAGATGTCTTTCAGAGGACAATGAGAGAAAAAAGTTCCTGATTCTTTGGTGGGGATTACCTTAAGCCGTGTGCTTAACATCTCAGTCTGCTAGTTTGCTCATCAGGCATCTCCCGTTTCATATATTTTTGCCAGCACAGGAAAGGGGTTGTGAGTGTGTGGGTAGTGAGCTGTAGAAATGACTATCCACTATTTATCCTCAGATGAACACTTCAGACATTAAGAAAAATTGCATCTACACAAACAAGTGAGAAAATAAATTAAAAACCCTGTAACTGTACCTTATGTGCTGCATTCTGCCACTGCAAGTATGCTGCACTATGCAAATAGACTGACACTTAAGAAGTGAAGACTCTCTGTATATTTTTCTGACTTTTACCATTTATCCACACCTTCCCCTCCACCTAAACTTTTTTATATTTCCAATGTTAAATTCAGTACTAATAACAAGCCTCGTTGTCAGGCATGTGTAAGTAGATGAAGGATCAGTTTACCTCAGGAAAGAATTTGGGTCAGCTGTCAGTTTCTGGCTTGTAATAGGTTTTTATTGGTTTAAAAACAGGGTGGGGGAAAGGGATGAGGAAAAAAGAAAACAAGCGTATCAAGGGATAAGTGTATTTGAATACACTATATGACTTTTCATGTAACATACTGCTTAACATGACCTTCAGCTTTCATAAAACAATAGCGCACTCTAGTAATTGCCTGACTTTGCTGTTCAGTGGGCAGACCAAGACCTACCCTGCTTGTCCCAGGCCTTTCTGCTAACTTTTGTCTTCAGTGTTCACCTCCTGTATCTGTGCACATTAAGAATACATTTCAGCACACCACTGCTACAAAGAATGTCTCATTTAAGGCTTCAAATACCTTGGAATCCCATGGTGGCTTCGGGGTCTGCGGAACATAGAGCTACAATTTGTTTACCATGGTTAAACTCCAACGCAACAACGGAACCTCTGCGTTCCTTGCCAGCTGCCAACTCTATGCTTAAATAATAGTTCCTCTTGGAATCCTGAGAGTCTGGATTAACAAACTGCCAAAATGCCACTCAGGTATGATGCTTTCCAAAGCTTCTCTAGCAGCTTCCACTGTTACCACATTACTTATATTACTATGCCAAACTGCCATCATTGTAAAATTAAGTTATCAAAAAGTAATTATGGCAGTCAATAATTATGAACTGTTAACTGTATCCAAAGCTTCAGGCACCTGTTGTAGATGATTTTTCGTGGACATGGTCTTGGAGACAGGGCAAGGCTTCTAACAGTGTTTCTTGGGTATACAGGATAGACACCTTAGAAAGCAACTGTCACCTCTTTTTGCAAATATGTTTCAACCTAGTAACTGCTGACAGGTTCAGCTCCATCAGCTGAGGGTTCCTCAAGTTCTGTTGCACCTCCTCACCATTATTTCCCATGGAAACAGTTCTCTGGTTTCACTTCAAAAAACTAACATTCAGGGAATGTCAGGCAATATTTTCAATCTAGTTGAATATTTTCAATATAGTTGAAAATCATAAGCTAAGTTTTTGATTAAATTGTATTTTGGTAGGTTGTTTGGTTTGTTTGGTTTTGTTGTTTCGGTTTGTTTTGTTTCTCTGTTGGGTACTACACTCTTCAAAAGCAGGTCTGTAGTTATACTCATAATATCTCTCACTATTGAGATAGATAGAAACTTCAGCAAACCAGTGGTTTACGCAGTTTCTAGATGACATAGGTTAATTCATCGTTCATATCCTAAGACTGTGTTCATTCAGTTAAGCACTTTAAAAGCTTCATGAGTCAAAGATAGGCAGTTTGTACCTAACTTCATAGTAGATATTCATCTATTGCAACTCTTCCGCCTTCTTAAGCTTCTAAAACCTTTTCTTCATATTCAGGTTACAGATATAGGTCAAATCATCTTTGTCCACCCACAATCTGTGAAATTCGCTTCCCTCACAGCAGATACAAGTCCATTCCAGCTCTCTCTTCTCAGAGGCAGTGTGAGTCTCCTGTCCTGCAAGGGCCTTGGATTTCTGAGCCCACCCAAAGACCAACTGAGACAAAGGGGACCCTGAATTTTGCTAGAAGATAAAAACTTGGCAACAAAAGAAAAGATAGGAGCACAACACAAACATACATAGAAATGGAACTATGCTGGGCACTATCAGATCTACCAAGAATATAATTCTAGAAAACATTTATCAATAGATCTGTAGCTATTTTATTAGTAACACCTTTCATACACACACACACACACACACAAAACCCCACAGGGTAAGAGATTCACAGCCTCGTCTCTTCCTTTCCTCTTCATTTTGTTGAAATGCACTTGCTCTGCGTTGTACACCCCAGAAAATCCTGGAGCATGTGTTGTCCATTACTGTGATAACATAAATAGCTATTTGATAGCTATTACATTTCTGAAGAATACTCTATAGAGGTGTTGGGTACACACCTCTTATCACCTATGCAGTCATCCATAGAAAACCAACCATGCGAAGGAAATACAGGTATTTTCTCCTAAGAAAAGAAATAAATTAATCAGAGCTTTTAGAAAGCTGAGCAGTGGTGCATCTCACATTATAACAGTGACTTTGTACCACTTTTTACCTCTCACCACAAAAAATTGTGCAAAATGCCCCAAGGATACAAACAACTGTAGGAAACTTTAGTCTGTTCATTTCTACCTGGGATCCACCTAATTTAGGGCATTACAAAGCTACTTCTTAGTTGGCGGACAATGAAGACCCATGAAAGTATAACAACATAGACTATTTTCAAAGAAAACTCTTTGCAGGCATGTAAACTTTTCAGGCATTTGGCATCAACCTATATTAATAAATGGAACTCTATTTCAGGAGTCATTTAAAATTAAAAGCTCCAACACTTGAAGTAGAGAACTGATCTGCTGGTTTTCAGCAAGGGGGGCATTTTTCTGTAAGTGGTATAGTTCCTTTTATTACATCTCTCAGGATGGCTACTTCATACAACAGTGAACTACTGAAATGCAAAACAGTAGAATCATGATCTCTAGAAATGTCACTTTAGAAAACCTCCCTTCTCTTAAAGCTTCCTACTTAAATCTTCAAGAAACTAATATATCCTCAAATCCTATGGGATCCACACCTAACCATACAAGCAGAACCATCACATCTATTACATGACTAGGCCTAAGTAAGGCAGTCCTGCAAAAGTCACTAGGTCAATTTGTGTATTTAAGGTTAAGTGGAGGTACTAGTGTTTACAGACCTCAGGCCACACAGTCCTCTCATGTGCCCCAGCACCATCTCAGCCATTGTCCATGAAAGCTGGGACAGGCTTCAGTAAAAGGTATACACAACTGAAAAGCAGGGTGAAATGTAAACAGACACATTGATCCTGAATGCCAGATACATGCTTATGGCAAAAACATTCATAGAGACAACCATATGAGCCAAATGCAGTGTTTTGGTAATGCCCTCAACTCTGAGGAAGGAATCAAAGATCAGGAGAGAACAGGTGGCTCCATACACTGACAGCCACGTGTGGTTTTACACACACCTGCAGAAGCACCTCTTTCATCACCTAACCCAAGACACTGTTAAGAGGACCTGCCAGTAAGGAAGGGCAATATACCGGTACATCTGAACAACTACAGAGCACTCCTGACAGCTCAGAGCACAGGTGGAGCCAGTGCTTGACTTTCTGCCCTTTGATGAGTACACACACCATTACATGTTCAGGTTGCCTACACAGAGCCAAAGCAGGGAAAAAGAAATGCATCTTGGAGCAGATACAATGCCAAGAAAATGTCCACAGCAAAGTGATGAGCCTGGGAGTCCTGCATCCCAAATTGAGGCGTTGCAATGCCTCAGCCTTCACTGGGTTGTTACCTCCACACACAACATTGACGCTTGGACACTGGTTGTGAGGTGTGTGGTTGTGCTTTGAAGCATGGATTGCTATGATCAGGTCTTTTCCCAGTGGATTTGTAAAAGCACTTGTGAGCAGTTACTGCCTCTATTTATTATAATGAAATACAACCTTGTGTGCTACTGATTGCCTTCCCATTTGCCTCTAACTTCTGCCTTCACCTTTTTTACCTTGACTGTAAGTACTACTGCTAATATTTCTTGCTTGTGTGTCATCTTGCATTGTTACTTATTTTTTGTTCCTCACTTTTAGTATTTTCTTTTTTGAAAAATCTTGAATATGAGCATTGAAAGCCAGTGCAAATCCCTCAGTACTTTTCTTCATGTCCTAGTTTGTTTCACTCTTGGTTGTCATTGAAGAACTTCTTCATGTCAAAATCACTTCTAAATCTAGCCCTTGTGTACTTACTGAAATATAAACATAATTGACAAGCATTCATTATCTTGAAATTATGACCTACTTCCTAATTTGCACTGTAGTGAATGCTAGTAAAATGCCCCTTGGTTACACAGGCATATTTGCTGTGTGATAAAGCATACCTGGAAGTGTTTTGTTTAAACAAAGAGATTTGATTAGATTATGGGGCAGTTTTCAAAAGCATCCGACACCCCTAACATTCATTCAGCCCAATAACTCTTTCCACACACGGCTTAAAGCTTGGGAGAAGGTGAATCATACGAAACAGAAAACCTTACTTGTTTATCTAGAAGAACATAGGTTACTCCACAGGTGCTGCTGGAGTTGCACATTGTTTTCAACCAAGGCTCCTTCTGTAATAGCAGATGGGTGAAGGCTTTGGCCAACAAGCAGACAAAATTCAGGACTAAAATTTCTAGTTCCTCTCTAGACAGATCTCCTAGTTAGGGGCAAGCATTCAAGTCTGATATGTGTTTGCTGGCCTTTGTTTATTTTATTGAATCAAGTCAGACCAATGTGTTTGCTTGCTTGTTAACCTTGAGAAGTTCATGCCTTCCCATCCTCTGTAGCCTGATTCAAAGCCTACAGAAGAGAGCCACAGCCCCTTTTGTTTTTCTGAAGGGGCTGTGGCAAGTATGAACAGCCCAGAAAAATACTAGAGAACTTCCAGAGATCCAATTATACCACAGGGATTTCCAAGATAATATCTTAGTAACTAATGGGGAAATAAGTAGTGTTTTCATAATCTTCAGGCTTAACCTCAGATGCTGAATGTGTGCTAATGTGTATTAAAGAATTTGTGTTGGAGGTCAGAACTTGCTCTTTTGCACAATAATTGGGAAAGCCTTTCCAAAGGTCCACATATCTGTTTCTTCTACCCTAGCCGTTTGTTAAACTCTCCTGTGAGAGGCTGATCAGGATCAACGCTCCTTGCACTGACATCCTGGCCATGTAAGACATTCTAAACATGTCCAGAAGGGTTCACCAAATACTAGAAAAACCTTTAGAAAAAAAGCTTAAAAAATGCTGCAAAGGGAAAGAATGCATTAAGAAGAAATATCGTATCTAATACAGTTAGGTAAGTATCTTCTTTTCCTCCTGTAAATATTTGACCATGAAATTCAGTGAGTTTTCTGCCACCAAAAAAGTCACACAACGTAAGTCAAAAGGACATCCTTCCAAAAGACTGAGTTTACAGAGCATCCAGCACAACAGGACTCTGCTTTCATGTCTCTGGGTCCTTTTGAACTACTAGCATAGCACAAGGCAACTAAGCAAGTAGACATTAAGAAGGGAGGAAGAAGGGAAAGGATAAAATACCAAGTACTTTTTTGTGTAGAATTTGAACTTAATGTATGCATTGACCAGCAGTAGCACTGCTTAGTTTATTTTGCAACTAGGGACGTAATAAACCTAATTAAAGCTTAGCTCGTTGGATTGTGTTCACCTGTAATTCAGTCTAAGTACATAAAATTGTACCTCTCTGTCTTTACTGTGTAGGTACCCATTGCCATCATAATATAGAAGCTCTCAAAAAAATTACGTTTACCCACCTATCCTTTCTTTTCTTGTTAAAAAGAGGCAAATTTATGGCTACTACCCTTGCCAGTGCACACCTGGGAGCAAGTCTGAATAAAGAGATAGCTTCCACACTTAGTTCTGAAAGCCACACCAGCAACACTTGTGCTTCTTCTTTTACCACCTAAATCTGCGACTCAGTTTGCATTCATTAATTGTTTTGTCTTCCTGGATATTCTACCATTGAGTTGATAATTTCCTTCTTCCTCTAAAAAGCTGCTTTCATAGGACACTAGCTGCAGACTGAGAAACAGTATCTTGGGTGATGAAGATTATTTCTAATCAGGCTTTCTAAATCAGGAAAAAGTAAGGGAGGTGCACGTTCAACAGCATCCTGCGCTGGGAGATTTGTTGGGTATTTTCTGGTCAAACTGAAAAAATCTCAAAACTGGTAAATGAGACTAAAATTGCAAACATGGGGCCAGATGTTTGATGAGGAACAGTTGTTTTGGGGTGTTGCCAACATTCCCATGTACCTCCAAAGTCAGTTTGTAGTCTGGCTGATCCCAGGGCTGCAGCCCAGTTTAAGGTACAGAAGGGAGCACCTGTACATGGGTAAGGCTGTGATTCACACATTGTTGCAACATTCTTGTCCCCTTTGAAAGTCCATGATTTTGAAGTTTTCATGGTTTGAATTTTGAAAAACTACATGGGGGGGTGGGGGGGTGGGGGGAGGAGGGGGGTTGGAACTAGATGATCTTTAAGGTGCATCCCAACCCAAACCATTCTAGGACCCTATGAAAACAGAAGAGAGAAACTCCACATTTGAGTCTATCCTTGTTTTGTATTTTTGAAGCGCTTGTATTTCATCCAGGAAGAAAACCATATACAGGTGAGATTAACTTCACCTGTTTGATGGCTCCACACATGCCAGAAGCTGCAATTTACACTTTGTAACTTTGAGTGTCTGTACTTGTTCAAGGCTTGTACTTAGGCACTTGTTGAAATGCATTCATAAGCTCTCAGGGTCTGTGTTGCAACTGTTGACTGAAAGAGGGTAACAATATACGGAGGTGTGTCTTTGGTACAATAAATAGGTTAATCTGGCTAAATGGAAAGAGTTTCGGTCTGTAACATAATTTTTTATCACTTTATTTAAACAGCTGTATACTGTTCAGTAAATTGTAAGGAATGCTTTTGCACTGTAGTTTTGACATATTAAATATATTTTCTTACAGTAAAAAATCACCTTATATAACGTTAATGACTATTAGTACACATTAATAGAACTTCGATTGTATGAATCTATGTCTCAGTCGTCTCCTGCAACCACTCAAGTGTGACGGTAGTGGAAATCGACTTCAGTTTCCCATGTCTCTCCATTGAGCTAAAAGAAGGTAAATCACAGGTAGTAAATTTGCTAATTCATGTTGCTTTTGTTGCCAGAATAGACAGGTGGGTGCACAGCTGCAAAAGAAATAAAAAAGAAATCCCAAGGGAGCTATGATTCAAAGTAAAATTGTTTGGATGACATCCAGTGGAAAGTAATCGGAGATGCAGAGGCTGCAATATGTCTGAGCACCTGCTAAACAAATAAATATAATCTTTATAGTTTTGGGCATTTACAAAAATAAATAATGTTTTCAGTCAGCTTCTTTTCTGGTAACTTATTCCTGTGCTTGAACTTTTACTTCCTAAATCAAGGTTGTGTAAGAGTTCGTACAAAAGTAACAGCATAGTATTTATGAATACTTACTGCAGGTTCACCGTTCTTCTTGTAGGTGTTGATTTTGGCCTTAACCCAAAACCCCAAAAAGATTTAATATTGAGGATGTTGAATCCATTGTTTACAGGGAATTCTACTCACGGCAATCTTTTAGTGTAAAACAAAATGTTCTTAGCTAGAGATCTTGATTCCACCTGCTCCGAGTTTCATTCAAATTTAAAAGGGATTTTTTGTGTTATGTGAAGAATAGAACATATCATTCTATCTAATTATTTCAAAAGGCAGTGCTGAAATTCAGGGGCTAAAACTGATTATAGTTGTATACTACTTCAGTTTTAACACCATATAATTCATACCGAAAACACTAGTAAGCTTTACAGTTGGCAGATATTTCACCTTTTTATTTTTATTTTTATTTCCTTCCTTTAGTTTTTTGGTTTTGGTTTGGGTTGGGGTTTTGTATGTATTTTTTTCTTACCATAACTGTTTACCACCATGCTGCGGTTGTAAGGCTTGGAAGGAAGAGGCATGAGTTGATTATGGGTTTATAGTGTCCAAACCACCAGTTCTGGGTCTGTTCTGGTCTGTGTTTTGAGAACACAACATGGCGAGATGACCAAGGAGCAGACAGAGTAGGCTGCTTGAGACTAACCAGTAGCACAAAGGGACTGAAAGCCAGAAATAAAGGGAAAACCTTTCCTACAAGGTATCTGTGATTCTGATTCAATCAAATACATAGTGATTTTTTTTTTTTTTTTATGATAGTATTAAGTCACCTCTCTGGCATCTTTCATTCGGAAAACTATTCCTTTAAAAAGTTTATTTTTATTGTTTTATTATTCACAGTGGTATGAACCCAAAGGTCTCTGCTAACCAATCTGGAATATAGCACAACAGAAATTTAAAAAGCAAAAATCCGCAAAGGATTCATTATAAATAACTTTATTTTTCAATAGAGATCTGAACATAATCATGGACATAAATGCCTTTATTCTGAAAGAGTTCAGTGACTTGAATCATCACATTTAATGTGCAGCTCCCAACCAATTCCTAAAATTTTTCAACAAAAAGAAACTTGCTTCCAAACCTACAGTTTGGCTTGCAACATTCTTCCTTCCACACATCCCTCTCCTCACCCATAGCTCCAATATCAGCTAGTTATAGTCCTCCAAGAGGCAGGATGAGTATGGGGCAGAGAGAAGAGACAATACGCAATAATGAAGAACAACCTGAGCAGGTTGCAGGTTGTCAGGATCCTGTCTCTTACTCTGTCACAGTCATGTGCAGTGGCCTATGCCAAAATATGTTACATCTCTGTGCTTCAGCTTCCCAACTGCAAACAGGGTATAAGATGCTTCCTTTTGTATCATGCCTATCCTTTTGGAATCAAGGAGTCTACAGACTATCTTTTACTATGTGCACATGCAGGGCACTGTGTCCTCTGTGTGCTATTGTAGCACAGCTTAGGAAAATATGAATCCCATTAGTATAAAGGAGAAAAGTGTCTCCAGCAGGTCTCTGGCTGTACTCCCTCAGGACTGTCATAAATGGGAGCTCACCTGATGTCTGGGACAATTCAGCTGTTACCACAAATCCTCAAGCAGAAACTATTAATCGTTCACATCACAGTGCTAAAAAAAAAAGGCTGCTTTTTAAGGTACTGAATCAGCTGTACACATCACTACAGAAAGGTTTAAAAGAGAGGACATTTCTATAGTTCAAGGACATAGAAGAGAGATTAGAATTGTATTTATTTGCATTAAGTGCCTGCAAAAGTCATCAATCCAACAACCTTGGAAACTCAGGAAAATGGCCACGCTGACACTCAGACTTGGGTATTGCCTTTAGACCAGAAATGGGCAACATTGATAAGAAAGGCTTTCGCAAGTTATTGTTATACCAAAAGCCCTGTGCCATTTCTAAATACTTCTATGCAGGTCCCTTTTGACCTTTCCATCCTGAAGAGACCTAAAATTACTGACTTAATATGCAACTATTTACTAAAAGATAGTTCCTCTTTCTATCATTTCTTTTTAATCAAGCTGCACCTTGAGGTCTGGTGTCATTTTTTAATTAACACCTAAAGATTTTACCCAACGAAAAATCCACATGCCCATAACAAGGCTTCTGTAAAATGAAGGCGCTTATGTTCAAAACATGAACACTAAGCCCTTCGCTTGCTTCCCTCTGCCCCCCACCCCAAATTAAAAGGTATTTTCCTGTTTCACCTCCAAGCGTCCCACATGTCCACAGTTCCGCATCACCACACATCCACCGCCACCTATCCTGTGGCCAGCAGCAGCAGGGCAGGGAAAGGCAGAGGAAGGTTACTTATGAGAAGGAACAAGGTTCAGGAAATGTCATTGCATCTGCTTTGTCTTACTTACATTAGAAGCTTGACCAGCTCCCTTTACCCATTGCAGGGACAACACACCACCAGGGAGAGAGAAACACAGTGAATGTCAATCACAGACCAGCATGCTCTTCACTCCATCACACCTGCGCATCCAGGGGCTCCTGCCTGGTGGCACAGATCCTGATCCAGACACTAGCATAAAACCAAATCAGTCTGGACATGAGGTTTCCTAGAGGTGGACTTCTTTGGAGATCACCTTCTGAGGGAACAACCATGAAGCATGAGCATGCATGAAGGGGCCAAGTTTTGTTCCCCGTGATCCCACCAACTCCTCTGACAAAAGGACAAAGCACTGGGAGTCTTTGTAAGTACTGTCGGTGAAAGCAGCTTCTAGGCTGCTTTAATACGTGCAAGAGATTTGTCCACTTTTCATGAAGGTCCTGCATGGAGATGGATAGGTAAATGTGAATTAAAAATAAAATACACCTTTAGAGCTTAAAGGAGATGTTTGTGATGATGACGATGGCTTGACTTCGCGAACGAAGATTTGGAAAGGGCTTTACCCATGCTTACTGCAAGCACTCTGATGACTAAAAAGGGCAATGCGGGATAGGCAAATCTGGCTGCAAAAAGTGGAGGCAGCAGTGATGGAAGCGTTCAAGGAGTTGCAGGTGATGGCGGTAGATAACCCATGATTCAGACCCATATGGAAGAGCAGACATGCAGGGTTGGGTCTGTGACTTCCAGTGCACCTTATCACCTGCCGTTTCGTCCCTCGCCTGTCACTACAGCGCTTTGCAAGTATGAGTAAACCCTTTGGGCCTGCGCAGGGGATTTTTTTAGGTGAGGCACAGTGTGCGCGGAACTGGTCCCACCCTTTACACCTGAGGTTTGTCTGCCAGGGCCTAGTGAGGTTGGACAGTGACAGCAAAGTCCTCAGGTCGTAGGTTTGATTAGAATATCCTTCTCTTAGATGGATGGCCTTACAGGACTAAACGAGCTCCATCTGCCCGGGTTTGAAATTAGAGTTGTCCTTCTCCTAGGATGGTTGCCCGAAGGTTGGTGAGCCCATCCTGCCCATGGACACACTTTGTCTGACCCTTCAGCTGAGACCTGTCTGGCATGGGAGACCCTACTGGAGGCACATGCCACCACCAGCGTAGCTCCCAACCTCACAAGGGCACACAAGCTCTTTTTCCACGACAAGGGGGTGTTTGTGAAAGAGAGATGTTTGTAGTGCATCCCTATAACTATGTAACTATGTTTATAGCATAATACTATGAACATACCATGTTACAGACCAAACACTTTTCCTTTTACGTGTTACATGCCTTTGTGTCTGATGCTGTTCCTGTGAGTTTCAGTGAGAAGCATGTTGGTCTGATTAGCCAATTCTCAGCCTTTCCAATTAGTGGTGATTAAAATAAAAGAAGTTTTAAGACGACATCTACTTTCATTTTCTGTTACTTTTAGATCACAACTCAAAATTCGTCAAGGATACTTCTGACACAGAAACGCTGTGAGTAAAAGTAATCAGTGGAAAGTCTATAGCAGGTTAACTGCAAAGGTAAGTGGATAAACATGTTTGTAATACTGAAAAGACAAGAACAATACTAGCGGCAATCCAAGAGGATAATTATTTTTTTTGTTGCATCCTGTAAGTCTCCAGTTTTAACGTGTCACTTTGTTTCTGGGGCATTTATACACTTATGAGCATTACAAAGGTGTACGCACTACACGTGTTGTGCTTAGCTTCATAAAACACATGGAGGGGAACTGTAGATATCTATACAAGGTGCTTTATGTTTTCTGTTTCTTTCCTGCTGAATTCAGTGCAGATTTTGTCTCCCACCTCTGCTGCTGAACCAGAGCTTTCATAAAGCATTTTGTCCAAGGTGACAATGGTCTTCTTCTGAAATACGCACATCTCTGGAGTCATCGCAGGGCTGAGCCCCTGACATCCCAGACAGGGCTTCAGCAAGAAGCCCCTGCTAGAAAATGGCAGTGCTGCAGACACGAAGGACCACAGGTAGGAAGGATCACAAGTACTGTGAGGAGGAGGGAGTTGGACTCCAAGATCCTCATGGGTCCCTTGCAAGGCGAGATACTCTGTGATTCTGTGAAAGAGCACCTCTGCAGTCTCTAGGAGCCACATAACTACACACCATGCTGGCAACAAGGGCTGTTTTCCTTTCTAATACAGCCTCTGCCTGACAAAAGCACAACTCTACGTGCAAGGCTGCAGCTACCCTAAGAACCCTACCAAGAAGATGGCATAGTGCTGTCACCTGAACCGTCACACAAGCCTGTTACAGTTGGATGCTGGATAATGCGCATGGAGCTGTTCAGGAACATTGGAAAATCTGGGCATTGGAAAGCAGAAAAACTGATCAGAGAGAAAACCTCTGTCATGGGTGGAGCACAGGGCCCTCGCTCTCTTATGTGCCACAGGAAAATAAACTTCAGGTACCATTTCACGTGTGCTGCCAGTGGTTCAGCTCCCAGACCAGTAGGAGCCAAGTGAAGCCTATCAGCCTTTACTTGAGACAGTGTCACTGGATGTTTAACAGCAGCATGTTTTATTCTACTATTTTCTACTTGAGCACATCAAGAAAACTTGCTGAGCTCTTTTTTCTCTAATGAAAGCAAATACGCATGCCTGGTGCAAAACACTTGCGTTTTCATTAAATCAATACAAAGAAATGTCAATTCTAAGCAGTGTTTAATCATCACACTGAGTGCAAGCATGTGCACCTGCAGCTGCACACATGAACGACACAAGTGCAAGCTGTAAACCTTGTGGATGTGAAATTCCATGACGAGGAAAGTTTAAACTACTCTGTCCGTTTTCACACCCGCCAGCTGCAGTCACTGTCCTCCGAGTTACATTTTCCTGCTCAACTGAGTGAAACCTCTGGGTAACACCAGGCAGAGCTTCATTTAATCTCCACATTCATTACATTCATTAGTAAAAAGAGAAGCTGTGGCTGCCCCATTCCTGGCAGTGCTCAAGGCCAGGTTGGACGGGGTTTGGAGCAGCTTGTCTAGTGGAAGGTGTCCCTGCACATGGCAGGGGGGTTGGAACCGGATGGGCTTCAAGGTCCCTTCCAGCCAAAACTGTTCCATGCTTGTATGAAACTACGGAGGGCAAGCTGCCAACTCCATCGCCACAAGAGCTCTGTGTGAAGCTTGGCGACCACTGCAGTGCCCCCAGCTCGCTCCGCTGCCTCCGCAGCGCTTCTCCCTTATCTCCAGCCTCCAGCGATGGGCGAAAATCCGAAATACCGAAATACCCGTTTTCAAGGACAAAAAGAGGAGCCGGGAATGGAGGGGGATCCCCGCCCGCCGGACGCTGCTTCAGGTCCCGCTCCTCCTCTCCCGGACACGCGTCTGCGCGGTGGCGGGGCCCGGGGGCGTCTCAGCGAGGCACCCAGCGGAAGCGGTACCCGCCGGCGGCCGTGCGGAAGGTGAAGGCGCTGCCCTGCGGGAAGGCCAGGGTGCGGATGCCGCCCGCCTCGCCCAGCGCCGTCCGCAGGCTGCCACCGCCCTGCAGCCCCCCGCCGCCCTCCAGCTCACCGCAGCCCGGGCGCGGTGCGGCGCGGGAGGTGCGCAGACCGCGGAAGGAGCCGTGCAGGCGCGGGGCCGGCCGAGGGCGCTTGGCCGTGGGGCTGCCCCCCGGGCTGCCCCCCAGGGTCCGCAGCGCGGCGCGGCACTTCTCCGACACGGCCCGCAGCATGGCGTCCACCGCGGCCGCCTCCTCCCGCGGCTCCGCCCGTCCGGCACCCACACGGGACGCGGCGACAGGAGGAGGCGGAGGGTGAAGAGGCGGAGGAGGAAGAAGGGCGTCCCCGTCGGTGCACTGCGGGAGCATCAGCGTCTGCCGGGGCAGAGAGCGCGACTTAGCGGGCTGCGCCTCACCGCGGCCCTGCACCGACCCGCGCTGCCCTGTCCCGAGCTGCACTACGCTGTCCACCACTGCTCCTTCCCCCGCCTCACTGCCCTGCCCCACACAGCCCCATCCCGCACCGCCCCACGCTGCACCACCCCGCTCCAAACTGGACCACACTGTCCCCCACTGCCCTGCTCCATCTCGCACTTTACGCCCAGCACACAGGTCCACGTTGCTCTACCTCACACCATGCCACCCCACCACACAGACCCCCACTGCAACACCCCATCCCACAATCCCGCCACCATGGCCCTGTCCCACCCTCTGCCACTCAGCCTCACCCCGCACCCTGTCCCCACCGCACTGTCCCCAGGGTCCAGCTGTGCGCTGGGGCAGCTAGGCCAGATGTTGTGCAGGCAGCACTTACGTCGAGGACAGCAGCCAGCTGCCTGGCCTGGCTTGCCAGCTCCTTCAGCTGCACGTTGCTCTCCTGCAGTGTCACCAGCTCTTCCTGCCTCTGCGTGAGGGTCTCCTGCAGCTGCGAAGGGCAGGTGAGGACAGGGTGGTTGGGACAGCCGCACCACCCAGAGGCCGGGAGATGCTGCTCACCAGGGCTGTGCAGCACCTCAGCAGGATGAGAGAAGGAAGAAGCCCAGCACAGGCCCGTCAGGGTCCCTACCTGGCTGTTAGCCTCAAGGGCATCTCCCAGTGCTTTCTGGTTCTGGTCTGCCAGGTCCCTCCAGCATGGCGCCGGGGAAGGTGGGTGCTGCAGGGGCATCTGTGCCGGGGGCATCTGTGCCGGCGGCATCTGTGCCAGCACACTGCTCTCCAGCTGTGGGGTGCAGGAGCCAAAGGCCACCTCCTCGCCAAGTGAGAAATCAAAGTCGGTGCAGTCCAGCAATGGTGGCATTAAGGTGGATGCATCTGAAGGGAATAGCCACGGGTGTTAAGACAGGCATCCACATCCTCTTCCCCTTGACCACAGTACACACATTCTGGTATGTCCCAACAAGTTTTTTCTCCACTGTGGCAGCTGTGCACCTAAATTCAATCTCTTAATTTGGCTTTAAATTCCTTCCCCCATGGGAGAAAGCTCAGTGCCAGCCCAGGTTCCCTTAACGGGGTGTACAGAGGCATGCTGCAGACTGCCACGGGGTGGGAATCCTGAGTGAGTGGGAACCCAAAACCCAAAATCAAAGCAAACAAAAGGGAGACAGAACACAGCGTGACTGCTGACATGCAGATGCAGGTGCGTTTGGCTCAGGTAAGGAAAAATATCTACTTGCCAGATATAAAATCATCGATAGCATCTCTGAACTCCTGGAGATCAAACTCTGGTCCATCCTGGAAGTAGGGACCCTGCAATGGGTGAAGTTAACATGCCAGTGAGCAGGGCTCAGGGCTCATACCTTCCCACGCTGCCCACTGCTGCCCATAGTGCTCAGACACAGGCTGGTGCCTGTGCTCAGCACCTTCCCACAGCCCCAGCACCCCTGGGTGCCTGTCTCCTGCCCTTCCACATCTAACGAGCAGGGCAAGACGCTGCCCCCCACTGTGCCCATTTCACAGGGGCGAAGTCTGAGGCCGGGTGGGCTGCCAGCACCCATCACCTTGAAGGGACCACCCCGTGGGTGCCTGTGATGGGGCTGCCAAGCCTGCCCCAGCTGGGGGTTACCTGCTGCAGGGTCACGGGGCCGGCCGGGGTGGTGGGAAGGATGGGGTCACAGGCTGCCAAATCCTGCCAGTCGATGGTGGTGAGCGCTGGGGGCAGTGAGAGACAGCGGTGAAGGGCCCGCGCAGGGATGGGCACAGCCAGGGCGGCGCGGCTGAGTGGGGATCGCGGCCAGGGGCGCACCTCGATGGGCACGGCCGGGGGACGCGGGGCTGGGGAGCAGGGCGGGGGCCGGCGGACACTGGCGGGGGTCTGGGCGGCCATCGCGGACAGACTCACCGAGGGCGGGTGCGGCGGAGGCCGGCGGGGCGCCGCTGCGGCCAGGGAGGGACGGGGGCGCTCGGGGGCTCGGGGCGGCCGCCACCGCACCCCCGACAGGCCGGGCCGACTTCTTGCCCGGGCGGGCGGGCGGGCCGGCTGCCCTGTTGGGGCAGATGCTGCCGAAGGCCCGGCGGCGGCCGCCCTGCTCCATCCTGCCGCCGCGACACCGGCCCCGGCACCGGCCCCGGCCCCGGCGGACGCCGTCCTGCCCGCGCCCCGCTCGGCGCCGCCCCGCGTGCAGGGGCGCCAGGGGCCGGGTCCATGCCGGGGCTGCCCGCGCCCGGCTGCCCTCCGCCGGGGCGCGGAAACCTCCCGCCGCCTCCCCGGACCGCGCCGGCCGCTCCCGCGCCCGCGGAGCCCTTCCCCGCGCCCGCGGAGCCGGGGCGGGCGGGGGGGGGGGGCTGTCCCGGGGATGCTGCCTGCGCCGCTGCAGAGGACACTCCGCCCAGGTCCCGGTGTCATCAGCTCCCCCCGCCCCGGTCTCTGCCGGGGGCCGGGCGGGTGTTTGTAAGGTTTCTGAAGCGGCAGGGCCAGGGGCCGTCAGCGGCGGAAGGGCAGGGTGAGGACAGGGCAATCCCAAACCGTCCTGCGGCATCGGGACTTCACTGAGCCCCGCACCGGGAGCGGGGGGGTTGTCCCCACCTGGGGGGTCCCGCACGGCTGTTAGGCCGAGCCCGTCTGAAATCACGGACGGGGCCGGAGGAGGCTAAACCCGAGGCTCCCGCGATGGGCGAGAGGGTGTTCCCCGCCGCAGCACCTCGGGCGGCGCTGCTCCTGCTGCCCGCGGCTCTGGCGACCGGCAGCACTCGGAGCGCGGCCCCGCCGCAGGCGCTGCCCAGCCTCCGGCGACAGCCGCGGGTGTGTCTGTGCGGCTCCAGCGCCACAGCAATGCAATGGAGAAAGTGCAGTTCTATGATTCCAATGTTGCCCGTGCTACAGTGCCACCGTGTAGGAGCATACATGCAAACAGGAGCATGCACGTGGGTTACAGACTTGCTGCAAAACCAGCAACCAGTTGCTTTGTTATTTGGCGTTTTGGTTTCTTACACTCAGACCCCTTCATCTATTTTATCTTTATTTATTTTCTTTCCCCGAGCCATGACCCAACCAGCGAGAATCAGTTTGAAATGGTGAATGACACCACCGGCTACCACTGTGTCCTGGAGCTGGAGCTAACTGCCGGGCCAACTCGTTCCGTGCCCGTGTGTGTGCTCTCCCAGCAAATAAAAGAGAATGGGTCACAAGTAGAAAATGGTTTATTCAGCGTTTATTCGGTCCTTCCGCAGTTATCTTTATGGACCATCCTCCAAATAGATAACACAATGTTATCCATGCTATTTACACACTGGGGTTTAAGAAACAGCAAAGGGAAAGTGCAACTGACGGCCAGTAACATCATGTGCAAAACGTGATCCGACTCTCAAACGCTAACGATCGGTTGATCAGACTACACCACCTCTACAAAGCACAAACGGCGAGCCAGCACGGAGCCCGCTCAGCCAAAACCGAGGCGGGCAGTGCAGGGATCGCAGGCGCCGGTTCCGGGCGGCGCGCAGAGTCAGCGGCCGCCCCGCAACCAGGGGCACTTCTGGACTACCTCCGGGGGCAGGAGGAGCGGCAGGGACCGCCCGTTCAGAGACACCAGCAGCTGAAGCTGCTCCATGCAGTCCCGCAGCAGCTCCTCCGAGTAGCCGCTAACCCGCAGGTCCAGGGGCCGGCGGTGGCCCAGCAGCCGATCCGCCAGCCCCAGGCTGCCGGCGGCCAGCAGCGATGGGGTGTACCCGATGAAGGCGTAGTCCGCCAGGCTGAGCTCAGCGATGCCGCCCGCCAAGATCCGGGCGTCCGATGCCTCCGTCGCGTCGGCGCCCTGCGCCTGCAGCCGCACCTGGCTGAAGTGTTCCAGGAAGAAGCTGATGGTCGGCGCCGACAGGTCGAAGCCCAGGCGGAGCAGGACGATGCACTCCAGGTTGCGGAGCTGCTGGACGGTGAAGGCGCCGCAGCACAGGGCGAGAAGCTCCTTTAAACTGGGTGGGTGTACCTCCACCTGCAAAGGGGAGACGGGAGGAAGGAGCGGGGAAAAGGGATACGGAGCCCGGCCGGGGGCTGGCCCCGGGGCCGCTTGGGGTGGCCGAGGAGTGTCGCAGGGACTCCGGCGGCGGGGCAGCCCCACCTACCTGCTTGGAGGCGATGAGCAGCGCCGTCACCCCCAGGAGCTGGAAGCAGTCAGCGGCCACGGGGGTGGTGGCGAGGAAGCGGTCGAGGGTGTTGACGGTTAGGCAGAGCGCCTCGAAGGAGAGCCCGAAGTGCCGGTGCACAGGGATGAGCCAGCTCACCAGCTTGCAGCGCGCCTCCGCCGTCACCTGCGGTACCGGGAGCGGGTCAGGCGGGGCCGGTACCGCGCTACCTCCGCCCGCCGCCCCCTCGCCGTCCCCGCTGCCCACCTGCGGCTGCCGGGCGAGCGGCTCCCGCGGCTGGAAGCGGCTCTCCAGCCCCTTGCGGGAGCGGTACCAGCTCTCCCCGTAGTCGCGGAAAGCCTGCAGCTCCTGCGGGCTCTCCGCCACCGCCGCCGCCGCTGTCCCCGTCCCCGGGCGCCGCCGCCGTGCCGGGAGCCGCGGGCAGCGGCAGGGGGAGCCGCGGGGCTCCCTCCGTTGCGGGGTGCAGCCGCGCCGCCCGCTCGCCGCCGTCACCATGGCGGGCGGCCCGTGTCGGGTCGGCCGCGCGGAGCGGCGGCGGCCGCGGCTATTTGAGCGGCGGGGCCGGGACCGCCCGCCCCCGGGCACCCTCCCACCCCCCTGCAGCGCGGCGGCCGCTGGGCGCCGCCGGGAGCGACGTCTCCAAAACAGAAGGCGCCGAGTTACCAGCCTCGGCGGCAGGAGCCGCCGCGGGGCTGCGAGCTGCGGGGAACGGCTCCGAGCACGGCCCCTCAGTGGAAGGGCATGCAGGGCACTGGGCAAACGTGCCGCGGTACCCGCCTCCGGCGGAGCCGGAACCGAGCCCTCGGGAGCTGCTGCATCTTCTCCTTTCACAGAATGGTTTGTGTGGAAAGGAACCATGGAAGCTCACCTCATTCAAACGCCCCTGCCACGAGCACCTTCCACTAGACGAGGTTGACTCGAAGCCCCATCGAACCTGGTCTTGAACACTTCCAGTCTGACCTCAGCTCTGCAGTTTAAATGAGATGAGCTTTACGGTTCCTTTCCACACAAACCATTCTACGGTTTTGTTATATGAGCCATGGATCAAGTCCACTATAGATGAGGAAAGACTTGTAGAAGGAAACAGAAAACCCCTCCCTGGTAGAGTGCCAAGGAAGATGTTAGTGGGAAAAGGAGAAGAGAGGTTCAAGCAGTCTATTCAACAGTAAGAGAGGAGGGGATGGAAATTCTGCAGAGGACAGCAGGAGCAGTAAATCATCTGCAAGGAGAGGGGACAGAGAGCAGCAGGACACACTGCCTTTAAAAAGGATAGAACCTGCAGAGCGCTGTTGTGACTACAGTAAGAAAGATCGATTGATACTGGTCTTGTGTCTGACAAATACCTTTAGAAAAATAACAGAGGTGTTAAAGAGATTTATTAAATAAAAAAGTTAATTTACCCAACAGAGCACAGGCACAGAAGTCGTTCACACACACTGCAGAAGCAGAAAGACACTGTAGTCTTTTTCGTTTGTGTTTAAGATAACCACACTGCACACCAGTATGACCCATTCCGCCTGGTTTGCAGAAAACTTGCTCACTCAAGAGTGTGCAGTTTTCTAGTTATTACATATATCCCCTTAATAGTAACGGAAAGAAGTAATTTCTTTAAAACATTACAAAGCAAGGCATGCCAGAGGAAGACACAGAATGCCTCTGAATTTCAACCTTACCATACATAAACAGAATGTAACCTTTCTATGCATCACAGTTAAACAAGGGAAAACTCAAGGAAAATTAACACTTTCACTATGGTTTAGCCATTTAAAACCAACTTAAATGCAAAAGTCAAATCCAGAAGAAACAGGTGCTTGTTAGTTGGTGAATTACGGAAATGTATTTCTAATTCATGTTTCCAAAGGACATAAATAAAAGACCTCAACTAGAACAAAATCTGGAAAATTGTTCAGGGTCTCCATGGAATGTAGTTTGCAGGTTTTAATTCCTATGCCTCTGACCTGAAAGAAGGATGTGTCTGGGCATACAGAGTGCAAAACTGAGGGCTTAACCTCAGTATTAAACTGTTTTAATGCTTCCTTGCATACATGTTGTATACTTTGGAATTAGAAAACAGCACTTCCTGGCTCTTCTAGGAAACTAGGAGAACCACTAATTTATCACAATTAATAAAAAGATAACATAATCGATTTTTCAGAGTTCATAGGAAAATACTGTTAGGAGAACTTGCCTCTTCCAGAACTGAGTGCAGAGTACTATGCCCAAGCTGTTTTACTTTCAGCTTAGGTTTCTCTCTCAGCCCAGCAGTACCTGTTCTGCTCTCTTACTTCAACTGGATAGCTTATGTACTTTGCATTTTCATGTATTTTTCTCAGTGCCCTTTTTGCACATAATTAACATCCACTTTACAAAAATCTGTATTTTTCAGATTACAAGGAAGCATCTTCTACACTCCTCCTCTGCCTGTACACACAGAGTTCCTACTTGACTGCAGTTGTTTAATAGCAACCACCCCTCTCCTCACCTCCTATCCCCAGTATTCCTCATTTTTGAAACCTGAGATGGTCACCTAAAATTTCAGTTCATATGTGTAAATGGTGTGGACAAGTGTAATATAAGAGCATCTGGTTCATTAAGTTATCTGGTTAAAGAACATTCAGTATGAAAGAAATAACAAACACACAAACATTGTGAGCAAGCCGTTAAGAGAGAATGAGAACCAGAAGGCTTCAATCACAGATTGACGATGTTAGAAGAGGCAGAGGATGGGGAGGGGCTGCTGGCAGTACCCTTGTCTAGCTGAGCACTTGCTCACAGCACTCCACATTATCTCCTTAGAGCATCTTCACATAAACCATACAGAAAAATGTGTACAATGTACTGTTTTAATGCTGTAAGTTCATAGATTAAAAAAAATTTACCACTTAGGAAACCCACGTAGGACAGGTCTGTCTCCCATTTGAACACATCTAACAGAATTCTACTCACTGAGATTCAGGACCCAATCTTTAATCATTACTACAGTCTGCACCACCAGTGATGTTATGATTAGTACATCAAACAAAAATAATAATTTACCACAGCCATTTTTATATTGGAAAGAAGCTGCTTCCATCATTTGTACTCAGACAAATGGCACCAAATGTATTGTAAAGGCTAAACATATTAACATTTCATTTTTAAAAGTGACATAGAGAAAGGTAAGGTTTATGCAAAATCATGCAGCCTTTTCTCATCATGGCTGGTATCAACCACACTAAGCATTTAAGTACTTTCAGCTAATGCTGGAGTCCACATTTTCTCCTGCCATTACTGAAGCTCCATTTTGTTACTGATTTCTGTGTTTCAGTTACCACTCTCCACTTTTATCAGTTCTTTGATGATGTGTAAGACCTTGTCATCTAGGAAGAAAACAAACAAACTGAATGGGAAAAAACAAGCTTAAAAATTGATTCCTAAAACCCAAGAATATCAGAAGTATAGTTCTCAGCAACTTAAAATTATTATGTTGTAGGTTATGCAAAACTCTAAAGCCAGACAAGTGCTTCCTGTTTATGAAGCAAGAGGGCAAACAAGTACGTCCATAGTACATGATTAGGAAGTTTACAGAATTATTTAATAACCTAGTTATGGCCATTTCGGTATTTCAGAAGAGACTGCGAAAGTTACAGGTTAACTACAGACACATTAGCATACAGGAGCTTCTTTTCTTCCTCCCACCTACAATACTCTTCTGAACACCCAGTGTTCAAATTGGGCCTCTCTATTGCTTGCTTTGGGGCCAATATGCAGTTCCCCATCATTAACCTAAATTGTGAGACAACTTGCATAATGCTTAAAATTCAGTGCCTGAGGTTCACCACAATCTTTATTCAGAGATGCATACTTCACTATTACTACATTACTATTTTAAATAATGTTATCAGGGATATCTTTAAAACACCCCACCAGCTGTGCAGATCGTATGTCTGGGGTGAGCTACATAGTATATGTAGGATTAGTAATAACTTTTTGGACGTCTCTCAAGATAATGAAATGATACACAAATCACACTAACCCTTACTGCATGAGAATGCAGTGTTCTCATGCTTCCCCAAAGTTGCCAGCTCTATTTAACGAATAGTAATTTCAGCAATGCAGAAATAAAGTTACCTTCAAGTGACATTTTAGGATTTTCAAGCTTCTTCTTTAAAACAGACTCAATGAGAACCCTCAGCTGTTTAAAAATTACTGCTATCTTTACAGGAGCCTATAAAGAACAGAAGACAAACATTCACGTTATTCAGACATTTAACACCAAAACATAGATTATTACCTTACCTATAAATAGAATTTTAATATACCTATGAACATGATGCATATTTTTTAAGCATATGGACAGTGTACTCATGAAATGACTGGGCTTACATTATGCCCTCTTAACTTTAAGCACTTGTTAGTTGTAACATCACAGCCTAAAGAACAGAAGCTCAGAATGGTAGCTTGGAATATGTTCCCATATATATGATGAACAACCAGCATATGGTGAAATTATTAATTACCAGTATCCTACTTACTCTAATTGCCTTTCTTTTTTTCTCCCGAAGTATTAAAGTACAAATTAATTTATACCTGATATGCAATGCCTACACATTTTCCCCCGGGACATCTGCCTGGCCTCCTGAAATGCTGCAAGTTCCTCCTGAGGAAGCTGTCACAAACCTCTCCTAAATCTCACTAGGAACTTGGATGACTACACCTGAACCCTCTCCCAGGAATCTTTCATTTTATCCCTCCTTTGCTATTCCAGTCTTTATTTCATCTATGTAATGCCTATGGTACAGAAACTAGCTATTATAGATAAAGCACAAATTGCAACATATTCTGCTTCGCATCTCAGTAGAAAAATAGAATATTTAGTCAGCCCAGCAACCACACAACCTGTAACTTCCCAGGGACCATAAAAGTTATCCAACAAATTCACAGGGTAGCTGCTTTTAAATATTCCATATTCATGATATTCAGTGAATTCAATTAGCTGGTCACTTGCCTGCATCAGTAGAGTGCAAAAAACTAGAATATTTTGTAGCTTATAGTCTTCTTTGAGTGTAACAGGGCCCAAATGGGCACACAGAGTTGTGACAAGTAGCTGGCAAGCCAGCAAAAGTCAATGTTGGCTATTTAACAATTCACAAAGAATTTGAGCACATCACCAATTTTTCTTTTTCTTTAAAAATACACTAAGAAAAATTCAGTTTTCCCACTCACAAATAAAACTTTTCCACCTGAAAGAAAAAAAAACCCAAACAGAATCAGCAAACAGCCCAAACCCAAGCAAACAGGTATTTCCTCCATTTGGAATTTTTTCTTTACCAAATAATTCTGTTTGGGCTATCAAGCAAAATAATTAGTATTTTAAAGATAACTATGTACTTACATGATTATAAGACTGTAGAAAAGGGTACCTAAAATAGCACACTTATGTTTTCAGTATCAGCTCTATAAAACATAGGTATTACATAATAGTCTACATTCATTTCCAACACCTTTTCTGAAAGAACACTAACTTTCTCCACGAAGGAACCGATTTGTTACAAGCCACAGATTACAAACCTGTCAAGTGAGATTTGCTAAGACTATAATTTCCTTTAATTCTCTCCTTCCTTATTCCCTCGTCTTCATCCTATGTATACAGCTTGCACATCAACTTTGTAATACAAAAGCCCATGAAACCACAAAAGGTAGTTATCACTCCAGCACACCTGAAAATGGATCCAGCCATCAACTGTCAGGAGGCGTTCCCGATGCTGCACTTCTATATCCCCCCCAAAAAGCAAAATGGGAAAGGGGGATATTAAAGTAGTCTCTCTCAAATACACCTTAGCGTACCTCACCTGCATGTGAACAAGCAGAAGCATTAAAAACAAGAAACCTGAAGCCACATAAAATCTGTGACAACATATTTGATTGCTACTTTTAAAAGCAAAAAAAAAAAAAAAATACTTTTTTTCCTTTTAAAGTTCCAGTTAACATAAATCACTCTACACAGAACAACTAAGGGCAATTTGTCTGTCCTAGACAACATGAAGTAAGTCACCTCTAAGCAAGTGACAGGCTTATGTGATATCAGGGCATTAGCTAAAGCCATAGTTTTCTTGTTAAAATTCAAACAGAAAGATAGTGTTAACCTAGTGCTGTTCAGAAAAGAGACATCAAAATTAATAAACATACTGAAATAAGAGACAGGTAAAACTCTTGTTACATATTTTTATTAGCAGCAGCTGGTTTGTCAATCTATCTATCTCAATACACACAAATGCATAAATGTGGGCACACGGAGAAACTAATAAGGTCAGCATATGCTATTTCTGAATCTGGAGCCTACCACAGGTAACAATGGAATGGTATGAGAAGGAGTTGCAATCAGAGGAAAGGAAACAAAAAAAGTGCATTTTCACAAAGAACTGCAGGCTTTTTTTGTTCCACTGTTCTTAGAACAACCTACCTACTTTAGCTGCTGTCTTGTCCTTACACTACAAGGTTATTGGTGGCAGAGAATATGTTACACTGGTGTGTCTTACTTAATATTAGAGGCCCAACTCCATTTTAACACAAATGATCAGCTACACCGATTATTTACTTACCTTCTCCTGGTAAAGGAGCCATCCATATGTCTGTAAGTCTCGATTTACAGAGGAGGGATGAACCTGTGCTTTACCTTGAGCAGTTTCTACCATACAAGCCAGCTTCTCTGTAATATCCACAGACTTTGTATATATTATTTTTCCTACGTTGTCATACAGTCCTGCAGTCAACACAGCTTTAAGAAGAGCTATTTCATGGAGAGAAAGGGATTGACTGGCTCCATTTCCACTCCATCCACGTTGTGTTGTAGGTGCTGTGAACCCTGCTGCTCTGACCACCCTTATGAGTTCTTGCTTCACATCCTGAAATTAGTAACGCATTAGTAAAACTCAATCTAAAAAAGAACATACTCCACTCCATCAGTTGACATTGACAACTCCATCCCAAATACTCATGCCCTCCACAAAAATACCTCTACTAGAGATATTCTATGAGAAAACCACTATGAGAAAAACATTGTCTGGAATACAGGATTAGATACATGGTATTACATATACTTCAATTACTCAATCCCTCACTTCTGCACGAAAGATCCACTTCTGCACAAAAGATCCACTTCTGCTTAGGCAAACTCAATCACCCAAACTTAAACAGGAAATATGTCTTATTTAAAAGATTTTCTCACAAAAAATAAAACTCCATTTACATTAAGTTTGTGGCTAATTTTTCAAACTGTTAAAGAGACCTGTATCAAGAGATCAATACAAGAATAACACAATCTAAGCATTTTAATCCATAGGGTTTGATTTTCTAGAGGACGTAAGGACTAGCTTCTCCAACGGCAGAGACTACAAAGATGTATGCCAACAAAGTGTGCATATCAAAACTCAAATGAAGACACAGCTACCTCAACTGAGGGTGTGCATTTCACCAGTCCCTGGCATTCCACTTGGTTTTGTCTGGTCCAAATAGTAACTGTGATGTATCACATCTTTAAAACAGAGTAAGATTTTCAGAAGGAAATTTTAACAAAACTTTAGCATGCAGAGTACAATTATTTGGTTTACCTCCAGAGTTAACAGGGAAGTCCTACTGAGGAAATTTCTTCTGCAGTAAGTCATTTCAGCACGATACCCCCCTTCTTGTCGAGCTCTTTTCCACCTAAGGAAAAAAATCCTGTCTCACTACAGCAAAAAGAATCACATCAAGAGTATAACATTATGAAAGTGGTAGTAAGTTAAAAGGCAATACTGTGTTCTGGTCAGCATTTACCACTCAAAACAAGAAATAAGTGGCATTAACGAAGATGAATGCTTTAGGTCTAAGAGCACTTTGGAGAATATGCCCAGAATGTAAATTTGGCAGGTTCTAACAGAAATACACAGTAAATTTCGCTAAAAAATTACACACTTTTGTCAGTCTTTTCAGTTACACAGAATTCAGACATGGCTTTTAAGACTTGGTCTTAAAATTGCCTAAAAATACAAAAAAATTACTTATGCCATTTTATAATACGCATTTCCTCAAATATGAAGTGTCCAGGTCAGCACACCACAAACCGCAAGCAAAATACTTTACATACTAAGCAGACTGTCGTGGTTTAAACCAACTGCTTTAAAATGTCTAAAATGACTGCTACTGCTGAACCCAGGACACAGACACAGTATACCTCTGTATGTGTGCAAGCATAGTTAAAAGAAGTTAAAGAATGAGGTACTAAGCAAGCTTCTCTTTTGTGTTGCAGTATTTGGCAATCTATTGTTGTTCTGAAGAAGAAAGCTTCAGGTGCAACCAATTCAAGATAAGATACTTGTGAAGGATTCTTTGCAGAACTGCATTGCTTAGGTGTAATTTGCATCTGGCCATAAGCACAGGAGAATTATCACTCACCCTAGGTAAGCATTGTAGATTGTTATATGGTCTGAAACTGCCATTGCTAGAGATGATTTTGCAAGATCTGCTTCATCTTTTCGACCAATTGGTGTGGTAAATGGGGATTTTTCTGTCATAACAGCAGCCAGAGTTGCCTGCAATTAGTAAATGACACACTACTTAGAGTATCATTGTTACTGTGAAAAAAAATTTAAAGCTATTTTATGATAAACCTGTATTCTTATAATAAAATACTCTTATCTTCTACCAACTCTCAAGGAAAACTTACCACCATAAGAATTTCTACATGCAATTCAGAACTTACATTAAAGACATTGCTTGCATAGCACCTTATGTAAAAGGCTAGAAAAAAAAAAGTTAAATCTCAAAGCCCACATGAAATGGTTTGTCAGATGACAGAGCAATTCCTGATATGATACAGTCAAGGTCAGATTAAACAACTACTTTATATTACACCACATTAACATGAGATGCCAAGAGAACAAAAGAATTTTAACTTTGTTTTCAGCAACTAACATTTCCTCCTAATTTGCAGTGAATTAATTAGCTGAAAGTGTAAACCATTCCACAGTCTTCATATGGTATGTTACTGTATCAATTAATTCGCAATAACTTTACATGAGCACGTTCCTGGTCCACAGACTGTGGGCAAATTCAGATTGGTGTAACCAGCATCACAGGACTTTTTCTGTAGGTGTCATATTCCCTGGGATGGTAACAGACAGAACTGGAGACCAAGTCTGACTATACCCTTCCAAATAGTACCTAGGAGTTTAGAATCATAGAATCATATAGGTTGGAAAAGACCTTTAAGATCATTGAGTCCAACCATAAAGAACACATAGATTGTTCCCCCCTGTGATGTCAAGCTGCAATCACCTTAGAATAAACATTTTGACTTCTTGCATCATTCCTTCAAAATACCATGTTGCAAGAAACCAGATTAATTGTAAAGAGTTAAGTATTGTTAAGCATTTCTATACTTTTTAAATTTTTTTTTTCTTACTCACCACAGGATCCAAACAGCCAAATATAGCACCAAATATAAGCATTTTGCCAATCTTTACATTGACAGGAAGGGCTGCAAGGTGCTGGCCCAATGGCGTCAGCTTGGGCTCATTTAACAGACAAGCTCCAATCTTTCTCAATAGGTTCATTGCATTACCAATTACTTGCTGCTGTGGTGGGTCTAATGCTCTGGAAAGAAAATCTTCAGGAGATCCAAGATTGCATTTCTGTGGAATAAATTGGCATGTATTCCAATATAAGACTTTATTACAAAAAAAACTTCCTATAGCAGCCACAAAGGAAACCAGAAAGCTATGACTGCAATTAAAAGCCTGCATTCCCTCCCCTCTACACCAGCCTCTCGGTTCCCAGAACACAGATGCACCCCACATTAGGTTAACAAAGCCTACCACTGACCAGAGAAGCATGTTATCAATGGTCACAATTAGCAGGAGACTCTCAAACCTGATACAGTGGAGCTCAATCTAGCACTAATTTGCCAGGTTGCTACGTTTTCCCATGTGTATCCTGCTCACTCAGGACAAGGAGAGAGGAAATGGAATTGCTTCCTTAAACAGAGATCAGTTTGAAGGCTATTTAGCTAACTTCCAATTACTCTGAGATAAAGTGGAATAGTATAGTATGCTATTTTCCATCAGCATTGTGCTCTGGATTTTTCAGCAAACATGTACTGCATTCCCTCTGCCCTGATAGGAGAAGCCCCACTAACTACAAAGGATTAGGGCTCTCCTAGCAAACCTCTCTAGCTAACAAGGTCAGTAACTCCAAAAACCAAAACCACACAATAGTATGAAGGTGTAATTCCCTCACAGGCACATCTAATATTTTCAGCTAACAAGGTCAGTAATTCTAAAACCCAAACCATACCATAATATGAAGGCATAATTCCTCCAAAGGCACACGCAGTATTTCTGGAACAGAGTATTCCATGAAACTTTCAAACCTGCAACATCACAGAAACGTATAATCACAGATTGTCTTTAAATTCAACTTAAAAACACAGGTTTCATATGCTCACTCTTTCAATATGCTCTTTTGAGGGGCAATGGAGGGGTGGCATGTGTTTTAACACATGGGTAAACTGTTCACCCTTTGAATTAAGGCATGTGTGGTAGCTTGCTTTTCACAAGAGTTTTAGGGAAAGTTTTCCCTTACAGAGGGAAAGGCAGCTAGACCTTGCTTTTCAAAACGAATTCTTGAAACGCATAGATCTCAAACTCAAAGTTTTGCATGTGGCTAAAATGACATGTCATTGGTTATTTCAAAATACTTCAACTGTTTCTTTGCTGAAAAGTTGCTTCAGACTTTCAGACAAGCAGGAAGTTTATTCCACTGCAGTAACAGAAACTAATTCTGCAGTGCTGTGTGATTTGGTATTTTCCCCTTCTCTCATCTCTAAAGATGCCACTTCAAAAACCTGCATATTTGTCTGATAAAAAAAAAAAAAAAAATCAAAGTTCAGGAAGCAAGCTTGGTGTAAATTTGATCCAGTATATGTTGTTAAAAAATAATCTTCTAAAATTCCTGGGTGCTGCATTTTTCCTTTAATTATGATTTTTTTTTTCCACATTCTACAGATACTAGAAGTTAAATTAACTTTTAAAAACATGAAACAAAATTACTATTATAACACTTCATTAATACAGTATTCAGCTTCTGGTTTTTGTTTGGTTTGGGGGGGGGGGTTGGTTGTATTTTTGGTTTGTTGGTTTTGTTTTGGTTTTTTGTGGAAGTTTTTGGTTTTGTTTGGTTTTTTTTTCCCTCTAAGTTTACTCATTCCAGTTTGCAATAATTAAAGTGAATTTCAACAAAATTTGTTTTTGCAGAGAAGAAAAGATATTTTTATGATTTACAAAAGCTTGCTAAGTTTACTGTACCTTTCTCTTGTGTACATTCGGAAGCAGAATCCATCTCTAACACGCCCAGCTCTTCCTTGTCGCTGCAGAGCACTAGCTTTGCTAACAAAGGTCTCCTCTAGGGAACTCATCTGACTACTTTCATGATACCTTGAAAATTGCAAAGCAAGTGTCCATTCAGACTTCAGAATTAAAATTTTGATGTATACGTCACTTAAATACTGGCATATTGATAATATATCTAAATACAATTTATTTGAAAATAATGGTAGTTTTGAAAACTAAGCATACCTAAGCAGGATCTAAACCAGACTTTAGATCCAAGGTTCTTAGTGAATTGTATCCAAAGTTATATGACTAAGGGAAGCGTATAAATTGGAAAACGAAACAGCTATGTATTATAGAATCCTAGAATAGTTTGGGTTGGAAGGACCTCAAGATCATCTAGCTCCAACCCCCCTGCCATGGGCAGGGACACCTCACACTAAACCATCCCACCCAAGGCTTCATCCAACCTGGCCTTGAACACTGCCAGGGATTGAGCACTCGCAACCTCCCTGGGCAACCCATTCCAGTGCCTCACCACCCTAACAGGAAAGAATTTCCTCCTTAGATCCAATCTAAACTTCCCCTGTTTAAGTTTTAACCCGTTACCCCTTGTCCTGTCACTACAGTCCCTGACGAAGAGTCCCTCCCCAGCATCCCTATAGCCCCCCTTCAGGTACTGGAAGGCTGCTATGAGGTCTCCACGCAGCCTTCTCTTCTCCAGGCTGAACAGCCCCAACTTCCTCAGCCTGTCTTCATATGGGAGGTGCTCCAGTCCCCTGATCATCCTCGTGGCCCTCCTCTGGACTTGTTCCAGCAGTTCCATGTCCTTTTTATGTTGAGGACACCAGAACTGCACACAATGCTCCAGGTGAGGTCTCACAAGAGCAGAGTAGAGGGGCAGGATCACCTCCTTCGACCTGCTGGTCACGCTCCTTTTGATGCAGCCCAGGATACCGTTGGCTTTCTGGGCTGCGAGCGCACACTGAAGCTGGCTCATGTTAATTTTCTCATCAACCAGCACCCCCAAGTCCTTCTCCACAGGACTGCTCTGAATCTCTTCTCTGCCCAATCTGTAGCTGTGCCTGGGATTGCTCCGACCCAGGTGTAGGACCTTGCACTTGTCATGGTTGAACTTCATAAGGTTGGCATCAGCCCACCTCACAAGCATGTCAAGGTCCCTCTGGATGCCATCCCTTCCCTCCAGCATATCCACCGAACCACATAGCTTGGTGTCATTGGCAAACTTGCTGAGGGCGCACTCAATCCCACTGTCCATGTCAGCGATGAAGATGTTAAACAAGACCGGTCCCAACACCGATCCCTGAGGGACACCATCGTTACTGGTCTCCAGCCGGACATTGAGCCATTGACCACAAGTCTTTGTGTGCGGCCATCCAGCCAGTTCTTTATCCACCGAGTGGTCCATCCATCAAATTGGTATCTCTCCAATTTAGAGAGAAGGATGTGGTGTGGGACAGCGTCAAACGCTTTGCACAAGTCCAGGTAGATATCTTATTTCCCTGGCCATTCAAAGTTATTCTAACATTCTGTAGTACTTTTCACATTTTAAATGGACAAATAATAATTTCTAAGAACTGAGATAGTATAAAAAGGATCTACTTTATTTTGAAACCAGTTAATCATGGTTCTCCACATTTATGAGATCTCCCTTTATTGTTCTTCACACCATCTCAAGACCCAAAGATTCATCCCAAACTTGGACCTAAACTGCAAGCTGATTACTGAGCTCAGCACATTTTTCTTTTTGTCCAGAACTGTACTTTAATAAGGATACACAAACTTCTTGCAGTACTAACCTCAAATATTTATAGTAATCACAATATGATTGATGAAAATAAAAAACTCACCTATTTTCTTTTGTTCTCCCAGTATCAATTACAAAAACAACATCTGGTATTGTAATACCTGTCTCTGCTATATTGGTTGCCAAAACAATCTGAAAAGAAGTAAAATACATAAATAAAAAAAATTACAGAATGTCTGCCTAACAGTTTTCATCCTTTTAATCAGTATTACAGAGTGAGTTTGGTTGAAGCTTTTTACCCATGTTTCCTTTTGTCAGAGCATTAAAATCTACACAACTTGGAAAATGGTTTAGTCTTCTTCAATTACTGAAGAATCAAGAGTTAAGGGACAATTTCGTGTTCACTTTCCCTTTTAAAACCCATCAAAATACTAGTTAGTACCTGCCAAAATTGATCAACTTTTAATTCAACAGTTTGGCAGCATGTACTATTTTCCCAGATAAAAAGCTATAGTTACTGGTTACCGATAATTAAAATACGGGAAAGCAACAATTAAAAAACTCTTAGAAAAATAGTATGTTTAAAAATTTGCCTGATTACTGTCAAGGTTTCCACAGCATGACAGATTCTATATGTTACAGAGCACCAAATTAGAACTGTTCCTTCGCAGCGAGAAAACCACAGGAACAACTAGTTGCTGTGTAATTCTGTGTGATTAGATTTTAAAGCAATTCAGAGTTGCACCCACAGTAAGTTTCTCCTTTCAGTGGTGAACTTTGCCTTTCTAAATGTATCATACCTTTCGAATACCAACAGGAGGTATCGTAAATGCAGCTGCTTGATCTTGAGTTGAAAGAACAGAATGCAAAGCTATCAACCTGTGCCTAGAACAAGAAATTAACACTAATAAATATATATTTACTAAATTAAGACACATTAAAAAATGAGACCAGAACAATGACAACAGTTTGCCATTGAAAAAGGATGAAAGCAACAAGAATTAGTAACTTCAAAGACGAAAATTTTGTATGATTAGGTAAAAAAGTCTGATTCAGCATTTGTTACAATAACAAGAAAAGCTAACACCATTAGTTTTTAAGTGTTCTCCTCTTGATAGTAATGCAGGAAAAATACACTACTACCACAGAACTAGGTTAACTGACAGAAATAGACCAGCAAAAAAGGGAACGAGATGCCCATGAACCCAAGTTCTTTACATTATGCTTCCAAGGACTATTACTGAAACTATTTATAGAACTATATATACATGAAACTTCCAGCCTGAGTAATAAAAGCCTTCAGAGATGGGACAGCCACAGAAGTTTGTATTTTCCTTCTCTTCAAGACCTTGACATCTCAGTCCACTTATGAATTTTTAGAATTTGACTGCGAATGTTCTTTTTATGCCATCATGTTTCTAACTTTTTGTTACCCACAAAATAAATTTCGAAACTATCTGTCACTACAACACTATGCCTTTTCATCTTGGTAGATTATATTCTCTGGATCTATACTCAGGAAGTAGCTACTTCCATGTAAACAGTAAGCCAGAGAAAGCTATGTCCCAGACATGGCAGCTTCCATACTCTAAGAAGTGGAAAAGAAGTAGTCCAGTGCTTTGTGATTAAGCAAGCTTGTTGAAAAACAAAAGTCAGAAGAAAAAAGTTACTGTACCATTCCTAAGCATCTGTCATTTTTGCCTGTGTAATTTTTTGATAAAAGTACATCTATAGCACAAACAGCCCTGAGGTATAACTGTTTCTCTCCAACATACTGATTAAGCTAAGCTATTAACTTTATAGAATGTATCGGCATTACCTGTCACGCAAGTTAAATCTTCTGTCAGTTGAAATGAGATCATACAGCTGCTGAATATGGGCAAGGCCTGGTAAAAAGATCAGCACAGCACCCTCAATGTTCTTGAACTGGGGACTTCTGTCTGGAAAGTTACAGTGCAGGCACATAGTTAAAACAAACATGCATTTGCAAACAGTTTCCCTGGAAAAAAGAACTAATTCTGGTCTCTGTGGTAAATGCTTTTTAGGATGTTCCATGTAAGACTGGGGTAAAGTACTTGATTATCAGGAGAAAGCACTGGAAAACAATTCCAAAAGACATCCCCAAGTGTATAAACTTCTTAAGTAGACTGTACCCAAGTATGCAAGCAACTCCAAAATGAGCTCAAGGTTGATCTTGTAAGGGTTCATATAGAAGATAGCCTGCTGTGTACGACTGCTATACTTTGCATAGTAGGGAGCCAAATCGATACCAGATCCAGACTGGACTGGGACATACTCCTAAAAAATAAAAGCGGGGAAAAAAAAAATAAAAATCATATTCTCAGTGTTTTAGAAGGCAAGACAACAGAAGTCAAATTGTCACTCATTTAAATTTAGGTTTCTTTAAACAGAGATTGAGACAAGACATTTAACTGATTAACTTCCCACCAAAATCAGTGTGAGTAAGATTAAATCCCATCTACATAACCCATGTGTAAGTATCTACTGCAGTTAGACAACACTCCAGATTTAAAACATAAACAAAAAATTAAAGTCTGTCCAAGAAGTGCTGTACATACAGTCTGTTTTGCAAATGAAAACAGTTCCCAGAACCACACATGTGGCATCCAATTGGTATCAATTCAAAATGGAATTAACAGTGTGGCTAGTATCCTTTCAGAACTCCTATTATATTCTATATAATATCCTTCCTATAGGAAACCAGTGTCCTCTTTCTCCTCTCCCTCACCTTCCTCAACTAAAGGTTGCAATGAAAGTTAATAGTTACTTAGGTGGTAACTCCTGCCATGTTTTGGAGCAGAAGAAAAGGGAAAGGAAGGAAGAATCAGCAGAACATGCAAGCATTTAAATTTTCTATAAACGCCTTACAGACACATACTCAGCATTAGGCTTCTATGCCTAATGGCACTATTGTAAATTATCTCGTCATTAATCAACACACTTAAAGAAGTTTGCCACCACATATCCTTCTGTACTGAAGGTTCAACAGAAATAAGCTACAAAGATTGAGAAGCACTCGGAAAAGCGCTTGGGCTTCAAGTAAAGGATGCTGTTGTGATGTGTGGGGTAACTACCACTATAGGAGGAGAAAAAAAAAAAGAAAATAAACAGAAAAGTCAGTGGAGCACATGACAACATATTTTTCAATGTATGTGTCGATGTCTGACCATGCCAAGCTAATAACAGTAATGCATACATTTTGAGGGAGCAAGTCTGAGCAGACAGGTAGATAAATAGCCTACATCAGATGGCATTTCTATACAATTCCCTTTAAGAATTTTGATCCAAAAGCACACACAGCTATCACTACAGATTATCTACAATATTAACCACAGCCTATTAAGCAGAAAATCTCTATGCAATAATCTCATGCCAAATTGGAAGATTTTGGGAGGTTTTCCAGCTAAAAGGACATGGCCTTGTCTCTTCAGGTCTTAGGTTCCCTACTTAGCAGAATTATCTGGGAGAAAAATGTTACATGCTCTCCCCTTTAGCTGCTGCTTATAAATGTAGAGCTAGGAATCTGTACAAGAGAACTCAATGTCAAATCAAGATGACTATAAAGGAGCTGTAAAAACTAACAGGGTGCAGTGTTAATAAACATTTGTTTTCCATTATAGGAGTGCCATTGTGTTTGTTTTATCAACTGGAAGAATATTTGCTACTATACAATCACATTTAATAAAATGAAAATTATAAAATAATTAAAAATACCAAAATTTCCAAGCCAAAACTAGAAACACCTATTTTACCTGATACTTTGTGGTGCCTCCTCCTTTGCTAGCAACATTTATTGTTACTTCTTCCTCCTCCTCCAAGAACTTCTGACAATATTCTGAGTCTTTCTCCAGGACATAGCCTGTTGCTTCAATTACATCTTCAACATGGAAAACCTTTGGTGAAAATTTACAGAAGAAATACAAGGCATGTTAAAAACTAATCAGCAGCTTTTCCTTTTTTTTTTTTTTAAAGCTTATGTACATGTCATTCCCTTCTCTTTCAATGTTGTAATAGCTCCTGTAAATTTCAACTTAAACTTTCATGCAATTTCTGAAAAACTAAACTTAGACCTGCTACAAGTTTGTTAATGCCGCTCCACATGATCGCTAAAATTACCTTTACCACAGTCTGTAAAACATGCACAAGAAATGTATGTAAGAGTATAATGACAGCTGCATGGCAGTGGGGGAATTCTTTAGTGCTTTCCTTTCTATGTAGGTTGAACAGAGAAAAATCTGTCACTGATGGATTGACTTAAATCAATAATAAATCCATCAGAAAGAACAGTACGAGTTTGTAATTCAAAGCACTGAAGCTATTTTGTATTTTCGAGAAAGAAAAGAGTTAGAGCGCTTGAAACATATGTTTAAGATGTATTTTTGGTTAGTGATGTAGGTGTATTTTCTGTAGACATCAAACAAACGCTGTATGTGTCTACAAAGTGTCTTGCATAATCAAAGAAATATTTACGTACCTCAACAGGGTAACTCCTCCCTGAGATCCTTAAAATGGGACAGTGTGAGAAATAGCTGGAAAACTTCTCACTATCTACAGTAGCACTCATTAAAATCAGATGCAGGTCTGACCGCTTATGCAGTATCTCCTTCAAAATAACTAGCAAGAAATCAGACTGGACACTTCTTTCATGTACCTATAATTGGAAAAACGTATCTATAGTAAGGCTTTAGTACAACTTCAGACCAATAATAGCTATAGTTTGTGAAGACTAGTAAGAGCTGATAACCTCATCTACAACAACATGAGATATACTTGAAAGAAGACCATCTTCTTGAAGTTTCCGAAGCAGGACACCTGTTGTACAGTACAGTAGTCTGGTGGCTTCCCCTGTTCTGGATTCCATACGAATTTGATATCCGCACAGAGAATTCTTAAAAAAAAAGACATTAAAATGATTAACAACTTAAACAATTGTATACAAGCTAGAAATATTAAAAATTAAGTGAAACTTAAGCACTGTTAGATTCAGATAGTGCACAAGCTGGTAATTATATAGTACTGTGAGTAACTACCACACTGTTCTTTCATACACACATTTTCCTCTGTTAAGAAAGGGAAAATACACTGAAATCTACAAGTAAGTTTCTCCAAAGTAGCAAAGACCTGGTAAACTCAGGGTTCCTTTCAGGTTTCTCAGCAGTCCTCAAAAATATTTTTGCAGTAATACTAAAAAAAAAAAAAAAAAATCAAAAAAAAAATCTAACTGCCATAAAACACAGAGAACATTGTTTTTTTCTTCAAATAACAAAATAACTGATGTTGGAAAGCGCCCTATCAAAGCAGAGTTTCACTCAAAGCTAGATTGGATTTCTCAGAGCCTTAGTTTGGGGAGTTTCCTCTATCCCTAATGACAGAGATGCCAGATTCTCTGGGCAATCTGCCCCCTATTTGACCACCTCTTGCTCTGATCACCCTATAAAGATCTTAGAAAATATATACCAATACCCAGAGGTTCACAGGTGACAATCTGGAAAGAAACAGCTGACATAGAAAAAGCCCTTTTCAAGAGAAAATAACATCTAGTTATTTAGAAACAATGTTTTCACTTCCTACCAACAACCCAGTGCCCTGTTTTTGATGAAGGCTAGAAAAAAGAATTCAGACACATCCTACCTTTCCTCCTGGTCCTGATTCGCAGCCTAGCTCTTCACATACCCTGGTTGCCAGACTCACTGCTGAGATTCTTCGGGGTTGTGTGCAAACAATATTACATTTATTTGATCCTTCATCTAGCAACAAGTCTTCTAACAAGAAATGAGGCACCTGGGTACTCTTCCCACTGCCTGTTTCACCAGCCACAACAACCACTCTATGTTTTTTAAGAGTTTCTACAATGGAGTATTTGTGCTTAAACACAGGTAACTCCTGCCTCTCTGTCAGAAGCCTCTGGTATCTGGAAGAACTTTGTAGCTTTTTAAACAAAATCCTTGAAGGTTCCAAATTATCTGTGTCTGAGGTCTCAAGGGAGAGACTGCTGAAGTCCTCATCAGAAACCAAGTTTTCCCAGGAATCTTCAGGACCCTCAGATACTTTTGGCTGGTTTTCAGATTGCAGTTGCTGTTGTTGTTTGAGTTTGTTTAATAATCTAGCAATAAAGTTATCACGAGGTTTGTTCGTTTCTATCTTGTTTTCTTCTTCCTTTTTCTTTTCAATATCCCTCCATTCTAGCCAGACATCTCGGTAGGTGGGAGGCAGTAACTGATGAACTGACTTAAGACAGAAAAAGCAGGAAAAAAAGTATTACTTTATATACTGCTTAGCAGTATCACTAACATTTTATGCGTAAATCAACTCCAGCAGCAAAACATATGACAGAACCTGAAGAATACTAACTACAGAAACTATGAAAATAGTGATATAAGTATCAGTAACACACTTTTTATTTTCAGCTGGCTTACATTCTTTACATCACCGAAAGGAACAGTTTTACTATCAAAAAATCTCCTCCTGGTATGCCACAACACATACGCATGATTGTGGGTAAAAGCAGATAAACATGAAGTACAAGCAAAGAATGTAATGGTTAAACACTTCATTAAACTGTTTTTAGAACATAATTACAGATACTTTAACAAAGAAGTGCAGAAGCAGATTCCAGGCTAAGAAGAGGAATCATAGAATCATAGAATAGTTAGGGTTGGGAAGGACCTTAAGATCATCTACTTCCAACCCCTCCCGCCATGGGCAGGGACACCTCACACTAAACCATGTCACCCAAGGCTCTGTCCAACCTGACCTTGAACACCACCAGGGCTGGAGCACTCACAACCTCCCTGGGCAAACCATTCCAGTGCCTCACCACCCTAACAGGAAAGAATTTCCTTCTTATATCCAATCTAAACTTCCCCTGTTTAAGTTTGAACCCATTACCCCTTGTCCTGTCACTACAGTCCCTGATGAAGAGTCCCTCCCCAGCATCCCTATAGGGGATATTAGAATATTAGTTAAAATCTTACTTGTCCTTTGGTTAAATGATAGAGTGCCAAAGTAGCAGCTAGATGTTGTGCTTGCATGCTATCTTCTGTTACAATTGTAGGACACATTGCCATTACATCATCTGAAGATTTGATGATCCTGACCCTTGAAAGACAAATTCACACAGGCATTTCTCTTAATTTGTTACCTATATAAATAGCACATGCATTAATGTTTTTGTTTAAGATATAACAGTGAAATTCAAATAGAAAAACTAGGTAAAATAAACTTATTGTTACTCAGTAATATTTCATAGCCAAAAAACTTTAAGTTGCAGAAAATTTTCAGCAGCAGATTCCAGCAGTGAAATTGTGACTTTTTTTTTTTTTTTAACAAATGTCTCCACTTTCTTCAGAGAAGAAGTACTTACGTACATGCAGATCACTATTAAGATTAGTTGCTTTGGAAGGACTAAATATTGTGTGCTTGTAACTACTTAACATGTATTGAGATGACAGTTTATGATCTACTCAGCTGTAAACATGTGTTTTTAACAGATACATGCCAGTCAGACCAGCAGTCAGATTTCTTGTATTTTTAAAGGCATATTATATTAATAGCTTTTAACTTGAGCAAGACTACAGGTTCTTTTAACTTTGCTCATTCAAGAAGCATTATTCATTTGTAATGCCACATCCACTTATTTGCCTAGGATAATACTCTACTTGATACCACCATATTACAGATTCATTTTCTGAAAGGAATTTAAAAATTACTGTTACCGCACTGCTTTGATTACAAACTTACAGTAACTTCCAAGCAAATTTCTATCTTCCACTTTAAACAATCCCTAAGGGGTTTTGGTATTCATATGCTTAGAACATACGTTTTAATGTATTAGTTTGAGTAACAATACCAGAAGTTAGTTGTCCAAGTTTGTCTTGCAAGTTTGCTCCAGAACCTTTCATTCAGCAGTACAGAATGAAAAACTAATCCCATCTCTATGGCATCATTCACTAGCCTTTTATTTTTATGATAGTGTTCAGTCTAACCATTACTTTTGTAGAGCTATACAGAGTGAAATGCCTCCCTGCTGGACTATAACAAAATGAGATTTGGTTAAAACACATTATTATTCATACGAATCTATATCAACATGACCAGATCGTTATTTTTAAATGAACTAAAAAGAAAATGTTAAGTTTATAGGAAATACATACCTACATTTCCAGTATTTTCCAACTGGAACCTTTTCAAAAGTAGGATTTGGGCTCTTAGGAAAATTCTTCCTGCACCAGTCAATCAAAAATTGTTTCGGAGATTTACCAGTCCAGCTTCGAGAACTATAATCGAAATTTCTTATATCTAATGGTTCTTTCTTTTTCACTGCAAGAGCAAAAAGACACATTCTATCTCCTAGAATTTATTTTACCTTCCTCTGACAGCCAGGAAAGTCTTTCCCTCAAACGTATTTTACTAGAAGAGCAGTATTTTCTGAAATGTTCAGCAGAAATACACATACTGCTGTAACACAGATATTCCTGCTTGTCCCATGAAAGAATCCAGTAGGAAATAAATCACAGTATCTTGTTTGCCTTCTTTGACAGCCCAATAATTTAAGAACTCTAGTGAAAGTCTGGTCATCAGAAAATAATCTAACAGTTTAACGTTTGCGATGAAAACAGAGTAAAAAGATGGCATGAATATGGAAAGAGCAACTAGCCCTACAATTACAAAAAAAAAAAAAATAATGCTTTTAGATATGACAATATGGCAAAAATAGCTTATACATCATCTGATAAAACAAATACAGAGCCTTTAAAGCGAGCTCAGTCAGTGAGGTAGTCCACCTGCCTTTCCTACAATCATAGCTTGATGATGTAGCACTGCCACACAATACATACTAGAAAAATAAAAACTAGTACTGGAAATCTGTGGTACACTTCAAGCTTGTACTGAATGATTACCAACACACCTTTATCTTCCTTCGCAGCACCATCAGGTTTTTCAAGCAAGCTCAAATTCAAAGTGGTTTCTTGAGGCTGAGGAGAGGGAGTTTTTTTCTTTTCATTTTGTTGTTGGGTTGAAACCTTTATAGCTGGATTAAATACCGGATGTTCCTCCAGTATTGCCATTTCTGTCAGAGAGAGAATACAGCTTAAACCCACAGTTGCTTAGTTCTTTGAAATCAAAAGATCAATTATGAAATTGACATATATATAATGATATCAACTCATGCTGAGTACCCAAAACCAGAAATATTTAAACATTACTGACTTTTTAGAATTTGACCCGCATGGAAAGGACAGATTCAGGGAAGTCTGCCATTCACACACTGGCATGAAAGAAGATTAAATCTACTCAATCTGACTCAGAAATTTACTGGCCAAATAAATACGCAAGTCACAAAGAAAAACACAGATAATTTGCATAGCTCTACCTTGCTGAATTCTTCTTATTTTCTCTTGTGCTACCTTCTGGCCTTGCTTGTCTTTATCTTGCTTGGAGACGCTTGCTTGTTCTTTTGCTTCTGAAAGCTTAGCAGCCAGATGTACATACCTTTCATTCTATTTCAAACAATTATTGATTATAAGTTGAATATTGTATGCTTGTCGCTTCTAATCAACTTCATAATAAAGTGGAAGTTTTGTCCCTTATACCACGCTTACAAAAGGAGAAACTATTAGTTTTTATGGAACTAGCAGCCAAAACCGCTCATAATTTGATAGTCAGTTGCCTAATCTCATGAAGATTATGTTTCAGGAATTCTTCCTTTCCAGAACAATGCATTCAGTATTTTGAACCCAGTATAAAATGACAAACCCAAACAAAACCAACAAAAAAACCCCACCCCCTCTCCCTCCCCACAGCACCCCTCAAAAAAAAAAAAAAAAGCCAACACAAAAGCCCAAACCAAAGCAGGAAAGGAAAAAAAACTTAGGAAAGTAGAGGTTTCAGTATTTTTCCCTTCAGTAGCCCATAAATGTAAAAGTATATAATGTAAAAAAAGTAATAAATCACCCATTTTTAGCAACAGATCCACTACTTGCAGATGTACCAAATATACCAGGTTTCTAAAGACCCATGAAGTATTAATTTCTTACTGGGTCAAACTTCTCTTCATCTGTCTTTTTCACAGACTCACTGTTCTCTTCATCACTCTGTTGCTCAGCATATTGCAAAATCCATTCCTTCATACTCACTTCTTTTGCTTTCCCCACATTTGTCTCCTAAGAAGAGTAGTAGGTAAAATCACCAGTGCTTTTCTCCAGCAGTATTGAGGAAGTATTGCTTAAAACTACATAGAAAAACTAAGTTTTTGACACAAATAACTTAGAGCAAACTTTCCAAAGAGGATAAGCATCTCACAATATACTTCCATACATTGAACGATTATAACTGAATGTAAGAAAAAATTTTACAAGGAATATTTTCGATTTCTAGGTTTACAATTCAATAACCACAGAAATAAAACCACTGCAAGTACAGAGGCAAACTTAACAGAAGTTTGTAAAGAGGGCCATCTGCAGAAAAACAGAATGAACCCATTCCAGGAGAAAATGGAAGTATACTTGACCACAAAAATTAACTATGAAGAGCCTTCTAGACTTCACATGAAAAACGGTACCTTCAAAAGACTATTTCACTGAAGTTAAAATAATGTGAGTGACAATTATTAAGCATACCATATTTTTACAGGTTTTTTATATCAGTGTAGGAAGTCAATGCAAATTCAAAATTTTAGAAAACTTTGACCTCTCTTCCCTGTAGTAAATATAAATGAATTTCTCAGATTACCTTAGTTTCAGGGCCATTTTCTTTCTTTTTGGTATCGACTAAGTGAGGTGGAGGTTCACGTTGTGACACAGGAGAGCAAAATTTTGCTCTAGGTTTCTGTTGTTGTTCTTCAAACTGCTGGCTAAAACCTTCAGGCAAGGCATCTTCAAAATAAGAAAACCCTCATTTCACAGAATATGCCAACAGTAACTCCTGAAAACTTTATAAACTGTGTTGTGACCCAACTAGAAAAACATAAACAAAACCAGCATGCCTGAAATATAATCATTTAGATAAACCAGCATTTGTTTGCTGGACTTTGATAGAATTCTAAGATTAGGAAGGACAGGTCTACAAGACTCCATATGCTAAAAACCAATCAACCAAACCAAACCAAGCCAAATAAAATAAAATCCCAGAACCAGTCAGCAGAACATATAGTAAAGGAACACTATGATGAATACAGGTCTTAGCGAAACAATATATTCAATTACTATTATAAAGCATTCCTATGCCGGGGCAGGTCCTGTTACTCTTCTGTTAGAAAACCCCGTCAACTCCCTGCCACCATACTCACCATCAGGAAGGTTTAAACAGAGCCAGTCAAGTGCAGAGTGAAGATCACCACCATATAAAAGTGTATTTTTCATTGCCTCTTCAATGTGCTCAGTCTTAAAAGAGAATCTTTGTAAAGCCATGTATACATCCTAGAATCAGAAAATACTAGGATTTAGTCTAGAAATCTAATATGGGCTTGTAAACTCCTATTTTCTACATATCAGATAACTGGCATTAAACTGAAGTAAACAGCATAAGTTAATGTATCAGAAGGCCAAGCAGAAAATCCTGGTTTGCATACAGAGCTTATAATATTTTTATTGGAAATCAGTATTTATATGCATAAGTCTACACTCCAGCCTACGTACAGAATGCATTTTCTAGCTAGAAAGATAAACCTACAATTTTCCAGCCATACGGAACAGAAAACCGTAAGAAACCTAAAACACTCATATTAATCTCTGCCCTGATTAACACTCAGATTTTTGTTACTGAATGCATAAAGACTTACCTCACTTATGATCATATTTATCAATTCCACTCACTAATCACTACTGTAGCTACTGGAAAGCATGCTTCACTGGCTTGTACCAAATGCAAAAGCGTAGTGTGACACGATACAAATGAGGAAAAAGAAACTGTTTATTCTAAATGAACAACGGTCGGAGAACACCCCTTTAAACTCTACCTGTAGTTTCTTAGCAGTAAGTCTTCTGGAAATCATTCCTTTGTCATCATTTTGTTTTTTATGGTCATTGATTAAATTAATAATCCTTTTCTCCAAGTTACCATTTATCATTACCTGCACAGAGAAAATTAATTGATACAAAGCAAAACATTATAAATTTTTATCACATAATCAATGCTCTTCATCGCTAAGGGTATAAGAATGCAGAAATCTCTCTTGCAATTCAAATCCCAACTTTTACAGCTTTCTGTAAGTGCAGTACGTATTTCTCATGAAAGAGGCACTTTATCTTCTTTTTATTTTTGCAAGCTATGTGCTTTTACTCAAAATAAAAGAGTCAATTCCTCACTGCAGAGAGACCTGCCTACCTCTACAAGAAAACTTAGTATGTCATGAGAAATACTGTAAGAAAATTAAAAAGAAATCTAGTGGAAAGAAAAAGGCCCTTCTCCTCTGCTTATAAAAGCCAGCATAAAATAACTTGATCAGCAAGATACACCTGTGCCACTCTTTTTTTATCTGTCTTTAAAAGCTATTTTAATAAAATAATAATTGTTTTATTTTTGACACTTTTAAAACATGAACCCAGCTTTGTTCACTATTGAGGTTGTTGAATAAAACCTGTATTCTTCCTCTGACAGGAAGAAGAATCCGTATGCACAGTAAACACCCAGACACAACTCTTATTAGTCCTGCATGCAATATATCATTCACCACTTAACATAGATATTCTTCTGCCCTTAATTTACCCTGTTTCTTAAAGCACACTCAAAACCCCAAACATATCAAGCTCAAATCAATGTCTAATACACGAATGTAGTTTATCTGCATAATACTGAAAGACAGTTGCAGACATATTTACTCAGCTAAATGGGTACTATGAAAACCAAACTTACTTTATCTAAAGAAGATACTTACCTTAAGAACAGATTTATCCAGATTGGCAGCAGCACTGGAATCTGTTGTTGAACTAAAACTGTAAGTTTTTGGACCTGCAAATTGCAAATAAGCATCAACTATACAAGTGGAACACAGAAAACACTGTTTACAGTATGTAAAGCAGACCCACATAACACAGGTTAGCACAAATTTTACACTAATTTGACAGGAATATGCAGATACATAGCAAAAATAAGAATAATCAACTGTACAGAAAAGCTCTTAAATAAGGAATAACAAAGGAGAGTATGGCTCTGAGACAAAATCTAAAATCCCAAGTGACACAATGAGAGGAAACAGGATTGACTGCTCACTCTCATCACCAGAATATGAGTGCCAAATAGGTAAGCTAATGGCAGGTTCAGAACAATACTACAGAGTTTTTTGCTCTGATTGTTTAGGTTTGGTTGTGGGTTTGTTGTTTTTTTTTTAATTACAATGTGCATAGCTAAACTGCCACTAAAGCTGTGAACATAGGACATTTACTGAGGTCTGGTTAAGACAGAATAGTTTTATAGCACAGAAATCAATTTGGAAAGGCATTGAAAAACCATTGCTTCTAGCTCAGGAAGACTCTTAAGCCGTAACTGGTGGAGGATGGAAAAGTACCATACAGCAGTATCACCGTATGTCTGACCTGTTCTTACTTGGGTACCTGCATTTGGACTATCAAGGAAAGGGCACTGGGTTACAGAGGCTTTTGGTCAGATCTGATATGCTTATTCTTAAACACTTCTCGTTTAATTAGAAACTGTCAGAAAAAATACTAATTCACAAAGCTATTTATTGGCATTAGAATGACAACACACAGCCTGCTGATGGATTCCATCCTTTTCAGACCACACATACTGTTTCTTATACTGCACAGGTATAAAGAAACCAAGCAACCTCCCAGCATTCACCACCCTGCGAGGCTGTGTGCCACTCCACAGGGAGCAGTGCTGTGCTCCAGGAGGCACAGCTACCTCCCTACTTCTCAGCCACCTCCCTTCTTCTCTACCTGCCAGCAGGCAGGTTGGACAGGTCATTTCTTCTGGCTGCCTGCAGAGAGGCTCCCAGAGCCTCATTTACTGGATTAGGACAGCGTGTAGGTAACCATATTTCAGAATGTCCTGGTTTCAGCTGTAAAAGTTATTTCCCAGTAGCTGGCACAGTGCTGTGTTTTGGCTATAGTCTGGGAACAATGCTGATAACACACCAACGTTTTAGCTGTTGCTCAATGGTGCTTACCCTGATGAAGAACTTTTTGGTTTCCCATGCTCTGCCAGTGAGGAAAGGCACAAGAAGCCGGGAGGTTGCAGAGACAGGACACCTAACCCAAAGTACCCCAAATCCACATTATGTTGGTTTTGAGCACACATAGAATGAAACTCCACAAGGCAGGCTCACTACTAGTAAAGTGCCACACCAACAGTTGCCCCAAAAGAGCTACCAACAGTCTAATGATTTCTTGCAACTGACTCAATACCCCCAAGCCAACAAGGCTCATCTGCTCAGGGACGCCCCAGAAAGTGAGCCGGCCTAAAGCCCGTGTCAGAAGGGTTTAAGTCACCTGAGCAGATAAGCATGAGGCGGCCGCGACCCTTCTCGACACTCATTAACGCCAGACTTAGCACGCCTCCTCCCGCAACGCCGAGGCAGCCAAGCCACGCCCCCGGGGGCTCTCTGACAAAGCAGCCCCTCCGAGGGCGCCCCTCAGACGCCTGGACTCCTGCTCCTCCCCCAGGCACAGCCACCCCCAGGGCTGCCCAGCCGGGGCCGCCTCTTGCCGCGGGCCTGGTACCTTGCTTGACACGCGGCTCCTTGGAGGCGGGCGGCGGCCGCGGCACCGCTCTGGAGCTCGCCTCGGCGGCGGCGGCGGCGGCAGCGCCAGCCTCAGCGGCGGCTCGAGCGCGGGCGGCCGCGGTGGCGGAAGAGGCGGTGCGAGCCGCGCTCCCCACGCGCGACTTCTTGTTACGGCCGCCCATGGCACCCCCTACCCACACCGGAACCGCGCAGGCCCCTACATCCGGACACCGCGTATGGCTCCGCCCCCCGCTCCCGATTGGCTGTGCCACCGCCCTGCTCCTCCCATTGGACAGAACTCGTCTAGCAGGACGCACCGCCTCTGGGCCGCCTGGGTCATGCAGAGAGCGGGTTCCGGGTTGAGGGCCGCGACCGGCAGCGGGGCGTTGTGGGAAGGCTTGGCCTAGAGGCCCTTCCGCGCTAGACGGGGGTCACGGCGCTGCCGTGCTGGTGGGGTGGGACAGAGACCGCTGTCGGCATTGGGCCTCGCGTGGGGGTCCCGGCGCCGGCGGGCTCTGTTCCATCCCCGGTTTCAGTTCCAGAGCAGCAGCAGAAAGGATCCGGGTAAGGGTGGCTCCGAGAGGCAGTGTGGGAGAAGCGAACAAGATGGCGGACGCCTTCGGAGATGATCTTTTCAGAGTGTTTGAGCAGCCTGCCGCCGCATCTGCCGCCAGGAAGAGCAAGGCGTTCGTCATTGATGGCGTCAGGACATCGGGGTGAGGTCGCGGAGTGAGGCCGGAAGAGCTGGCCCTTGGGGGTATTCTGGCGGCTGAGCCTCGCGCCGCACTGCCGGGTGCTTCTTTTGCCACTTATTTTGCGTTACTGAACCGCTGCGGGGCCGGGGAGTCGGTGCAGGCTAACGGGTATGCTTACTGCGATCCCTGGCGCCCGCGCTCTGGCCAGCCCGGATGCAGTGGGCGACTGGGGAGCGCCGGGAGTTGGAGGCAAGCACATGCCGGAAGTAGTTTGAAGGCGCATGGCCGGTTGTACCCTAATTCAGTGTAATGACCGTTTCCTGTCAGATCATATTTTTTCTCTGAAAATACACGCATATAACTGGCAAATGTTACGTTGGCTGTCTATTTATGTTGCAGAAAACGATCAGAAGAAAAATCCTCAGCACTTACAACAGCAAAGCCAAAAAGGAAAGCTGAGGTCAATCATACTGAAAATGCTGTTTTGGGAAAGAAGCGAAAATTGGAAGATGGATTAGAAGATGACAAGTAAGTGCTAAGCTTAATGTGTAAGGAAATCATAGCAAGACATACTGGTTAGCTGTATGCCAGTTGTGAGTAGTCAATGTGAGTAGCTCTGTAGTGTTTTCACATAAGGATGAATTTGCATATGAAGCTGACTTTCCCCGTGTGAGCGAGGATGTGTTGGTAGTACAGGTTCAGCAGAGATGAGCACTGGTCATATTTAAACTAATAGTACGGGCACATAGTATGAAATGTGGTATGAAATATTCGTGTGTGCAGTTACTGCATATGGGTTGGTGGTTCTTGGTCAAAGCCACCATGTTGATTTCAGTCATATAACAAGAGGTAAGCAGTGAGGCACATGGGAGCAGGCAGGCTTGCAGCGTACCACACTGTGAAAGACTTAAATGGCTTGGGATATAGGAAGATGAATTTGATCAGGGAGACAGAAAAAGGGCTCTTGAGGCATGTAAGATTATAACTGCAGCAAATATTTGGAATATCAAGTATGGACATGCTTTTAAACTTGAGCACAAATAGGGGATATTTGCTATGAAGAGGGATTATAAAATCAGGTGTACCAACAGCTGGGGATTTAAAGCAGCTGAAGGGAAGCCAGAATTCAATTTCTGTGCTTCAGGATCTACATATATCTCCCTCTTTTCTTTCCAGGACTTCATGACTGGCATTATGAGTGGTTTTGAAAACAAATTGAAGGGACAGTTTGGACACTATTTCAGTTTAGTGTATCTTAAGAGATTCTTGGTAACTTGGAAGTTTAGGTTGGTACAGAAAACGAGTAAGAGGGTTCAGGGATTAAAAGTTAATATAGAGCTGCCAAACGCAGGTGTGTACCTCCTAGCTCAAGATGCAGAAAACTGCTACAGAAGTAAAACTTGCGTGCTTGCTGTGTTCCTATACTTTTATCTGGGTTATGTATTATTGACTTGTGTCAAACAGAATTCTGGTATGGATCGTCATTTGGGCTTAGATTGTAATTTTTCTGAAGTTCAAGATAAAATTTTCTGTGGGAAACTAATGAGAAGACTTCTCAAAACACTGTAAACCTGCATAGAAGCAAACCAGAACCAGAGTCAACACTTGAAGTCAGTTTCTGTGTTAGTGGGCTCAGTGGAAGTATACTTGCCCCCAGTAGCTTACAAAGTACGGTAAAGCAATTACAAAAAGCCAGCTTTTATGCTGTGAGATACTAGTCCCTTCTTGTGGCCATGAGAAGAGGGACTAGTAAAGAAGAGAGCAGAGTCTCATCTTCAGGGAGCTGCTTGGGATCCTTCAGGCTGCTGGTACTTGGTGTCATGACTAGTAGCAGGAATACCGTTCTTGAATTTTGCTTTTTTGCATGTTGAAAAAAATTCTAATTTAATCAGAAAACTCTATATGAATAAATGTGATTCAAGTGCTGTTTGGTTTGTGGTGCAAGTTTTTAAGGTGTTACAAATCCCAAAGCAGTAGCTAGAGCATATTTATATAGTAGCAATGTTTTAAGGCTTAGAGGTGTTAGTCCTGGTGGGAGTCTTTGCCAACTGCCCATTTCAGGTTTCTGTATCATTTATTTTAATGTTGCAGTTAAAGTACAGGTGAAGTTCAAGATTTCAGCATTTATAAAGAAATTGGGATTTTCAAATACATTTCTGGCAATCCTAACTCATGTGTTTTTAGTCTGGCAGACGTGATGCCTTGGGTAAGGGTACAAGCTGTGGAAACTGTTGAAGGTTGTACGCATGAGGTGAGTGCAGCAGAAATGCATGTGGAAAGTATAGGCTTGTTTCGTATAATTGTATGTATTACTGCCAGTAAAATAATATTGTTATTGTGCTTATACTTATTATATCATAGAGTTATATAATCATTTAGGTTGAAAAAGACCTTTAAGATCATCAGGTCCAACTGGTAATCTAGTACTGACAAGTCCACCCTAAACCATGTCCCCAAGTGCCACATCTACGTGAAAGACCTTCAGGGATGGTGACTCAACCTGGACAACCCTTTTGGTGAAGGAATTTTTCCTAGTGTCCAGTCTAAACCTCCCCTGGAGCATTTGAGGCCATTTCCTCTTGTCCTGTCACCTATAACTTGGGAAAAGACACCAATAGCCACCTTGTTCAGTCCTCCTTTCAGGGAGTTGTAGAGAGCAATATGGTTTCCCCTGAGCATCCTTTTCTCCAGACTAAGCAACCTGAGTTCCCTCAGCCGCTCCTAATCACACTGGTGCTACAGACCCTTCGTCAGCTTCGTTGCCCTTCTCTGGACCTGCTCCAGCACCTCAATGTCTCTCTTGTAGTGAGGGGCCCTGAACTGAACAAAGGATTTGAAGTGCAGCCTCACCAGTGCCCAGTACAGGGGGTTGATCACTGCCCTGGCCTGCTGGCCATGCTATTGCTGATAAAGGCCAGGATGCTGTTGGCCTTCTTGCCTGCCAGGGCACAAGATGGATCATGTTCAGCTCTGTCAGTCAGCACCCCGATGTTCTTTTCCACCAAGCAGTTTTCCAGCCACTCTGCTCCAAGCCTGTAGTTCTGCACGGGGTTCGTGTAGCCCAAATGCAAGGCCTGGCACTTTGCCTTGTTGAACTTCATACCATTAACCTCAGCCAATTGATCCAGCTCTCGCTCTGCAGAGCCTTCCTACCCTCAAGCAGATATATTATATTTAAGGTAGAACAGGCTTGTAAAGAGTTTGAGGTCTGTATCTGGGACTGGAAAAATTAATGGGGTACCTTACCAAAAGTAGTTTGAATGATACTTGAAATAAAATGAGTGATTGTGAAACACTTGATGATAATATTGATAAGTTGCTGTATTTTAAAAGTGCCAAGTTGCATTCTGTCTGCTGTTGTTAAGGATGAAAACCTGTTCATTGTTAAAATAGGTCTGTGTTCATAGTGAAATCTCAGTTTGCAGCTGTTCATGGAAATATTTTACTATTCTGGTTCAAGAATGAAAGCCTTTCTTGTAAGGCTGATTACTGTTAAAAATTACATTATGGTAAAAAGGGAAAAAGATTTTTATGCAAAAGCAAAATAATGAAAATTTTCCATTTTCAAATCATGTTAGACATAAGTGCAATGTAAAATACAAAAACTTGGAAGTATTAATGTAGATTTGTATTTTATCATACTTCATCCAAAGATGATTGACAGAGTTTCTCTGAGAATTAAATGTGTAATTTTTAACTTCTTTGTGCTTTTATGATAATTCTGTTTTCTGTCCTCTCTTCCCAAGCTAGCTCAATTTAAATAAGGTCATATTCAAGCATCTTGTATGATTAGACTTTTGTAATGAAAGAACTGAATATACAATTGATGATACAATTGCCTATGTATCTGTATAGTCTTTGCTATCTCAAGATGTCTGGCAGAGGTTTGCCATGACTTAGTAACTGAAGAGTGCTTAAATATTTAGTATGAAGGAATGTTAGATATTAACCAGCAACAGGGACTTTCCTCTATAAATACATTGTCCTTGGAAAGGGAGTTTTTCAACGTGAGCTGAGTAGTTGGTGGCCATTGGCCAGAAGCTACGATTGTGTCTTGGCTTGAACAACTAATGTTCCAAGGTAGGTGAAGAAGAAATATTTCACAGAAGACAGTAGGAAGTATCAGAGCAGTGAGAGAAGGAACCTTGTTGGAGCAGAAGGGTAGAAGTATTGGTTGAAAAACTTTCGAGAGAAAGGAAGGAAGCCTTGACACCTGAGGTCATAGAAAAAGGATAATATAAATTCACATTTGTTTTCATGCACATCTCCTGCCCTAGATCTTCATAGCTTGACGTGTCACTGTATTAGACATTGAGAATTCTGCAGCTGTTCTTATTGTATTCTATAGGTTGCACTTCCAGCAAATGAAGAGTTCACAGGTCTGAAGCCAAGAACTGGGAAAGCTGCAAAAGTATGTGATAGATTGCATTTCTTTTTGCATATGCTTCAGAGAATAAATGAGGGTAGAGGGAAAAATTACGTATTTTGTCAGTAAGACTTGGAAAAGAGTGTGTTGAAAAGGTGACCTGTTGCGAGTAAGATTGGTGTTTCTGTATTTTAAATTTGATAGAGTGTAATGATGTGGTTGAATGGAGTGGATAAGCCGACTGCCGTTCTATTCTACAACATCAGGTGGTGGCTTCAGTTGCACTCAGTAGTTTCTCGTCCTAAATTAGTAAATCAGAGAAAATTCAGTCACTGGGGCAAGGCTTCAATTTGATATGACAAGAAGACGCAAGTGAAGATCTTAGGTGAAGTATTAGATTAAATTATTTAAATACAAAGTAATTGAGAAACACTGGATATTAATATCAACAGGATGCCATTTCTGCCTATAATTTGCACATTAGATCAGTCACAGAATTAATTAGATGTAAGTAACAGTCTGTGTTAAAAGTATGTAATGCTTTTTCTTGCTTTCTTTTTAGGAGTATCCATTTATTCTTGATGCTTTTCAGAGGGAAGCTATTCTTTGTGTTGATAATAAGCAGTCTGTGTTAGTGTCGGCTCATACATCAGCTGGTAAAACTGTTTGTGCAGAGTAAGTAATTTTCTGACATGTTCTAATAAGAGAATGGTGTGATGTTTGTCATGTCCTTTTGTTGAACCATCAATAGCTGTTATGCCTCAAATTCTTGATACGAGATTTGGACCATTAGTATTAGACTTGAATTGGCTACTCAGATATAAAAATTACTTCTTTCATCTTGTTTAGTGGGTAGTGAAGGGCTTAATTCATGTTTAAGCTTGTCTTCTGTTTTTAAACAACCTGAGTTTGTTGAGATGTTATTATACAGATTGAAAGGAAAGTTTCTGCTATCCATATTCACATGAATTTAGAAAAAAATATATTGGTTTTCTATACTCTGACTATAAGGAATTTCTTTTGTGTTTGCACTGTCAAAAGCAGTGGTTTGTGTTAATGAGCAACTTTGTGTTTGTCAGACAAGAAATGCTTAAAAGTTGGTGTACGTTTTTTGTCAGGGATTGGTCTGACAGTGGAGTGGCTTCCTGACCTGAGGTGAAAAGTGAGATGTACATGTAAATATGTTAGAGCATGGATTCCAGTAATAGTTTGTCTTGAGACTCTGCCAGATTATTAGATTAAACTAGGTGTGCCCTAATCTCCATAAAAATCAGTTAACTTGTTAATGATTTGTTGCTCTTCAAAGATGCATACATAGTTAAGGCTGCACTGAACTTGCCTGAAGTGATTTGTGTTCTTGTACTGTGTTCTGCATTCTTTTTTTTCTTTTTTTTTATTTTTTTAAAAGATTTTTTTAAAGGAGAAGATTAGATGAAAATAATATGGTATGAATGACTTCTTGACAACTTCATAATGTACACTGTTTAAATACAGGTATGCAATTGCCCTGGCTTTGAGGGAGAAACAGCGTGTAATATTTACAAGCCCAATTAAAGCTTTGAGTAATCAGAAGTACCGTGAGATGTATGAAGAATTTCAGGATGTTGGTTTGATGACTGGGGATGTCACCATTAATCCTACAGCTTCTTGTCTGGTAATGACAACTGAGGTAAGACCAGACATTAATTCTTGATCTGTCAATGCTCGTTTTCATTATGCTTCCCTTTAATGTTTTAACTTCTGTTTTTTGACAAAGTTAGGTAAATGTAAATTCATGCTTTTGGGCTGTCTGTCAAGAACTTTGATTCTCACTTGGAGAAAGACAGAACTTAATTTCCTGAATGCTCAAGACAGTGAGTTTTCTTTGGATAAATGTGAAGTACTAAAAGTCAGTCAGTCTAAGTGAATCCTGCAGGGTCAGTATTTTGGTTTTGGGAAACAAAATGATGAGAGGAAAATCATTGGGTGATAGTTGGGTGTTTAATGCCACATGCTAGTACTCCAGGAATATACAGCTTTTCACCTTTGGTAAAAAAGTACTGTTGACCCAGTTTTGTTGTATTCCTGTTGCAGAAATCTGTCCAGCCATGAGTTGAAATTTTTCTCTTTGTCTTTACCTTAAATGAATAAACTGTCTTACAAAGAAAACTCTGGTAGGAAAAGATGGGGTGGAGAGACAGAATGACTTGATTTCTGACCAAAGATTTTGTGTTAATCGCAGAGAAGTTGTCTATTAGGATGAGGGAAGAAGGCGGCTTGGCAGGCCTGTAACAAATAAGCTGCCACATAGAGGCTGGGAGAAAAATAATGTTTTTTCTTTCATGTTCCTTCACTGTTCTTGCAGGAAAACTGGCTCATCTGAGACAATGAGATTTGGAATCAACTTGGAAAGCACCTCACAGCCAATCTTAAAATGCTTTTAAGATTTGTGCAAAATAAGATTTCATTTTGCCACATAAATGTGAACCACAAATTCAGGCAGTTTCTTACTGAAATCTGTGTAATATGACTGTTATTTCATGTGTTGGATCTCAATTTTTATTTTTTTTTTTTGCCTTTCCTAGATTTTGAGAAGCATGCTCTACAGAGGTTCTGAGGTTATGCGGGAAGTTGCATGGGTTATTTTTGATGAAATCCACTACATGAGAGATTCGGGTATCCTATATGTACTTTCTTTCCCCCAGGAAGTTTGATGTGTGGTTTTTTTCTTTCCCAAGAACTTTTTTTTTTCTTTTGACAAGTTAAATCTTTGTTCTCTCTCTCTCTCTCTCTCTCTTAAATTGACTCATATTTGTACATAAATCACTCGGAATTTGTTTTGTATTGAATGTGTAACACAGCTATTGTATGTCATAGTCTGCATTTTCTCTGCCAAGGCAAAAGCCACTTTAAGGGCATTTGTGTAGAGGAATCTGGTTTTAGTTTTAATTTTATTTTTTCTTTCCGCATGCTGTTCTTTGTTTCAGAACTGAAAAAAACCAGGCTTTAATCATATACATTTCCCATGTGACTTTTCCATTTTCAGAACGTGGTGTGGTTTGGGAAGAGACCATTATTTTGCTTCCTGACAATGTTCATTATGTCTTCCTCTCTGCAACTATTCCAAATGCTCGTCAGTTTGCTGAATGGATCTGCCACCTTCACAAACAGGTAATGTTTCTGATGTGGTATATGTCCATCCTTGTGGTCTGGTAAAGTAATACTGTCTCTTTGATGTGAACTCAACCTTTGAGCATCTTTTCAGTCATCTTACAGCTTATAAATGATGGTATTGGTCACTTTTGTCTACTCTGGTTGTACTTGCAGCTTTTGCAGCTATACTGGCTGTTCGTTCTGCATAGTACCATTACAGCTGTTCCTTTAAATTTTATTTCCCACGCTTACTTAGACACTAGCTTGATTTCAACCAACATTCTAAATTACGAAACGTGATGAACATACTCAGAGGGCTGATAGACAAGAGGTTATTTGGAGAAATTGTTTTAAAAACTCTGTAAAAAGGCCACGTGGAAATAAAAAGTAAATCATAAGTCCATGGGAAGTACTATATATGTATGCAGGCAAAGTAAGAAAAGAGGAATATAAGAAATCTATCCTGTTCTGTAACTATTAGGTTTATCTTACTTTATTTTTTTAAGAGATGCTTTTGCAGCAAAGAAGATGGGAATCAGAATTAGGGAAATTAATATCTGTAAGAGGTTGATCAGATTTTAAAAATACCCCAAAATTATTATTATTATGTTGTTTGTAGTGAAAGGGGTGTAGTATAAGAGACTTTTTTTTGAAGAACACTAGACTGTGATTTACTTTTTTTTAAAGAAGCAACCTTTCTCCATGCATTGAAACCTTAAATGTTTTTAAGTCTACTGTGTGCCTTTTTTTAGGTGGTGTAAGAAATATTGTAGGGTTTTTCTTACAAAACAGAAGTTCACAGTTTTTCCTTTGGTTTTAAAAGGTGTTAGGATTTTTAGTGTGTAATAATGCAGAAGGAAATAGTACCTGTCCTTACTTTTTGTGTTCATGAGAGAGAATTTTTTTTTTTTTTGTTAAACCAGCTTGTGTTCTAAAGAAAATGCAAATGTTTTCTTAAGCAACATCCATATTCAGGAAAGAAAATCTCTTAGCTTCTATAAGTCTTATTTGTTAGCTTTTAGAAAGATGCATTTCAATAGAGATGTACTGGATTTTCCATCAAGCAAGTATTTTTATGATGCAATTAGAAACATTTACATGTATGCTGTTCTTTCTTTGTAGCCTTGCCATGTGATTTACACAGACTATCGACCCACTCCATTGCAGCATTATATATTCCCAGCAGGAGGAGATGGGCTCCATCTGGTGGTTGATGAAAATGTAAGGAACAATCAGTTCGTTTGAAAGATCTTTTTTGTTGTGTATCAGTGTGTGATCAGCTTGATCTCCTGCAAAATTTGGTTTGGCTGTACAAAGAATGTTTGTATTAAAATGAAGTACACAAGGGTAACAGTGATTTCTGAATTGCTGTTAAGATTTTTTTCAGTCTTATAGAAGAGATAGGTTTTATTATCCTAATGTTATATAGTCAGCTGAGTAATACTTTGCTGAGATGTCTTAAGTGTCATCAGTCTTGCTTTGTTTTCTAAAGTCCATGTTGCTTTCTGTAAATCTGCAAAGTAGCTGTTTCACACACAAAAGAAAATGTAGTAGTGTTCAAATTTTACTTCGGTTGACGGTGTAAAATATTCATGTGTCTTTAGGCAACTTTGAAGTAGTGACTTGTTTAAAATTCACCGTTGGCTTGCACAGCAGTAGCTAATGCCATAAACAGTAGTACAGCACTTGAAGCTAGATCTTCACTGGGCAGTGTAGTTTCATTTAGACTTTGCTAAAAGTTAGTTTTGGTATTGTGTCATTCAGCAGGTGTAGCATGGTTAATGGTGTGATGGATAGAACAACGCGCAATAACTTCAGAGACACCACTGTAGTTCTGAGCTGTGACACTGACCCAGTAAACTCTATTTGTTGGCTTATGCTTTGGTTTTGTTTTGCCTGTAAATGTGGGGTAATGGTACTGGCTACAAATGGTACAAAGCACTAAGTATTTTTAAGTGGCCTGTGTAGGAGCTAATTGCTTACAAAGGTTGTATTTTGTATCTAGGGAGATTTCAGAGAAGATAATTTTAATACAGCTATGCAAGTGCTTAGAGATGCAGGAGACTTAGCAAAAGGAGACCAGAAAGGCAGGAAAGGAGGAACAAAAGGTGAGTTTGAATTCAATTCTAAAGCGACTTCTTGTATAATACCACAAAATTTTAGGCAAGCTGTGCTTGTGTTTCAGTTATTGCATAAAATATTTTTTTGATAAAATGACATTTTAATTAACGCAATCTCTCTGCAGGTCCTTCAAATGTTTTTAAGATTGTGAAGATGATCACGGAAAGGAATTTCCAACCAGTGATTATTTTTAGCTTCAGTAAAAAAGACTGTGAAGCCTATGCACTTCAGATGACAAAGTTAGATTTTAATACAGGTACAAATAAATAAAATACAGCTTTATTTACAGTTGTAGTTTAATGCGAAATGTTACTCTGGTTAGATATTTCTATTTCCTTTGGAACTTCTTTTGTAAAAACAAATGAAAAATACGTATTACTTTTTCACTTACTATGCTGGTACATCAGTCTAGTAGGAAAACTGTTGGTGCACAGAGTACTTAATCATTCCTCTATTTTAAACTTTATTTCTTTCTTCAAAATCATGTTCACTGTAATAATACAAGAGTTCCTAAAAAAAATTCTATGTGTAATGGGAGAAAATTGATCATAACAAATGTAGTTCCAAAATTTTTCATTTATGTCCATTAAAAAAATAAGTATCCTCTCAAAGTCAAAACAACTATATAATGAACCGCTATACTATTCTTTCTCAACTGTTCAATTCAGTTTTCTTTCTTTCCTTCTTTCCTCCCCTTTCTCCTCAAAACAAAACCTGAAAGGTAAAAAAAAAATTTTGGAGTAAGACCAAGCTTGGTAAATGAGTTTAAGTTCATCTCTTCTTGGAAATGCTAGGGGTTGTAACAAAAATAAGGAATTTGTTGTGAATTGATGTATTGTTTCATGTTTGTGGACTGTTCATGCTTGCTTACTTGCTCCAGTCTTTACATCTTCAGGTTCAGCGTTGCAACTGTTTCTGTTAGAACACGTACAGATAGGCACAAGTGCAGAGATGCATTTTTCTATATTTTCTTCTCTTGTATCTCTGAATTCGTTATATTTTTACCATTTCAGTAGAAAGGGGATGTAAACTTTTAAGATTAACAGGGAAAAAGGGAAGCCTTCTGTGTCCATGCAGACAGGGGCTAGTAGGTAGAAGAGGAACAGGGGGAGGTTAATTAAATAGACAGAATACTGAGAAATCCCAAGCTTGGAAATAACTGAAGTTAGAATTATTCTACCAGGTTTGTTCTGTTTTCCTTTCCCCTGAACATCCACTTCTGGTTACTGTTAGGCTTCTTCAGCCTTACATTTAAGTCTTGATTGTCTCACCCAGACTGGGTGGTTCACAGTCTTCCATAGTATTTTTATTGTGAAGTTTTGTTAATATTAGAATGTGGTAGAGCTTTTTTTTACATATGGTATAAACCTTCTAGATCTTGTAATAATTTACAAATTGCATTCTTAGATGAAGAAAAAAAGATGGTTGAAGAAGTGTTCAATAATGCGATTGATTGTCTATCAGATGAAGACAAAAAGCTTCCTCAGGTCAGTGGAGATGGGATAGGGGTAGCTGCTGCTCTCCTGTTTCTGCAGCTTTTGAGGCTGTGGTGGTTTTGTAGCGGGTACAGAAATCATGAACTGAATATTGTCATTCATCTCACCAGGTTTTAATAACTTACACTGCTCCTTGACATTGTGAAATAGGATTCAGTGATCAGGATTCCTGTTGTAATGGCAACAAATGGCATATGCCAGAATTGAATATGGAGTTCCTACACTGTGCTTGTTTTGGTTTTTTGGTGGTTTTTTTATTTTTCTGTTTATGTTTTTAAGTCAACAGGTATATCTGGGTTAAAACTGTCTGGGAATAGATCAAATAAGAGTGCGGTATGCACTTGATCAGGTATTAACTGCTGAACCTTTTAAAAGGTTGAACTGATACAATTGTATTCCAATTTGTTGCATAGATGACTGTCTTTACAGTGGAAAAAATACAAATTTCTGGATGGACAGAATTATTGCAGGTTTCGGTATTTTCATAACATATACTAAAGCTGTAATTTCATTCTCCTCCCCTCTTTATTATTTGTGTCCATCAGTTCTTAATGCGGTGATCTTTATTGTGAGCATGGCAATTTCTCCTTGAGAAAAATAACCATGTATGTTTTGGCCATGCCTGCTTGCTTCAGATTCCACATACCTATTTTGTTTGTGAATTTGGGTTAGTAGGAATCCAATATATAATGTGTGCTGAGTTGTTAGGGTTTTTTTGTAAACTTACAGCAGTGGCGTTATTTCCAATAATATCCAATATTTATCCAATATTATATCCAGTATTGGATATTGTATCCAATAATATCCAGTCATTATATCCGATAGTATCTAGTAATCTCTGGACAGTGATATCTCAAAAGCATCTTCTCAGAATTAGGTTTTGGATGGTAACCAAGTGTTAATAGATTGTTAATGAGAATCTTTGTTTTCAAAGAGAAAACTAGAGACAAACGTAATTTCATGTAAGTATTTGTTTGAAGTATAATGTTTTTAGAATTTAAGAGATTAATTCAGTCATTTACAACCTGAGTTTCCTTGTATGGCTGTCACAGGTGCTGACTTCACTGTTTTACAGCACATTTCAATAGGTGAAATCACTGGAACTAAAACTGAAAAGAAGTATCTCGTGCTTACAAGATCACTGTTTCCAAAAATGACTTTAAATGAGGCTTTTGGTTTGGTGGTGGGGATTTTTTGTTTGTTTTCTTTTTTTCTTTTTGTTGTTGTTTTTTTGTTGTTTTGGTTTGTTTGGTTTTTTTAATAGATACAAATTTAGATGCTACCTGCATGTGTAAATTAGGGCATAGCTTCACAGTTTGCCTAACCCAATTTAAGACTAGACTGCTGAAAAGCTTGGCCTCTAGCTTTACCCTTCATATCATTCCTTGTTCTATCTGGAAAATAATATTGAAGGGATATCTGTTGCACTGAAAATCAGGAAATAGTGAATCATGTGAACACTGAGGGCGATCTTGAGATTTTTCATACAAGTTTTAGTTTTTAGTAACAAATACGAACATTTGTTTACTTGTCTTTCTTTGTTTCTTGCCAGGTTGAACATGTACTTCCACTTCTGAAGCGAGGAATTGGTATCCATCATGGTGGTCTGCTTCCTATCTTAAAAGAAACCATAGAAATTCTTTTCTCTGAGGGCCTAATAAAGGTATGTATTTCATGTCCATATTTAGTTTTTTCTCTGTTGTAAATACACAGTTGGTAATGCTAATGAAAAAACTCCCGAGAAGTATGTCTTAGCTCAGCATGTATGCTAGTATTGTAGTGGAGATCTGCCTCCATCTTTGAAAAAAATATTCTTGAAGCTATTTGGGGTTTTTTTCTCTCTGAGGAAAAGCTTGTAGTCTTTAATACTTTTCCTTAAATGTCTTGCGTTAGTACAAAATTACAGTTCTAGTTTTAAGTGCTCCAGATTTTATTCTAAACTATTTAAACTTACATTGACTAAATTTAACATTTTTGTCAACTGTTTTAGGGTATATTTTGCTCCTATCAATGATTGTAGACATTTACCAAGATGTTTGTGGGTTGCCTTAAAGGACATACATTCAGAAAAATCTAATCTTAGATGAAAATTGTGGGGTAATTATCTGCTATTTTTTTTCTTGCAAAAATTGAATATGGAAATCTACTTTTCAATAATACAGTTTGCACCCTCTTGTGTGTTCTTTTGGAATCTCTCACATGATTCCATCTTAGTAGTTTTCATGTTTTCCCAGAGGATATAAGGGAAGGGGTAAAGAAGGTTTTTTTTTTTTAAATACTAAATGTGCCTCTTCTCCTGTGTTGACTCTACAGAAGTGGTGGAATCTGAAGTTTTGTGTTGCTATCTCTGACTGAATGCTTGCTTAGAAATCTTTGTTTTTGCTTCCTTAACTTTAGTTTGTTTATTTAGGCCTTATTTGCCACAGAGACTTTTGCTATGGGAATTAATATGCCAGCCAGGACTGTGCTATTTACGAGCGCCAGTAAATTTGATGGAAAAGATTTCCGATGGGTGAGTGAAAACCAGGTTCGGTAGACTAACTGAGTTGCGTTATTCGAATCTAATAAGGATTAAATTTACTCTTGACATACACACTTCACTGTAGTAGCAAATTATTTTTTCTTTCTTCCAAAAATCTTTTTGTTCACTAATCCATTTATCATTAGTGTACAAATTCTAAAGACAAGATTCCTCAGATATGCATGATATACCCAGCAACCTTTCATGACGAGACATTACTAAAATGCTTTTTGTGCTTATTAAAATGTTGCACCATGTTACAGAAGTCACTCTTATCTATGGAAGCATTAGTTAACTTAGGCTGCTTACGTGCAAATCCATCACTATGAATCATGAATCTTAGTAGTGTAGTGATAATTAGGAGTGGTGAGTTCAAGCTGTGGAAAGTTCACATATTAGATAGCTTTTCTTTGCTAATGTTTATGCTTCATGATCACTTAATGTATAATTGTAAAAAGCACTTCTTATGTTTTTGCTATTTTTCTAATGTTTGTTAATTTTTCCTTTTACTGTTTTATCCTAGATATCCTCAGGGGAATACATCCAAATGTCAGGTCGTGCAGGACGCCGAGGCATGGATGACAGAGGAATAGTAATTCTTATGGTGGATGAAAAAATGAGTCCAACAGTTGGCAAGCAGCTCTTGAAGGTAGGAGAGAAGTTAACTTTTTTTTTTTATTCTCACCAGTAAGGTTATTCTCATTTGAATACCGTAATATGTGAAATTACAGACTTAAACAAAAAGCTTGTAGAGCATGCAGGTAGGAGATGACAATTCATAAAAGGAGTATGGGCTTTCACTGTGTTCCCATTAAAGCAAGAGTTTCTGTTGTGAAACAGAATTAGAAAACTAGTATCATCCTTCTCTGTATAAAAGGGGTCAGGAGAGGTAGAGTTATATTGTATTTTCTAGTGATATCACTACTAGTACTATTAGTATTCTGGGTTTTTTTTCTTGCTGACCATAATTCAAGGATATTGCTGAACTAGAAAAGGTTTGCTAAGCTTTCACAAGAGTTGCTGAAGGCTTTGTTCTGTGGTGAAATAAAACCTTGTTAATGGTCTTTTCAGTGTAACAGACAAACCAGACGAAGTAATGCAAAAATGAGGTATACATGATCAGTAAGTAAAGTGAGATGGCTGTCCAAGCTAGAATGAGTTATGGAGAAATAGATAGTGCTTGTAGGAAACTTTGAGGTTTGGAAAAAAACACCCTTGTGGTTAAGATGGGTACTAGATTATAGGGCTTCCCCAAACTGTAATGGAAGTTGTTACAGATTTTTATGGTAATACCTGCTTCTTTTATGATTTGAATGTGAAACAGTGCACACATTACAGTTCTGTTTAAATTCCATGGCAAAAATAACCGTAATGAAGCATAATATTCTGGTGTGAGTGTTGCCTGTCTTAGGCTGCTGATGTTAATTGTGCTTACGTGTTAAAATTTAAAACTTGGTGAGTTACTCCACATGTTATTCAGGAGCTTGAGAACTACCGAATTAAAGTTCAATAGTTTGAAAATGATAGAACTCAAATCTGCATGAATTAAGATTTAAAAAAAAAAAGGAAAGAGTAGATCACTTACATTTATTTGATACAATTTTTTTGCCTAGGTGTTAAATAAAAAAGAATATTTCCTGTATTGTAACTTTAAGCCCTTTGATTTTTTTTTTTAATACGGAAACAAGGGAAAAATAATGCAAACTTTTTCTTTCTGTGTTATCTCTTGGTTCTTCTCCACTGATCTAAATAAATTCATGTATTTCATTAATTTTTCACACTACTTCACTTGCAAGGAAGGACTAAATGTAAGTTTTCTTTAAAAAATATCAGAAAGGGCTTTAATGAAGGTATTAATGGTTCCATGGCTTCTCTAACTATTCAGCCAGTTGCTGAAAGACTGTAAAAGTAATCTTTTGTGAGATGTGCAGTACAACATAAAAAATACTTTGTATTTTCCTTTTAAAATACAGAACACTTAGAGGAAATCTTGTGTCAAAACAGGCCAAGAATGTATAGACTAAGATTTCTTCAGTATTTACATTTTTTATTCGTTAAGTGTATCTGAATTAGGTTTTACTTACTAACTGACAATATCATCTGAAGTAAGATGAATATTGTGTCTTGCAGTAGTATTTTGCTGTCAAATCATATATTGTGGCTTTGCTCCAAGATAAGCTAAAGATTTATAGGGAAAACTTCAGGAGAAATAAATTGACCATATCGACAATGATAGAACATTTACAGAAGACATTTTTATCATAGCTCTTCAACCCTAATGCATGTCTGATCCAAGTCGTTTCCTGCATACTAGAGAAGAACTTCTAGGAATAATGTTACCAGCTGCCTAATGCTGTGATCAGTGAAGTGAGAGCTTTGAGTATTCTTCCGTACCAGCAGTATTGCTGCAGCTGTGCTCTTTGGCTGTGGTACTTCATTGCGACATTTGTGTACAGTACTTCAAACATAAATTCAAACTTCAAATCTTAGATGGAGTTCTTAGGAAGGATATTTATAAATATTTCCTAAACTCAGTAATGTACATTTGTCTTCTGCAGTGTAACTAGGTTTCATTTATTCTTAGCATTTATTTGACTACCAAATATTTAGTAAACTGGTGGCTTACACACATCTATAAAACTAAATGCTTACAATACTGTTGGATAACTTTCTGAAGACAGTAATACCAAGAAATATTTTATGGGGTTTTCTGGGGGTTTGTTTTTTGGATTGGTTTTTTGGGGGGGGTTGTTTCTTTAGCTGCATTGTGGTAGGTTAGATAGGAAATGGAAAGCTTCTCCTTGATGCTAGGTGGCCTTTGAAACCAGACCATCATCTCTGTAGCTGGAATTTGGCCATGTTACAAGCATGTATTCCTACAGAGACAACTGAGTTACGGAACAGTGGTAATCTGTTATGTCTCTAAAAGACAAACATCTTAAGCTAATTATGTTATGGAAATAAGCGATTGCATAATGAAAGAAAATGTGCTAATGTAAGTAGGTTTTTGAGCCTCAAATTGGAGTGTAACAGTTCTTCACATCTACTTATTCCTTCACAGGAGAAGTTAGATGGACTGAAAAATTGAAAGAAAACATTCATCTAGCCAGATAAAATATACAGTATTATGCTTTTCTTTTCATTTGCGTATGGAACGTAAAGTGCCCGGCTGCCAAGCTGTAGGACATATTCCACTAGCTACATCTGGTTCCTGGCAGGGCCCTCATTTATAGAGTTGGCAGTACTGTGCTTATTTGGCCTGTATGCTGCTATTAGAAATCTGTCTGGTCTTTTTGTATTTTACTTTGACTCTTAGGTTGTTTTATTCTCCTAGACAAATAAACAGGATAGCAATTCATAAAGTTGAATATGTTTCTCTTTAACTTCCTGCCTGTTTGCACAGCTCTCTTGTATGACCACTGTGCAGCTGTTGGAAAGCTTCTTAAATGTGAAAGGGCAGATCAGAATTCCCTCATAGTTAAGGCAGCATCATTATATATTCTGTATTTTAATTATCTGCTGCGTATCACATATGGCTGTTCTTTTAGACTCGCAAGTACAAAGAAAATTGGTTAGTGTGAATAGCAGTATTTACATAAAAATAAATAAGTATAAACTGATCAGGAGTAAATGTAAGATTGAAATGAAGAGGAGGTGATGTTAAGCTTCATATGCTAGAAGAGGAGGTTTCTGAAAAAGAATCTTCCTCATAAAATTTCTGGAAGTTAGCTATGCTTTTGCAAAAGTACTGCGTGTCTGCAGTAGGAATTAATAATAAGCACTGGCCACCAGTATTATTTTGTGTGTATTTCTTAACATAGAAAGTGTTATCAAACAAGTAAAACTCTTGCCTGGGTTATAAGAAATGCCCTAGCTCTGTAATACTATTTAAAAAATTTGATAAATCAGAATCTGGGAAAAACAGTGGTTAATATGTAGGAAAGAAACACTGTTTTATGCAGAAGTAGTTTACTTATCTTTGACTATGAGGTTGCTTGTTCTCTCTTTTGGCTAGTCTGGTGTTGACTGACAGGCCATGAGACTGCTCCTGATACCATGCCTATGAATAATGTTTTCTTGCACAAAATGTGATGGGTTGTACTGAAATTGGTGTGGAATGATGAGGATTACTACTTCACTTTTATGATTAAGACTCTGCAGAACCTTCAGTAGTGCTGGTTGTCCACCCCTTTTAAAACTGCCCTATGTGCAGATTGCCTGTTTGCTTTTCCCGAAATGCCTTAAAGATGTTTCTAGAGAAGTAAACTTGTATTTCAGTTCGTTTCCTGTAACTTGTGAGTAGTAATAGCTTTCCGTTTTATTTTGTTTTTGGGGACTGTGCACAAGACAGCAGGTGAAGCCTTCTAGTGAGACTGTCTTCCATTACATGACATCAGCTTAACATGCCAGCTTAATTAGAATCATAGAGTCATAGAACAGTTGAGGTAGGAAAGGACCTTAAGATCATCCAGTTCCAACCCCCCTGCCATGGGCAGGGACACCTCACACTAAACCATCCCACCCAAGGCTCTGTCCAACCTGGCCTTGAACACCGCCAGGGATAGAGCATTCACAACCTTCCTGGGCAGCCCATTCCAGTGCCCCACCACCATAACAGGAAAGAGCTTCTTCCTTATATCCAGTCTAAACTTCCCCTGTTTAAGTTTGAACCCATTACCCCTTGTCCTATCACTACAGTCCCTAATGAATAGTCCATCCCCAGGATCCCTATAGCCCCCCTTCAGATACTGGAAGGCTGCTATGAGGTTATATTATTGTACCTTAATTTGATTTAAATGTTATTCATGGGGTATGGGAATCAAGAAGGCAAGGAAGGGAGGATCTGAGAAAGTTGTCAAAACCTAGTCTGGGAGAGAAACAGACTTCAGCTGGAGGTTGGCACTGCCATTCTCTACAAAAGCCATTGCAAAATTCAGTTTGGGAAAGTACTTCTGACCTCAATTTAAAATCTGCTTAAGTCAACAAGATTTTAGTGTCAAATCGTGGAAACAATTCAGCTGGCTTAAGGAAAAGAGATGTTTAAATGCTATTGTGAACAGTGTCATCATAATGCAAGCCAGCATATAGAAGAGAACAGCAAATAGTTCTTCTTCCTGAGGTTTGCAACGAAAATGTAGGAAGATGGGTTTTGTCGGGTGGTGTGTAAAATGGTTAGTCACTCTTGAACTTCACCTCAGGCTTTTCCAGAGCCAGAAGGACTAACCTAACTGGTATTAATTGTGGCTTGTTAGTTGCTGCTTGCTAATACCACAAATTACTTGAAGTTTTATTAGGTCAGTCCGTGGAAGGCAGTTCCCCCCAAGTGACAGACTTTTGGAAAATTTTATTTTACTTTGGTAAACCCATCACTGCAAATGTAGATGCGTTTTGATTGATGAATCTAGATTTGGTTTTCTTCTTACTTAAAACAGGTAACTGCAAGGTGAACAAAAGGTTAAGTTTCTTTTTTACATTTTTTTCTATTTTCACTTTTTGTAGAAGTGTGTATTTTTGCTAGGCCACACGTTTCCTTTAAAACGTATTGCATGTTGACTGAAATTGTAAATTGTTACACTACTGACTTGATACCTGTAGTAGTAAATCTGAAACCAGTGAGTGCTGAGGATCTCAGCTAGCTTCTGAGTGCCATTTGTTTTTTTCCATTTCAACTTTCTTTGAGTTCATCCAACTTAGAAAGAGCAAAATTAATCTTTTAAATGTAATATACAAATACAGTTACCAGTCCAGCTCAGATCCAAAAGAATCATTGCACAGTGTGGTGTTGAATACATGTGAAATTAGCTTTACTCCCACCACCCTATATGTGTCCTGTGCAGAGCAGTTGATGTACCAGTGCTGAGATCTTGGTTTGGGGAGGCCAAACCCCTAAAATTATTTTAAGTGTGATATCTCTTTTGTATAAGTTATTTGTAGTTTTAAATATTTGCATGAAAGTTTAAATATTGCTTTGTTAAATTGGGGTGCCTCAACACAAGTGTGTGGGGTTTCTTCCATATTTTTCTTCTTCAGAAAGAAGGCAGAAAGCTTAGGGAAAGAACAGAACTTGGAGTTACCAGCCTGAAGTAAAACTAAGGGTAGTTACAGTGGTAGGAGATACCATATTAGAGAGGGTAAATGACTGAAAAGTTCAGTCATTCAGAATGACTTCAGGCAGCAGTAATTGCATGTGAGAGGAATTGAGATACATTTTTTTTCCTTTTAAGTCTCTTATTACAACCAGAGCATTTGTGGAACCCAAGCCTGAGGTATTTTCATCGGCAAAGTCTGCTGAAGCGGTATTTTGCCACCCACCGTGGCTCTTGTTTGTAGTGGTGCAACTGTTCTTGGGGAAAAGCAGTGAACCAGACTGGTAGTAAATTTGTGTTTCAAATAGCTGCTTGCCATTGCCTGTTAAAAATGAACCTCACGGAAGGGGGTTTATTGGTTTTGCAGTTACGCTGATGTAGCTCTGGATAATTGTGTTATCAGTATAACTGTGCAGTCTGTTTTGATATTTCTGAGAGAGATTTGATTATTCATGTGGTAGCTATGACTGATAGTGGAAAAATGCGTTCTGTTAATATTTCACTAAAAGTATTTCTGTGTCTCACAGTCAAGTATCAAGCAGTCACTTGCATTTTCATTTAATGATTTTTTTTTTTTTCATAGAAATTTTTAGTAGTGACTATCACAGACAGCTAAGTGTACTTGCTTCCCCTTGTGAGGAAAAAAGAGAGGGGTCTTTTAATCAGTGTGTTCTGTTAAACAAACTACCAGTGAACCAAATATCATAAATATGTTCTGTAGTGTACCTGATTTGTGTCATTAAGGAAGATAGTTTATTGATGCTTTGCAAGTTGCCCTTTTTTGCCTTTGTTAGCTCGTAATGTCCATGTGAGTTAGCTTCAGACAGTATTTGCCATCTAGTGTGCCCTGTGAAAGCTTCGTACATGTTTTCCATGATGAGCTGGAGAGCAAGAAAGCGATGTACAAAACTTGTTCCTCTCTCTGCATGGGAACAGTTTTGAAAATGTAAATATTTTTCTCCCACTGTAAAAGAGAACAGAGAGAGTAACCCTTACCAAATGTACGTCTTGCTCAATACTTTGTGCCATAATGCAGCAATGATAGCTCTTACATCTCTGCTTAGAGGAGGCTTCCAAGTCTTGCAGTAATGAAAAAAATTTGAAACCCCCATGTGAATATCCATTCCAGACACTAATCTTCTGCTTTCCCAATATTTACAGATCTTTTTAGTTTACATAGGCAAGAAATGGAAGGACTAATAAATGCTGAATGCTCTGTTGTGTTATGTGATTGTGTTAAGAAGGTTCTCTGTACTGAAATTGTTGGCAGTTGAACAGGGCACAGCATATAGCAGTTAAAATTTTCAGATAGCTCTGAAATGATTCTGAAACTAATTCTGTAATTAACTGTTTATGATCACGTTCTTGATTTTTAACATTACCAGCTTAAACCAGTCTTGCTTTTGCAACCCAAATCTTGGAAAACTTGAAAGGGTGCTACTGGTAAATTGGCTTAGTATTTCTCAAGAATTGAAGTGGCTGCAAGTGCATTAATTTCTGAGAAGTTTAGCTGATACATCCAAGCTGTTCTCATGTATCCAGGCAGTTCTCATTAAGAGGCATAAAAAGTCTTGTAAAATTGTGCTGGTTTTTAGAAAATATTCAGAAATAAAGCTGTTGCTACTGTGTGTTAGAAGATCTGGGATGGGGGCGACTGCCCTCTTTGAAGTGGTCAGGAGGAGTATTACTTGCAGAGAGGAGGCTGGAGAGCTCCACCAACAGTAAAGTCATGGACACAGTGTGTTTGAAACAGACTTCTTGATGCCTGTTCAGGGAAGTATTTCTCAGCAGTTTTTGCTGCAGGTCTGATCAGCTAGACTTTTGCCTGCTATCTTCATGACTGGTTGGTCAGTCTTTCTTTCTCTAATGTGGTGCCTTTTCTCTGGAGACAAGAGAGAAGCTTCCTCAGAGGCTGACAAAGGTTGAGGCAGGTGATTGCATACTGTAGCTTGTCAAAGAGAAGGTTGATGGATTGTGGTGGAAGAATCTATGGTAGAGGGTGAGCTAAATGTCATGCATATATTTCACAATATTTTTAAGCAAGTGAGAAAGAAAAGGAATCGATCTGGGAGCTGGTGGCACAGTGATTGAGCAGAGAAAGGGATTGCAAGAGGAGCTAACCATCATGGAGAAAACGTAAGTTAAACTGATTTGCCTCTTACTGTATCTTAGCAGCAAGCACAATGCAGGATAGTTGAACACTATACTGTGTAGGCTCTTCAAAAGCAACTTAAGAAAGGTCCCCACCTTTTGCATTTTCCTCTCCTCAGTATATCCCTACTTCCCTTCTCTCCACCATATGTATCTGACAGGTGTCTTAAGGTAACCACTGATTGCCTCTTCAGTAATCATGTGATCTTTATAATTTGCCAGAAGAGGCTGGTTGTCTACTTATGTTTTGTGTGTACTTGGTATGGAAGAACAACTGTATTTGAGTACAAGGTTTCTTAATGCAGCTGAAAAATCTGTATGTTGCTACTGGTTGGAGTGCTGGGTAAATGGTAACATCTGGCTGTTAGGTGCAGGTCTACTGGGGTAGACAGTAGAAACTAATGCTCATTGCAGAATTCACTGGCTGTGCTGAAGGCGTAATACAGTAAAGCTACTATAGCTGTGTTTAGTTTGGAGAAGTAATGGCTCAAATTTTCAGAAAAAATAAGCGTCTCAGAGCTTTTGATTTCAAATGTAGTTTTGCCTAGAGAGCTCTGAGAAAACAGGAATTTCTGAAACTTGGACAAAGATCTGTTTACGAGATGAAGGAACAGGAGCAATTCACAATTTTTGCCAAAAAAGGATTTGTATTTTAACTGCTTTGTCTTAATAGAATGATCTTTATTTTCAACTTGTAAAGTACTGATCGTGTGTTTAAAATAAAAATTGCCCACATCAGCAGCTGGCTCAAGTGCTGCCTTTCAAATAAGTCTGCTTTATATAATCTTTGAAATAGCTAGTTTTTTTAGTTTGTTTTTAAATCACTCCTTCACAGTTGAACTGTGCTGATTTTATAAAAGGCTTTAAAGTGAATCTTCAGGAATTGCTTGGTGATTCTGGGCATGTTCTGTGCATATATTTTAGTTGCGTAACAAGTTCGTTGTTTTCTCACTTTATTATCGCCTTTAAATAACAATGTGACACGTAGGAATTTATTCTTTATCTGGTAATTGGTAATCTTTCAAGCACACAGCTGTGTTATGCCTTAAAGCTACGTAACATCAGGAATAGAATTATAGAATAGTTAGGGTTGGAAAAGACCTTAAGATCATCTAGTTCCAACCCCCCTGCCATGGGCAGGGACACCTCACACTAAACCATCCCACCCAAGGCTCTGTCCAAACTGGCCTTGAACACCACCAGGGATGGAGCATTCACAACCTCCCTGGGCAACCTATTCCAGTGCCTCACCACCCTTACAGTAAAGAATTTCTTCCTTATCTCAAATCTAAACTTCCCCTGTTTAAGTTTGAACCCATTACCCCTTGTCCTGTCACTACAGTCCCTAATGAAGAGTCCCTCCCCAGCATCCCTATAGCCCCCCTTCAGGTACTGGAAGGCTGCTATGAGGTCTCCATGCAGCCTTCTCTTCTCAAGGCTGAACAGCCCCAACTTTCTCAGCCCGTCTTCATACAGGAGGTGCTCCAGTCCCCTGATCATCCTCGTGGCCCTCCTCTGGACTTGTTCCAGCAGTTCCATGTCCTTTTTATGTTGAGGACACCAGAACTGCACACAATGCTCCAGGTGAGGTCTCATAAGAGCAGAGTAGAGGGGCAGGATCACTTCTTTTGACCTGCTGGTCACGCTCCTTTTGATGCAGCCCAGGATATGGTTGGCTTTCTGGGTGGCAAGTGCACTGAAGCTTGGCTCATGTTCCTTTTCTCATCAACCAACACCCCCAAGTCCTTCACTGCAGGGCTGCTCTGAATCTCTTCTTTGCCCAGCCTGTAGCTGTGCCTGGGATTGCTCCGACCCAGGTGTAGGACCTTGCACTTGATATGGTTAAAATTCATAAGGTTAGCATCAGCCCACCTTACAAGCATGTCGAAGTCCCTCTGGATGGCATTCTTTCCCTGCAGCGTATCAACCGAACCACACAGCTTGGTGTCATCAGCAAACTTGCTGAGGGTGCACTCAATCCCACTGTCCATGTCACCGACAAAGATGTTGAACATGACCGGTCCCAACACCTATCCCCGAGGGACACCACTCGTTACTGGTCTCCAGCTGGACACTGAGCCATTGACCACAACTCTTCGCGTGCAGCCATCCACCCAGTTCTTTGTCCACTGAGTGGTCCACCTATCAAATTGATGTCTCTCCAATTTAGAGACAAGGATGTCGTGTGGGACGGTGTCGAATGCTTTGCACAAGTCCAGGTAGATGACATCAACTGCTCTACCCCTGTCAGTCAGTTCTGTAGCCCCATCAGAGAAGGCCACCAAATTGGTCAGGCAGGATTTCCCCTTAGTGAAGCCATGCTGGCTGTCACCAAGCACCTTGTTGTTTTTCATGTGCCTTAGCATGCCTTCAAGGAGAATCTGTTCCAAGATTTTGCCAGGCACAGAGGTGAGACTGACCGGTATGTAATTTTTCGGGTCATACATTTTCCCCTTGAAAATGGGGTTATATTTCCCTTTTTCCATTTGTCGGGAAGTTCATCTGACTACCATGATTTTTCAAATATGATGGACAGTGACTTAGCAGCTTCATTTTGCCAGCTATGGAATGGAAAGTGATTTGTGGTGTAATCTTTCAAGCGCACAGTTAGATTATGCCTTAAAGCTATGTAGCATTGTCAGGAATAGAAAGGGATTTGTTCTGTGATTGAAGCGGTTTGTAGGTATGTTGGTGGCTGTAGCAGGCTGGTGGTTATATTCCAGCTGCTTTAGTTGATGCCTGGCTACAGCAGTGGGTGTTGCTGTAGGGAGAAATCTAACCCACCATTAGCTGACACTGGCGTAATTGCTGTGCCATTCTTCTGTAAATACCATTCTTTAAATGGCATTCTCTGTTGTAGAGAAGCTAGCTATTTTTAGTGGTGATTTCTCTTTTCTATAATAACTGATATATTTAGACAAATAGGAGCTGGGGTACATAATCCTTCTATCAGGTCTAAAGAAAAAGCTATGTTACATATTGATTAGCATCAGCAACAGAAGTTCTCAGTCTTCGAAGTATCATACCAAAGACATCTGTAGAAACTTGAGCTTTCTTCCTCACATTGCAGCTTGGCTTTTGATGTCTCACTTATTGATGTATTTCTGTTAGTAGAAATCCATTCATAGTAATTTCAGAACTGATGGTATTATTTTAAATACAGATTTCATGATATAATTTAAGAGGTATTTCTGTTCTGTGGTGCATCACTTGAGGCGAAAACCTACATAAGTATTTATAGTCTACTCATAGATGTAAGCTAGAATGACTGAAAAGAGTCTCTGGCCATGGATACCAGAACATTAGACTGTGTGATTTATCTTAAAACTTTCTGTACATGTATTCATGTTGGTACTTTCTTAGTATAAACGTATGCTGAAGGCTTCTCTGTAACAGCTGGTTTTTTGGGTTTTTTTCTGAGAGAAAATAATCATGCAGTGAGTAGGATTCTGGCATTTGCAAGATAATCTCGTAAGGCTCTGTATCTTACATAAAGCAAACAGGATTACTGTATTCTTAAATCTCCTACATGTGAAGGAGTCTCAGATTCAAACTATATAATTAAATCTGAGATCAGTGCATCAGTAGATGTAGTAATCAGAATTCCTGACAATACATTTAAAATTGAAAGAAAAAAAAAAAAAAGAGTATATTGTGGTAATGTCATTTAAAATCCATCAGGCTTAGGTTGATCTAGGAGAGCACTTGATCTGAATTTCAGCATTTATATATATAAACTGATCAGGGTTTTTTTGGTAGACTATGCTTTTTGTAAATGAGTTGCAAAAGAATACAATATAATTGGTTTTAGGTAAAGAAAATACTGAGCTTAAACGAATGCTCAAGGGGTGTTTTTCCAAGTGTCAGCCATCCCTGAGCTTCTAAAACATCTGACAGAATATGTTGAACTTTCAGCAATCACGGAGTTGTATGAAAAATATGTCTGGAAATCCTGATGTTCCTGATACCTGTTTTAGTTCTTACTAATGTAAAAGGTTTAATCCTAACTGAATTTTATCATAGGCCTTGTTGAAATGGGAACACTTTTTTATTCCTCATCATGCAGCTCTCTGGATTGCTGGTGTCTTCACTAATCTTGCAGAATTTTTAGCAGACCTGGCTATTTTTCTGTGTATGCCTTTCCTAGGTTTCTTCTAAGTCCAGACCTTTGAGTCTCTATTAGGAGACTTTGTTTTGAAAAAATACCAAATTACACTGTTTTACTTTAGTAATTCACAAGAGTTTGTTGGGTTTGGGTTTTTTTTCAATCCCTTACAGACTTAATTACATTTGTTTGGTGGGGATAGGGAGTGTGTTGTCATAAACTTCTTTGGAATCAAGGAAGAATGGTATTCCACATACTTAACACCATCAGAGAGCTCTGACAGATTTGTGGCATCTAACTTGGTTTTATAGAAAGTCTGTTTCTATAAAATCCAGCTGTCTGTTTCTTCTGGTTTCCATTCCTTTTGTTAGATAGAAATTGTAATTTTCCTCTTCTAACTCCTGGATTTCCCTTGGATCCTCTCTGAAGAACTGCCAGGCACCTGTTCCTTTGATACCAGTGCTTTTTTAGATGAAAGGTTATGCTCTGCAATTGGGTAGTTTCATACTTCAGAAGTTTTGGGTCTCCGTCATCTAGCTGCAGCAACTGTGTTTGATTTATCAGGATGTTCTTCTGTTCTGACACTTAAGTGAGAGACAGTTTCTCAAGTTTGCCCTTTTCTCAGAGAGGCTGTAGTGTTGAGATCTTCTATATCTTCCTTTAACAGCACTGTTTAACTGTTCCATGTGTTCTTTGAATAGCTGGTTGGTTTAATGTATATCGATTAAATGTTTGCTCTTCTTACAATGATGAGGTCTTCCTCTTGAGTAAGAGCATAGTACAGCAATGGTGAATCAGGCCAAAGGTGGATCTGGCTAGTCCAGTACCTTTTTTTTGATAGGGGACATTAATAGATGTTCTTAGAAAATAAGAATGGGGAAAGAAGGTAGTGATGTGATATTTCCCCAGAATACTTTCCCAGTATCCTTTTTTCCTGTGTTCCCATGTACCTTGTAAAAAAAATTGAATGTCACAGAATCCCAGAATGGTTAGTGTTGTAAGGGATCTCTGGAAGTCATCCTGTTCAAGCCCCCTACTTAGGTAGAGTAGTCTACAGCAGGCTGCCCAGGACCATGTCTGGATGGCTTTTATGTATCTCCACAAGTGGGGAGTCCACAAACTCTCTTGGGCAACCTGCAAAATAAATTAATTTTATAATGGTACATCTGTTAAGCTAAAGAAGCTGTAGACTGCCCATTTTTGGACAGGCTTCCCAAGACACCAGTGTGATCGTAAGTCTTGAGAGTAAAAGGTGTGTAAGTAAGTTTCTTCTAGAGTGTTAAAATAATGGATTGCTTTAAATAGTTAAATAACTATTATTTTAAGGTTAAAATAATGGAGCCCAAGTAGTAGACTATAAAAACTATCTGAAGTTTTTAATTTGAACTTTTCATTTCATTCAGATCTGATTTATAATATTATAGTGTAACTGTAGGTACAACGAGCCATAAATACTGTTACATGTTCAGCATAATAAAATTGCTGAGGATTTCATGAGACATGTAATCTAAATTTGTTTGTTGTGCCCATCAAAGCAGCTCCTCATGTAAAACACTGCATCATGATTTATTTGATTTGTTCTTATATTCTGCAATTAATATTTTTTTTAACCAGTGTTCTTGGATCCTTTTCAGGGTTCAGCTGATCCTTTGAACAGTGCATTCCACCTGACGTACAACATGGTATTGAACTTGCTTCGAGTAGAAGAAATTAACCCTGAATACATGTTAGAAAAATCTTTCTATCAGTTCCAACATTACAGAACTATTCCAGAAATAGTAGAAAGTAAGTATTACTGTATATTGTACTCAGGAGAGTCAGTATAAAAGACACTGCACTGTGAGATTGGGTAATTACATTTTATTACACTTGTAAGAGTTTATACCTGTGTAGTACTTGTCTACTCTGCCAACAGTAGCCACTGCACCATTTGCTGTCATGTTACAGTTTCGGGAAGAGTAATTTCCTCTTGTTCTTAAGACCTATATTGATATGCACTGTCAATCTATGAAGAGAGCTTTCCTCTCTGAGTCAGGCAAGAGTGGTTGTCACATTGCTGAACTGTATGACAGAAAGAAAGAAAAACAATTTAAAAATTCTTGTGGCTTGCTAGAGGTGCCAAGGAGAAAAGTCTTATTCATTTTTGATATGCAGAACTTAGCTAAAAGAAACATCATTTTAATATCTTATTACAATTTCTAAAAAGAACTCAGGCACACTCTTCAGTAGGAAGAAAATGTGCAATTAAAATACAAAGCAAAATTGAGAGAGTACTGAGAAATTATTTTCACTCCACTCAGTAACTAAATTTGAGCTTTGAAAATAGTCTGTTTTCATTAGCCAAAGTTCGTTTCCAAAGATTTCAGCCAGTGTTTGAGGGTGAGGCTTCTTTCAAAACTTAACCCAGAAGGACCATAAGAACACAAGAGGTAACTACGTCTTCTGCCATTGATGAATGAGCAGTTCATCTGTTCATTAATTGAATGTTAAGAGAGATTGTGTACATGCGCATGTAGCTTGGACAGACATGCAGAGAGGGAGTTTTGATTTCCCTTTGCAGGTTTTGTTAGTTTGCAGGTGCAGAGTTAAGACAGTCAAATATAGTATGTATTTCCTGAGAACCTCCCTGATTCATCTGGCATGCCTGTATCTCCATTCTGGCATTCTAGTTCTGCTGCTTAAATAGAGAAATGGAGCTGGAGAACATTCTTCATATTTCTTGAACATTTTGTTTAGACACCAAACTGGGCATTAGAATGTTGTAATCACATCAGCTGCAATTAAAAACATGAGGATGTTTAAAACAAGGAGGAAATTATGTCATGAGTGTGGATTGCTAGGTTTTTTCTTCAAAAAGTTGGTAGCTAAAAATAGGGAACAATTCCATGTCAAGTCCCAATGAAGTGGGATTTCTGAGTCACCAGTATGCATTCAAATAGCATTCAAGAGGGTGAGTTCGTAGAGAGGAGAAAGAGATCTTTATGATGAGGCCTTTCTTTATGTTTACTAGTGGTGTTACCCCTGTGAGAGAATAAAGCATGTTGTTTGCAATAGAAACTGATTAATCTAAATAATGTGTGAAGTGTTGGAGGAAGAAAATACTGATTTCCAACTGATGCAGTCAGAGCCTAGAACAGCTTAGGAAGAACTGATTCTAACAACTTATGCCTTGTTGGAAGACATCTTGTTAGAAGATGCCTTTGAGCAGTCTTGTTTTCGTAGGAGGAGGTAGAAGAGTGGTAGTCGGCAGTGAATACCCTCCTACAATAATTGGAAGGGTTTTGTGGGACTCTGTGCAACCCTAAATTAGTCATTCTTAGACAGTTGGGGGTCTAGCCTTCTTTCTTTTCTCAATCTTATTTATTTAAAAGAAAAAATACTATTAGTATTTAATTTTCTATAAATAAAATTCAGTGGACATATTTATAGATATCTAGCTTTCCAGAGACTGGATTATTGTAAATAGAAAATGAGTACCAAAAATGATCACAAAATTCTAGTTATATAGACCTGAAAGTGAAACATTGATTTCTAAATCTGTGAAGTTATTGTTTCCAAGAGATTTTACTTTTTATTGTAGGAGTGACTAAGTTGGAAAGACAATACAACAAAATACTCATTCCCAATGAAGAAAATGTGGTCATATACTACAAAATCCGACAGCAGCTTGCAAAAATGAGTAAAGAGATTGAACAATATGTTCACAAACCAAAGTACTGCCTACCATTTCTACAGCCAGGAAGACTGGTAAAGGTGATTTGATTTTTTTTCTGTGTGTTTTGTTTTTATTTCACATCTTTACCAATCCATGAAATTTTCAGGTTTTGTTTGTGTCTGCCAGTTTATCATCTTGAAAAACTGCATCACACTAAGCAACAATTTTTATTTCATTATAATTCTTTGTTAACATTCATCAGTAAATTAAAAAAAAAAAACAAACCCAAACACTTGTTTTTATGATTAATCATAGAATAGTTAGGGTTGGAAAGGACCTTAAGATCATCAAGTTCCAACCCCCCTGCCATGGGCAGGGACACCTCACACTAAACTATGCCACCCAAAATAATAACAGTCCATGACTGCTGTTGTAAATATCAGAAATACAAAAAGATGGGCTTGCTGGGATGTGATTATACATGGGTTATGTTATAACATCTTGTAATATTTTCAGGTGAAAAGCGAAGATGATAACGTTGGATGGGGAGTGGTTGTTAATTTCTCTAAGAAATCGAATGCTAAGGTAAAATATACATTCTCTCCATTAGAAAAACATATACATTACTGCTTTTTCTGAAAATACAATAAAACTCCTATGTTCTGTGTAGTTTTCAAAGGCAAAAAAAAATTTCACCCCAAATTTACGAAAATCTTAGGCCTTCCTGAAGTGAGAATATAAAGAAAAAAACTCTGGAAAGTGGGACAAACCCCAAGTCCTGTGATTATTTTTTAACTTTTGGCATATTTATGGAGCAAATGTTTACAAATATTTTGTGTCTGGGGTAAGTAGTTCAGAAGTGCACATGGCACTACAGGCATTTCAAACTATTTAGTTTGGTACTTCCCCAACAGCCTTACATTGAAGCCCTTCATGGGAAAGATAGCATGTTATCTACTCTCAGAAAATTTATAGATGTTGTATGTGAGAGCTGAAACCATAGGGATACTGACATTTGGCTCTATGTAGAAGACTATCTTAAACTAAGGAGTTACGTCTTGAGTCTTAAGTTAGTGCCTGAGGCATGGGATTGCTTGTCCCTTGAGATGCTGTTACAGAGTTGAGGGTTGGGAAGTTAAAAAGAGACCAAAACAATAGAAATGGATTTGGGGAAATGTGGAAGAAAATGCAGAGGGCAGTGATGCAGCAGAAGCCAGATTTGGATTTCCTTCCCAAATACCCATTTTTATAGTTGGTCTGTGCGTAATCCCAGAGATGATGTTTTGGGCTCCCTTTCAGAAATGTTTTGACAGGCTACTCAGCTGCATAAATTAAAACCTAAGTTTAAAGTGTATTTTTCTGTGGTAGCATTTGTTCTGTAATTTTGGCAGAAGACTGTTGGCATTAATTGCTAGGTCTAAACGAGAAGTTGTCTTTGTCAGGTGCTGGTGGTGTCTGTACATTGTGGCACCTTTTGGTGCTTTTCTAATATATATATTCATTAAAGAGAAAATGAGAAAAATGTGTGCATCCAGAACTTACTAAGAAAGGTTCTGTTTTGGTTTTCCATCTTCCTTTTGAAAGTTACTTTTATTTGTCAATTTGGAAAACTAGACTTTTATTGCTATTGCTTAAACTTTTGCTTCTAGACCGCTTTTTTTTGTACAGCCATATGAGCAGTAGTGCAGATTCACCTCTCACCCAAGCCTGCTGTATGAAACTACCAACTTCTGTGTCACTAGAGGCATTTCTTCTGTGTCATATTTTATTCACATAGACATTTGCCGTCTATGTCTGGCCTGTCTTACTGTTTTATAAAGCCTTTAGGTTTGAATGTTAGCTTTGAAATGATGGTCTGTTCTGCAGGAGATGGCTCTGGCTCCAGCAGAAGTTTTTTCATTATGTCATTCTAACAGCTGGGTTGAATTTTTCCTTCTGAGTTCTGCGGAAAGAATGACAATAGGTGCTGAAAATTATGGAATAGGCTCAAAGCTATGTGACTTTTAGAAATAGTATGAAAGACTAGTTTCTGTAAGCAGAGGCAAAACAAATGACTTAAAGAAGCTGCAACTTACCTGTTTTAATGTGTTTATTCAATGTGTTTTTGTCCTGGGCTACAGGTGCCATTACTGTTTTATGTAGTAGTATATTTAGTTAATATTGGAAATACATCACTATTATGTTATGTCTTTAAACCTTAATCCACTTCTAAGCTGGGACAGATCTTTGGATTTGCTTTCAGAAATGATGTTGAATTTCTTCTATTACTAGTTTTTCTTTAATTGCAAGTTTTTCTTCACTGTGTCATAGTTTCTGATGAAGTCCTTTTTCTAGTGAGGCATATATGTGATTAAGATTGACAGCATTGCAGTATGCCTGTATTTCACTGAGTAATTCTCTTTGTTTATTGCAATGTGAAAGCAAAAGCATGAGTCAATGTCAGTTACGTGCCTTGTTAATTCTGTTTAGATGTTTTTGCAGTGTAATTTCACAATGCAGTGTTCCACAATGTTGTGAATGCAAATAGCACTTTATTCTGAATTATAGTACACTGAAATTTATTTCAAGCTGTGATGCTTACTATGTATTGTACATTATAGTAGGCTGCTGAGTAACTATTTTTGAGTAAGAAATTTTACTTCCACTAGATTGTCCAAGCAGTATACTGGTTTTATTCTTGTGCTGCGTATAGTCCATATTGTCATCTGGTCCTTGGTTCTAGATATTTTTGTCTGTTCACAGTTAATGATACTAAAATTCAATGTACTGCAATTTGATCTTCCCTATTTGGATTGTTATAATCCTTGTATATTAATTTCATGTACTTACCTATTCATGTTTGTTTATAATGTTTACTGCATAAACATCATTTTTAGTGCTGTGTCATGGTCATGGAATTTTCAGTGGGTCCAGTGTTACTGATCTGGGAATCTGAATTTACCCGTGCCACATTTCTGGATTTGCAGATACAATCAGCTGTCTTACCCGGTTTTATTTTCAGGTACATGAAGTAATAGATGATTCAGGGCAAATCTAAAATCCTTGGAAGGCACCCAGTCATGCAGTATTCTGCCAAGGAGGACAGAATGTTACTCTTGAAGCATGTGAATCAATGCAAAAAAAAAAATCAAAGGAATCATTCAAAGTTGATATGGTAGAGATGTCTGTGACTAACAAATTTTTACTGGGTGTCCTAGCCTCCTTTTACTCTTGCATATAAAAATATGCCGGTACCTAAAATACTGTAGGAAACCCATTGAAGGGAACAATACATATTCAAAAAGCAGTTCTAGATTAAGTCACATCTGGTCAGCATTATCTAAAAGCCATTGGTATATGTAAACTTAGAATATTAGTAATTAATGGCAAATGTTAACGACATACTCTTGCTTTATTAATGGATTTACAATATGGTTACTGATAAAAAGCTTTTCCCCTCATAATTCTCTAGACATTTCCAATGCTAGTATTTTCTGTAGCATGTATGTGCAGCTGTACGTTTAGTCTCTTCTTCATTCAAGTCAGCATTAAGCTTTCTGTGCCTTTGTCTGGACACTGATTTGGTACACGTGGATATTATTTTAAAGTTCTAATTTGGAGATCAGCAAGGGTGTTACACATTGCTGTGTGTGCTTTTTGCAAATGTGGCATTGAACTCAGAGAAACGGCTTCTTCCTCAGCAAGTAACTGCATTTCTGGAAGAAGTTACATATCTTGTAGAACAGGATAGCCCTGTTTTTCTGTTCAGTTTACTATGGCAGTTTCAGTACTTCTGAGAATCTCTTAGAAATGCTAGCTGGCTCCACCCTGCTTTACATGCAGTGAAAAAAAGCCAGTATGAGGTGGATTTGTAATGAAAAACACTGCCCAGTAAAACCAAACTGAGTTAACACAGGATTTTGAAAAGACTCTCTCTTATATTTGGGAACAGGGAAGCTTGCACATACTATTTTATAAGATGAGGTCTGCCTTCAGTGTTAGGCCTATAAGTTACTCAATCTCATAAAAATATTTGCTTGTTGTAGGAGTGTATTTGAGCAACCTTAGCAACTAGTAATCCAGTCAAATAAGTAACATCAATTTTTTTAAAAGCAGTGTATAAGAAAGGATATGGCTTTGTGAACAGTAGTCTTTAAGCACCACATCTGCATGTTTGTGTTCTTTAAATGAAGTTCAGATGTTACATATGGAGTTTGGGCCGTATAAAGATGTGGTCTGCAAGATGCAGCTTCATCTGCAGATACAAGCTGTAATGCTTGAGAGCTTTTTCGGAGGTTTTTATTGTGTTAAAAAACTGAATGTGAAAACCTGCAAATGGAACAGATCCTCCAAACTGTGTTTCTTAAAATAAATAAATAAATAAATAAAATAAAATAAATAAAAGGCAAAGTTCAGTACTCCTAGCATGATGCAAATATTTTGCATTACAGTTGTGAAGTAGTGGGCTTACATTGAAAGAGCTATGTCTAAAGGAAGACGGAAGCTCCTGAACTGCAAGTAGAATTTAGGCTACGCTGACAAGGGAAGATGGGGAAAGGGTAATTTTTTCAAGGTTTTCTCTGTGAGGGATCTTTCAAACAATACTAGTTCAGTTGGTTTTAGAACATACTGCATCACTGAGCTAATACTCTGTGACGAGCACTAGCTCATTTCATTCCTTTAATATTGAATAAATCATGCTTTTTCCTTAAGTTCTTCCTGGTATTTTAGAATAACTGATAATAGATCTTTTTTTTCTGTGCCCTCAACAGCCAAATTGTGCTGAATTGGACTCGTTATATGTAGTTGAAGTGCTACTGTACTGCAGTAAAGACAGTTTGAAAAATTCTACTATTGAGTCCGCAAAGCCAATCAGCCTTGATGAGAAAGGAGAGATGCAGGTTTGTTACACATATTTATTCTCAACAGTTTCTTATAAATGTTCTCAAACATTCTGTTTCCGAAGCATTTTCAAACTGTAGTGAAAGAGGGGTTGATGTATTAAGGAGCTGTACGCCTGACTGCTTTCTTAAACAGTTGCTGATCTCACTGAAGAAGTAACTTGCCAGTGTGAACGAAATACTTGAGTGGGTTTGTTAACCTGTAAGAAGTGCTTTGAAAAGTGTTTGCCGTGTGTCACGTATTTCAAATCAGTACATGAAAAAGACAATAGCAGTAATGTAAATAAAGTTACGAAAATTACCTATGTATGCAATAAAATCTGCAGATAACCAGGTGTTTATAAGCTGTTTTTTTCTTGCATGCATTTGCAAGATTTTGTGGGTAATGTGCATTTGTTCTACTAGAACTGAGAATTTAGTTAGAATTTTTATAATCTTTTAGTAATAAATTTATTGGTGTTGTTTGGCAGATATTTTTTTTTAGCATTATCTTCTGCCTCTGGGAATAGAATTTTTTTTTTTTTTTTACCTATTTCTCTCTTTCAGACCCCTTCTGCTCTGTGGGCCTATCTCATTCTAAAATCAAATTGATTTTTTTAGTGAAAGCACTACATTATTTAGATTGAAACCCTGTTTCAGATCAGAGACAGTTTTTTAATTTTTCTTTGTCTTTTTTTGTCTTTTTATTTCCTTCCCTTTTTTTTTCATCAAGTCAGCTTAAAGCTTGAGACACAGTATTGAATCTTCATGGTATTTTCATGGTTTGACACTTACGTATATGTATTTGCCGAACTGATGTTCTCCATTGTTAGCGTTTGTAGTTAAATATATCACAATAACTTTGTCTGGTTTGGATCATAACAGGTATTCCTGTAGATAGGAGACAGGGTAATAGAAAAACTGATACTTTTTTTTCCCATTTGTAGTCTCTCTCTTGATTTAACTGAATACAGTGTTTTCCCATTTGGACAAAGTCACTTTTCTTCTTTATAATACCTCAGGTTTTATTTTCCTTCATAAAGTTGTGCTATGTAACAGTAATAATAACTTTTTTTTTTTTACTGATGCATCAGTTACTGCCTTCTCTTTTACAGGTTGTTCCTATTTTGGTACATCTTGTTGCAGCTATCAGTAGTGTCCGACTTTACATACCGAAAGACCTACGGCCTGTTGACAACAGACAAAGTGTTCTAAAATCTATAAAAGTAAGTTCCACTAGGCTGTGTACGCTGTCTGCTCTGATTAGTAAGGTACTCTTGGACCCAAGACAAATTGTTCCAAGGAAATTTGTCTAAAGCTTGTCACATTTTCACCTTTATTCTTTTTATAGGGCTTGGAAGCCACCATGTATGTCAGTTGTTTCCTCTTGTCAACAGTCATTTGAAATTGATTTTGAAAACTGCTGGAAGATCACATAACAAACTTACACCACTTCCTTCTGTGTCTCTGTAGTTGTGCCACCTGATTTGTAAGAGTGTAGCTTATTTCTGTTCCTAATTCTAGAAAAAAAAGTACCTTTTTCCTTCCAGGAAGTACAGAAGCGATTTCCCGATGGAGTACCATTACTAGACCCTATTGATGACATGGGCATCAAAGATCAAGGACTGAAAAAAATAATCCAAAAAGTAGAGGCATTTGAGCATAGGATGTATTCACATCCTCTTCACAATGATCCCAACTTGGAAACCATATACAAACTTTGTGAAAAAAAAGCACAGGTAAAAATATAAAACAGAACCCTCTATCTGTATCTAGCTGAAGAGAGAGAAACCAGTACTTCCCTTCTTACTTGCTTTCTTTTTTTCCTTTTTTTATTTGTAAAGCCCAAATAATCCTTTTTTAATGAAGAAGAGCAAATAATCCTTTTAAAATTAACAAACCCAAATAATCCTTTTTAACTACAGTAAAATAAATTAATCTCACTAACAAACTGGCTGAGTCAGTGGTATGCCCATGATTAACATATCTGAAAATAAAACTCTCCAGAAAAAGTCATCAGGGATTAGGTTACGGAGGTGCCACTAGAGTCTTTTTCACTAAATAGGTCTAGCCCAGTGTAGGTCAGGTCTTCACAGGTAGTTGAAACTGAACATTTTTAATATGCCTGTACAGAGCTAAGCTGAATTGATGAGGCTTACCAGCTTGGGGAAGTGTACCGTACTAATCACTAATCATGGTGCTGCTGCTTCCTGAGCCAACTCCCACACTGGAAGCAATACAGTTATTTACTTTGTACAGAGTTGAACCTTGCTAAACTGAAACTGGTTGTGCACAAAAACAGCTGTAATGTTTTTATGCTGCTCTAGATAACAGGTTCTCCAGGAGTCACTTCACAGAAGCGAGGTGGTTCTGGTGTGGGCAGCACAAAAGTTGCATGTGGTAAGACCTGATGGACCAAGCAGTGTTCTGCAAAGGTGTCTGCACTGTACAGCCAGCTGTGAGAACGTTGACAGTGACTGTGACAAACAAGATGACACTGGAGAAGCTCTAATAGCTGGAAATAATATCTTTTGGTTGCATTTGATTGGACCATTGATTAGCTCAGATTTAGTACAGATTTTTTTTTTTTTTTTAAATTTGTTTTAAATTTCCAAATCTCCATCTCAGTGGAGTTGGATGAGTCACTGTCAACTACTGTGTTGATACTCTGTCATGCTGAGGCCCTGATATAAATGACACAATTTCTTTAGAACAGTTGTGTTTGTTAAACCAGGATCATGTTATTTCTCTCCGCCCCCCTTCTCCCCCTCTTCTCTCTCTCTCTCTTCCTCCCCTGTCCCTTTCCCCTCAGATTGCTGTAGATATCAAAGCAGCAAGACGAGAACTGAAGAAAGCTAGAACTGTCCTACAAATGGATGAACTCAAATGCCGTAAGCGTGTTTTGAGAAGACTGGGGTTTGCCACATCCTCAGATGTTATTGAGATGAAAGGGCGGGTTGCTTGTGAAATCAGCAGGTACTTGTTTCTGTATGATTACTGTCATGAATATACATTTTCCTGTTCTTGATGAAATTAGTATGCCATGTTTATATTTCTAAGGTCAGAAACCACTGAAAGATTGATCAGAGACTGTGACTTGTGTCATAAAGGGAATATGCTGATTGAAGCAATAAAGATGGCAACTTAAGGACAAACTACAATATCAAGTGGGGGAGCTGAATCAGAATTTTACCAAATTCCTGACTTTCAGGAGCTGTTTGCTGACAAGTTACGATTTTTCTTGTAAAAAAAAAAAAAAAAACAAAAAAAAAAAAAACTTTTTGCCCGGTCTTATGCATTTGTCTGATAAATTCCAAAACTGAATGTGTAGTTTTATCTACAATTTGATATTTATCCAAATAGCATGTTTGGATTTTGTATCCACTTCATGCACTTACTTTTGTAGTTCATAATTAAACCTTTATTCTACAAGTAAATTGAAGCAAGTTTATTGTTTTTTTCAGTATCTTGGAAATATCCAGTTTAATCTGTTTTGAGGAGCAGCAGTACCAGTTCCTGTTTTGAGGAGCAGCAGTACCAGTTCTGGTCCTGCTGCCTAAGTGTCTGGTTCTTTTCAATCTCTTGATAGCCTGTCTGATAAAAACTGAGTAAAGCAACTGTTAATACGAACTTACGAACTATCAGGAGAGATTCTTTGTAGTCCAGTAAGAGCTTTTAGTTTCTTTAAAATGCAGTCTCACTCTCTTATTACTTAGCATCCTTAAAGAGCTAGCATATATTAGGTTTTGGTGTTCCTGTAAGAAAAACTAAGAAGCTCTTGTTTCTTATCTGTATCAAATTACTTCACAAAACAGATTAATAGTAATTAATTTAAAAATTACATATTAGTAAGTCTTCTCTGTAAGCTTCTTCCTCTTTATTTTAGTGCTGATGAACTGCTCCTGACAGAAATGATGTTCAATGGTATCTTCAATGACTTATCTCCAGAACAGACAGCTGCACTACTAAGCTGTTTTGTATTTCAAGAGAATGTGAGTTACTTTTTCAATCCATGAATTCTAGACATTTATGTCTACCAACAGTGTTGTTTATAATTCAGTTTCAGAATTGGTCATAACAATACCAGCCATTGCACATTTTTTTATCCTTTCCTGAGGTGTTTGACATCAACTCCCACTGAGCTTTGCAAAAGCATTGCAACTTCAGTGCTGAAATATCTTTCCCCATGTGTGACATACCAAAGGCTGTGTAAAATTGCAGTGCTTGTAATCAGTCTGCCAGTTTCCCCCTGTCGTGGTTTAAGCCCAGCCAGTAACTTAGAACTACACAGCCGCTCACTCATTCCCCTACGTCTCCTTCCTTCCCCAGCTCCCGCATGGATGGGGAGGAGAACTGAAAGAATGTTAACTCCCACGGGCTGAGATAAGAGCAGTCCAGTAACTAGGGTATAACACAAACCACTATTGCTACCACCAGTAATAATAATGATAAGGGAAATAACAAGGGAAGAGAATACAACCGCTCACCACCCACCGACAGATATCCAGCCTGACCTGAACAGTGATCTAGCTCTTCCGGCTAACTGCCCTCAGTTTATATAGTGGGTATGACGTGCTGTGGTATGGAATACCTCCTTGGCTAGTTTGGGTCAGGTGTCCTGTCTCTGCTTCCTCCCGGCTTCTCCTCCTCCCCGGCAGAACATGAGACTCAGAAAGTCCTTGGTCAGACTAAACATTACTGAGCAGCAGTTAAAAACATTGGTGTTACCAGCGCTGTTCCCAGGCTGAAAGTCAAAAACCACAGTGCTGCATCAGCTACTAAGAAGGAGAAAAATGACTGCTACTGCTGAACTCAGGACACCCACCATGCAGTGGAACTGTATTAATAGATTCTCAACTCACACACTTGTGTTTATGTATGTATATACACACATTCTTAAAATGTAGAATGATTATTTCAAAACAGAGGCTGAACAATATTTGCTCCTACACTCTGGGGTTAATTCTGAAACATGTCCATGTTACATCATTTGGACAGCACCCTTGACCTGTTGATGGAAATGGCAGCACTACATGGTACTGATACGAAAAGAGCTGTTAAAAACAGACCATATATTTTAAAAAAATGAGTGTTTAACATCAGACACCACTGTTTTCCCACCTACAAGCTGTATAAAGGTTTAGCATCAAGAAAATACAGTAAAAATCCACTTGCGTATGAAATATTACTGCAGATGTCTAGCAACATGTATCACTCAGGTTGATTCCAAATGTGGGAGGCACATTAGTGACAGATGCTAATGGGTTGCTTTTGTTAGTAGAAGGCATGCCAAGGTAGGCCATCGTTAGAATGTTGTGGTTCACCCAGCCGTCGTACTTGGGTCTAAATGGGTAGGACATAAAAATGTCGCTGTATTTGTATAGCCATATTTTCATATATAACTACAGATGTTAAATTACCAAAAGCATTTACTTTTTATGTTCCTAAAAGCTTGTAACAGTTAGAGTAGTAAAGGATCATCATTTTGGCAGTTCAGAGCTATGGGACAGCTAAACAGAGGGAATTTTGGAAGTATTCAGAAAGCAGGCAGGTTTCTTTCATACTGTTGCCACACTAAGGAAAGATTTTGGTTTTTCTGATTTAGTTTGAAGAACAAGTACTTGGGCAGTTCAGTAAATTTTAGTGTTTGATAACACATTCGAGAAGTCATTGAATAATTTAGAATGGCGCTAGCACACATTGAACTTCTATTTTTGCATTTAATTTGGTATAGAGCAAATGTATGGAAGGGCATGAGATTATTTAATGTCTTGTTTTTCAGTCTAGTGAGATGCCAAAACTGACAGAGCAGTTGGCAGGACCACTTCGGCAAATGCAGGTAAATGCTGTCTGTTAGAAATAGGTCCAAGCTCAGCGTTAATGTTAACATGAGTGAGGAGTGTGGGGAAAGTATAAGCACACGGTTTTTAGATGATTTTAGATCATCAGTGAATTTGGCTGACACCGCATGTGGTTTTGCAGTGTGTAATAATGGGTTATCTTGTTTGCAGGAGGTCTTTATGCTGATTTAGAACATGCCTTTAAAAACTTGTATGAGCTTGCTTACTACACTCTAAGACGTTAATGCAGGCAGACTTAATGTAAACAGTGGGGGTTTTTTCAGATTCTGAATAGTTTAAGACAGAAAGAGAAACCTCATCCTGTATGCAGTACCTAATAGTATGCAAGACTTAATCTGTTTAAGCATATTATAAATTTAAAAACCTTTATTTTAAAGGAGTGTGCAAAAAGAATCGCCAAGGTGTCAGCAGAAGCAAAACTGGAAATTGATGAAGAAAATTACTTGAATTCTTTCAGACCTCACCTCATGGATGTTGTCCACACATGGGCAAACGGTGCTAACTTTGCTCACATCTGCAAAATGACTGATGTCTTCGAAGGTATGTTAATCAGTTTTTCTTTAGGAGGTGTGAGATGGTAATTCCGTATGGTAATTCTGAATAACCGTATAAAAGATGGTAAAATTTATTAACCCAGGTGTATTCAAGTCTCTGCATGGCTCAAAGTTGGAAAAAAATCGTTTGCTATATAGGTTAATTTCTAACCTATATGGAAGTCTTAATAGAATTCTATAATTCTGTATCTATATCTAATTCTGTGTCTGTAGATTCTATTAAGAATCTATAGAAGACTTTGAAAAAGCATATCTCTAAATTTTAAAAACTTTCCAGAAGTGAAATCCTATTTATTGCAACAAAAGGTAACTTTCACTAGTTAAAGAGGAAAACGTCACATCCCCAATGCTTGACAGCAAGATGTACAGTTCTTGTGCTTGTCCTTGTTACAGTTAATTGTTTTATTTACTTGGTAAATTGAAGGTTCCTCCTGCTGTCTTAGTGATGACAGAAGTGAGAGGTGGTAACCACATCTCTGTTCTGGATGGTTCATCACAGCAGTGCAGTGCAGATACTGGGAAAGCCTAGATGTAACCTTCCACCTTGGTCAGTATGATTCCTAAAACTGGAGAACTAGAAACTGCAGCTTGAGGAAGGATATTTGGTTTTAGCATCATAGAATCATAGAATAGTTAGGGTTGGAAAGGACCTCAAGATCATCTAGTTCCAACCCCCCTGCCATGGACAGGGACACCTCACACTAAACCATCCCACACAAGGCTTCATCCAACCTGGCCTTGAACACCGCCAGGGATGGAGCACTCACAACCTCCCTGGGCAACCAATTCCAGTGTCTCACCACCCTAACAGGAAAGAATTTCCTCCTTATATCCAATTTAAACCTCCCCTGTTTAAGTTTGAACCCATTACCCCTTGTCCTGTCACTACAGTCCCTGACGAAGAGTCCCTCCCCAGCATCCCTATAGGCCCCCTTCAGGTACTGGAAGGCTGCTATTAGGTCTCCACGCAGCCTTCTCTTCTCCAGGCTGAAAAGCCCCAACTTCCTCAGCCTGTCTTCATACGGGAGGTGCTCCAGTCCCCTGATCATCCTCGTGGCCCTCCTCTGGACTTGTTCCAGCAGTTCCATGTCCTTTTTATGTTGAGGACACCAGAACTGCACACAGTGCTCCAGGTGAGGTCTCACAAGAGCAGAGTAGAGGGGCAGGATAACCTCCTTCGACCTGCTGGTCACGCTCCTTTTGATGCAGCCCAGGATATGGTTGTCTTTCTGGGCTGCGAGCGCACACTGCTGGCTCATGTTCATTTTCTCATCGACCAGCACCCCCAAGTCCTTCTCTGCAGGGCCGCTCTGAATCTCTTCTTTGCCCAGTCTGTAGCTGTGCCTGGGATTGCTCCGACCCAGGTGTAGGACCTTGCACTTGTCGTGGTTGAACTTCATAAGGTTGGCATCAGCCCACCTCACAAGCGTGTCAAGGTCCCTCTGGATGGCATCCCTTCCCTCCAGCATATCAACCGGACCACACAGCTTGGTGTCATTGGCAAGCTTGCTGAGGGCACACTCAATCCCACTTCCATGTCACCGACAAAGATGTTAAACAAGACCGGTCCCAACACCGATCCCTGAGGGACACCACTCGTTACCAGTCTCCAGCCGGACATCGAGCCATTGAACACAACTCTTTGTGTGCGGCCGTCCAGCCAGTTCTTTATCCGCCGAGTGGTCCATCCATCAAATTGATGTCTCTCCAATTTAGAGAGAAGGATGTTGTGTGGGACAGTGTCAAACGCTTTGCACAAGTCCAGGTAGATGACGTCAACTGCTTTACCCTTATCCATCAATTCTGTAGCCCCATCATAGAAGGCCACCAAATTGGTCAGGCAGGATTTCCCCTTAGTGAAGCCATGCTGGCTGTCACCAAGCACCTTGTTGTTTTTCATGTGCCTTAGCATGCCTTCAAGGAGAATCTGTTCCAAGATTTTACCAGGCACAGAGGTGAGACTGACTGGTCTGTAATTCCCTGGGTCTTCCATTTTCTCCTTCTTGAAAATGGGGGTTATATTTCCCTTTTTCCAGTCGTTGGGAACTTCACCTGACTGCCATGATTTTTCAAATATGATGGCCAGTGGCTTAGCAACTTCATTCGCCAGCTCCTTCAGGACCCGCGGATGGATTCCATCAGGTCCCATGGACTTGTGTGCGTTCAGATTTGGAAGATGGTCTCGAACCAGATCCTCTCCTACAGTGGGCCCAAGATCTTCATTCTCACAGTCCCTGTGTCTACCTTCTAAGAACTGGGTGGTGCAGTCAGAGCCTTTGCCAGTGAAGACCGAGGCGAAGAAGTCATTCAGAACCTCAGCCTTCTCCAAACCCTCTGTAGCCAGTTCTCCCGAAAGCTTCCTCAGGGGTCCTATTTTGTCCCTAGTCTGTTTTTTGTTTGCTGTGTAGCTGTAGAATCCCTTCCTGTTATCCTTAACATCCCCAGCTAGGTTTGATTCTAACTGGGCCTTAGCCTTCCTAACCTGGTCCCTAGCTTCCCGGACAACATCCCTGTATTCTTCCCAGGCCGCCTGTCCTTGCTTCCGCTTTTTATAAGCCTCTTTTTTCCTTTGAATTTTCCTCAGCAGCTCCTTATCCATCCAAGGAGGTCTCCTGGCCCTCCTGCCGCACTTCCTTCTAGTTGGGATGCAGCACTCCTGAGCTTGTAGCAGGTGATCCTTGAGTATCAACCAAGAGTCTTGGGCTCCCCTGCCCTCCAGGGCTATATCCCATGGAACCTTACTAAGCAGGCTCCTGAAGAGGCCAAAGTCTGCTCTCTTGAGGTCCAGGTCAGTGAGCTTGCTGCACGCTCTTCTCACTCTCCTGGGGATCTCAAATTCGACCATCTCGTGATTGCTGCATCCAAGGCTGCCCTGGAGTACCACATTCTCAACAAGCCCTTCCCTGCTGGTGAGCACAGGGTCAAGCATGGCACCTCTCCTTGTCGGCTCCTCTATTACTTGCAGAAGGAAGTTGTCTTCCACACAATCGAGGAACCTCCTGGATTGCTTGTGCCGTGCAGTGCCATCGTTCCAACAGATGTCAGGGTGGTTGAAATCCCCCATGAGAACAAGGGCCTGTGAGCGTGAGGCTGTTCCTATCTGTCTGTAGAGTGCTTCATCAACAGGTTCTCCTTGATCAGGCGGTCTGTAACAGATCCCCACAGTAATGTCTCCCACGGCTGTTTTCCCTTTAACCCTGACCCACAAACTCTCTATTGACTGCTCAGCGGTCCCCAGACAGAGTTCCACACTCTCCAGCCTATCCCTGACATAAAGGGCAACTCCCCCTCCCCGCCTGCCAGGCCTGTCCTTTCTAAAGAGCCTGTAACCCTCCATTCCAACACTCCAGTCATAGGAGCCATCCCACCATGTTTCTGTGATGCCTATCATATCATACCCCGTAGATGTGCACACATCTCTAATTCCTCTTGTTTGTTCCCCATGCTACGGGCGTTTGTATAGAGGCACCTGAGCCGAGCTCCAATTGAAGCCGGCTCGTTGGCTGGAGCAGCTGGAATATCTCTACATTGTTCCGAGCATTTATTATAGGTGCTGGCAACTGACTGGGTGTGTTGGGATGGAATGATGCCCCCCTCCCCCAACACATCTGGCTTAAAGCCTCCTTGACCAGTCTGGCAAGCCTCCTACCAAAACTGTTCTTCCCCTTCTTTACCAGAGCAGCTCCACCAGCCCCCAGTAGACCTGGCCTACTAACTTCAGTCTTCAAGACACCCAAACCCCTGACTATGACACCACCCTTTTAACCATCTATTGACCTGGCCAATCCTCCTAGCTTTTTCTTGGTCCTCCCCTGTGTCCTGGAGAATTGACGAAAAGACTATCTGAGCACCGGAGCCCCTAACCACCTCTCCCAGGGCTCTGTAGTCTTTCTTTATGGTCCCCAGTCTACTACTACCTATATCCCTAGCACCCACATGGATCACCAGGAGTGGGTAATAGTCCGTGGAACTTACTAGAGCAGGCAGCCTCTCTGTAACATCCCTGATCCGTGCCCCTGGTAGGCAGCACACCTCCCTCGAGACGGGGTCAGGCAGACAGACGAGTCCCCTATTACTACGACCCACCGCTTTTTCTTTGTAGCACCAGTAGAGATCTTAACCCGTGCATAATCTGGCTGTTTGTGGTGCAAGTGCGTTTCCTCGTTAGTCTCCTGCAGGACAGCAAAGCGGTTCTGCGTGGGGACAACAGATTTAGGAGGAAGCCCCTTGCTTTTAATTGTCCGTTTCCTCCTTCTTTTGTTATTTTTCTTTGTCACCAATTCCCAATTTCCCGGGTTGGTGGCCTCCTTTTTTCCTTCATGAGCTGGAGGGGAAGCTTGAGGCCCTGCTTCCTCTCGGCTACCCTGACATCTTGAAGCCCGCTAATAGCATTCTGCAGCTCAGCCACCTGCTGCAGGAGGGCCTCCACCAGGGAGCACCGAGCGCAGCCCTGCCCGTTGTGCACCTTTCCCTCACAAGCCCAGTGCAGGCACCCTCTACACTCCGAGCTCCGCACTGCAGCCTCCCCTCTCATCGGCTCTGTCTGGGTGCCTACGCTGGCCACTGCCGGGGGCAGCCAGAGCAGAGCTCCCAGCGCGGGCCCTGCCCATACGACGGGTGCTCACCATCCCGCTCGCCTGCCTGCGCAAACTGCCTCGTCCCGCTCTGTTTGCCCGCTCTGTTCGCCGCGCTCCTGGTCGCTTGCGCTCCCTGGGGCCGGTTTTTAACCACTCAGGGTTGGTTTTCATCATTTAAAAAGTAGGATGACTTAAAATCCACATATTTTGTAAAAACTGAAGGTCAAACCAGAATGGAAACCTGATTTCATCTTTTATCAGCAATGTTGAAAGTTGTGAAGAACAGTAGGATGGGTGGACCAGTTTTACAACGCTGTGTGTAATTGCTGGTCTGTGAACATTCTTCTTGAAGTTGTTCCTGTCATCGTTGTCTTGCCTCTTTCAAATGATGTTTAATTTTTTGCATGTACACAGTTGCAAATGGGAGCCCTTAAAACAGAGGAAGTCATGCAGTTCTGTGACCCAGTGCATAGAACTTTCTAAAGTAGGTTGCCTGCAAGCAACAGGAATCCTGGCAGTCTTTGATTCTGCATTCAGAAGATTCCTCCTCCTATCTGAGCAGATGAGTGAGCCTTTTGAGGCATCCTGAGGCTGGGGAACACAGAGGGAGAAGCAGTAGCTGGCTTACATTTTCACATTGGCACTTGACTGTTCACAATACACTGGGCAGTAGTGTTTTTCATTCACTGTATTTGGGCTAAGGTCAGCCAGTTAGCTAGCTCCCTCAAAATCAGATCTTACAGGCCTATTTTGACAGGTTCAGCTCTTGTGGCAGGGGTTGACACGTTTCTTCCCTTAACTTTTAATTTGGCTGGCGTTCTGTGCATTGTCCAAAAAGACAGGAAGCCCTTCAGATGTTCACTGCCAGTTATGCTTACCTTAAATGCAGAGTGGTGTTGCTAAATCACAGGGGATCCCACTGTAGCCAAGTTGCTACAGTGGTAAAAATAACCCAAGCAACAAAACAAAAAACCCCACAGCATCCTTATTTTGATCTGAAGTACAAATTTTCATGTTAGGTATTAGTGTTTCCTGTTGTGATTTCAGTGGAGGTTGTTGGTGGCTGATTAGAGCTCTAAAATGAGGTCATTCTTCCTCTTTGACTTCTGGGCAGTGTGGAATTAGCAGTAATGAACTGCTGTTATTACAGGGAGGCCCAGTCTCACTGTAAAGAGGCAAAATTGTCCAGCCATTAGAGAGTGCATTGGAAGCCACCACTTTTCTTAAAACTGCTTTTCATCACACACACTTTCCCCAAACATGCTAAAAGTGCTTTCTGAAAGACTGTGCCCTTCACAAGACGCTGATGTTCAGTTGTGTGATCCATCCAGGCTAAGGGGCACCAGCAGAACTTTCCTAGACAGAAACCTTGAGTCCGTGGCATGCTTTCACTATTACAGCCTGAAGATGGATGGTGTTGTTATTAGCACTGACGGTCAAGCGTCTGAAGCCCCTTTTGCTGCAGTTATGAGTAGTGTGAAAACTTGTAGCTGCCTTTTGAGGTTGCAGCAATAAGCCTGAGTGCTCAGAGAGCAAACATGCTTGCCACAAATTGGAGCAGTGTTGATTGACTAATGAAAATAAGTTGTCATGAAGCTGAAATGTGTATTCGGAAAAAATAGAAATGAGAGGTTTTTAAAGCTGTAGGGAAGAATTGTAAGCTGATCAAAGCTATCCTAATAACCAATTGCAGATCAGCTGTTTTGCTTTGTGGAAGTAAGTATACACAACAGTAATTTATTCCAAAAATGCTGGGTTTTTTCAGGCACCAAAAAAGTACGTCTGCAACACCCCCAGCTATGCTGCCTGTAAATGAGACTCTCCGGAATGGGTGGCGGGGGTGGCCTTGAAACTGAGATGAGTAGGATCTTGGAGAGCTGAGCTGGAGCCAGCTATAACACAGCGTTGCCACACTTCGGGGAGCTGCCTGCGGTTCACTTGCTTTGGTTTTGTGCTTTGTGTCCAGTTGACAATCAGTGGTTTTTTTCACGTAATGTCATCGTAGTAAGTTTTACAGACAGCTGTCCTCACACAGACAGTTCTTTCTTTAGAAACTGAAATGGCCTACTGGTACCATATGCATGTGTTTTAGAAGAGAAGGGTTATTTTACTTCTCCCTTTCCCAACAGCTTTGTAGAATGTTCTTTTCATATGGACAGTTCTTTTCCAGGTACTATGACTTGTCTACAGATGATCTTTCTGTGATTCAATGAAATACTATCTAGTCCAGTATCCCTGCAGTGAGTGAGCAGGGACATCTTCAAGTAGATTTGGTTGCTCAGAGTCCCATCCAACCTGACCTTTAAAGTTTCCGTGGATGGGGCATTTACCACCTCTCTGGACAACCAGTTTTTCACAACCCTCATCCTAAAAGATTTCTTCCTTACATCTAGTCTGAATCTGTCCACTTTATTTGTCCCATTGCTACAGGCCCTACTAAAAAGTCTGTCCCCATCTTTCTCACAAGTCCCCTTTAAGTATTGAAAGACCACATAAGATCTCCCTGGAGCCTTCTCCAGGCTGGACAAGCCCAGCTCTCTCAGCCTGTCTCCATAGTAGAGGTGCTCCAGCTCTCTGATCATTTCTCTGGCCTTCCTCTGGACTCACTCCAGCACATCTGTGTCTTTGTGTTGGAGGCCCCAGAGGTGGACACAATACTGCAGGTGGGGTGTCACGAAAGTGGAGAAATGGAGCAAAACCCCTTCCCTCGACCTACTGGCCATGCTCCTTTGGATGCAGCCCAGGATGCAGTTGGCTTTCTGGGCTGCCAGGGGACATTGCTGTTTCAGGTCCAGCTTTTCATCTGCCAATACCCACCAGTCCTCTACAGGGCTGCTCTCAATAACTCTATCCCATACTTACCCTATGACAGTTATTTTGCTTACAGCAATTTTGACTCTAGGTGCAAGGTGGTGTTGGAGGAAATAACTAAACAGCACGCAGTTTGCATGCCACTGGAAGAGCATAATGGTTAGGACATTTTGTGACACTTGCTACAGGGACTTGGGCTGAGCTCGGAAGTTAAAACAGGGGAATGTGTAACAAACTGTTGTGGGTATTAGGTTGCAGTGTGAGCTTTTATGCATTAACTGTAAGCGTGCAACTGAGTAGTATAGAGTGGTCCATAGACACCTGAGTGGCACAGGAGTAGTGAGGTAGACCACACACCAAAGGCTATCAAAAAAATTTACAAAAAAATAAACCTGTGTTCTTGAAGCAGCAAACTTACTAATCCCCCAAATACGTATTTTTTTCAGGAAGGTCTAAATAAAAAAAACTTGTTAAGTTTCAAGTACTTGAAAGAAAATAGGAATTACTAAACAGCCCATGAAGTCCTCTGATTAAATTAGTTAGAGGCTGCGAAGGCAGTAGAAAGGAACAGGACAAGCATTCGGAGACAGCTTCAAGGAAATGCCTGATGGAGAATTCCACTGTTAAAGAGAAACCAAGTTTAAGACATACAGCTTTTCTTACCCTTGGCTTCTAGATAAATTGAACAGGGTTGGAGAAGAAACTAATACTTTAATCCAAAGTGAGCTCAAGCAACTGAATTACTCAGTGACATGATGTAGCAGGAGGTACAGTTTTCTCCCACACCTTTTATACAGGCAGCATAATTCGATGCATGAGGAGGTTGGAAGAATTGCTTCGGCAGATGTGCCAAGCTGCAAAAGCCATCGGAAACACGGAGCTGGAAAACAAGTTTGCAGAGGGTATGTATTTCACTTCCACAGTACAAGAAGTAACTCTAGAAAAGGAAAGTTGGGGAGGGCAGGTAGGACACAGAAGGTGGGTGAAGGGTTTGGTAACGTAAGCTTCTGCTGTTGACTTCATGGTGAACAGATCATTGCTCTCTTTCCAGAGAAAAGAGAGCAAACTTTATCAGACAGAAAGCATCTGTCTTACAAAGTTTGACTTAAAAAGGTGGTGGTTTTGGTGCATACTGACAGTTTAACAAAGTTCGTGACTGAAAATGGATGCACTGTTACTTCCGTTTAAGACTCATACCACTTTCTTTACTGCAAGGTGTTACATACATGTGACTGTATTTAAATAGTGATTGTGTCAGTTATGAGTGTTGGATATTAATGTGTTTTCCTTTTTAATAGGGATTACAAAAATCAAGAGGGATATTGTCTTTGCTGCAAGCCTTTACCTGTAACAGGTTGTCTTCCAGAAGCAGCACAAGAGCCACCTTACGGGGAAATTTAATCACACGATACTTCCATTTCCAATAATTTTTTTTAATGGAGCGTATTTTAACCACAGTTATTTTAATAAGGCATGTACAAACAGTTTATGTAATATAACTGTTACCATGTTTTCAATAAAAATTTACAGTTTGAATAACTTTTTTCTTTTAAGCAAGGGCTTGCACCAACAGATATTTAAAGTTTAGATATACAATAACTGTGGTTATTGTAACTCTGGTAGATGTTATTATATACAGGTAAAGTGAGCATCCAAGAGCAGCAGCAGTCCCTTAAAGGCATTTACTTCCATTACAGAGTTAGACTTGTGAAATTGTTTTCCTTTCAGAGAGCAAGACAAGTGGGTCATGCTTCATGGTTGATGATTGCTGCCAAAGTGATTTCCATTTGTTGGAGTCTCATGTAGGGTTGTATGGGAATCTTCCTTCGGTTGAAATGTACATCCTCTCACTTTGAAGAAGTCAGACACATACACAACCTAAGTGAACAAATTAGTGTTAAGATCCTGCACTTGTAAGTCTTTGAGACAACAGGTAAATGTTTTTGCAGAAGGTAAACTCCATTATCAAAACAAAGTTTAAACAGGTTGAAACATTAGAAAGTTACTAAGAAGTCATGTATAAAATTCCATCATCTGTTCTTTCAATAGCTTTTTCTCCAGCTATTGCTCGTGCTCTGACTGACTGCTTCACTACTGATGGTTTAAGCCAAATTTAAGGTTCGTGTGGTAACTAACTGCTCTAATGGCCTTGTTGGGAACTGCTTCATCACAATAGCCATAGTTTGAACTCCTTCCTTTAAATGAAGCAGCAAAATATGCTTGCTGAGAGCCTACACTACATGTATGGTTAAGTTTACTCTGTAAGTTACTTAGAATAGGAAAGGAGAGTCTGTACTTTAGCTGAGGAAGACGCTTCAATAGTTAGTAACTGTTACTCTCCGCACTGTGACCCTCACTTGCATTTATTCTTGCTGGCTAAACCAACCTTGGATTCCTCTGCTTGGCAAGGTTCACAGCAGCTCCCTCCCCAGTTCAAGTGTCTCATAGCCCCAGCAGCTGCAAGGCTAACTACCTATGTTATCCTTCCTTGCATTTCTTTGACCATGCCACCTCACTTTCTTCACAGTTACCAACTACAAGATACATCCTTTGTCCAGTTTTGCAGTTCGTTTTCTTCCCTTTGCCCACGTCAAGTCTCACTAGTAGGCATGCTGAGTAGAGTGCTGCATGAAGTATAATTAAGAAGCTTTCTCTCATGATTCCTTCCTACATCACTTCCTCCTATCCCACTACAAACCCAAGAACTTCAGAATGCAATTTATGGCAGCAGAAGAAACCATACTCCACACTGCAGGCTGGCTGGTGGCCCAAGCAGGCTGCTTTAGCTGCATACCAGATGAGTTTCAGCTTCCACTCCATGCTAAATTCACTCAATTTAGTGCTCCATTTGCAGTTGCTGCCCCAGCATGTTCTCACCTCAGCTGTTCCTGGAGTCTTCAGTTCTCTTTAAAAATAATTTCTTCACCTTTCAACTCTGTTCCCTGTAGTGCCACCTTCTACTCATGCTTGTATTGCCAAGCGTCTCTAAGATACCCTTCCTTGCGACCATCCAGCAGCCCCCACTAAACTTGTTATCCTAATAAAAAATAAAAATTCCCTCAGCTTTTCAGTCCCTGATGCTTCACATTCCCTGCACCCCTTTTCTTAGAGAATGATGTCGTACAAAAGTGAGGGGTAGAATTATGTTTTAGTCAACATGCAGCCATTTAACAGCAGCTAATGCAGTATGCAGAGCTTCCCAGAGCAGCTCCAAGGCTTGTTTTGATGATTGATTGCCACAAGTAAACAAAGCTTTATCTTGGAATGAACTATGCCCTTCCAACTTCCAGCTGAGAGAACATCTTGGACGTGGTCCTTGCCGGTGAGCCTCAATTCTTGGTAATGGAATTCCTCAATATGACCTCAGTTAGCTCATGTCTCTGATCTGTTCCTTCCCATGACTTAATGCACCATGTCATTGTGATGATGGCCAGCACAACTGCTGCCACTAAGTCAGACAGGCCTGCAGCTCCAAGTTTAGCTGATCCTCTTTTCCATGGGATAACTCTACACTCATCAGAACAGCTCAGCTTCACATGCCTTGTGAACACACTTTTAGCACTCAGAATGCACACAAGGCATGCTGAAGAGTTTTTGTTTCCCATCAGACTGAAAAGAACAGGCTGTTTAAGCTGGCAGAGATTGATATTTTTATGCTGCCCTTATCCTTAAAGGCTTTGGGGTTTGCCCCTCTTACTTCATATACAGTTCTCCTCTGCTGTTGTGCTCGAGATGTAGAATTTGGCTAGAAGCAGAAGGTAGGGTAATTTAGAGGCCCACAGTTTTGCAGCTGATCATTTTCAACTCAGTTGTTTGAAAAGCTCTGGGGCAGGGACAATTTCATGTTGTCCAACAGCTAAAAAAGCCACTTATCATTGGCACAGTCTCTACCTCACTAAAGTACTATTGCTACACCCAGTTCAAGGAGTTACTTTGAAAGTTGCTGGAGAGGGGAAGCATTAGGAAGAGAGGCCTGCTTTCCTCTGAGCACAGCCTGCAGTTCTAAGGTGCTGCTTATAAAACCAGCATTCACACACTCACACCTCCCCCTCTCCCCTCAGGAATTACTTACAATGAGCACGGCTACCACAGCTCCCTGAATGAGTCCTGTTAAAACATCACTCCAGTGATGCTTGTAATCAGATACACGTGACAGACCCACATAGATGGATGCAGCAATAAGACCAAATTGTATGGTAGGACGTAAAAGTCTTGCCCAGTCTCCTTTCATTCTGGCCTGCAGGTAAAGCTAAAAGGAAAAGAGAAATAGTTCAAAAATGCAGCAAATGTAGAAGCAGTAATTGTGTAAAATTGTGCAGGGTCTGTTCAAAGAGCTGAAATTTGCGTTCAGAGACATCATGATGTCCACAGATATTCAAAGACCTCTACTCTCATAAGTATGCTATGGCAGAGTTTGATAGTCAGTGTTGATCTTTATGTTTTTATATAAAACTATGTGACACCATCATATAGGTGCTTATAGATACTTGCTGTATTTGTACCAAGGTGACAAGTTACATTTTTCAGGATAAAGGTACTAGTAATACCAGAGATACTTACAGCTTAGAAAGAATGCAGTTTTACTGCTGCATTAACTACAGGTAACTCTTACTAAAAAGAAGCAGCAACCATCCAAATTTACAATCCTCCAAATATAAGGAGGCCCATCTTGCTCTGAGCAGGGAGATCATTAACATCTTTGGTGACAGTGACATGTAATATATGTAGAGTTGACAATCTTCTTTACTTTATTCTCAATTCCAGTCACCTTTAGCATGATCAGCCTTCTGGCATCACATTCCAGCTGTAGTCAAGCATCAGAACTAACTCGTTACGGTGACCGATAGCATCTAGGATCACATTCTGCAGTTGTGTATTTCACTGAGCTCCATCTGTTCCTTGTCCTTTCTAGCTGCATATTAACCATGTTGCCACTCCAGTAAGCAAGTTAGCATGTGTAGGTCCCATGCTTTTTCTCTCCCTTCAGCTCTATTTGTGTTGTATGTATGCTTTCGATGCGTTCTCAAATTCACAGTACTTTACTTAACTCCACTACTTTCCCATCTAACCTAAGATCCTGCTTTGTCTCCCCCTCTGGTCTGTCTAGGACAGAAACCTCTTACTTCAGCTGTAAGAGGAGCTTCTCCAAATCCACCCTTTAAGCAGAGAACTTGATCCTGTTGCCAAAAAAGGCACCATAGTTACCGTATTTATGGAGAAGAACAATACAGCTGGAAGTTACATTTAACATTTCAAGTCTCTCTCTTCAGTACCACCTAAGAACTTCTGTTCAAGTACAAACCCCTAACTGACAGTCCTGCAAAGTCATAGAAGCTGACTAAAACCACAGCAAAACAGCACACCGGACTGCTGGTAGATCCCCCCTTGCCAACAAAAGCCATGGCAGTCTTTTAGCAGCATTAGATTTACAATATAAATACAGGCATAGAGCATGCACTGTGGGTGCAAAGGTGTTACTTTCCAAAGTTAAACATGTGGGGAATGTTTGGTTGGCTTCTCTGACTAACTTCTACATCATCATTTTTGGCATGCTTTTTCAGCTATAAATGGAGCATCAAAAGGATCAACCCTGTCCATAACTGTCTTTTTTTAATAGGTCAGGGTGAAATCAGCCTCTGAAGAAGCTACAGCTGAGCCTGAACTTGGAAATATTTCCCCCCCTCAGGTGGTGGGCGCTGCTTATTTCTAGTGACCTTAGTTTCACCAGTAGGTAAATGTTGTGCAGCCACTTAAAAAATTAGCTGTCTCACAGTTCTTTTAACAAAAGGTGTTTTAATGTTCATATATTAATACCACATCTGAATTTACCCAGAGTAGACCACAACACTACCTGCCTGCTTGCCAGATGGAGCAGAGGTGGGTCCAAGGAGCACATGCTGGTAGCCTAAAAAGAGCTGGCTGACAATTCGATACTGACCCTTCTTTCCCCTTTCCCTATTCGCACCAAATTCTGCTTACATCAGCTAAAAATACCTTGCTGTAATAAAGTTTCGTCCATGTAAGCATTTCTGGTAGTTGGCAAAGGTATAGAGTCATATTAGAAAGAAAGAGTTATGCAACTGCAGATAGCTGGGAAAACCGCTTTACTTCTGAACAGAGGAAGAAAATGAGGCAAACCACAGAAAAAGCAAATTTGGGAAGATGGTAGTCCACAACACCTAACAACCAATAAAATAAGTCTTAAGACTCTCCCTTACACAGCATGTATTCAGATTTTCTTTCTGCTTGAGAAAGCAAACAAGAAACCTGGATTTAACATCTACGTAAAGACTTTATTTTCATACTAGGAGTGTAACCTCCAGTCATAAAGAATACCTGGAGCTGCTCTATCAGCTGCAGAATACACACAGTTGGCTACAGGCTTCACCAATTCTAGGTGCTTCTTCACACCACCAGATCCAATAGTTGCAGAGGAAATGCCCAAAGCCCTTCTTGCACATTCTGCCAGGAGATTGATTGATATTACTCTAAAACTAGGTGTGAGAAGGGTGAGAAATCACACCACAGATAAGTGTCAGTGTGACTGATCAGTGGTGTATTTAATTTCAGAAGTAACAGCTGTTGCGGTTACAACTATTTTTTTCTCTATTACTTGTTTTTGTTCAGTTGAGAGTATTTGCTGCAATAGCAAATGCCACGTTATTTTAAGCGGGTAACTTCAAACTGACACTGCTTTTAATAGGCTCAGGCAGTTGTGCTCCTCCACAAAGATTCTTCCTATTGCCATGACTCACTCTTTGCAAGACAACAGCCATGTGCCTGGTTTGAAACAAGCTAGCACAGTAAAATGGATTCTGCCTTATAATTCCACTAAATATAAACCAGGGTTGATACCAGAAGCGTGGCCAAGCCCTCTATATAGCATTATATACACAGTGTAGAGATGTCTTGGTGTTACTCTGCACTGCCACTTACTGCTACTTTGACCCTGTTGACTAATGGTAGTCAGTGACTTTGAACTGTTCATAAGGCCTCTCTCAACAGGCACAGCATGCCTCACATTTTTCTGCTCCTCTCTGAAGTCATCTACTTTTAACTCAGCCTGAAAGAAGGGTAACAAGCAAGTCCCCGCCAGTCTCCTCACCTAAATCTCTTTGCTGGAAAGGAACAAGCTTTACAAGTAAAATTAATCTACAGAAGCAGTGGGAACTTAGGAAGCGTCATCTTGTTACTACTGTAAATGCTCCTTGCCAGCATCTCGCTGCTGAAAAATACATTTGTGAGACTATGAATGCAGCAGGAGCATCCGGAGCTGTTCTGGTAGCAACATGCTCCTATCCATGACAGCTATTTGATCATGCTAGCTCCCTGATAATCCTGTTTCTGACCATCTGTCTCATCATTCAGTAGTAGCATTCAGCTATGACCTATTTCCCTTCACTCCTCCATCCTGGTGTTTCTCATGTTTATTCTTTTTAAGGTGCACAAATAGATTTCATAGCAACTTCATTGTAATGGGATTAAATAATCTCCAACTTTTCCCCCTACTAGCTAATGCTTACTATATAATGAAAGTATGTTCTGTACACCGCACACATCCTGAACGCAAGTTTTTTCTTAATCTATGGTCTGGTACTTCATTTCTAAAAATACACACAGGAATGAGGAGAAACTCACAGCCACTTTGTGGTTTCTTGAAAGAAGCCACAGATGTAAATGGAAGGGTCTCTGCAACTGAAGAATTATTTGCTACTCAACGTTTCTAGCATAACTTTCACATATTTGCTCTTCCACCAAAGCAGTATTAATATACATATGCCTGCCTACCTAATTTTAAAGTGAATTTTAATTTCTTAGATAAGACTTCTAGAGGCTAAACAAGAAAACTTTACAGTCAGCACCTTTAGGGCACAAAATTCATTTAACTGTATCAAAACTGAATCAGTTCTCTAGACAAGGTCATACTTCAGATACTGAGTTTCTAAAGTATGACCTTGTCTAGATTCTTAAAAATCTTGAGCCATTTTCCATTTAATACCTTCTCAGATTTTTTCCTCAAGTCCTATTAAACAAAAAGTTCTGTACTATTAAGGTGTTTTACCTTTTAAGGTATGAGAAATCCTCTTGCATACAATCATTCTGTGATTTTCTCAGTTCTTTACTGTGAGGGTGGTGAGGCCCTGGCACAGGTTGCCCAGAGAAGCTGTGGCTGCCCCATCCCTGACAGTGTTCAAGGCCAGGCTGGATGGGGCTTTGAGCAACCTGGACTAGTTGGAGGTGTGAGGGGCACTGTGGCAGGGGGTTGGAACTAGATGATGTTTAAGGTGAAGGGAAAGGATATACCTATGCAGTTACTTCAAGGTGGAGATATATCTGGGCCACTGTTCAGAGGCATGGTCTATCCCTTTTTACTCTAGCCACGTAGTCCTGCTGACTCCCCTGTGCCGACTCTGATGTTTGAACAGCCCTACAGCGAGCTGGTACAGGGAACTGATCCATTGAACAGCTGAATTAAGGGGGGAAAATGGACACTCGACCACCAATCCCAACATAAACAATTAAAGAGGAGGATTTCAAGAGCAAAGGTTGACCGGCACATTTAGGAGCAGGAGTACAAAAAGCAGCCTAATGCCTTGTTTAGCCTATGATCTCTCTGCAAAAGAAGGCAGTTGGCCCAGGTCACTGAAATACCAATTGCCCTCCTGTTCTTGTCTGTAATTCCCTGTGTCCTTGTACACACAAGCTGTTCTTTCCCAATGAAATGTGGGGGAGTTTGAAAGCCACTCAAGTTACATCATGCAAAGACTCATCATCCCTTTTCATCCCAAGGCAAAGCAACACAAACATGTTGCCATCCCCAGAATAGCAAGGCAGCTTGGCTGGGTTTCTTTTCCTCATCCCAGGTGCTCAGGCCAGCTACAGCCAAGACTGACTCCATTACAACAATCTGATCCTCAGGGAAGCACTCATGTCTGCCAACTGCAACACTTGGAGTGGGCTCATTCACACTACTGAAGACACCATACATTTAGCTTTTTAATTCACAATAGCTTTCAAATGCAAGTTTAAAAACAAAGTTGAAGCAAGACCTTATGATTAACTTCACCATTCCCCCTCAAGGGAAAGGGTGCTAGTTTGGTTGCGTGGACATTGCTAGAAGAGGTGCTCAGCTACGCTCGTCCTCCCATTCCCCAAGTCAAGATCAGATGGTTTGTTGATACAGGAGAGATTGTGCCAGCATTTAACTCCAAAAGGCAAGGAGCAGGCTGGGGAGGGGATGACAGAGGCAATTTGGGATCTGGCATCTGTTATTAGGTCACTGGGTTCCCACATACTGCTGCAGCTCAAGCTCACCCAGTTTCAACATGAAGCTGTTGTTGGCAAGAGCATCCCAGAGATAACGGCTCCGTCTGGAGCAAACTGACACCCCTAGCTCTGCCAAATTAATTTCGAAATAGATTCTCCAGCACAACTTCTTGGCCTGACAGTGTGCAAACAGGTTTTTTTCTGCGGTTTCATTCATTCCATATCCTAATGAGTTAGAAACTAGAAGAAACTATAAGCCTAACCAGGAAGTAGGCTAAAAATCCAGGCCTTAAACTGATCCAGCTGTCTTTTTTATAGGTATATGGCAGGATAACATCCTGTTAAATGCAGCTGTGATCTGTATGCTATAGGAATTACAACTACTGCTTATTTAAACAGGTATATTATATAAGCTATTTAACCAACAAAATTATTTTAGACCCAGATTTAAATCAATATTATTCAGAGCAGCCCTGTGGAGAAGGACTTGGGGGTGTTGGTCGATGAGAAAACGAACATGAGCCGCCTGCAGTGTGTGCTCGCAGCCCAGAAACCAACCATGTGCTGGGCTGCATCAAAAGGAGTGTGACCAGCAGGTCGAAGGAGGTGATCCTGCCCCTCTACTCTGCTCTCGTGAGACCTCATCTGGAGTTCAGCTCCAGACATAAGAAGGATATGGAGCTGTTTGGAGTCCACAGGAGGCCACAAAGATGATCACAGGGCTGGAGCACCTCTGCTATGAAAACAGTCTAGAGAAGGCTCTGCAAGACCTTGTAGGAGTCCTCCAGTAGCGACAGGGCCTATAGGAAATCTGGAGAGCAACTTTCTACAAGGCCATGTAGTGACAGCACAAGGGGGAATGGCTTTAAACTGAAAGAGGGTAGGTTTAGATAATAGGAAATAGTTATTTACTGTGAGGGTGGTGAGGCAGTGGAACAGGCTGACCGGAGAAGCTGCAGCTGCTGTATCACTGGCACTGTTCAAGGCCAGATTGGACGGGGCTTTGTGCACCCTGGTGTAGTGGAAGGTGTCCCTTTACCCATTCTATGACTATGATTCATGCCACAGAGTTCAAAATTTTCTCATTTTACAGTGCCAGGGTTTATGCCATCTGTGAGAGAGAATTTCTCCTTTGATTCCCCCAAGATGTACTCTTGTTTTTGAAAAGCATTACCTCTATAGAATGATTAGGCTGGAAAAGATCAGACTAACACAGCCCAGTCCACCCCTAAACCATGTAAGTATGCCACATCTACAGCTCTTTAAATACCTCCAGGGATGGTGACTTGATAACTTCCTTGGGCAGCCCGTGCTTGACAACCCTTTCAGTGAAGAAATTTTTCCTGATATCCAGTCTAAACCTCCCCTTGCGCATCTTGAAGCCGTTTCATCTCCTTCTATCATCTGTTACCTGGGAAAGAAGACCAACACCCACCTCTCTCCATCCTCCTTTCAGGTAGCTGTAGAGAGCTATAAGGTTTCCCCTGAGCTTCCTTTTCTCCAGATTAAACAACCTCAGTTCCCTCAGCTGCTCCTCATAAGACTCGTTCTCTATGGAATCACAGCTTCACCTGTCACAGTATACATGTTCAGCAAGTAACATTTAACAGTACATTTTCTCCAGTATTGCACACATGGCAGACTCCTCCAGTCTCTCCAGAAACCAGCACAGTAGTGTCTGGTTATGATTAATACTGCCTGTGAGTAATGCCACATGTTAACAATTCCATCCTGCTCATGACTCAGTCCATGGCTGGACCAAGTGTGCAAAGAGCAGATGAAGCCAGCATCAGAGTTCAGGTAAACAGGTTTTAAGTGCTTCAGGTTTGGTGCAGATCCAGAGGCAGCACTCTGGCTTGCCACACGGGTAGGGGGAGAACTAGAGAGCCATCTTCCTTACCTTCCTGTGGTAGCTGTCTGCTTGAAGACATCTGCACCCTTTTTTTAAATAACTTTTTATTACTTAATAAAGAGACCACATTCAATTAAAAGGTTGGTATGCAGTAATGCTGTGTTAATAGAAATGTAAAATCATCACGCACAGGAGTCATTAACCTTCTTCAGATGTCCCTATGAAGGCTTCCCCACAGTTTCTGGCCTGAGAATCTTATTACAGGACAGAAGAAAGTAGAACCCTAATCTTCACAAAGCCTCTTATTTGTACTGGACTCGTCTCTTATCTCAGCCAGAGACAAGGTAAGAAAGCCAAGTAAATATTGCAACTTTTGCACTAGGTCACTAATCCATTTAGATGGAAAGAGCATACTTACTGCTAGGAAGAGCATGCAGTACATGGAGAACGAAGAATGGCCAGAGTAAAATGATAGTCTGGAAGAAAAGAGAGCAAACATCTCATCATTTTTCTTTTGCAACATCCAGTCTACAGTGATGCTAATTTGTCTTACACAAGTGAACTGGAAAAATGCAAACACTCCATGTTTTTTCTTCAAGAAGGCATTCTAAGCACATCAAATGTCTGACAATGGCTTTTGACAAACAGCACAGGCTTCACCACTCAGCAGCTGTCCTGTTCCAGCATTCACTTGATGTCCACATCAGGCTAGTAATTACTAGAGCTTTGAATAAAGTTGGAACAACAAAGGAACACATCCTCAAAGCTAGAAATCAAGTGGCCTTTAAAACGGTTTTGTTTCATCTTCTTGATAAATATCAGAATACTGTAAATAAATGATTTAAAAATTTATAATATCCAATAGTCACAGCGGCACAATGTACACATTGAAAGTTAATCACCCCAGACAAATCAGTAGCCTTTGGTCAGCATCAAGAGGCAGAAGTTAACAGCACATATTTAGATGTATATACCACGTATACAGATGTATACCTTTGTTAAACATACTGATTCATACAGAGCATGATCATCTATCATTGAAGGGTAGGGGGAAAGGCAGGAAGGCAGTTCATTAGCCAGCTGCAGAAGACGACACCTCCCCATATCTGTTATTTTCAGAAATAGCTTCATGTGTGGCTATCTCATTTAAAGAGTGGCAGCACTGCCTTCAGCTTGTAAAGGCTTCTAGCAGGTCCAGACTGAAAGGACTCCTCATTTGATGCTGAAGATTCTCCCCTGCACAGATGGTTTCTGTGATGAGCTGAGTGTCAAAGCTGTAAAACAAATGCCACCCACTTCTTGTCAGGAGTAGAAGGCAACATGGAAAGACATTCTAATTCTGTCTAAAGTGGAAAGACTGTACTTAAAACTATTTTTTAAATAAAAGTGGAAAAACTGTACTTAAGCTGTATTTTTCTGTTTTATGCACAGAGCTTGTACCTGTGCTGTTTGACAGGCTATCAGCCAGGCTCCTGTGCAGTTTAGCTACATAACAAAGCACTCCTTGCTTAAGAGTTTGGTATACCCAAACAAGGCCAACTTAATTAAAAGTTTCATGGCAATCTAGATTGCCCTCCACCATATCCAGCGGGGCCCTGTTTTGGTGCCTCAGCCAGGCAGAAAGCCTGAGGCCAGGGAAATTCCTGATGAGGGAAATGTTTCTACCCTTTGTAGAAGACTAATGAAGTCAGCTCCGATATGCAGTTAGATAACCGAGTTAAACATCCACTACTCAAATGCCACGAAGGCAGCAATAAAACTATCTTGTGCACAAGTGAAACTGCAAAACTTTCTGCATTAATTTGCATGTGTAACATTACGAAACTGCATCAGCTGTCGGGAGAAAAGAAAACCACACAGGAATTTCCTCCATAGGTTTCGGAGTTCTTGGTTTATAGTTGACTCAAAGCATTGCTAATAGTGCAGTGAGAAGTACTCTGAAGTTGTTTCAGAAGTACTAAATAAGCAATCCTGAAAATAGTAAGATGAATTTTGTGTGTCAGTATTTGTGTACTCATGCCCAAACAGATATTTTTCAATTAAATTCTTAAATAGAAAACCTGTATTGACAATGTGTTAAGATGTTGAAAAATTCAAAGCCATTAACATTACATTTTAGCTAGACATCTCTACTATACTACTCTAACTCTTCACCAGTTGAAATCTCTGGGCAAGTGTCCACTAAAGCCAACAGAATAAGCATTTTGAAGAGCTCTCTTTTCAGATAAACATGTCTTCTGAGCCATGGAAGCAAAGCATGGTGTTCTACAGAACAGAAGACAGATTAAGGAATTCATGGCACCTATGCCAATATTTTATCCACTGATTTTGGGGGTATTTCTGTTGCCCATGAGATGACGTTGCCTGCAGTTCTTGAAGGCAACCTGTTGCCAACTGAAGGAATTCAGAAGGCTGATAAGTAAGAAAAGGAATAAAAACAAATACTTTAAGGAGGGGGTTCGGGTTTTTTAGTTCTTATACAGTTTAATGGTGTTGTTGAATACTGGCGTTCTTGGTTTTAGGAATGTATTAGCCCAACATAAAAAATGCCTTGTTGGAAGTTGAAGATTACAAAATATGAAGGCATTCTCATCAAGCATAGATAAGTATGCTGTACATGACTGAAAATGTTGTGCTTAGAACATGAAGTATTGCCAGAAATACAACTGGGACAAAGTATCGATCCAACTTGTACATTGTGCAATCCCAATGACATTTCTTTGGCAATACCGTCGTCTCTAGATTTCTTTAAGGACAGTCATATCTTTAACAAATTAAAGAAATCTTAGAACCCTTTCAAACACTGAGTTTGACAATGGAAGAGTTTCCCTGCAATTCCTCAGCACGCAAGCAGTGTCATCTCAAAACAAGGAGAATATTCTGTCTTCAAACCAGCCAAGCTGCTGCATTGGGATCATATGGCAGGTGCCATCTTGCCATTAGCCAGCATTGTTTACTAGTCCTAAGAATACGTAAGTATCACAAGAAAATAAATTCATAAATAATATGGTACAGACAACTCTCAAACCCCCTACTTTCACTAATGAAGGCTAAATTACTCCAGTAGGAATTTGCACATCAGATTTCAGGAATTCTTTTTCAAATTAATATTAGAACATCATCCAGTGAACATGAAATAAGAGCTGGTTAAGTGTAAAGTCTTGTTTTGATGGTTTCCAAGATGGCAGAGTCTGGCATCAAAACAACAGCTTTGCAGACAGAGATCCATGCCTTTTACTCAGTACCTACCTCACAGATCCCTTCTGACGAGACGAACAAGGCTTTAACAGGAAAATGCTTTACTTATTTCCACTTGCGCAATATATTACTAGCAAGTTAGAAGAATGCCTGAAGTAACAACACAAAATCAGCTTCAGATCTTGGTTGAGGCGTAAAGTAGCCAATGTCTACAGTACAGCGGGACACTCAAAAAGGCCTTAGAACAAGATGACTTAATGGCTGTTCAGCTTTCTTTAAACTTAGTTTTGCCACAACTTTCACATGTTTTATTATAAAGACAAAAGTAAAGACTCTGCTTGCTTTAAAAGGTTACCATAAGACTGATTACAATTAATCACAACAGTTCTTAAAGATTACCTGGGAAAATAATCAAAGTACAGACAATTCCTAAAAGATGTAATTGAAGTGAATCACTTAGTACTTTCAGCCAGGATTTCTAATCCCAGATTAGCATGTCTGAAACAGATGGCCTTATTCTGTTCTGTTCCTTTCCATGCACAAAGGCAACTTAGCCTAACGTGCAGAGCCCACCTGATAGAAGGTACTGTTTAAGCATTTATGCAAAGTACATGAAAAAGAAAGTACAGAAAGTACACGTTTAAGCAGTTAAGCAAAGTACAGGAGTCTGACAGGGAAATTAAGAGCCTTAGTAAAAACAATACTAGAAAATAGCTAAATACATATGGCACACTGGGGCATTAAATGGCAAGAAATTAAAGTGTTAGAAATTACAGTAGAAACACCTAAACCAGAAGAAAGCTTATCTTGTGGTGCCACAATAAACCTAGGAGAGGCTGAATGATAAGGGAATCTTTCCAATACAAGTACTGAATTATGGAATGATCCCTTAGAGAAAAAGAGGAGGCGCAGCAAAACGTTATGCACGCTCCCACATCAACGCAAATAAAACCAAGTCCCTTCTATCCTCAAGTTCTCTGGATTCTCCAAGTCCAACTCAAAGCTTCCGCTGACATTCATGTTACCCATTTCATTGATCTGGACTGGAATAAGTGCCAGACAGAGCTGTAGCTCTGCACATCTGTGCTGAGTAAGCCAGACAACTCCACATGCTTGTCAGTGAAATATTCCTAGAATCTAAATGCCATGAGGATGTGGTTTAATGAAGTGCTAGTCTTACGCTTCAGCTGAAGCACCATATTCTTTAAAGTCAGTTTTGTCTGCACTCAGCAATCAACATGTTTTCACAGCACCTGCTCTTTTCTCAAGTGCTGCATGAGTACAACTTTGAAGATTGGCAGGGACTGAAAGATTTGAGGACTCTCTAATGAAGTGCTTCTGTGATTACTGCAAAGAAATGTTTAAATAAAACGCACAAGCAGTTCATGTGTTCAAGTACTTAGAAACCCATTTTCCAAATACAATATTCCCAGTTTTTCCTCCACTTTCTACTTTTTCTTCCAGCATTTAAAACCCACACTGAAGTATAAAGCCTTACATTTACAGAAAGGAAAAAGCTGCTAAAGTCTTTCCAGTTCAGTAATCCCCATATGGATAATTTTATTGACAAAGGTGTTTTGACATAAGACTTAAGTGCCTTGCACAATTCCCTAATCATATTTGGGGTGATGGGTACATGCACATAGCCCTACTTTAGGTAGTAGTAGCAGAGAGAAAATTTGGACGATGCTGACACTTAACACGTAAGACTACCCATTTTTTTGCAGAGTTACATACCTTTTCTTTTACCTTACCTTACACAAATTTAAGTTCCCTGCTTATTCTACTGACATAAAACTGTCTTCGCTGCTAGGCTGACCAGGTTTTTAAGCTTGTTAAAAAGTTCTGCTGGCATAATTTGTTGGAAATTGAAGTAGTGTCTTAAAATACCTCAAAATAGACAGATATAATGTAAATTATCTAAACCTGTCAAAAAAGTCTTCTCCTCCTCCAATTTTTTGCCTTTCATATGAGCAGAAGTCAACCTGCATCTTGAACTTCTAAGTATTCCAGTTTTATCTAGGGAGGAAGAAGTTGCCAACTCCTGGCATTCATTACCACACACAGACATGTGGGATCTCAATATTATAGAGTCCAACCAACTGGCAGCCTACAATGGCATTGCATATGCTTATTGCAAAAACACTGTAAAACAAGTTCTCATCTGTCAGTTTTGACCTTTTCACCCAATTTAACTCAACACACAAAGCAGAAGTTTATCTTCCCACTACATTTATAGCTAGCCTCCTCCAACAGGGAAGAAAAAAAGAAATCAGGACTTTGTTTCTCCTCTTCCCTAATAATCCCTTCTCAGGAAAGAGTTAAAAAGTGAAAATAGCAGCAAGGGGGACCAACATTTTAAACCAACATTTCTACAGACTTAATACCTTTGTCTCACATGCATCAGATTACAGGCTTCTGTTCCATTAACCGTGTCTGCACAAGTTATCCACATAATGCTGTTCCGAGTCACAGGAGTGTTATTATCATTTTGCATAAAGGGAATGAGAACAAAAAAGATAATCCCTGTTAAATCAGGGATTTGACTGTTATTCCCTCTCTAAGAAACCGCTTTGGGCATGAAGCGCTTAGTAATTGTGGAGAACCCTTCCCCCAACAGAAGTTTGTAATCTTTGAAGGGGAAAAGGAAAAGGAGGCTGCAGAACTGTCAGCATTATGGGGATTTCAGTTCCTACAAGTACTGTTTGAGAAAGACTTGTCCAAAATTTTACCTTAGGAGACTTTTCCACTCTATTAACTTTGACATAAGCTTTGCAAATAAGTGAAATTCTGCCAAGAACGAGAAGATGCATCTACCTGCTTGCTTAGGCATAGCTAGCTTCCAAATATTTTCAGGGTGTGCTGAGCACAGGATAAAAACTTTGTTCTCTAATGAACTTCAGCATGATAAGCTATTGAAGTATCAGACTGCAAGCACAGCTTTTTCTGAAAACCATTAAGGGGTTAAAAGTTTTATTTTCAGTTATGAAAATGATTGCTATTCATCACCACTGAGAAGAGCCAATTCACATCAGGGCAAAGGAGATGCAAGATCAGAAACATGATCCAGATTGCAGAACTGCATCTCAATTGGTTAAAAGCAAGTTCACCCTTCAGAGTTGATTCTCCCTACCACCAGTTAATTTCTGTTGCAAAGGCAGCTCTTTTTGCTTCTAGATCAAGTACAGCCCCTGTTTCATCATCCACTGTAGCCTTGAATCTTCTAAAGTTTAAATATTTAAAGACTCTCATTTTCTACCATATTTTTGCATTTCCTTCCATGTAAGATGAAGTATAGGGGCCCTGCGTAAGATCCAGTCCTGAGAATTGATGAATTAATTCATCAGGACCAGTAGTATTCCCAAATCAGCCATGTTACATGTTCTAATAACAGTAATGACAGAAAACTTGAGAAGCAGTATTTAAAGGAAAAGTTGCATTGTCTGAATAACAGTGCACATATGCAACTGTCCATTCTTCTCTTTCAGTTGCTTTCATACCCAAGCTCCTTGAGATTTTTTTACTGTCTTTTTAGAATTGAAAACTACTAAATTAGCCTGTGGTGAAAACTCCTGGGCACAAAAGTTTCAGTATTGCAGAGCACTTAAGTTCCATAACAGAAATAATTAGAATGCTGCAGCCAACATACCAGTATGCCCTGAGCAAACACATAGTTAACAAGCCTGTAGCAGCTTTAGAGAAATTTCTCATCCACAGTGCTGTTAGAAACTGCCAGATTAAATAAGTAATCCATTTAGTTATGCTGAATTAAGTGCAGTTTGATTTTTGACAAAGGTTTAAGACGTTTTGAAACAAAATACTGGAACATTCATACAAGCTAAGTCAGTTTAATGCAAAATTAACACTTCATCATAGAAATATTCCCAGCACTGAGAAATGTGCAGGGGAAGAGAGAGAAGGGAGAGAAAGAGGAGACAGGAACAATTGTTTCATAGAGATGGGTTAACTTGAAGCAAAAGCCTGGTCTCTTGGGTTAGGTTTAAAAAGTGTAAAGCAAACCAGTTGCAAAGGCTATCTAATAAAACAGAGGAAAATGAAAGTATTCAATTAAAATGGATGTATGAAGCTTGTGGTTTTTGGTGTTTTTTATTTTTAAACAGTCACAGTTTTGAAGGTGTAGGTGTCATAGAAATGTGAGAGTTTCAAAAGTTCGGGTAAATTGCTAAGCAAAGTTACGCAGGTTACCCCCGTACTGTCCATCTGGCACAGGTGCCCAGCTACTGGGAGTTGCTGCATGGTTTAACTGCACTCACCAGCACACATAAGTACAACCTGTGAAACAAACTTGAAATAAAGTTCCTGACAAATGACTGGTAAAGAGCACCACCTTGGCAATAGTGTTTAAATAAATTAAAAGTTCAAAACAGTCAGCTCTAGTTTCCTAAAAGCTCCTTTGAAGATTACATTTTGAGTTTGCAATGGCAGACTACACACAGTTTGTTTTGAGAGCAGTCAGCATGGGAGCAATACATCAAATGAAGTAGGGAACTGTTTTTTTCCTTCAGACATGCAAATTGTAACATGAATCTGTACATTAGTAACACAATTATAATTATGAAACTTAATAGATGCATTATCTGTTACCACAAACAGAACAAAGTGATAGACTGAAATTAGAGACCTTCAACTATCCAAAGTGAAACTCACTTCAGAGAAAGTTACACACACACATACACATCCCTGCAAGCTGCATGAAGTCTGTTTCGAAGCCTAACAGAGTTCAGACTGCACAGAGTGCCTCTGAAGCAGCTAGACTTGTAAAACATGGCTTAATATTTCAGGGTCAACGGTTTCACTTTTGTGTATGTGTTTAGTGAGCTGAGGAATAAACCAGAAAGGACAGCTCCGTGGAGCTCCCCAGTCACTATGTTATCAGTGCTCCTCCAGACCCAGAATGCTGAACTTCCAGGTTCCACCCTAACGCCTGTATTCAGTGGAAAAGATAAAAAGTGATAATTTAACAAAAATACTTTTAAGTCGCTCATTGCATTATTGTAACAAACTGAACTGCTCAGATAAAATGCAATAAGCACTGCATCCAAGAAAAATTTGTAGTAAACTCAGGAAGCCCGAGCAGGTTGATTTACGGCCCTTTAGCACATACACAAGACTATTACACATGAAAACAAACAAACAAAAAAGCAAACCAACAAACAAAACTTCACACTATACAAGAATGTGTGCTGATGGAGGTTAGTTTAACCAGTGTTAAAGCAACAGGATAAATCAGCAAACTGTACTGCCCACTGCAACCACATTTAGCTTGACTACAAGAAGAGAGCATTAGTGGCCTAAATGAACATGCTGGCATCCAGTTCCTCTTCTGAATACCCATACCACTGCTCTGTTCCTCCTCCTTTTTATGCCTCGGTCCTAGAGAACAAAGATTGCGGGGGGGGGGGGGGGGGGGTGTTAAAAAATAATTACTTTTTTTTCTAATTTGATTCTAGGGCTCTGACAAATTAAAGCATGCCCTTCCTCAGAACTGATTTACAGTGTGACTCAGTCTTCAGCTACAAAAACCTTTAACAGCAAATTCCTTATACACTATAGAAGAGAATTAAGGTAATCACTTTAAGTACATCATTCACTGTCAGTACTCATTTGCAAATCACCTTCACCACCTTCTGTTTGCTCAGAAACAGAGGTTATGCAAGACATGGTATGTATGCACATACATAATACACACATACTCTTTGCATCATAGCTAAAATTTAAATACTGTTTAGACATTCTCACATCCTTCTCTAGAAAAGACCCGAGCCCTTACTTTCTACTCCCAACTTTGTGGTGTGTTAACCGAGAAATAACATGTTTATGCCTTTCCATCTGCAACTGTTCTGTGTCCAATAGCAGCAGCATGCTAATTAAGCAATTTACATCCCTGGAATTAAAAAAGCTGCTTGGTTTACATGAAGATTATAGAACATTGCTGCATGTAATACCTCCGCTTTCTCCATTTTAAAAAGCATGAAAAAAAGTGCAGAGTGGGTTGTTTGCTATATGTGGTTTTTTGCTCTAATCAATACCACTCTCTCCATTTTCAGAAGTAGGAACCTGAACTGTTTACTTGCATAACATTGAAAATACTTTGTTATGGAACTAGTGGCAATATTTCAGTTTCAAAAATGTGAAAAAAAGTTTTGAACTGCATTCAGGAGTACTTCCAATTTTCTTTTTAATCTTTTTTTTTAAAGAAAAGCTGGACCCAGCAGTTACCCAGATTTGAAATTCAGTCCAGATTTTTCAGTTGCAGCCTGAAAGGACAATAAAATTCCATCAGAAAGAGATACATCTAGCATTTATGAAATGCAGTTTGGAGCAGACCTCATATATGAAGAAGACAGAAAGCACTCACATCTATGTCTCAGAAACAAGCCAACAAAACCTCAACAACCATAAATAATTTTAAGACAGGAAGACTGGATCTGCACTTTAAATGAGAATTCAATAAGTTCTGGAGTAAAAGGGAATTGAAGGGTTCAAGAAATTAAATTACATGCTGACCCTTCTCCTTTTCACTCAACATAAGGTATGCAGCAAGGTAGGAAAATGCAAAGTCATTAGAGAAGCTCAACAAGGAGGGAAGCCCACTTAGGTGCTAGGGGCCAGGGTTTAAGTTTTGCCCAAGGCTGAGTAACATGAAGAATTGACAAGTCTTCCTTTCAGGCTTACGCAGTAATTGTTGTACAGAGAAGTGAGAAGGAAAAAGCTCAAGATGTGTCAGAATCCACTAGTTAATCTTTGACGCTGAAGTACCAAATTAAAACTTCTGGAGGCTAGAGGCATAGAACTCTAGCATCTTGTGTCTATAAAGGGTATGCAGAAAAGTACAACTGGAAGAGCAAACATGGCAGGGGATAAGTAATTCAATAGCTTTGACACTGCTGTCGGACAGGCCTAATAGGATAAGTGCTCTCTCTCTTACTCAGGTGCAAAGATGAACTAGTTGGACATGTAAGCAACAGCTCTGGTTGCATAAAACGCTGTGATTTCAGGGACAACATCCTAAGAACAAAGATACTCCATCCATCCTGTAGGAGAAAAAAAAAGTAAGAATAACAAGAGGCCATCTTGATGCCTTGAGCAACTTCTGACTGAGTTTAGATACAAATAAAACCATGAGAAGTAGGAGTACACTGCCTACCATAGACAAGTACTGAAGCATCACCCATGCACTGAAGCATCACCCAAGCATGCAGAGGAGGAACTGGGAAGGCCAAAGCTGGCGCTATTGAGGAATACAAAGGGCAACATGAAGCTGTTCAACTGGTAGGTCAGCAGCAAAACAGAGACAAGGATAAATGATCCCACCACTGGACTGGGTTAGCTATGCTGTGACAAAGGGAATAGAAAATCAGAAGGTGCTTGATAACCTCTTTGTTTCAGATTTTGAAGTATTTTTCCAACAAGACTTTTTCAGCCTCCCAGATTTTCATGCCTAGTAGTAAAGTTCAAAGGAGAAGGGTCTAGTCAAAGAAGATCTAACTATGCTTACTTAAAGCTGCACTTGCAAGTCCACAAGAATGGATGGCAGTCCAGTGCAACCAGTAAAGAGATGCCATGATGAGGCTGTCTGGATATCTTTAAGAAGCCATGCTAGGGAGGCAGGGGCCTGATGGTTAGAAGATGGGCAAGAAAGACTGAAGGAACTGATTCTCCTAACAGGCAGTGGAATCTCCACCCCCAGAGTTTTTTGAAGGATCAGGATTGTACAGGGCTGTGTCAGAACTCTACAGTAATTTCTGCTTTAAACTGGAGGATGGACCAGATGACCTCCAGAGGTTCCCTCCTGTATATACATAAAGGCTTCCTAACCATCCAGCTACACAGGTCTCCAGAGTCTTCAAGATGATGTGAACATTAACAATACCGGGGGGGTGGAAGAATCAATTCAACAGTAAGAAAAGGTTTGATGAAAATTTCAGAAAATAAAGATTCGGAATTTTATAAGGTATCTCTAAGGTATAATCGAAAGAGCAGAAAACATTTGCTTTTAGGAAGCCAGCATGTTTATGTTCTGAAATGTTCTAATACTTTTTCTGGTGACATTTTAGGACTTTTTTTAAAAAATACTTTCTACCATCATCTGCAGGTAACGATCATCCTGAAATCCAGTATTAAAATACAGATTTATGTTAATCCAAAACTACAAAGAATAATTTCATAACCCAATTGCCAGCAATCTGAATGGATTCTTAAACTTGTACCTAATAAATTCACTGGCCCTAATTAGTTTCTGCAGAGACTTTTGTGACCACTATGGCAAAAGCAGCAAATCAGGTACACTGAACATGTGAGAACAGGAACACACTAATCACAAGCCTTTTGCTTTCAGAGGCTGTATGTTCAACACAGCATTGGCAAGTTTTATTTCACATTCCTTATCAAGTATTAATACTACAAACCTACTTTTCTTCTACATTATTACTGCAGGAAGTGATTCCAAGGAAATTTAAGCAAGTATGCTTTCAAGTTTTGAAGTTTTAGGGAGGCATTGTTTGCACCAGCCGTAACTAGAATTTATTTCCACCTTAGCATATTGCTGACCCTGTGAAATTATTCAGCAGAGACTGAGTAAAAATACTGCATACTTCATGTTGCAATATTTATTTTTAACATTTTGTGTATAATTATAAATGTAAGTTTAAAGTGTCAGATTCCATACACCTGACCTTTACACAAGGTATTTAATGTGCTGCTTGTGCTGCCAAGTTTATAACATGCCATATAATAGATCTGAAAACTACAGCACAATCCTAAATTAAGTTCCAAAAATACTGTAAGCTGTATATAGCACCTGCTGCATTACTAAACAACTATTTAATACCAAAGCTTGGTTTCTGTGGGTTCTTTAAGGTTGTTTTGGGGGAGGTTTTGTTCAAGTTTGGGTCTTTTTGTTGGGGGGTGAGGGAGGGGAAGGAGGCTTAGGGGGTTTGGGGTTTTTCTTTTTTACCTGCTCGTAGAAAGAATTTCATAAAACTGGAGAGAAAATCCTACTGCTGTCAGTAAGTTAACATCCCTCCTCAAAAAAAAAAATATTGACAGAACCTTTATTTAAACCACGTTTACTGTCTTTGAGATTGGGTTTTAAAAGCGGTAAGAAAATACCCATTATTTGGGTAAGATGACAATCCAAGTTTAGAGACACACTTAAGACTGACCTTTTCCAGGTTCAAGCTGGCCTGGTCAAGCATGTCTCCTGGATTCCAGATCCTAGCACTTAGAGATTACCAATGCGTGTCTGCACAAAGGTGATCAAGGTAGAATTAGCAACTCATGACTGCCAAAATGAGTAGGAAGCAACCACTTAACATCACCACACAATATATTAGGACATCTAACCATACAGTTAGAAGGCACTCCATCACCATCTTTAAGTTCGGAAGTATTTTTCCAGACCAATCAACTAACAACATAGGATATACTAACAACATAGGATATAGTAACAACATAGGATATAGTAACAACATAGGATATACTAACAACAAAGACATATTTTGTGTGTTGAAGACTTATCCCACAATTCATGTATTAGAGGAAAATATAAGCTGCGTTCTATTGTTATTCTACTAGACATTCAAGCTTCACTGTTTACAAATCTCATTTCAGACTGCAGTTGCAGCAAAGTACGCTCAGCAGAGGAACAGTAAAATAATTCACAGCTCCTACTGCTGTGATTTCTATTAACTCTTTTGGGTGCAAGAATACTAACAAACAGGATGCAAAAACAATCTGCAATGAACTGGATAGAGCAGACAGGTTTAGGAAGTATGCCTTAGCTACCAATAAGGAATGGAGAAGTCATAATCTGTCCTTTAAGTGTCCTCTCTGCCTACTCCTCTTTGTGGAATCTGGGTAGCTTGCCAATCCACTTAAAGCCAGGCAAAGGCAAGCAGCAGCAAGCCAAAAGTGAAGGATAGTTGAACAAGAACAGAAGCTGCAAAAGCTGAAGAGATCAGCGATTAGTAGAGACTGCTCACTAAACACTGCCATGTGATCAGGGATACAGCCTAGCACACGTATGTATTTACTGCACCTTATGTTGCTGATTTGAAAAAGCATTTGGCAAGTCATTACCTTTATAGATGCCAAAGCAAGTACCTTAAAGGCAACCCAGTAGCGCTGACCATTGGTATACTTAAAGTGACATGCAAATTCCCAGCACCAGTGACAGGAGGACCTCTTGGCTTTAATATCCATTCATAGGCACTTAAGACTTGTGCTTGTATATCAAACTTATTTTTGTAAAAACACTAAAACATACAACTGTCTCCTAGTAAAGATACTTCATATTAAGTTCTGTACCCTTCTGCCCAGTGCAATTACAGTTTTAACACAGTTGAGTAAGATAAGTATTTTAAGTGCTTTAAGAACTACTTTTTTGATACTCAAAAGAAAACTCACCTTCACAGTTCAAGCACCTTTTTACTGAATTACTACTCTTAGTATTTATTTAAATTGAATATTACAGAGCTCTACACAAAACTAGTTGACATCAGACCTTGCAACACCTTCATAAAAGCTTAAGAATGCAGTTCAGTACAAGTTATTCACCCTAAGAAAACTGCCATGAAGTAGCTCATACCAAACTTCTGTGGCTAGCTTAAAATGAAATGCCAAATACTGCCTGTTTTACAAAGAGACACAAAAGAAAAACAGACAGTTTCTAATACTAATAGTTTATGTAGCTTGCTTTTTTTAATATAACTAGTGATTTTCATGCATATTTTAGAGATCTGCAAGTACTATATACTTTCAAGTAATACATGCATTGTTCAACAAATATGAATGAGATTTACTAAGCACACAACAGTGCTTACGATCCTCAACTTAACCACCAATAGTACTGAAAGTGCAAGCACACTATAAACATGGTCAAGGAGAAGCTAAGATGTTTAAACTTGAAGAGGACTCTGTTTTCAACATAACACAGAGCAGACAAGTTGCTTAAGTCAACAAGAACTAGTTTATTAAGCTCAGGTAGGAATGTAAAATCTTACTCAAACTAACCAAAGGCCATAAGCATTTTATCAATTTAGACAACCAAGCTTAAGTCCATTGTTTTATACACATGATAAAGCATATTTATGTTTTAGCACGTATTTTAATACTACTGTTACTAATGAATAACAGACTAATTATTATCTTTCTCTTATGTCCTTATGTTACTATATAGTAGACATATGCCAAGTGTTGCAAACCTCAGATCTGCTTAAAACAGTACTGGAACAAAATATGCTATGATGCTGGCCCAAAACTCTCTAATCCTCCAACCATAACTTACAGGCCTCTAGTCATTACAATCAACTCAAATTTTATTCTTTTCCCTCTTTACAGCTGAAAAGCATTTTTAGACTCATTTAAAAGTTAACTGAAGATTCAGATCTATGCCCAAGTTGAATTTTGACTCCAGAGTTTAATGCTAAAAGCACACAATTCTGTTTCAAAAAAGCACCTCAGCAAGTGCAATTTTGTTTAAAGATTCGTTCTATTTGGTACTTAACTATCTTTTCACAGTAACAGAATAGTAAAAATACCATTCTTAGTGATTTGAAGCAAGAGAAAACATTTTACACTTGCCACAATGTAATGTACAACAAAATCTGCATTTCCCACCTCTTGTGCTGTAAGTTACCATTTTATCTTCTTTTAAGCTCTAAGAATTAGTTTCTGGCAATTCTGCTAACTCACTACACTAAAATTTGCAAAGCTGACATGATACAAAGACAACTCAGTATCTTGTGGGAGCTAGCATATCCCTTATTTCAATTACCAAGGTGTTCTACTGCGTCAGATCGTTGAAAAGTCAGAAACATTTTAAAGTCTTGACAGCTATGCCAATTAGAAATTCTTTGTTTTCCACATTTCATAAATATCCTCCTTTGTTTACTCTGCATTTTTCCAGACTGCAGTGGACAGTCACATAGAAAGTGACCATTACACGTTTTAAGAAGTATGCAACGTTTTTCCTGAAATAGATAAAAGTTACACCATTGAATACATAAATAAGCCTTATAAGCACAGTTATAGGTATCAGTAATACAAAAGAAAAAAAACCTGCACTGAAGCACACTAATCTCTCACACTAATCTTACTGTTTTAATTGGAGGAAAAACTCCATGCAGGAAGTAAATAGAAAAGTTGGAGTTCTTCTCATTGAAACATTATCTGCCATACTACCTACCTGTCATTATGCACTTGCTCTTCTACTAACAGCCATGCAAAATACAAACTGTCCTGGCACCTTTGAACAGGTGTTGTGCATGACTTGGAGCAGGACCTGGTCCTCCACTAAATAAATATGCAAGACTTGTCTGGCTCCTGAGGAATACCATGCCTGCTACTGAGAGATCCATAGGGGAGACACACACTAGAGGAGCCAATGAGCACAGGGGACAGTAAGCAAAACCTACACATACATATTTAAAACACACACACACAGAGAAAAGATCTAAGAGGTTATATAGATCTTCTGCAAAAAGAGTGGCAAGGAGTTTCTCTAAAGCTAGGATTCCAGGGAGCTTAAGCAACTCTAATAGCAGAAATTACTTTGAACATACTTTAATATTTCAAGTAGCATTCAAACACTGATGTTTGTAACAGTGACAAAACTCCAATGTCTCAGACACTTCATTTTGCTTCATTATCTTGCTACGACTGAACTGGCACATATGTATTTAAGGTAATAAAATGCCTAATAATGAGAAAACTGAGTAAAGAGATTCTCTGAACAGTCTGACATATTTTTATATGGGTAAAAACTGGATGTATTTGCTTTCATTGTAACTTTTAACTGTTTTCCTTGCTATTTCACATGAAATTTTGAAGGCAGATTTCAAATTCTTCTCTTCATTGGGATGCACAGACATTTTAGAAACAAATAGAAGCCAATCAAAACTGAGTATCATCCACATTTTGCAAAAAAAAGGCAGAAATTAATATACAATAATTTATGCATTCTTCTTTACATTAATAAAACAAGTTTCCACAAAGTGGAAAAAAAATCCCAGTGTCTAGACAGGGTTCAAAATTCATTAAAGAAATTTATTCTAAAAGCACAAAAATGCAGTAGTGATACCAAAGTCGTCACCCCAAGTCAAGAAACAGACCTTACAACCAAGTATTCAAGGTTAGTCAGACTTACCTTCCCTCGTTGATTTTTGCTTTATCTCCTTGACATGAGAAATTCTCAACGTAACCTAAACTGCAGTTGATCCGTGTCCAGTCAGGCTGGCACACAGCAAGGAAGTGAGGACGCAGTCTACCTATGGAGTACTTGGCAATGTCTGTCAATGACTGGCTAGCAGCTGCTCCAAAAATGAAGGTCCCAATGGCTTTGTAAATAGTGGCTATGTAGTTATTTCTGACAAATGAGTTTGAGTGCAAATGATTACAAAACACAGAGAGTGTCTCTCCTAGGATTATCTGAAAGAGAAATAAGGACGACAGTTAAAATATAGATAATAGCTTAAAAATAAAGATATTACTGTTATTAATATGCACACGTTGTTTCAGAAATTAATTTTTAATTAACATTAAGATGCAAATTTACATTTTCCAAGAGTCAGCAATAATCATGCCCAAACTTGAAACATTTACGTAGAATATAAAAAAAACCTTTCACCTTATCCTTCTTTATTATGAACTTAATGACAATTTTCTGAATACTTGTGAAAACAAAGCCTTCTCAAGAGTAATGTTTATGCTAATTAGGACAAATTAGGCATGCCCTAATTAGAAATATTGTGCCCAGTATAACATTTTGTTCTACATTGACTTTTCTTCAGCTAATCTTCTGCTGAGCAAAATTTTTGTATTTCATCATAAAGATATTAGGTTTTTTGTGATGCCAGAGACTATTCTGAATGGTCTTCATTTCCAGGTGTGGAAGGCCAGTTATTTTAACAAAGAAAATTCCTGTTCCTCGGGAAAATTAAATCCTACCGGGAGAAAAGTAATGAGATTAGGGAAAGACAGGCATTACTGAGGTCTTTCCAAGGATTTTTCACCCTGCACGTCCAAGATCTGTGCATCAAGTATCGACAGAAATGCAGATTTAATTTTGTTTTCCTGCAACTCTGCCTTTTGCAGAAACTAAGTTCTTCCTCAAGCAAAGTACAAAACGTCACCCTAGACAGACTGGACATTGAACCAGATGGTCCCACGTGGTACAGAAAGGCTCAACTCATATGGATGATCAGATGGGTGGGGGACTGTATGCATGTATGTGAAGTGACTTGTTAAAGATGCTGTGCAAATTAAATGATGGCTCCATCAGTCACTTAAGAGTGACAACTCGGGGATCCCAGCAAAGCAGAGCTTTGGTGAACCAAGGTGTTACCAGACACTCTGACACCTGGGCAGACAAAGCAGCTGGCAGCAGCTTTGCACATTAAGGCAAAGGGACAATCCCATCAGATGCATGACACTTCAGTTTTACACCCTGCACCATACCAAAACATGGACTGAAGCAGAGAAAGTTTTCAGTAAAGTAGATGTTGGTAAGCTCTTATGGAAAATATACCTCTTAATGAAGACAGCTGAACAGAAATACCACAGCTATGACTCGTAAATAATTCATCTCTTTTCAAGAACACTGCTACAAAACCTGCAAAAAGGTCACTTATCTCAGTTGAGATGACTAAAAATTAAGTGATCTCAATGCAGCTACTTCACTGGACACAGGTAGATTATTTATCTTCTATAATCTGACTGAGCACTGAGTAAAGGACATCAACATTTACTTTTACCATCTGCCTTTAAAGCAATCTTGACAGAAAAGTCTGATTTCACAACCGAAAGGTGGCAACTTTGTTAAGTAAATGTTCATGTAGGCTCACATGGAGGCTGGATGAATTCAAAGGAAATACACCCACTGAAAGTTACATAATTCACTTAAGCCTTTTCTGACTCAGAAGTCCCCAAGCTGCAAATGGCTGGTAGCAAAATATTGAGGGCAAAACATCAGTCTTCACTTGCTCTTATGTTCTTCCTGAATCATCTGGTTTAACTGCTGCTAGAAATGAGGTAACAAGCTAGATGGACTTCAGCTGTGACCATGTACTGCTGCACTTAGGTAGCACTGACTACCAGTGATAGTAGCAGTTTAAAAAAAAAAGATCAGTCATATCTGAAAAAGCAGGGTCTTCCAGTATAAATGATTTGTCAGTTAACAGAACTAACAAAACAGAAAAAAAGCTTTAATCTGCTCTGGAAGTGTTTCCATAGGCTTTTGAAGCAGTTTTTCCGAAGAAAAGGAAAACTAAGTAGAGTTATGGCCCCACATTTCTGGAGTTACAAAAAGAAAAATTCCACCCAGGAACAAATATAAGCTACAAGCTAGCCTTTATGTTGAAACCTAGATAAAAAAATCCGTGCAATCCTTACACAAGAAACGACTAGACTGCAATAATTTTAACGTGATTTTAAGCCATTATCCCAGAGAAACAGCTGGTCAGTACTAAGGTTTACGTATAGCTGCTCCTTTTCCAGCTTTGATTCCTAAAATATACCTGGATAAATATTTACACACCTAAAAATCTTGTCTAGCATAAAAGTTTTAACTCTGCTCAAAGTGTAGCTCTGACGAGCTAGGATGTCACCCAACACAGAGCTGGGAGTGGAATCTGGAGCTTTTTAGTACACCCACACAGCGATACTGAAGATACTGTTGAAGGGCCATCGTTGGAACTAAAATGCAGTCCCATGAGACTTAGGACACAAAGTGGTTAACTGGTGACACCCAGCTCTCCCCGCTGCCCATGCCCACCACCACTTTTTGCCCCAGCACTGATGTTGTATACTTCCAGGAGCTATTTTGCTCAATCTAGCTCAAAGCAGCTCAAGGAATTTCAGACAAGCCACCACAGGTGGCAAAGGCAGTGGGACCACACCTTTTCTCCACAGTAAGCTATTAAGGTAGCTCAGCTGATAACATGTAAGCACATCTTAAGGATACAGAGTCCCTATACACATGAGCCAGTACAACTGAGCAAGAAGGTGTAGTCTACAAGGGAGATTCCAAATTGGCTGTTAGAGAGCCAGTCTCTCCAGCTCACTGACCTGGGCGTGAAGGGGAGGGAACAACAGTGCCCCATTTCTAACCAGGTTAGGTGCAATATGAAAGTGAGCCACAGCATTAATTCAAACACAAGTGGACCCAGTGTTTTATCATGGCCTTCAGCAAAATAACCACTGAAAAGCTCCCTGGATAACTTACTCTTTTTATTCTGGTTATGCTTTTGGTAAAATCTGGCTGGAACCCATTATTTTTCTGTGAAAGAGTATCTGTTGTTACACTCACACAGAGAAGTATTTCCAGTGATTCTGAGAAACAGAAAAATGCTAACTTAATACTATAATTCAAGCTCATATTCTGAAAGTAGTAGCTCCCAAGATAGAAAAGCTTGAGACAGTAATTTAAAATACATTAGTGCTACTCTTAACTGATATGTTAAGGGAGGAAAAGTTTTTACCTCTCAGACTACAGAATTAAGTCACCCAAGTTCTAAGGTATTCTTTTTTTGTTCTATAATTGTAGTTGTTTCACCTCAATTGAAAAAAAATCTTTTGGTTATTCTCGTCAGAACACTGTTTCTCCCGCTTTAGCAGCTTGTCTGAGGACATGATTTTAAAGTCGAGAAATCCTATAGAATACAGTTTTAGAAGTCTGTATGAACAGATTGCCCCTCCTCCCTCTTCCCAAACCCCACTGAAACCAAACGCAATGAAGAAAAGTTTAACTTACAACAATTATACTGAAAGGAATAAGTATTCCTGCTAACAATTTATAAGAAATGGTGTCCTCTTTGTATGGATACCGGATGGATTCATCACTACAGAAAACTCCTCTCTGGAAGGGTATACGTCTTGAACTGAGAATTGCAAAAGGCAAGCCAGCTAGCAAAAAGGAATAAAAAATACATTACAAAAGCAACACAAACTCTAGCAATGATTATACCCCCACATTTCCAACGAGAAATGCATAAAGAGCAATTGGCATGAAGCAAGTTAGGAGGTTATGCACTTCCTTTGGCCAATGACCACTGCCTTGTCTTTGTAGCTCCCAGGAAGGATCACTGAATGAAGGAGAGCAGGACAGGGTTCCTCTGACCTTGGCATTTGTGGCACATAAAGCATGGAAGCATGCCAAAACCATGATTGAGTAAACTATTCAGTTCTGCTGCTACTGCCACAAATATATACTATTCCTTTATATTCCCATGAGCAGCAGTTGCCCCTTTATACCTTCTCTGGACAACTTTACAATCAGAAGAGCATAAATCTCATTTTATGAAAGCAGAAAGGGGGTGCTTCTCAGGGAGTGCAAGTGCAGAGGGAGTTTTCAGGAAGATACAGAAAAAAGGAGTTACACGTGCATTCAATCCCCTCACTTTGCATACACTGGATAGCTCCCCGGAACAACCTGGTCACTGCACAAGCCCTACAACCTCAGGGCACAGAGATTTTATTCCCCTCTCTTCCACAAAGCAGGAAGCCTTTGGCTTATCCTGAACTCAACTCGACATAAGATTAAGGCACACAATGTTTTCTGCTATTGCACCTCAAAAGACCTGCAACACTAACCAAAACAGTCATTTGAATACCCAGCTTAAAATAGCACTACAGACTAACAATCACAATTTAAACCTCTGATCCTCTGTCCTTGTGCAGATGCTGTACATATGTCAATCTGTTTTCTGATGTGAAATTCAACTATTTCTGATGAGAAATCCAACTACTTCTGATGAATATCCTCAGAAAGAAATGTCTGTGGGGGACTAACAGGAATGTTCAACAAAACAGTCCCCTTTAACTTAGGGATATCCAGCTCACTGACATTGAAGTGCTTAAAAGCCCTTGATTTTGTGCTCAAAATTCAGCAGTACTGCACATAAAATGCATACCTGTTTGGAGACAGACAACAAAAATCATACAGGGGAAGACACTCATAATCTACCAGTATGGCATCAGAAGGATGAAAACCAGCCACCTTCCTTCCTGCCAGAGAAAGATGTTGCTGCAGTCACAGATCTCTTCTCAGGACCTTGGTGTCAAGGTTTAGCCCACCTCTTCCTTTCCATGTACACACCTAGCCCCAAGTAAGTGTGTACAAACAAAAGGAAACATAGAAAGAACAGGAGAAAAGAAAGGCAGGTAAAAAAAATATAAAATAAATAAAAGATACCAACCAAGCAGTAAGAGGAAACACTAAGTTACGCAGTCAGGATTTATGAGAACTGAAAAAAAAAAAAAAAGGAAAAGACCAGGGGTCCTTTTAACCATCTTCCCCCTTTAACGTCTACCCATGAAATCCTCCAAACTAATCCTGACTCCAGGGCCTATCACAAATGAGACATACTCTGGTTTCACCAATGACTGGTCTTTTAATTCACAACATATTTAATTCAAACACTACTTTTTTTCTTTTTAATTTACACCATAAAGCGGCTTCTTAAAAGAATACTTCATCTTAAAAACAGAAGGCGAAAATTTTATTGAAGTAACTCGAGTTTGCAGTTAACTGCATTACACTCATAGTGCTAATGTACTCCAGGTAACCCTGTCACAAAGTCAGTCACAATCAAGTATCTACTGTACTGTTACAGTAATAAAGTAAAATAGCATGGAAAAAAAATATGGCAGGAAAAAAAAAATCCACTGTCATTGTGAAGGGAAGTTGTTTCCAGTTCTGTGCCAGTGGGACTACACTAGCTCTGGAAGCTGTCCAAGCACACCAACAAAAGCAGAAGGACAGTAGGATGGGCAAAGAGCCAAGCCAGAGCCTAGCCAAAACAGTGAACCATTCAGACACACCAGCCAGCACAGGGCTCTGGAGCCAGACTCTGCTGTACAGTGCAAAAACACAGCCTTTCCTACCAGAAAGGGAAAAAAGAAATCACTCTCTCTTTCTCCTAATAGTAAGCATGGCAGGGTTTATGCAAAACACTGCAGCCCAGACCTCATTTCTGCCCTCCCCTCACTCATGTTGGTATTGTGACAGCATGTCATGAAACATCACCAGTTGTTTAGAAGCAGTGTGCAGTAACGATGATGGAAGATGACTTGTCAAAATAATAATTCCATGGTGTGTTTCCAATGCCATTTATTCTACAATGTATATATGGAATGAAAACTTCATACTTTGCCCTACACGCATACTAACACCAGATTCAATGCCATACGTTTGAGGAAAGTTTATTTTTTAAATCTCCAGAACTGGAGAATGAGGCTTGCACAAATAACAGTCTCTCAATTTCTTACATGTTTACTTCTTTAGAATAGGCAGTTCTAAGCATCATGGTAAATCAGGTGCTCACAAAATCAAGTTCAACCTAGAAAAACCTTGTCACAGCTTCAGCACACTGCCACAAATACTTGCAATCAAAGGTAGGTGGCGTCACTGACATCACATCACCAGCTCTACATCATCCTTTTAAAGACCTGCTCTGTGAATAAAGGTGTCACAGTGGATTCGTCCTCATTTCCTTCTATCCATACCTGAATGTTTCAGCTTTTCAAGGTGGGAGATAAAATTTTCAGAGTGGTAGGGTTATTCAGGTCTTGTGAGGGGCTTTTTTCTTTATGTAATTAGCTGCTGCCAAATTAGAAATAGAAAGCAATGGCTTGCAATGCGTGCTCACTCTTCATCAATATTGATATTATGATGTAATTAGTCTGTAATTGAGTGCACATCCTCCTGTATCAAGATCATACAAACAAAATACTAAACAACTCAAGGTTTATTTTTGTTTTGCTTTTTAAGTAAGAACCACCTAAAACGAAGTTATTAAAATGCCTTCTCTTCCATATTTTTTTTCCATCTCTTTTAACCTATCTGAAGCCAATCCCACTTTGCTAATAAAGAAAGATAACTTGATAAAGTTTCCTGAGGACATAACCAGCAAAATTCAGGTATGAATCAAGTATGAGTCAAAAAGTTCTAGGTATTTACCTAGTTTGAAGTAGCAATTAATTGGAAGAGCTATGCACTGGAATACAGTACTGCTGAAAAAGCTTATGTAGCAAGCTTCATGAGGTTGTTCTTCAGTTTCCCCTGTGTAACAGATTCAAAAAAGTAATTCCAGCAGTCATTTGTCTAATCGCTGTCCTCAGCACATTTCAGTGCTGAAAGGAGACGTGTTCCATGAAAGCATGAGGTGAAAGATTTAAGTTGTTAAAAAACAGATTACAGTAAAATTGATCAGATTGACTTAACACTGTTAAACTGCAAACTAAAGTCACAGAACTACATTTGTAATTTATTTTTTGCTCAAGGCAGTTATTAGCCTGAAAAAACAGTACTAGCTTTTGATGTCTTTTGGTTAAAGTACTCTCCAATGTCAATACATACTCCCTCACAACACACACCATAAGCAGGTTTAAATTTACTTCTTTTAAACACACGTAAATTGGTTTCACTATTAGATGGTGGGAGGTGGGACAGAAGTAGAAGGTAAACCAGAGGGGCAGCAACTCCTACTGTTTCTGGCAAGTAAAGCCGTTAAGAAAAACTTCTTCCAATACATAGCAGGGCTTGTTCTGTTTTAAATGAATCAGCAAAGCCTGTTTTTTTAGGGTTCTTTAAAACAAAGAACAATAAAAAAAAAACATAAAAAAACCCCAAAACCCTAATTAAAAATCCCACAAAAGAATTCCAAAATAAAATCAGGTATTTCAAATATATAGCTTAAGTACTTTCTGCAGTGCAAGCCTCCCTCAAAGATAATGCAGAGACAGGGTAAAAAAAAAAAAACAACCAAAATTTGGCTTTTTCATGAGTACAAGCAGGACAAGCAAGCAGAACTGGAGGCAAGTGATGAAAGGGAAAAACCTCTTACCAGAGCAAGTACAACAGAAGGGTTTCCCTATAGTTTATTGCCATGTTACTTTTCCACCTTCAGCGATACCTTAATTTCACAAGACAGGAATATGTTTTTGCATCACAGTAGTGATTTCTGAGTATGAAACATCAGGAGGACTGGATATCACTGAAGACATCCAATAGCATTTGTCTTCAGAATGGTACAACTATCTTTAGTGTCAAGGTCTTTATCTTCCCAGATACAACTGAAGAACAAATTTTACTAGTACTTCAGGAGGTGGTATACTTTGCCAGATGATTTATCCACATAAAAGTCTACAGTAGTTTCTCAAAAAAAAGTAGCAAAGATTCAACAGCAGATCACTGGGAAAAGCAATACTGCTACTCATCTGCCACAGTCAAGTGTTGCCACAGAAAATCAAAAGAAAGGTCCTGCTTTTTCCTCCAAATACCCCTTTTCCCCCAAAAAACATGCTACAACTTCTAAGGGCAGAGTTTGTACCATTAAAAAGCTAAATTTGTAAAAATCAGTTGGGCTCAAGTTTTACATGAAAGTACAAGAAACTGGGGAGTTTAAATACTCATTTAAAGTAAGGAGTAAAGATGGCAAAGGGTCATTAAAGGCTCTCTACTGAATACTTCCCATATGAGAATACCAAAAAGCATCCCTGATGTATAATTCAGCTTCCAAGTCAATTGTAACACAGTGAAGAAACTGGCTAAAGGGAAGATGACAACAGGTATGTGAAGAGGAACTATAGGGTTGGGAAGAGGTTACCAGTAGGGTAATTTCATGGATAAAGTCAACAGTCTGGTGTTACACAGTTCACATGCCAGCATCATTAATGAGTAACTACTAGATGTACTGCTGACAGAGCTGTCAATTCTTTGATACAGTGGAAAATCAAGGTCAGCTAGTTCTGCCTGCAAAACTGCTCTTAAAGACTGAAGCAAGAGAGCAGATAGATTTGTGCAGTACTGAGTCTGGAGTCACGCACTCGGAGGTTAAACAATCTGGATGAGCTGGGAGCTGGTCAGTTCAAAACATGAGGGAAAATCATGTCTGCTTTGTTGTTATACATCAATGTAATAGTGTGACCAGTCTTTCCAAAAGCATCAACACTTTAGCCATCTGACAAGAATGTCTTCTCAAACAGTATTCAGTCAGAATTTGCAAACATGTTTGGTTTTAAATTATCTGTCTTAAATGCAGACAGAGACACAGACTGCTAAGGTACGTTCCTTATTATCTCAGAGCTAGACAGGTTGGGTTTTGCACAGTTCGACAGAATGTGAGGGCTGTAAATCAACTAATTGCATAGGCAGTAGATATCAAGGAAAAGGGCAATGCTGATCCAACAACAACCAAGAAGTAAGGAGCTACAAAGATAGCTGGTAATAAAGATATACATACTGAAGGAGATACACAGGCCTCCAAAACAGTCTTTCAGTCAGAATACAAGAAGTAGAAACACATGTAGTTCAACTGATAAGACTAAATGTTTTAAACAGTCATGGCACATTCATCCAAAAGTCTGGCTTATATAACCTAATGCATTAGATTTCCATAAACATCCTGTACAACACATAACTATTTCTTTCCAAGTTTCTAATCTCGCCACAGAACTAAAAGCTGATCATGACCACTCTGGTGACAAGAAGGAAAAATCACATTATATGCCACACTTGAGTGATCCTTTCCACTTTCCTCAGGAAGGAAATCACTTGACATTTATCCATGCTGTTACTTCATCAGCCAGGTTGCCCTCTTTTGTATTTACTGCCAAGTAGCCTGCTTTACTGCCTCACTGCACAGACTCTTCTCTAGGGTATTTATGACTACACTGAACAGAGAAGACCCCTGGAGAATTCTACTTGGTACCTTCCTCCCTCCATCATGAAAGCCCAGGAGCACATACTCCTACTGTCCACTTCTCACATTTCAATGAATTATTTATACATTTAAGGATTCTCCATCTAATATGACGATTATATAGTTTCTTGATATTTTGGTAAAGTAATCATTTGAATGTACAGATCCAAATACTGAGGATTTTTTTTATTTGTTTTGTTTAATTCTACCTTTAACCTGAGTATGCCATTCTCCTGAAGGTACCTGAAGGACTGAGAAAAGTACAGCATCAAGTCCATAGACTTAGCAACTCCCTGCAAGTGATTTATTTGAAATGAACTGCAAATCACTGGAGGATTGATCTGTACACATTCCAAACTATAAGTGGTGCTCCTCGGATCCAAACTGAGCACACCAGAACACCCTCACTATGGATGGGGCAAAAGCGGGGCCAAAGCTGGATGCAGCAACTGCCATTTCTCAGCCTCTGTCCCCCCCAGCACTGATTGCACAAACGAATTACTGATCAATTTGACCAAAGCGCATCATTTTGCAGATTAACTCTTCACATAGCATAAACGTGTTGTTATTACTATGTTGGCTTTAAACAGAGTTTGAACTAACACAAACTAGCAGTTTATTTTTCAGGGTAAGATCAAGTTCAGAGGCAATACAGATCTGTAGGATTATAAAATGAACAGCCAGTATCCAGCAAAACTCATGCCAGATTATGAAGTTCAACAGCACTGCCACAAAAGATTTCCAGTACCATGAAATTAAAACATATGAAAAACCCCATGAAGATAAAACACTACTCCCTTCTAAAAGTTTACCAGCTAAGAGGCAAAGTCTTGTTCAGAGCATTACAAAATTATTAATACATAACATGAAAGTTAAAGTTCACTCTAGTGTCAAACAGCAAGATTAATTTCAATTAACTGCAAAGTCATCAGTGGGCCATAAAGTTTTGACACTTCTGCAAACAAAGTGCACATCATCTGCCACTCACACAGTCTTGAATATGTTTTCTTACAGTCCCCTACTTTACCAGTCTCTGCCACAGTAGCTAAACTTGTCCCTCAAGAAACATATGAACTAGCCTGGTGTTTATGTTGTTAATTAAATAGGTGCTTTCAGTAAGTTTCCATGCAAAATTTATCCCTTTTACAAACAGAGCATAAAATACTAGTTTCTTTTGCCAGAAATGAGTAATTGCCTCCAAAGTACAGCTGTGCTAATCTGTAGCAAGGAAAAATCACAGTCTGAACATTGATACACATGGTGGAAATAGACATTTGCAAAAACATTAAGCCTAATGCCTAATATGTTAAAGCCGGCGCAGGAGCAAAAGCTACATAGTACCTTCAGGGAAAGCATTATGATACTAAAGTGTCAGTAAAACCAAACTAAGGATGTTTCGGTTTTATTCTTTGAGGTAGAAGACAACATTACCTGGCCAGCTAAGTATCTTTTGGATTTGTTAAAGGTGGAGAAATTAAGACTTGTACAGGTCCATAACACTCCTTTCAGTCACATAAGTGCCAAGTAGCAGAGCTCATCCCACAGAAGTGACTTACTTAAAACTCTGTTTACTACTGAACGCTTCCCCTATAAGGAACATAAGCTGATAGGGGTTACACTGCCTCCTTTAGTAGCAACAGCTTTGGCAAACTAATTTGTTTCTCAGAAACTCAGTGCAGCACTTCAGCCAAGTTAGAAGAACTGAATTCTTGTTGTCGTTCCCCCACACCGCCCCCCCGAATCCGCTCGTCATATAGAAGCTCACCAGTGGGTTGTGTCTCTTCAGCTCCCAAAAAGGGCAGCCAGGAAAACCTTTGGCAGGGAACTACAAAAAAAAAAAACCTGCTCAGAACCTAGAACAGGGAGCAGATGAAACTCAGCAACTCCTGAGCTGCTCAGTTCTTCTGCTCCTTTGGTGAGAAGGATGCTTCAGAGAGGCCTCCTTTGTTCTGTGCTGCTTCTCCTCGTCACCTACCCTTAAATCTAAGAGAGGCTGTATGAGCAGCAGTGAAGGCACTGATTGTAAGAAGTAAGACGACTGAGGAAAACTGATTTGGAGGTGAAGTCACCAGAAAAGACCAACTGAATAGAACACATGCAAATAGGTACCCTTGGACCTCATCATAACAGGAAGACACTTGACATTAATTTGTCATTTATAATTGGAAGAGCTGAGCTTATGCAGACAGGTAAAGACCAGAAATGCCAGACCAAGTACATCTTCTGAGAGGTTATTTTTAAAATATCCATAGAGTTGCAATGTACATACACTGCCCTTAACTAGTTACAGCTTTTAGACTATTCAAAATTACTTTCTAAACATCTCTAAAAAAGATCTGGAAATGCTGAATTATTGGAAAGACCTTCTGGGATTCTTGAAATGTCAGTCATCACAGGCATGTGCTTCTCCAGACACCAGCCTAGCCTAGACATCTAAAGAGATTCATTTTTCCAGAGCACTAAGAAGACTTGTTTGATCCCAAGTCTCAAAAAATTCCAGTACAAAAATTGTGCTTCTTACCCAGACACGGGAAACAAATTGGAAAATTGGAAAGTATGAAGTGCCATTATGAAATGGTACTTGGAAAAGAATAAACATGAGGTTTTTTTACACAGACATTTTATTTCCTGATAAAAGGTACCAATGGGAACAGAAAGAGTTCAGACCTATAAATGGAACTGTCAATTCTACTAACATTCTTTTATTTATATTTTTAAGAAGATCCTTGAGACCTACTACTACATCTTGTAAATCTTCATAGAATCATCTTAAGACAGTCAAGTCAGCCTAGCTGCTTTTATGCACGACACAATTTCTTAACAATTAAATACCTATGTCTTACTCATTACTGCAAGTTTTGATGTTTGGTTTTGTTTTGAGTTGCTTTATTGTTTTTCTTTTTTTCTTCCCTTTGAAGTAGTTTTATATTCCACTATGGGCCTACCTCAACAACTGAGCCAGGTAAGACCTTCTATTATTACACAGCAAGACGTTCAGGCAATTTCTTACTGCCTTCTGAAAACAAACTGTTAGCACAGCAAGGGGCATACACATAATACTATTTCAAGCATTTCTGCTTATACCTCCTAAGGTTTTAGGGACTAAGGACTAAATAACTGGATCAGCAATACCTGCATATTGTTGAATGCTAAGGTGAAGGGCTATAACCACTATACTAAATTAGCCATTCACTTTTTTCCCCTCCAAGTTGCTGATATGATTCCTTTTGCTTCCCTTAGCTTTGCACCATGAGTCATTTTATTTTGTGATGTGATATAAAGCTGAGGTACAAGTATTTCAGAATAAGTATCCTGTTCAAAGTAGTTTTTGATGAGGGAAGAAAAGTTTGCATGAAGTGCAAGTTAATAACTCTTAGACCAACTTTTCACCATCAATTCATTCATTGAGAAGCCTGTTCCTTTCAGAAAAGTGTCATGTCAGGATAATATTTTTTAATATATGTGGGATAATTAGTGTTACTGCCCAAGAAGTTTTCATGAGCCATCTGTGTCCCTGCTGAGGATATTGACTCTGGAAGGTATGGTAAATTAGCTGTAAATCAGATGTTTCTATACTGCTTCAAAGCCAAAGGAAAAAAAAGAAAGCACTCCCACAACTTCTTCGTATTTAAAAAAGAGAGAAAACAGATGATACAACTAAAAATTAAATGCCTCTTTAGAAGTACAAAATTGCAGAGCTGTAATTGCTAGTTCACCTGTGCATGTATCAATTAAGGTACACATGCATCCTACTGCAAAAGATATTTTCTTGAAGTTCTGCTGAAGATTTATGTCAGTACATGTTAAAATGAAAAAACTTCAGACTATTTTCCTTAACAGAAAAACTATACTAATGATAACATTATAGATAACATTAAATATAGACTGGTACATCTACCTTATATTTACTGCACAGGACTAATACAAGCTTTAATATAAGCATTTAATGGGAAAATGAGTAATACATGTAAAGGTTCCACAGATTTCTGTTTCCTCTTCTTTAAATTACTACTTCCATCCTTAATCCAATTTAATGTACGTTTCTTACTGATTAATTTAGTATATACATTTACTAGAAACGTAAAGATCATGACCATCTCCCAGTACAGTTTGGTCAACCACTGAAGGCAGAAGCAAGATCTAGTTTCAAGTTCAAGGTTATTTTGAACAGTTGAATTTTGGTTTCCCTATACCTGCTCAAACCTTACTAAAAACTGGAATACAGTCAGGCTACAAATATTGTTAGAAAAAAAACTGACAAGTTGTTCTTTGTAAAAATCACGTGATCTTGAAAACACAGTCTCTTTTCTAGAAGCAACTAGATTTTCAGCCTCCCTCAGTTTGAAGGGTTTAAAGGGTCATCACTTAAAAAAAAAAAAAACTTAAGAAAACCCACTCAGTCCAAATTAAGACTTACTTCTGTAGAAAATATGTGGAGACAACAGCCACTAGTTCTGTGTGTTCCACTACAGTGGAAGTTTTAAATATCACAAGTGTTTAAGTTCTCAGACTAACCTGTTCTGAACATGGGATGTACTTATTCCACAGCATTTTAGAAGGCTGTAGTACTTTTTTTCCTCCAATGATAAAAGCTTAGACTAGCTAATAAAGTTTAAATCCTCATCTGGATTTTTCCTTCTTGTAAAACAAACGCTATTAACGATACTAGCAGTCAGAGATTCATTTCAGATTTTCTGTGAAAACAGAAAGTAGCAGTGGCACCTTTCACATGCGAATAAGTATACATATATAGAATTTAGCCTCTATAGAATGTCTTCAACTTACAGTCACAGTGCTGAACTCTTGGAAGGCATACATTTTATTCCCATCACCAAAAGCTACCTATATATTAGCTACTTACAGAGAAAATGGGCAGGGTGAACCCCACTGTGTAGAGGACAGTGGATGTGATGGTACTGTCATGGAACGGATACTTGATGCTGTCATCATTACAGAAAAAGCCTCTTTGATACGGTTTTATTTTGGCCAAGTTTAGAACACCAAGGGGCAAGCCAGCTGTTGGGGGAAGGAAAACAAAAAAAAACAAAAACAAGAAATACACGTGGTTAAATTAAAAAAAAAAAAAAAAACAAAACAAAAAAGCCCAAAATTTTTAAACATGCATGGAGGAAGCTACCAAACATGCAAACATCAGATTTCCTAAGTATCATGCAATGCACACACTTACCAAATCCTGTTTATAGAAATTTATCTGTTCTAGGAGGACTGAGGCTGCCCACCAGATACAGAAGTTAGAGTGTAGAGTTCAAAGTCTTTTCAAGAGCAAGGTGAGTTGCCACACACTGAACCAACATTATGCTTAAGAAAAGCATCTGCCACCTACATGACTGAATAGCTGAGGGCAGGCTGCCTTTTATGCCCTTCCCTTTGCCATCATAAGACAACATGAGCTTGTGTCTTAATTACCAGCCTTGTTCTACACACTATAACCTGGTTGGTGTTTATAGAGACCACCATGAAAATACAGATTTTGCTGTAGTTGTGGAAGAGATTTCATGCAATTAGGTTTCATGCAGGTAAGGGGAACAAGAGAACTACAGAGACACACCTATGGAAAACATGGACACTTTAAAAGGACTGCATCTCAAAGTAACAAGATTAACACTTTAAGAGTTGCATTTACACAGCTTTTGAACACTTTGGAAAATGTCTGAGTGAAAATCACCAAGTTATTAACACGGAAACTGAGATTTGAGTACACATGCAAATGACACCTCTCTGAACTTAAACTTTGTGACATATTACCTATTCCCTCTCTTACAAATTTGCTTCTACTATACCGGTAATCACAACAACAAAGCCATCAAGACCTTCAACAACCACATTCAGGTCTGACTTATTTCTGACAAGAAGAATCAGCTAGGGAATAGATATTTGCAGAAGCAATGACCCCAGGAAATGCAAGTTTTGTCATTTGGTCCCTTGAGCATGAATAGATCAACAGTTAGGCAATACTGTACTTTGGTCTAAAACAAAGCAAAAAAGGGCAAACAAAACTTTTTTTCCCCCAACATCCGTGCCATATACAATTGCACACATAGGCACTCCACATGCAGGTTAGATGGTAAGTGCAATTACTGAAGCAGAAAAGACTACTCATGATACACTCTGCTGTACTGAAAACAAAAAAAAAAAAACATTTCAAAGAAGTTCACACAAGAGAGAATGCTTTGATCTCTGCTGACACTTAAGACAACTATCAGATAAGTCACTTAAAAGGGTATTAAATAAGCTTATTCCTGTATCCTTCATTAGAAGAGAAGACATCAAGGGTGAAACTGTAGGAACAGAGGAATAAATCCTGGCCTCCTCTTTGGGCTGCTAACTTGCAGTGCAAAAGCCCACAAAGTGCATATTGAAACTGTGTATGAGTTTGCTAACACCCCAGCTCCTAGTCTGTCTTCCAAGAAAATTGCTATGGTCACAGAAGGCAGTCTGGCTGAAATTTACAGCCTCCTATGGAGCAAAGATGAAATTTTTCCACAAAGCATGTGAACTCCTAAGGACTGTCCGCACTTAGCCTTAACAACTGGGGATGCTGATGTAGCAAAGCACTTCAGCAGATGCTTACCATCCTGTAGAGAAAAAACAAGAACACAAACAGCGATAAGCTTGTTCAGCTTTAGGCACAAAGTTTTTCATGAAGTAGGATGACACCTTTGAATCAACTGCATCTCAAAGGTTGTTCTCCTTCCTCTGTTTTAATGATTGAGAAAAAAGACAGAACTTGACAGAATGCAGATGGCAGAAACAGCCAAAACAGAACTGCAGCCCTTCACATATGAAAGGGGCCACACCAAAGAACTTTGAAAATTCACTCAGATCAAAGGACACATGTGTGGAGCCAATTTTTAGCTCCACTCAAGGACATGGCAAGATGCCACTAACAAGTCAGAGCCCGTGTTTCCTGTTTTTACTTCTTCTATTGCATACCCAGCGTCAGGATGATGGAGTGGCAGAGCCATTACTTATTTGATAGAATCCTATCTTCTCAAACAGGTCACCAGATTTTCACTTGCGGAAATATTACATCTTTGTGGTTAATTTAAGCAGCAGCTTGTGTTTTGCAGAAGTTGATTACTTAACAGACAGAAATACCTGTATTCCCAGAAAAGCTGCTAAAACTCAATAACAAGCATCTTGCTGTTTCATTTAATTACATTTTCAGCTTTCCAGATCAACCTTTTATTTTCTAACCAATATTGCTCAGTTTTCACAACAAGATTTTGAGGTAGTTTGCTTGGTTTTATTCCTGTGTTTAATTTCATTAGGATGGGCTATTTCATTTTCACCAGCAGCTGAAATACAGAATGGTTTGGGTTGGAGAGGACCTTAAAGCTCATCTGTTTCAACCCCTTGCCATGGGCAGGGACACCTTCCACTAGACCAGGTTGCTCAAAGCCCCGTCCAACCTGGCCTTGAACACTTCCAGGGATGGGGCAGCCACAGCTTCCCTAGGCACCCTGTGTCAGCACCTCACCACCCTCACAGGGAAGAATTCTTCCCAATATCTAACCCAAATTTACCCTCTTTCCATCTAAAGCCATTCCCCTTTGTCTTGTCACTACATCCTTTTAAAAAGCCCCTCTCCAGATTTCCTTTGGAAGACTGATGTAAGATCTCCCTGGAGCCCTCTTCTTCAGGCTGAACAAGCCCAGCTCTCTCAGCCCATCCCCATAGGAGAGGTGCTCCAGCCCTCTGATCATCTTTGTGGCCTCCTCTGGACTTGCTCAAGCAGGTCCACATCCTTATACTGGTGACCCCAGAGCTGAATACAGTGCTGCAGGTGAGGGCTCACAGGAGCAGATAGAGGGGGAGAATCACCTCCCTCCACCTGCTGGTCTCACAGGTCATGGGTCATGCATTTGGTTTCTATTTTCAAGGAAGATTTCTTTAGGAATTGGAAGACAGCTATTACATGAGTGTACATCAAAAAGAAAAAGAACAGTAAGTGTTTTAAACCCACCAGCAAAACAAACAGGGGTGTTTTGTTATGTAACTGCAAGCAGAAAGAATTACTCTGTAACAAGGTTAAGACAGGGGAAGGGAGACGAGGAAAAGCAGCAAAGAGGACAGTTTCACTGAAGTGAATGCAAAACTCACTTTATAGTTCACAGTAAAATAAAACAAGAAATTGGAAGGTGATTACACATCTTACACTCACTGCCCATTTCCCTTTTTTTACATTACTGTTAGAATTCCCAGTGCAACCTAAACTACTTCAGTGCTGGAAAGCAGTGCATTGAAGACCAAAATGGTGTTTAGTTGACCATTAACCTACCCTAAACAACTAGTACCATTTTTACTGCTGCTTATTTTACAGGGAGAGAAGACAATGCTTAGTATATTGTAATCGAAAGGCACTGAAGATTTCACCATAACAGGTGGGAAAAAACAACTAAAACACACTAATGTACATAACCAGCCAGTATTGCCATCTCAGGTGCCAAGCATCTCCATGACCTTTAAGCAGGCAGACTGTACAGTGAACCCCTGAGGAATGCATGCATATTCCGTTTCATTAACTTCTACAAACTGGAGGAAAGGCTGACCAAGATCTACTGAAAGATTACAGGCTAAAAGGCAATATTGTAGATCAACTTTCATGCCTTGTCCTCTTCAAGATGCACCTCTTCTTCATTTTTACCTCACCAGTGCCAGCAGTATCCTCTGAGGGAGCTCTTCTGGTCTAGGTAACTTTATACCTTGAAGGATTGGAATGCATCAGTTACTTTTCATATCCTATAAAAGCATGAACTTTAGCTCTAAAAAAATGTTTTCCTTGAAGTGCCCCATGCTTTGGACTCAGAATTAGAATTTCTCTATTTTCTGTTAAAAGTTGTCTAGTTGATCTCATCATAAACTAGGGACCAGCTGGTTCTGGGCTGTTTTCCAAGATGGCAGCAAGAAACAGATGGCACTCCTCTGATCTGGTTTCTCTCCCCTTTAAATATACAGAGAAAATAACCTGATCACTTAAGTGCTCTGAAACTGGCCTATCCAAGAGATACTTCTGTAATGCTCATGCAAACAGACCCCGGCTAACCCTGAAAGCTACAGCAGTAGTAACAAAATTGAATAGGAAAAAAGAATGTGGAGACTTGAAGCCTTTACCCATTTAAAGAAGGTGAAAAGGCTTCATATATACTAACAAGAATAAACATGCACAGGATGGACAGGGAGAGGAGAGAGGCAAGACAGACATTTGAACTGCTGATTGCATAGAAGAAACAGCAGGAAGTTTTTGGCTGTAAGAACAAGACAACACATATTTGAACAGAATTAAGTTAAACTAGCTGAAATACCTAAATGGGGATATGCTGAATTCACAAGGAGTTTCCAGCACTAATCTTTAGGTTCAAGCCAGTTGTAGTGCGGTTTCTATTGAAAACCTATGGATACCTCATGGTAAAATCAATACTTCAGGGAACTCATTTAATCACATCTGGCTGGACAACACAGCACAACACAAAAGCCTGTAAGGAAGGGAGGGAAGTCCAGGCTCAGAGACTAGGGAGGAAGTTGCTGTGAGAATGGTTCTCCACCCACACAAAGGGAATGTCAAGAAAAAAAAATACCCAAGGGAAGAGGGGTGGGGTGGGTGTGAAGTCTTATTTAAAAAAGAGAACAGTTTAATGAAAAAAAACCCAACAAAACCAAACTTTATTTTAGAGAGGGTTTTTTTTTTAATGTTATATTTTAAATAACTTTAAGATGCAAAGAAAAGCCACATAATTTTCTCCTACAAATGGAAGTGGTAGATACCAAACTATGATCTTTTCCCAATGTGTCTAACACTGCACTATTCTTTTATTTTTTGGCATTTATCAAATCTGTAGCTTTAGAGTTAGGTGCTTAAATTTAGGGGCATAAGGAATTGGATTCTGATACCAAGGTGCCCATTTGGCTTGGCCAGCAAGCTGCATGGAATATTTTGGGGATATATTTCCCTAAACATGAGGGGGGAAAAAATTTAAAAAAAATGAACCAACAAAACCCCAGCATTTATAGCTGAATTTATTTGCTTTTAAACACAGCCAGCAGTTGCCATAAATATTTAAGACCAGCAGAGAATACAGTCTGAGAATACTGCATTCTACTTAAAATTTAGGAACATTTTCCTAATCAAGTCTGCAGACACAGTTTTAGGTAGGTCTCCAAGTTTTATATTTGAAAGGTAAGGGACTCTTGAAGTTTCTGGCCATATCAGGTATACTGTACAATCTGGCTCGGAACCAAGTGTGGTAGTCACAAAACTTGGCTATGTTCTCAAGAGCAACTCAAGACAAGCTCTCCTCTCACCTCTGGCCTTCTACTGGTATCCCCTTCCCTGCAAGGAGCACTAGCTTTTCACACCATCCTGTCCAAAGAAAGATCCCATGCCCACACAACACAGTTTTTCATGAGCACTTGCTCATCTGGGGAAGTGTGCTGACCGTTGGTGAAAGGGACAGAAAAGGAAAATGCAGCCAACAGTGTGAAAGAAGGGAGAACAAGGACAGACTAGCCATAGTCTCAGATCAGTTTAAACACCTTGCCACATTTTTTCCTGGTCAGTGCTGCTTTCCCCTCCACAGTTTTAAGCAGTTCAAAGGAATGCACTGTATTCTATGTAAACATCCTTTAATTAACCCAGATGCCCTCCTTATCTGTGGAAGGAACAAAATCTTAGCTTGAGGCTCTGTGTAATCTTAAAAACTAGTGCTGAATTGGTGTTTCAAGTTCCCCAAGACACACAAGGCTTCTACCTAGTCTTTAATCGGGAAGGTCTTCTCATTTAAACAAATGAATATTTAGAACTAGGAGAAAAGCAATGACTCTTAAGGCAGTCTATAGCAAATGAGAATATTCTAGCTTGATTATTAACCAGTTTTTCTCCTTATGCTGTAGTGAACTCACAAGTAAGCGCTAGAGTAAGAAACTACTTTAACATAAGACTGGGAAGACTTATGTTTCTGTACATTTATCCTGAAAAGTAGGAATTCTGGCTGTATTAGAGAAATAATCCCCAGAGGACACCACAAATGACAGCCTCAGAACAGCTATCCAGTTAAGGCTGCTCATCCAAGGAAAAGGTACTTTTCATAGCTCACATTCTTACTAGAGAGATGCTGCTGTAAATAACCCCACACAGAGACAAATGCTATCATTCTGAGCTGAACCTATACAGCTGGCAATTACCACTGAGGGCAACAGAGAATTTAAGTTCCCCCAGTCTTACACATGTATTTTTGTTCTGTTTTCAGCCAAGACAACCATGTTTGCTTTGCTGCTCATTTTGTAACTTACAGTCTGACGTAAGGAAGCAAGCAAGAGATTTAAAGAAACTGGGAAAGGTCACCCTCATGCTGCTGGAGAGACTTTGGGAGCATCTGTAGAAAAGATTGTTCTTTGTAAAAAAGCAGATGCGCCGAATTTCTTTTTTTCCCCATGAGCAGTCAAGAGAAGGAATCAACACTCCTTAGACACGAAGTTCTGGAAACCCAAAAAGCTACAAAGAGGTAGAAGAGATTTTTATTTTATTTTTTTTTTTTTAGTATTTAGACTTTTGACACCTGGAAGTGAGGGACATACAAGAGAAAAATCAATACACCATATATTTTCAGTAGGTGAAATGAGCAGATAGCCCACAGTTCACCTCACAGCCACTTTAAAAGAACTTTATCTTACTTTTCTATCCCAAGGAATGCAAGGTATTTCTAACATCAGCACACTGATTGTTCTGGTAACACCAGAAGCTGTGCTAGGCTTCAGTAAACAGGATATATGTATTTAAAAGCATGAACTACATTCTAATCTGTTACTATTCTACTTGCAACTGCACACTACTTACATTTTTGTTTTCTGATCAATGATTTGGCTAGCAAGAAGCCTGGTCAGCACTGTGAGCTAGCTGAAGACACCTCACTAAACAACTCCCTTATCATGCCTTACACTTTTGGTTGAGCCAAGGTAAAGGCGGTGGAAGCAGGAAGCAAAGGAAACCTTCCTCTGAGCTGCACCAGTGTTAGCACTGAAGAGTACAATTTTTAGTCCAGTCATTTACTAATAGAAAACTATATCATAGGATCATAGAACCAACTAGGTTGGAAAAGACAATCATCGAGCCCAACCATTACCAAAGGACTGTCAAGCCCACCACTAAGCCATGTTACTAAGGGCAAAATTATCTCCCTTCATGTCTGCCCCTCATGATCTCCAGTCACAGCCACACCTCATGTGCCCCTTCATAGTGGCACCACACTATATAGGTGCTACCCCTACCATCATGGCCCATGGCTGCTCCTGCTCTTCCCTGATGATCTCTTCTCACCCCTCACCCCTTGTATTCTAGCTCCTCCATATTCAACAGTTTAGTACTACATGGGAGCACTAGTTCAGTTACCTACATTTACCAATCCATTAGAACAGGTCACAACACTTGTTTAAAAATATTCCTAGCCATGTATTCTCTTTCATATCTACATTTTAATTAAAAAAAAAGGCATTTAGAAGCACTAAATACCAGTTAGTCTAAAAAACACACAGTTGTCTCTCCTCTGAGCAAGTACAGAATTACAAATACAGAATAAATAACACAGAGAAGCAAGTCAGCAATATACCCTAGCCTGCTCTATTACTCACACAGATCACAGTATATGGCTTAATCAAGACAGTGGCAGGCCACAAGCAAAAGGCTGTGCCCTGGGCTTTGCTGTGCCCAGGGGACTGAGAAGGCTCAAGTTAGACCAGTCCATCCGCAACCTCCTGGAACTGATCACCAGTCCACACAGTGAGCCAGGGGCCAGCTGCCCTCATTGCTGACAGACCTGACAAGGATTTAAGATCCACAAACTAGTAGGTAAAAGACACTAGGAAGACAGGAGGGTGCAAAGGGAGAGCAATGCTGGTCATGGCATGGCTAAGAGTCCAACTGGCTGCAGCCAGAGCACGTGAGACTGACTTCTACTGTAACCTTTCCTGGTGAGGGAAAATTAAATATTTAATCACTGCTCACATTATGTGCTACAGTCACCGATAAAAGCTTTGACTGTATTGTCTAGAGTATTAAAAAGCCCACAGATACAAAACCATATACACACCCCCAAAGACCAAGATGATCTACAAACAATCAAACTAAAGCACTGGGCTTACAGACAGGGAAAACTATACAGCAAAATAAACTGAACTATCAAGGTCAGCTGCTGGCATGGCAGGGAGGGATTTATTTTATTTCTATTTTTTTACTGCAGGTGACACCAACTCCGAATGGCATTTAAGACTAGTGCTCTTTTAAACTCCAGAAGTTTTAATTATTTTTCCATTTTAATCTTTGTTTTTGTGGGAGGGCACAGCAAGAGGCTTTTAGAGCATTTCACATATAGCTGCACACCCTAACCTGAAATACCTCTCAGCCTTTACAAAGGTAACGGGCAATTAGTTGTTAGGAGTGCAAATGCTTTTTCCAGCTAGCCTTACAAGCATAATAATATTTTATTTAAACAGTCTCTAACAAAGCCAGGTCTTCCAAGCACAGTGTTACAGAGGGACTCAGAATTTCCATACGATTGTCTACCTTGTCATTCACCAGAATGTCTTCATACTGTACACATTGCTGCATGCCGCCACGCTTGAGTATTTTTACACAATTTTTCACTGTACACTGAAATTTGTAGTGTCTAACAGTATATTTTTAAAACATAAGCTCTGTATTAAGCTCAAGCTATATAGAATTTTAAAAGAAAAAATTAGAATATCCTATATATTTTTGAGCTATCACAGCAATCATTTGGTACCAATTCAGACGACTTTCTGAGAAGTTAATTTAACCAGAATTTGTAAAAAATATTTATACAACACTGCTCTTAATACATGAGTAATATTAATAATACTGCAGTATAAAAAGTCTTCCAGCACTCACATAATAAGAGCAGGTGTCATTTTCCAGCTTCAGTAGAAATTAACAGTATTAGATTTGTGATCAAAGTTTCTATATACGAATTAGAGATTTCATTTCCTGTGTTGAGTATAGGAGTCTTAAGATTCAGGAAGATATGGGAATAGTAACAAGAGGCTGAATCTGCAACAGGAATAGTGATCTTGCTTCCGTTCCCAAGACCTGCATTAGCATTAGATCCAGCTACCATACTGGTTTGGAGTATTTTAAGTGAACACTAGTACTGCAGTATAGACTCACATATCAGAAGAGTTAAAAAATGTTAAAAAAGTTAAAAAGTTAAAAAAAGAAAACCTTAGTTTCTTTCAGTCAGCAAAAAGCTACAGAACTCCTAAGAAACATCAAGAAAAGGAGACACTGACCAAGACAATGATTTTTGGAATTTAACAGGGTACAGTTCCTGACTAGATGGAGCTATTTGCAAGGCTTGATCTCACTGCCTCCCTTCCGTATCTCAGCATTAAATGCTCTCTTGGCCACTTAAGGGCCATATATGCTCCCCATTAGCTTGCTGCACATCAGAAGGTTCCATCATTGTAACTAGATATTTACTTTCTTGGGTCTCTCTACCACTAGCTTTCAAACCAGCCTCTTTGGCTTAAGGTAAGGACAATCCACTGCCCTTCAGATACCTTAAAATAAGGAATATAAGCTTAGATACATGTACGTTCTGTATCATTCCAATACTCCAGTTTCAGAGATTACTGCACATACTAGCAAGTTTCAGTGACACAGTCAGAACAGGCTTACAGTAATCTGCAGATCTGCAATAACAGAACAAAGTCAAAGGGACAAAAATGCACTGGAATTAGTTTGAGGGGAAAAATTATTCCAAGAGAGGTGAAGTTACCCAAGGTGCTGAAATTTAATACACAATCCCTTCTAAACTTAAGGCAAAAAATGAGCAAAACTCCTGTTTGGTACAGCTTCCTCCTTGCCTAGGAAAGGGATCTTGTTACAAAAATGTGTAACACTTCTGAACCAGGGATGGCTAGCTAACTGCTCAAAACCACCTTATGAGATCAAGTAACCCTCATGTGGTCTCTCCGAAAGCTGCACAATTAGCAGTAACAGATGGAGGAGGAGACACTAAAATCTAGGCTAAGCCTAGCAATATTCAGTGTTTCATAACGAGCATCAGAGAAACAAGGATGTATTCATATGGCTCCTGCTTACCTTCAGTTCCATATAGTAGAATCAGGATTTACAGCCATCCCAAGACAGCTGCCCTGACCTGACATACTTGCCTTTTATAATTTAAAATAAAAAGTTTTATGTTCCTGTTGCGAGATAGCAAGATACCACATGAACACAGATGCCAAAACTGTTGAAGTACAGTACAAATAAAACTGCTAAACTACAAGTAAAGATGTATAAATAAAAATGTTGAAATACAATACAAATAAAGCTGTTGAAGTACAATACAAATAAAACCTTAACACACTTATGAGTCAGACTGCTCCTTGGTTACAGCCTTTTAAAGATGTATCAGTGAAGTCTGTAACATAGCAAGACCAGCCTAACAATGCCTCTTGTACTCATCATTTCAAATTCTGCAACTCAATGTGGTAAGAGAGTATTTGATAAGAGCACCAAACAGTTTGAACATTATTTTCCTGTATCGTATTCTGCTAAAAAGCTTATTTGGGTCTATTTTTCGTTTCTATATGAACAAGCAGTCTTGATTTTAAAAGTGGAACCTGACTGTGCTAGACAGATTCTTCTACCAGAGAATTTGGGAAAAGTAGTTTGAAAGACACAATGCAAGTTTATCAGAGAGCTTTCAGTTCTGTGCCTTCAAAATAAGTCTCATAACTTGGAAAGCTCTTTCCAGAAAGTGGGTCAACTCATTAGCAGCCGATAAGAGATGAGCAAAAGACCCTTAATAGAAGCAGCAGTTTTCTTCCAGTTTTTAAACTGCAGGACTATACAACTCTGGCTGGAAAATTGCTTGTAGGTCTACTCACAAGTGGACTGAGAGGTATATTGCTGTAGCTGAACTGAACAGTATTTCCTGATGTGGTGGCAACTCTACTGTTCCTAAATCTTGCTTCTTCTGGACAGCTTAAATGGTTTTCTCTTTTTTTGTCTTAAAACTGGGCTGATTAGTCACTCGCTACTCATCTATTACCTACATGTCTAGTGTTTGTGGATTTTTCAGTTGTCTTCAGTCAACCATTTTACCTGATTAAACCCTAAGAAGGAGGAGCTTCCACTGCAGAACACGGAAAGGAACCAGTCCCTGGCACCACTGTTCCTGAGCAGATACAACAATAATCAAGCCCATCACCAATGAATCTAACTTAAGGCCCTACTTCTGTAGGTGGTATAACTTGCCAATAAAGTCCCCTGTAACTCTGTTTCTCACTTGCTTTTCTCTTTTCTCCTCCCCATCCTCCAAGGTGAGTTTGTTTAAACTCTCCTGAACTCATTCTGAAAAGAGCATTATCCATTGCTGGGGATAAAGTCACTTGGAAGGGTGCAAAACTCAAGCTATCTCTCATCCATCATTGGATACCTTCCAGATTTAAGCCACCTCTTCATGCTACCCACTTTTGATGCTCTGACAGTCACAGATAGAGGACTATCACAGCTTTACCCTGTCATCAATGTCTGATCAGTGCAACAATGCTTCTACATAAAATTATGCAATATAACCAGTAGTCAACTCTACTTCTCCTCCCACCAGTGCTCTCGTTGTGTGGTTTTCAGTCCAAGCTGTTTCTAGTCAGTATGAGTTCACGCTATCCAACTCTTTAAAAACACGTCAGTGTACTCAGTCAGCTCAGCACAGGCTCAACAAGCACCCAAGCAGCTACAAAATTGAGGCAGGACCTCTTCAACTATGAGAGATGAGCTATTGTATAATATAGCTGTAGTGTGATACTTTATTTTCTGTTGAAAATGTCAGAAGCCCCTTCCACTCCCTTTGAGCAAAGGTCACTACCTTCACGTAAGCACACTGCAAGAGCTTTCTGTTTAAGGTTAACAGGCCACCAGGACTCAAGCAGCTGGTAAGGAACCTCACTGCTGACAAGCATCTTCATCCAAGATGCCAAGAGGAAAGAGCATAGTGCCAAATTAAAGATAATTTGGGAAGGCACTGGAAGGTGAATTAGGATTTACCCACTGCTATAAAAATGAAGTGCAAGAACTTCTCTGAGGCAAGAGTTAGCTAGACTACAAGATACACTGTAAGAGCAATACCTGGCACAGCAAGAATCAGACTGCTGACTCAAATAGTGTTCACTAGCTGAGTTCCAATCTGCAGCTTTTCAGTAGGCTTCCTAGCAAGATGGAGAAAGTATCCAGATAGAGCATTTTTCTTTATGTGGGGGCAAATAAGAACTGACTTGCCAGAACAGTAACAAGGGACAGCACCACAGAGTACTAGGTCTCATATGTTTAAGAAACCACAGCAGGAAAGGGAAGACTTTCCCTGGTTTAGATGACAATCATGTTTTCCAATGAACTGAAAGTCAACTTTGCGAGTATCATCTCATGGTACATGCTGGACAGTGTCATTTGAAAACAAGCTGCTCTTTCATATTAAGCTGTTACAGCTTAACAATGTGTTTAAGCACTAGTAAAAAGACTCAGCACCCACATGACAGGGAAAATAAGGATGGTGACACATGTCAGTGAGTCACAAGCAGTTGGGGAGGAGGTTTTATTTGAACTAGGACATTCAGGAAGCGCTAACCCACATACAAGGAGGCCTTCCCTGCCTAAGAGCAACACCTTAATTGTCACGGAGACAGGTGCCTTCAGTGAGTATACACTGCCAGGAGGAAAGAATGGCACCCACATCAGACACTGCACAGGGTGTGCAGTGGTCCAGCCACCTCAGCTTCCCACACCACATACTGCAAAAGCAAACTCACCTGTTCTATACACAGGAATCTGCTGTTTAGCATATGTGTATAACACAACATTCCATGCAATATGCTTTAAATAGCGAGCATAAAAAAGTGACAAGCATTTAGTACTTCTGGGTTTAGTCCACATACTCCATCTGTTTGGAGGACTAGAACTTCTCCTTCCCTTACTCAGAAGCAGTTTCATGATGAAAAAGACAAGACTGACAGTCTCACTTTCCATACCACCAGCCACCTACCAACATCGTCCTTTTTTGCATAGCTACTGCTTGCAGCTCTAGGTGCTTCAACACCGAAGAAGCAGATAGTCCTACTGCTAAAGAACAGCTGGGTAGTAGGGAAGTTTTCAACTGGCTTCTTGAGCCAGCAAAGGGTGGAACATGGAGAGGAGAGGGGAAAAAAAAAAACCCACACAACCACCCACCAAAACTAACTAGATATAAAATGGATGTAAATCTAGTTAAGCAGCTCTTTACTGTTTCCAACATACTGCAGAAGAATGGATCAGAACAGTGAAGAGCTAAATTCTTTAGAAGACATCAATTTTTCTAGTCTTTGGTTGTACATATTCTTACAAAGAAACAGTTTGTGTTATACTGCATCCCTGCACTGAAGTTAAGACATGAACTGTAACAAGCACAGACCGGATGCAAGTTCTCCTAGAGTCTAATGTCACAGAGAATGTTCTTCTTATTGCTGCAGTCACCTCTGCGGAACTACTTTAATCTGACTTGGTCTTTGAGTGTGGTCTAAAAGTAAATGTGTTTAGCAGTTCTTCCACTTCTTTAAGTGTTGTCTACCTGCCTTAATGAAGAAGATGACTGATTTGCCATCAAACAATAGACATATTAAGAGTGGCAGAGAATATATATAAAGCCTAATGAAGACATCACTCACAAGCTAAGTAATTAAGTTATTAGAATAAGCTGCTATTTTTGCACGACAAATCAAAAGTATAATAAACCATAAGAAACAAGTCTTAGAGAAAAAATGGTTCTATTGTTGCCTAGAAATACCATTCCATCTACACAAAATGCCTCTCTTTGGTTTTCTGATAGAGAGACAAGTAACAAAAATATGCAGGAGAAGGAAACTGCAGTCCAGGCCAGTCATGCTTTCCAGCAATGGAAGAAATCAGCCACTGTCTACCAGCCTACAGAGAGGAAGGGAGCTGTTGCCTGCACTGCAGAGCTGCATACAGACATGCAGCACACACACCCTCAGCATTGCAGATCAGCACTCACAGAATGCAGATACAGCCTCATCGCACTATTTTAAGACAGCTACTGCAGGAATCTGCAGCTTTTCTTACAGATTTTCATTTTACAGAATATGAAACTAGTTTAATGCTGAAACACTAGTATCATTCAGAAAGAAGGAATTCTTATCCTAGTAAGAGAGTTTTTATTTACTCTCAGGGCACCAAAGACTGCTTTCCCTAAATCCTATCTCTCTCTTACAGGGTAGAAAGGTGGATGAGGGGTCCTTAAAGCCAATTAAGAGCAACCTTAGACTTCAGTTTCAGCTTAAAGCAGAGATGTTGCTCCCTCCTGTGCTGCCTGCTCTTTCTTAGTCTCTTACTTCTGCTCCATCTTGGGCACTTGTGAATTAAATGGGTTGAATGAAAGGTCTGACAAGAAGGAAAAAAAATAATCACAGTAAAGGTCTCTCTCCTTTCCTGCCCTTTGGAAAACTTGTGTTGGGAGAGTTGAACCTGCACAAAGAATGGTTTGACTCAAACACGAGTGAGTAGAGTCACAGACATACACAGTCAGAGTCATCCACTTCCACTGTGGTGAACTTAGGGCTAAGCCAGGTCACTGTAACTTGAAGGGCTAACCTTAGGGGTTTTCCTGGCCAACACTGGAAATAATTTTTCTCCCCTATCTTCACTTACTATGGGGAAGGGATAACAGGAGAAAAAGCACACGCTCTGTATCAAGTGACAATAAGAGTTACCCTGAGGATCATGACTGCGACTGGTAGCCCTTTTTGTGTTAGAACAGGCTACAACACCAACATTGACAGTTCAGACCTCAACCGAAGCTGGCTTTCACAGTTTTAAACTTTCAGTATGACGCAGTTAAACAAGTTTTTCCTTGGAGCTTCCATGTCTCTTTAGCGACGATACCAGGTATCAGGTTATTAATACCTGCAAGTCACTTTATCTGGGCCATTACCTCGGTCACTTGAGCAGACACCAAAGTGCACAGGGTGGAGGAAGGGCAAGGAGAAAGTGAGAATTAGAATAGAAGCACACAATCGACAGGAGCTATTCTTACAGTAAAAAAATTACAACAGATTCCTGCTTTAGACCCATAGGCTTAAGACCTATGTTCTTCTATGGACATGCCTCAATCACATGGGAGCCAGGGAGAAGGGGAAGGGAATTTGGTGCTGTAGGCATTATCTTTGCCATTCCTACATTTAGCATACTTTTGTCACAGCTAAAGTTTCACTGAAACCTGTAACTTGATGAGTTTAAAAGTTGCAGATGCCAAGAGACTTCAGTGTTATGCACTGTCTGTATTGGTTTTTTCCCTACTAGGAGGAAGTAAACAGGCCCAAGGGAAAATAAAGTCTGTCAACCCTCCAGCACACTGAGGCATCAGACTAGGGCATCTGTGATCCAAGTGCTACACGGAGGCAAGGGAAGGTGTGTACAGGGATTTTACATTGCAGGGCAAGGTCAAGAATACACCCCCAGGTGGTAACCTGGGGCAGGAGCAGGGGGAAACTCTCATTCTTTTAGCTAAATAATCCTCATGTCATATGCCTCCTATAGACAATAAATTTTGTTTTCCTTGATTACTCAAGATTAGTCAGGATAAGCCCCTATGCTTCAAACAGCCTGAAGTATATGCACAGTGCAAAACTTTTGCTTAAAGATTTGGTAATGACAATTATCAGTACAGACAAAATTGCTTTACTGGACATAAGGTCAGTGTGGAAGTTTAAGCCTTGCCATAGCACAGCTTTGTTAAACTTTTAATCTGAATAAAGATTGCTCCTACTGGACTAGGCAGATCCACTATGATTCCCCAGAGGCTCTCTCATATATTTTCAGAGCAATGCATCGTTCACTGTAATTTTGTTCTTTCAAGCCATTCAGCTACAAGTACCATTGCTTTTTGAAGCACCTATTAAGATGAAATGCTGCTCACTATGCTCCTACTGATGCTAGAGACATTTGTCTGACTGAACACGACCCAGTGTGAATGACAAGAAAGTGCTTAGCTTTGTGACTGAAGCACTATTCTCATTCGATTAGGAAGCAAACATCCAAAGCTAACACTTCCTAAGATTAACCAAGAAGTACATCTACAGATACCGAAGACACTTTCCAGGCTCTCAATAGCCAGAGGTCCAGAGGAGAATAAAACTTTCTCTCCACTGATCGGCAACAAACATCACTACTCGTTACAGCGCGTCATTACCTAAAAGGAGAGAGCTAATGCAAACTGACAGACCACGATGCATTACTTGGGGCAGCCAAGATTAAGCCGCTGCCGTCCTGCGGCGGTGTGCTCAGCACAAGGCCATCACCATGGCGTCTCTCCTGCCCCTGCTCGTGCTCCTCACCGCTGCACACAGACAAACATCACGTCCTGCCGCACACCCCCGCTTCACTCTCAGCCTCAACCGAGAGCATCACCGGGACCGGGGGCAACTAAGGCCTCCAAGAAAACCACCTCCTCCTCCCTGCCGCAGCTCGCCGCCGCCGCGGGGCATCGGGGGAAGCGCGCTTCCCGAGATGCTGGACGCTGCAGGGCCGCCCTCGACCACCGGGCGGGCACACACCCCTGCAGACGCCTACTTTCCCTCACAGCACAGGATGTGCCACCACCGGTTTACAGCCCACGGAAGGGGTCGGGGAAGACGCAGTAAGGACAACAGAGATCAGAGGGAGCTCCAGGTATCAGTGGGTAAGCGGCAGCAGCTCCCTCCCCCTGCAACTTCCCGGGGGGGGCGGCAGTGACCAGATTCCTCCGGGACAGGGGTGGCAGCGAGGGGAAGGAGGGAGGTGCGGGGTGCAGAGGGGCGGCAGGCAGTGATGAAGAGGCAGGCAGGCAGGCACAGGGAAGGGCACGGTGCCTGGCGCCGCTGGGGAAGACAGTGAGAGGGGCGTAGCATGCGATCAGCCCGGTGCCGTGCGGGGAGGGAGCGCAGCGCCGCGCCCGGGCCGGCCCTCCTCGCCCCTCCGCGTCCCGCCGACCTACCCAGCACCACGCAGATCACGTCCAGCGCCACGAAGGGCAGCCGCGTCCTGTCAAACATGCTGGCAGCGCCGGGCGCCCGGCGCGGCTGCGGCGCCTCCTCGCGCGGCGCGGTGACAGCCTCGGCCGCAGGGGCGGGCGCGGAGCCGGGACGGAGGGAGGGGCTGAGGCCCAGCCACGGCCAGGCGAGGCGCTGCGCTGCGCTCCGAGCCAGAGGCTCCCGCACCCCGGCCCTACCGCCCGCACTGCGCTACTGCCGCCGCCGCGCCCACGGGGGCTTTAAGGAGAGCGGCAGGCGCGGGGGGTCCGAAGGGCGGGCCGGCGGCGCCTCATCCCGCCCCTCCCCGCCCGCCACTGCGACGCCCCTCTGCCGGCCGCGTCCCAAGGGCCGGGAGCGCCCGACCAATCGCGGTGGGGCCGGCCTCATGCCTCGCCCCGCCCCGCCCCCGGCTCCCCCCCACCCCGGCGCGGTGGGGCTGTGGCGGCCCCTCGGTGGCCGCTCGCTGCTGGCGCGGCCGGTGGCGGCGCCTGCGCTCCGCCTCCACCTGCCTGCACGACGCCGTCCGCCGGCGGGCCAGCAGCGGCCCAGGAGCGTGGCCCGCTCGCCCGCCCCCGTCTCCTGAGGGGCTGCGCGCAGGGGTGATCGTCACCGGGCGGGCGGCGGACACGGGGGCCCAGCCGCCACCGGGCTGGGGAGAGCTGCAGTGTGTCCTGCGCTGCAAACGCGGGCACTGCTGCTGTTGTGTTTTTCTGAGATTTTTAACTTTTTTTTTAACAAGGAAAAAGCTTTTTTTCTGGAAAAGCGCTGGAAAATTGCAAAACAGCTGAAAAGCTGAGTTTCGGCCCAACCCAAAACAATCTTTTTCCATTTTGAAAGGTTTTATTTGGGAAGGAAAACAGTGACCAACACGGAGAAAATGTGTGCTGCATAACTGCGTTTTTATTTTACCACAGAACGGGCAGATTTGTCCTCCAGTGTTGTCAGGCACAAACCTGTCCCTTCGGCTGCTGGGGACCGGCTGCAATTGCAGGTGGAGTGAGCTTCCCATTTTCAGGCATCAGGCATAAACTTTCCTGCAATTTCTCATGTATTCCACCTTCCAGTTCTGTAAACACTTTGCATCATATCCTCAAGGCTGAATAACAGGTTTGGCAGATCAACAAGGGAAACAAGCCTTTGCGGCGGAGGTTCCTCACCAAACGTGCTGTATCTTTAATTTGGCCATACTGCCCAGAAGGGCAACCAGCGAACATGATCCAGCTTGTGCCCAGGCAGACAAGAGGCCAGCAGCATCCTGGCCTGTATCAGCAATGGTGTGGCCAGCAGGGCCAGGGCAGTGATCATCCCCCTGCACTGGGCACTGGTGAGGCCGCACTTTGAATCCTGTGCTCAGTTCTGGGCCCCTCACTACAAGAGAGACATTGAGGTGCTGGAGCAGGTCCAGAGAAGGGCAACAGAGCTGGTGACAGGTCTGGAGCACAAGTGTGATGAGGAACGGCTGAGGGACCTGGGGGTGTTTAGTTTGGAGAAGAGAAGGCTCAGGGGGGACGTTATCGCTGTCTACAACTACTGCAAGGAGGTTGTAGTGAGGTGGGGTTGGTCTCTTCTCCCAAATAACAAGTGACAGGACAAGAGGAAACAGCCTGTGGTTTTACCAGGGGAGGTTTAGACTGGATATTAGGAAAAATTTCTTCACAGAGAAGGTGTTCAGGCATTGGAACAGGCTGCCTCGGGCAGTGGTGCAATCACTGTCCCTGGAAGTGTTCACAAACCGTGTAGACAAAGCTCTCAGTGACATGGTTTAGTGGTGGACTTGGAAAGCCTGGGGTAAAAGTTGGACTTGGTGATCGTGAAAGTCTTTTCTAACCTAGTTGATTCTATGATTCTATAAATCATTTCCATACACATAAAGGAGCTCCACATGGCACCCTGTACGGGAGTTCCCAATTTCATCTGATCACCCAAGAAGCATCCCAGATACTAATCAAAATGGCCAGTTCTAGAGATTAAAATTCTTTATTTTCATAAGTGTGTAATTTACAGAGAGCATTTTCCTTTGCAGGTGTTCTGAGATGGTCTTGAGGAGATAGAAACTCCGGTGTTGTCCTAAAACATAGTAATGGAACAAAATGAAACACAACATAGCAACAGTGCTTATCTTTGTGAGAGCTGCTGCTGAAAGACAAGTGTGCAATCTGCTTTGCTCCTCACAAAGCCCAGGATTGTTCACAAGGCCTTAAATCAAGAGTAGATAACATCCCCCAAATTACAAGGTGGTAAGAGAAACCAGGAGACAGGAGAAGAGCAATGCAAACATTCCATGTGCAATTGTCTTAATTGCTTTCTTCAACCCAAAAGCATCACGTTAATCTTGTTGGGGCTAAGCAGCAAACAGCTCAACAGCTCTCCTGATCCACACCTCTATGCGGTAAATTAGAGACTGAAGAGATTACGCTAATTCAAATGGATCTTTTCCCAGAAAAATGTAGGCAAGATAGTGATTACTCTTAAAAACACCTGGAAATTGGGCTGCTGCAGCTCAGCATTCACCAAACACAGAAATTAATCATGCTTTATTGTCTTGCAGTTTCTACATCTCTGTTTCACCCTAGAGACATGGCTTGCCTGAGGGAAGGGGCATGGCTGCAATCTTCTGCCAGAATTCAGGAAAAAAAGTCACTGAGTTCCTCTCCAAACTTTCCATTGCACAAGGGATACAAGCCTCCCTGTTGCAACCCTGTTCCCACCACCAGGCTTGCTATGTCTTGGAAACCCCCAGCTGAGCGCAGATTGAGGGATGGAGCTAGCACTGCACTCTCCTGGGCTCTCAGGAGGTTTTGCTGGGCCTTCACATGTGGACAAGTATTAACCACAAAAGCACACCAATCCAAGCACTTTCAGTTTGAATTGCTGCTCAGATTAGCAAACCTCTACGTTACTCAAGGGTTGTGTTAGTACAAGTACTGTATATTCAGATATGTTGTTATTTCACACAAAAAAAAAGATGTTTTGGTTTAAAAGTGAAGGGGGCCCAGGACTGACCAAACCTGCATGCTTGAGCACCTTTTCACAGAGTATCTGTGGCAGCAGCAATGCTCAGGGTAGCAGAAATGGAAAACTGGTGATGCTTGATCAGGGGTCATCTGGAGCAGTGCATTCCTGAGGGGGTGGAGGATGTTTGATTATAAACACAAATAGAAGTTACATTCGACATCCATTAGAGGTGGGGGTGTTTTAAGTATACAATACAAATATCAGAGTCTCTAGATTAATTTTTTTCCTGGTACTGAGAGTTTTGTATTACCTTCTGAGTGTGTGGCATTTTTCCTGTCTAGGCTTTGCTTCGCACCCATCCTTTGCTGCAAGGCATGTAGGTACACACCATTCTTAACACTATGGTGACCCTCTGATGTCAAGTCAGATTCATTCATTTGCTTACCAGGGTCTATGCTAAAGAACATTTTTGAAGTGGGAGCTGAGTAAAATGAAGGCAGCAGACTATAACAGTAAGTTATATTTTATCCCTTCATTAAATTTACTAGTTTTAAATGGTCTAATATTACTTTGTGCAGTTTAAATTCTCCTAAATATCTTCCCCTCTCACATATTCTCCTGTTTGGTTATTTATTGTTAGGGGGTTTGGTGTTGTTTTTTTAAATTATATCTTTTTGTTTGTTTAATTGAAAGCAGTGAGTTTGGTTTTGTTCTATTTTTTAAATTTGTATCTTTTGTTTAACTAAGAACAGTGAGCAGCAGAGAACATTAAGACCAAGTTAAATCCCTGTTCATGTCTTTGTTTTCTCTTGGTTCTTCTACAAATCGTGACCTTCAGTGTTTTGAACATGCTCCTTAAAAGTAAAGTATTGTGTGTACTAGGATTAAACTCTCAGGAAGTTTATGATCAGTCTCTAGTGGTACTTGTATGATAATTAATTAGTACTGACCCAACAGGACTTCTAACTACAATTAACATTCATATAGATCAGCAATTTTAGTAAGTGATGGGACTTTCCCAGGCTTGTTTCCCTGTAGCTTGATCTGGGGTAGGAGTCAATAGCCCTGAATGAGCTGTTACCACTCAGGAAAGGGATGAGAGGGTCATGGTGCATAGTTCTGGGAAGTCATCCTTTGGGTGCTCAGGGGACAGATCACCATCCCTACCAGGGCACTGGGAATGCTGTTAGGAAAGACATCAAGAGAAATCCATCAAGCGTTACTATGACACATTCTTGAGTGCTAGCAATCTCACATCAAAATGGATAAGTAGAGAAACAGAAAGCTCAAATGAAGGCAGAAAGGTCTTTAGAACTTGTATACAACAGCTACAGTGCAAGAGAAACAGAAGTACAGTAGGGTTTTTCAACTTGGAAAGAGAGTGATGGAAAAGGAAGAAGCTTTACAAAGTACAGAAAATCATGAAATGTGTAAAGAAGGTTAAATATGTAGCAAGCATTCATTGCTTTGCATCAGGTAAGAACTACAGAGAGCCTATATAAGGTGTCAGACAACAGGATTCCTTTACATGACAATATGTGGAATTTACTGCCTCAGGGTGCTGTGGGGCTCAAAATTACAAAGGAGCCAAAAGGCACTAAGTAAATTCATAGGGGATGGATTCTGGTAGCTCAAGAAGTACTAGAACTGCTGATTTCCCGCATTTTAGAAGGGTCTGCTGGGGAAGAGTCATTCTGCAGGTCCTGTTTCTCCAACTCCCCTAAATATCTGCTGCTGGCCATGGTTGCATGGTATTGGGCTGCATGAACTTGATCTGAATCACGTCTTCCTATGTTCAAAGCCAGCCAGCGACCATAGCGTAACACTGCAAAATACATTAGTAATAGCCAAAGTGAAATAGTTCAGACTTGTTTGTAATGCTCTGTCAGAGTCAGACACTGTGATACTTTTGTGTGGTTACTTAGAATTTATCTGCCAAAACTCCACTCATGCTGTAAGACCTACAGAAGAGGACCAAGGAGTGAAGTCTGCCAAGATGGCCCTCCTGAATTTCTCTTACATCATCTGTCTAGGGCATAGGATTTGCCTCTTGCAAAATGACATATGCTCCTACAGATCTTGTTGAGCCCTGGACCTCTGAAATCAGTCAATACCTGTTGCACAGCAGGTTTCAGGAAGCAGAATTTAGATTCCACCAAAATGTCTTGGACTCGTATCTCTTGTTTGGTTTGGCCATATAGTTGTTTTCTTTCTTTTGTTCTTATGCCTCATGTTTGTTTGGCTTTTAATAAGGGAGCAGTGAGCAATAAAGAACATTTATATTTCTTATAAACAAAGCATGAGGAGTTTCCTGTCTTCTCTTCTTCTTTTCCTTTTAAATGCAGTTGATACTTGTTTGGGTACTTCATCCCCACATCTGTTGTCTATTCACCTGAAAGCTCCTGCTGTCAGGCTGAAAATGCTCACTTGTGGTGCTCTGCTCCTTCACTCCTGGGAGAGTTCATATTCATGAAGGGTTCTGTCCCCCCCCAGTCTTAGGTTAAAGTTACAAGAGCATTTCTGCAAGAATGATGAGGCCTGTTCTAGTAGAAAAGAGAGGTTATTGCTAAAGATTATCCACAGCAAGAAGGTATCAAGCAGACATCACCAGTCAGCATAATAACAAACGTAATACTCATGTTCATGTAATGACTGAAGATGCATTAAAACCCAATGTAAGTATATAGCTTTGTTTATATTTATTTAATAGCATAAGATCATATAGTATATTCTAGAGAAACCACTTCAGGCTATGTCTACATAAGTTAATTAAGTGGGGCCAGAACACACAGAGCAAGCACTGGCACATGATTGTCCATGCTATTTATGTGTTAGCTCACCAATGCTGTTGTTCAGAGCTGACTAGCACAGGCCATGGAGCATTCCCCATAGCAGTTTTGTATGCAGCCATGCTATTCTGACAGGAAGAAAACACAGCTGTGTGGCCATCAGCTATGCTCTACCAGTTGGCCTTAAGGCTAAGAAATTGTCCCTGTTTGCTCTTTATTGGATTTTATTATTTGTTTCAATTACAGATACTGCTCTGAAGCAATAATAGATTCTGAAAGAAAGAATGTCTCAAGGGCTCTCACAAAATGTTCATGGCTGAGTGAAACTTTTCTTAAAAAAGTCTTGTGATTATTGCAAGTTGGAGTGATTTAGGGGCTGCAGGATTTGTGTCCTCTGGCTCCCAAGTTCCCCTCTCTCTTCTTCCCTTCTTAGTCATACTTTTCAGTCAAACCAGCTAGCAAACCACAGGGAAGTCTTGCAGCATTAGGAATCTCAAGAGATGAACTTCAACAGGGTAAACTAGTTGCACAGTGAAGAGTCTACCAGTGATGTATCAAAGGTACTCAAGTTTTGACTCATCACACACCTAAAACAGCAACTCAGCCCCCTGAGCATGCCGTTTGGATATCTCCAACTGATAGAAGAGAAGCTTCAGGGAAGATACGTCATGGCACCACATGCTTCATTGCCTGATGACAGCTGTGCATCCAGAGCGCAGCAGCTAAGGTGTCCACTCCTGCTGCTTGACCCTCCTTGGCAGCAACAGCCCCACCACCCTGACACCTCTGTTGAAACACACAGCAATCTACAGTGGAACCATTGCGAGGCTGCAGCTGCTAGTCCTGTACCACTTCAGGGTGGCTTGGGTGCCAGTACAAGTACTGCTAGAAGTACAGCATGGGAGCAGTGAGAAGCAGATCCAAGTTTTCTCCTGCCCCTGCCAGGGGGATGAGCTCCATCAGTCACACACCTCCTGCTCATTTACTTTGAAAAGGCTTCAAAGCAGCAACAGTCCCTTACTGTGTACATTTCCTAACACAGGGAGTCGAGCCTCAGATGTTGCTGTAATAGTCATAAGCTACACTCCAAAGCTATGGCCAGCCTGATATAACCAGAGTTAATATAACCAGATATAACCAGAGTGGCTACAGAAATATGTCTGTAGCAAGCCTTTTGCAGCATTTTTAGTAACAGTATTATGCTGTTACAGTTCTCAATGTTGCTTTTGTTTAAGCTCCACAAATCTGAGATTTTTTTTCCACTGCCATAGATCCAAAGGAATTTATTCACAAGTTCATAGTGCTTTGTTGTTGTTTTCTTGAGACATTGTAAATGTATTGGGTGAAATTGAACCTTGGACACATCTCCCTGCACTGTTACAATGAAGTTACAATAACCTAGCTCATAAATAATTGCAACTACAAAAATAAATTATGAGTAGGCTTTGAAAGTGAAATAACAATAGGCAAAATGTCACCAAAACCCTCAAGCTGGCAGAATCAAATAAGGAAAAAGAAGCCCACTTCAGTATTGATGGTGGAGCACATTTATTTCTTCCATCTCTTCACAGAGCATTATCAGGGTCAGTTACTGCTTGAAACAAAATTAAAGGTGGAGGAGAATAAATCAACAAATAATTGCAACATTAATTATTCAGAATTCCTCTTCAAAGAACAATGTGAGGATTTGGGTCTTAATGCAATCATAATCTAATGAAAGCTTTTGCCTCTCCATCTCATATAAAGTGGGGTTTGACTCCTTGAAGTAGTCATCCGAGAACAGAAAAAGCCACAGCTGGAGCTGCTTCATCATACAGAGCGTCCATTTATTGAAATCACTTCCCCTTAGTTTGTGTTCTACATGCTGAGCAGCAAACGTGGGATTTCACTTTGCTGTCTTGTCCCTTTACATGCATTCACCCTCATGCCAACAGTAGGTTCAGTATCTTAAGGTACAAATCAATAGCTCATGTAAACTACTGCCAGAGCACAGAATGTCCAGATTATAATTAAGCCCTGACCACTTGGTATTGACTTTTATTACCCTAATACGGAGAGGCCCCAGTAAGATTGGAACCAATTGTGTGCTGTACACAACAGTCATTGCTTCAAAGCCCTCACAGAGAAGGGTGAAATCAAGTAGTATTTTCCAAAGCAGCAAAAAGAGCCCTAATTTTGCTGCTGTTCTCCTTGAGGCATTAATACTGAGGGAGAAGAGGAATTAACCTGTCCCACATGAGTCATCTATGCAGATGAAAGCATAAAATTACCCTCTTATCTCCTGTTTTATCTTCCCTTTCCACATTGCTGCTTCTTTCCCAACTAGAATAACAATAAAAATAAGTGAAGTCAGCACTGGGCAGGGATGCTGTCGTGTCTGGAGCACCAGAAGCAGTGGAAGCAGGCAGGAGTCTTGCCTGATGTGCTCTGGCTCCTGTAGTCAGAGCAAGCACTTGGCAGAGGAGAGGAGAAGGATTAAATCTGTCAGAATAACTTTTATGGGACCGAACTCTTCCAGGGATTGTTTAAAATCCACATAATGCCTCTGAGTGTTAATGCTTGCATTGGGACATTTGCATTAGCAGATAAATGTGCAAGAACACGTTTCCAGACATCTGCCTAGTGACTGCACATCTGAGCAGTTTGCTAAAACTTGGTCCAAGGTCCATGAGGTCCTTGGGCTCCTGAAATGACTTCCAAGGTTTGTAATAAATTGTACTGCTGAAGCATACCGCAGTTAAGCAAGTCTCACATGATAGAAACAATGTGTGGTGCACTGCACTCAAACCACTCTGTGTTATTTTAACTTTTCAGACTTTGAAAGCATTCAGAAGGAAGCACATACATACTGAAGAAATTCGTACTTACAAATATTGTGAAAATAAGAGAAAACGTGGGGTGATGCCCCAAATTATCACTGTCCCAGTGCAAGACTAGTGGATAACATAGTGCCAGTCTTTGCTGTGCTTTGTATTAGCCAGAAGTGAGGAAGAAGAGTGAAGCTGCTAAGGAATGAGCACTCTCCCAGATTTCCAGGGAAGTTGCTTATGTCCCCCCAGATAGGTCCCTATTCCTTTAGCCATGTTAAAGGAGTGAGGACTCGAATGAGCAGTGCCATAGGGTTAAGTGGTGGTGTCTGGGAAGGAGGAGTTTGTTTTCAGGCGCAAAAGGCATTGCGGTGTTGTTGAGTTTACCTTCCTGGTGCAAACACAGGCCTGTGTCAGAGTCTGAGTCAACAAACAGGTGCTGTGGGCTTTTAAGGAGCTTGGGCTTGAACAGGAATGCAAGCCATGAGCTAACAGCTAACATGCACCCTGCTCTCTTCTGCCAGGTGGGAAGATAGTGCTGCTGTACTGCAGGTAGATACTGTTAAGATAAATATCACAGAAATTACAAGGGACTCAGATACTACTGTCATAGGTATAGATTCAGAGCACAGATTTAGTTTGTTCCTTTCTCTAATGCTGCTATTATTATGATTATAATTGTTGTTGTTATCATTAAGAATTAATTTATTATCAGGCTTAGATAGGACTTTTTGTTCAACCATATTTTGACTGAGCACAGCTGCTAGCTTTCAGATGCAAACCCAAATTATTTCAGGTAAGATCCATTAAGGTACCAGCTCTGCAGCATCAGCAATAAATAGCTGGGATGGTTCCTCCTATAAACAGTGTCTTACAGAACACACACAAATGTTGCAGATCCATGAAAACATAAAAAGCCAGTGTGAGAGACATATTGTGCAGCACTGGTACAAGAGTAGAGCAGCCTCATCATAGAATCCTTGCACAAATCAATAGGGCAGAATCTGCTATCTGTGTACATACTTTGTATGACTAAAGCAATTAAAAGGCATAAAAAGGAAAAAGGCCATGCAGTTGCTAAAGATAGACAAATGGGAAGTATCATGTCCCTGTCTCAGCAGACAGCAGAGGGTATGTGCTGCAGTCATTTATCATGGACCTGATCTTTGTTTTGCTTAGGAGTCTGTGAAGCATGCAATAGATTAACTTATATTGAAGCAGTCACGGCAGGTTGGCAGAGTCTCCCAGGACTAAACATGGTTTTTATTGCCTGGTTATGAGCAGTCTTAACAAATTTTTGTAACTGTGACTCAAGATAGGTGACATAAATTCTGGGTGGTGTTTCACTACTGTGTTTCCCTACTTCTGGAATAAAAGCTAAGAGGAAAGCTGTAAGCAGAAGCGGGAGAGAACATAGTAGAGGCAGATAAAGGCAGGTCTAAAAACATAATAGACCCTGTTAAAAAAGTGACATGTGTGTGATGCAATGCAATTTTAATATTACATCTGTTAAGTATGCCATGGTATGGTTTGTTTTCTACCAAGTCATTTGTACTAGTAACTATAAAATGAAAAAAAACCAAACCAACCAAACAACCCACAAACCCAAACCAGACCTGTTTAAGAATCAAGACATCAGCTCTATATGGTAAAGATCCCACCTGACTTCCTGACATTTAAAAACAACTGAGAGAAATGGTTCTGTAAGGGTGCTGATTGGGAAGATCTTCGATTGATTGTAGCTTTTGCCGCAGGTCTGTTCCACGTGTGTTATGGAAAAGAAGGGGGAACTCAGCTTCCCAAATCTGCCATCGCCCAGCTGAGTGCTTTTACTGTCAGACATGGGCAGGACATAACCAGTCCTCTTCCTGGCTGTGTCTCAAGGGGCAGTTAGGAGTGTTCTGGCCATTCCTCTCAACCAGGATTAGCAGGTAACAGAGGTTGGAGAACCCCCGTTTTTGCATCTCTCTTGCTCTACCTGTGAGGTAGGCTCTGAGCACTCTTGTGACTCCAGAGGTGACTAAAGATGCCTGCAGGCTTGGTGAATACGACTAAGTGCCAGTATCTAAACAGGCTGTTAGGCATCGAAGACTTTGTGAATCAGACTCAGGATGGACACCATCACAGAGCTGTCAGTCTTCAGACCTGATGTAACTGCATTTCTTTAGTCTTACTTATCTTGCTGAGACTTGTTTGCTCAAATGCTCAGTCCAACACATGTAATTGTTTGCAAGATGAGAAGCTTCCCTTTTCTTTGCAGCCTGCTCTAGCATGACCATGCTGTTGATTTTCCTTGCACTTCGATAATTTGGAATATACTCGTATTTAAATGTCTCGTAATAAAGTGTGAAGTGAATTTACCAGATTAAATAAAACTATTATTCAGTTCAGTGCTAGGTTTTAGTGTAAGAAGTAGGAAAAAGCCAAGGTGTTGTAGGCAAATGATACTTGTTAGAGAAAGGACCTTCTGCCATCAGTGCAGTTCAGAGCAGTACCTGGATCCTAAGCTTGCTGAGACAGGAATGCAACTCTGGAGACAGAGAGGAGAAAGGAAGCAAATGAAATGCAGAGGCTTCCCCTGGCATGTTTAGTCACTGCAGAGCGCATATGTGATTTTATCAGTGTTGTTAGTGTTAGTCTTGCAAGAAACATTTTGAAATAGAACAGTGCAGGTCTGAAGGAGTAAGAAGTGGTGGAGCCTCACCTGGAAGCATCAGAGAAGTCAGTGATTGCAGCAGCTGAGGTGAAAGGCTCAGTGGGTTGCTCTAATAAAGGAGATTAGTGTCAATTACAAAAGTGTTTAAAGTAGTATTTCACAACGGAAGAAAATACGGGATTGCATTCTGGGTTTTCTGGAACCAGGAAGAAAGATGACAGATGTATTAAGAGTATTCCAATATGAAGATCCTGGATAAACTAACTCAGCATCATCCTTCAGGCTGTTTCAAATGACATGACACGGTTATCTAGCACAAAAACATGCTGAGAATGATTCCAGAAATACAGTGACTCATGCATTTCCAAAACAGTCTTATAACAAGTTGCTGTCCAAATTTCCTGCTGTATTATATGTAATGCGTATTTAGTGGTGCTGGTGCTGCTGGCACGTTCCCCTCTGAGTCAGTATAGAGCCATTGCCCCAATTCAGAGTTAGATGACCGCTGTGCTGCTGGAGCTCCTGTCATTACAAACAAAGAAAAAGAGATGTCCCAATTCCTTGTAGTCATCAGTGTCCTTATAGAGATGGCAGTCTAATTCATCTCTGAGCTCGTGACCATGTTTAAAGATGTGCACTTACCTTCTACATTTACATGCCCTTCCAGTCAGTTACAACACTTTTCAGTTGGATTAACATTTAGTACTGGGAAGAAGGTTAAGGAAAGAGAACAGGAAGCTGGAAGAAAGCATTACTATATACATGTTTTCTCTTTCGGACCTAATGCTCCTTCAGACCTAATATTATGTCTTAATGCTCCTTAACCCTTCCTATGGATTATCTTGCACCATGTGTTTGACAAGCTGTCAGAGGCACAGGAAAGCATGGGGAGAGGTGAAGAGGAAGGTAAAGAGGAGAGAATGACATGTACTGGCCTTACCCATACAGACATGAAGGGATTCACCAATGCCAGGGAACAAGATAACTTGCTTACTCCACAAGCCCTGGAGTAATCCTCCATGGGGATTTCCCTCACTTCCCCTCTTTTTGCTATCCTGGGTGTTACTGCTAAAAGAGAAGCATTTCAGCCTTTGGGAAATCTTGATCTGCCTATGTAGACATTCGTCATTAATAGCAGCATTGAGCTTGGACAGAAATGATCACATCTAAATCTGTTGAAGCTGCAAAAAGTAAGACTACAGACTGCAATAAAAAAATTGGGGCTTTCTCTGATCATTGGAGGCCATCACAAATATGAAGAAAGAATAGCAAAAGCCTCTTTTTCTTTTCCCCTTCTTGGTGTACTGGTGGTTTCCTTGAACAAAAGACATCACGAGGCTCTATGTGCCTTGCCCTCTGTAAATGTGAATGTTTCACACCATGTGGAAATCTGGACATAAGAAACTACATCCCAAAGGCAATTGAATTGAATTGATAGTCTGGTTTGAAGGAGTCAAGTTTGAGTTCTTCCCAGAGCACATTACTTGTGTGCTGAAATAGAGCAATGATTTTCAAAGGTTAGGTGTTTCCTAATGCTTGCTGGAAAACCACCTTTGTAGATTTGCACTGAGGCAAGATGTTATTTGAATCTGCTGGAATGCTTTGCATATTCACATCGCCTGAAGGTTGGAAACATTTTATCACCAGCAGAGTAGCACAGATGACAATAAAGATACAGTTCAGGCAATGGAAAATGAGATGAAAATAGTTGTTGAGACTCAAATTTTCTTGAAAACACTTTTTTTGAAGGCAGAAGTCCAGATGTCTTTTGTGGAGATGCACTGATTTGCAGAGTATGTTATTCTGGATCCCAGGGACAGCTCAGATAAGTACAGGTTGATCCCTGAATGGACTTTTTATTAAACATGGAAAATATAGCAGCTTTTCTTAGCTATGAAGAGTGACATGGCATGTCCCTGCAGCTCAGACTGAGGTGAATAACTCCCCGTAGCATTTCCTTCTCTACAGAAATCTTGCTGGCTAGATCACAGTTCACTTTTTAGCAATGATGGTTTCCACAGCTCTTACTCTTGGGGATGTAACTCTTCCTCCAAGAACCTACCCTGAATGGCAGGGCAGTAAAAATTAGACACACTAATGAAGAGCAACCTAAATCTGCTGTCTTTTTTAACCAGGTGCTAAGAAATCCAGGAATCCAGACTATACTCAGTTTTAGTCCTGTCTCAAATAATCCAGATAGACTTCTTGCACTTGTTTTTTCAATGACCGTTCTACACCACCACTCTTGAAAATTCAGTTGCAAAATCAGACAAGGCCAACTCAAGAGCAGAGCTACTGACAGATGAGGGAAGGACATGGGTGGGTTTTATACTAGCGCTTAGTTCCTGGTTCTGCAGCTGACAGGATCCCTAAGCTTTACTGATGTCTGGAGATCTCTGGGTGTGTGCAGCCACATTCCTGTGCACACAATAGCTGGAAAAGTTGCCGCTGCAGCCCTGGAAAACATGGCTTTTCTTCACAATTACGGTTCATTTGTATGACTCCAAGATGCAAAGCTAAGATTGCAGTTGGCAACCCAGCAAATAATTAGGGATGCTTTACCTTGTGGGATATATTCATGAGCTGTATTAAATAAATTGTTATGCACTCACCTTAAGTAAGAATATTCACGTACTCCATTACATGACATATTAAAAAAATCCAAACAACCAAACAGAGAACAATGCAACAGGCACATACCTGGAAAAGGAAGAGAATGAAAACTCACTGAATAAGTAGTGCTATAAAAAGCAGTAAAACTTTTGCCAGATACCTTGTAGTCTTTTGCACAGATTTACAATTGTGTTTGATCCTCCTTCCTCAGTTTCTCATGGGACCCTTGTCTAGCTTTGTCATTCTTTATTACGAGACTGACATCAGTCAGCTGGTTTGTAGCCAGTTGCACTAATAATAAACTGGCAGGGAGTTCAGAAATTACTGGAACTATTTGGTCATCTTGAAACTGAAAAAGGAGGACTACTCCAAAACTCTGGAAGGCAAAAAAAGACACGCTTTTAAATGCCATTTCTGTAATAGCTGTTTCACAGCAGAAAAGTCTACAAAGTTCAAATTGTTTCAGTTTATTTAATGCTGTGTTGGCCTTATGAGTTGTTAGGAGGGCCAGGCAGCAGAATCTTTCTCCCCCAAGAGGGATTTATTTCATACTAGCAAACAAAAATATATATTGGTTGAGGACCCAAACCTTTAAAAGCACAGAAATGATTTATTAAGGAGAATGACTTTTCATATTGTGTTGCCTACAGTTTTACAAGTAACATACTTGTTACTTGTCTCATATAGTTTATAGTCCAATGTGGAACATTCAGAGGCTGCACAGGCTTTTGCATCAGCTGCGCAAGCACAGTGTGTGATGAATCCTTGTGTTTGACTGACTGACTTGCAGAGTTTTCTGAAGAAATTCAGCTCCCCTGTGCTGAGGTCATTCACTTACAGCTTTACAGTTCTAACCTGGCTCCACGGGAGTACGTACTGACTGCTTTGGAGTGTCTGGCTGCAGTGAGAGCTTGGTGGGGTTTAGTAATCTTACTGTGCGTGGTCAGAAGATGGAAACAATGACACAATGCTGTGCTCTGTCTCTGCACCTCTAGGGTTCTGGGTGGCGCTGCACATGTCCTGAAGTAGCTCTTGGCATTGTATGCCGTTTTTCTATTAATTTCTTATTATTCCTTCTACAGGTTTTGTGTGCTCAGAAAGGCACCCCCTCAGGTGTGAATGCCTAGAAACTGGATATAGCCCAGCGCAGCTGCAGCTGTGTGTACCTGTATCCTACGAGCAAATCTATGATTGCTCTCTCCCCTTCACTGCCAGTGGGAAACACACCTCTTGAATACACTCAGGCCATCATGCCTAATATGTAACACAAGATCCAAATCCTTAGACTAGAACCATGACATTTTACTGTTCCTGAGAGCCAGGCTGTCGACTGCTGTCACACATTCATCCTCTTGGTGGACTGGATATTGAGGCGGGTGCATGATGCAACTGATCACAGCCCAGCATGGGCAAACTTCATGACACAAGAGTGCAATGTGTACTTCAGGGGTTCAGGTAGCACCAGAGAGATGCACATTGCCTGTGTCTCTGTCATACCCAGTGGTGCCCTCTCTAAACAGGTCAGCACCAGAATGTGCATGCTTAAGCCTCTAGGTCCCCAAAAGAGATTCTTTGTACTTGAGCTGCACAGATCAATGGCTCCTCTGCAGAGATGTCTGTTGGACTATGCAACTGTATATTCATCTGCTGAAGAACTGTCATTGGGAGTGCCAGAACAAGGACAGTTGATAGGTTAGCAAACCTGGGTTAGTTGCTCTAAAAAGCAGTGCAGTACAATAGACAAGTGGTGGGGCTGATGGAGAGGCACACAGCAGAAAACTGAGTGCTGAGTCTTCCATGACTTTATATATAGTTTATATATAGTTTGGCTTAACATTTTAAAATAAACGTGGTCAAAAAGGTTCACAGCTCCTCTCCAGCTGTCTGCTGGCTTGAGGTTTGTGGCTCTAGTCAGTAATGAAGGTAGTGAACTGCACAGAAATTCACACAGCACTTAGAAAAGGGAGGATCTTTCAAAGCTCTGGGACCATTCCTTACAAGTGTTTTTGAAGAGGACAGAGTGCCCTTAGTGTTTTTTTTCTTCCCCAGAAATACATGACAGCATCTACACACAACAGATTATTCACCAAATTTAGCAGGTTCAGCTTGGTGCATACTTTCCGTGTGGTTCAAGTGCTATAAAATACTCCAGGGAGAAATGCTGCTGGCAAATAACTAACAAGCAAGGAACAAATAGAGAGGGGACCAACAAATCCCAGAGCACTTGCGCATTTTTGCCCAAAGAGTCAAAGAAAAGAAAGATCCACCCTGGCATGAAATAGCCAGCTGGGGGTACTTCAGAGGTATTCTGTTTTTTCCTGTATGAGCGATCACTGCACAAAAAACCCCAACAAAACCAAAACCCCAGCACTTAAACCCTCCCTAGACTGTGCTTCTCACTTACATTCTATGTTTTACTTTGTTACTCCCCTCTTCAGTGAGTTTTTTTAAAGGTAAATCTGTTGTGTCACACTCAACAATACAGCATGTAAATTGTGATGCAGGTTGCACTGCATCTGAATAACAGCTGCTGAGGTACACTGAGATTTTTGCATGGAAAGCTGAGTCCTGCTCTTTCTGATGGAATCTTCCCCTAACTGCCAAGATCTTTTCAAGAGCAATTTCTCCTAGGCCTGAATCAGTGCCCACTGAAAGCAAAAGGAAAGATTCCTATTGATGGCAATGGTCCCAAGTAAGCCAGAGGTCTAGGCTGCCCTTGCCAGAAAATCTTGTTTATGTGCATTCTAATGACTTTTAAAGCTTCTCTTTTTGTAGTTGTCTTTCTATATGGATCTAAGTTTTCAGTGAGTTTTTTCCAGACACTTCGCATACTGGATAAAGTGGGGTTGAAGTGTTTCTATCCCTGACTCAACACAGATCATTTTATCAGGTTAATTTTTAAGAGACCTGCTTTACTCAGAGTGCACTGGGAAGCATATGCAATGTTAAAACATTCTGCCATCCAATGGCCTGATTTTCCCTGTATAAACACATGGGATGGAGGTAGAGGTAAAAGACTCAGTCATGTGCTAAAGAAAACGGTGCAGTGCCCTCACAATAAAACCATAGAAGCCAGGGTTTTAACAAGTTTACCCAATGGCTGAAGTTTACTTGCAGTTTGGCCTCAGAGGTAAGTATAGACATTCCAGTGCGGATGGGGATTGAGGGCAGATTTCACTGTGGAAAGACTGGGACAGTCTCTTAAGCTCTCAGGGAAGGTGTGGGAGCCTGTGGTCATGTACATACTCCTTTGATGCCACTAAATGGCAATTTATTACCAAGGTGCAAATCAGGTGAACAAACCTGTCTGAAACGGGCTCACTGGGGCATCTGAATAATCTTCGAAAACAGAGAGGAAAGGAATGAAAAACCGTAGGCCTTTAGGTAAGAGTTTATTTCTGGAAGTGCTGCAGCCCATCATTTCTTGCAATTGCTAAGAGGAGGTAGCTGGCTGCCTGCAGAAAGGAAGTGCTGACTGTGATATAAACAAGTGCACTCAGAGAGCAAACTGTCATCTACTGTTTTGCTTTAACTAAACTTGTTTTCTCCTGTTGGAGTAAGAGCAGGAACAGTCGCAACTCACTGATTTCATAGATCAATATTGGTTTAGGACAGACTTCAGTTAGTTCAAAAAAATCTGCCCCCTCTCCCCAGCTTTAAGAACAGCAAATTTTGTTACAACCATGATATCCCAAATAACTGTTCAGAGAAATCACAACTAGCTGGAGCTTGGACAAGGTAGTACCTGAACCACCACCACCATAAAAATAGTTAGGGAGTTGGTGGCACTGTAAAGAAATGTGAAGTGATTTCAAGAGCTTAATCAATTTAGTCTTGGGAAGAAGAAAGCAGTTTCCAGGGCAAGACCAAACTACTCACGGCAATTCTCAAGAGACAGGATATGATCATTTGCCCATTGTTGTTAATCTGGCTGAGCCCTAGATAGCTGCTCTATTTCCATAACAGAGGACTTCAGTTATGTAAATCCTGTCTCTCAAGCTGAAGGACTGCAGACAGGACAGGTGAGATTCAGCCTTCCTTTAGTAAAGAGAGTTGTCCTACAGTAGATGCCAAGTGAGCATGAACTTTCCCAAATCCCAAACCCACAAAGCCAGCACAAAGCATCATCAGGAATCAGCAGCCTCTGCCACCTTGTACCAGCCCAGAACTCTTGTGCTGGAAGGTGCTTACGCTAACTCGGTATCCTGACCAGGCTTTTATTACGCATCTGTATGAAAAAAACCCCAGATACTCACTGAGGAGATAAATAAATAAAATGAGCAGCTTCAAAGCAAAACAGCCTCCCCTCTCCTACCATAACCAGCCTGCAATTTGAATGCCCTGTGGTAATTTCATAATACAATCTCCTTCTGCTCTAAGTTGAAGCCAGCTGCACAGTGAGACAATGTCTCTGTTCGGTGTGGCATTTAGTAGCCTGGAACTTAATGTGTAGGCATTTCTTCTCCCCTCATATTGCAGCTGAATGACTTTGCTGTGTTGATTTGAAATGACCTGACTAATCTCCACTTCCTCTAACAGTTTAATGAAATGTCAAAAGTGAACAAGGAATTGAAAAAAGACCATTCAAACAATGATGAAAAGAAACACATGGACAGCAGTTTTTAAACAGTCTTTGGGCTATTGGAAATAATTCAATGAGCTTCAGCCAAGCTGCAATATAAACATACTAAGAAGGGACCAAAAAGTGTTTTATATAAAGCCACATTTTTCATCTGGACTGTTTAATCTACTTCAGGATTACAAAAAGGAGGTATACGAGGAAAGCCGTAATTAAGTACATTTGAAAAAAGGGACCCTTCCTGCCCCACTCAGATCAGTTGGTGTTTGGAAATACAAACCACAGAGCAAAAGCTACGTTGTGCTGGTTTCACCATATGAAATTTCAGGAGTGAGAGGTAGAGAGGATCTGGCAAGTTGAGTCCCGTTCCTTTCCAAGAAAAGTTTAATGCTGTTCTCAACTGCAGAAGAAATTAAGTACCCTGATCGTGACTGCAACCTCACAGAATACCAACTTGGAGGGAAAAGCCTACACTGTACTCCCCCATCAAGCACGGTACAATGAGCTAAAGCAAACATGTCAGTGCTTTGTATATTGTTAGCAGTTTACTTCCTATTAGGAAGTTACCGAGAACTATCATAAAATAGTGTTTTCATTACTGAAGACAGCTTCTAGATTTCATGAACTGCCCATGGGAATGAATTTCTGCTCCTGACTGAAGGTAGAGGAATACTGTTTTACTGGTACCAGCTATTACCAAGCACTGTTCCTCTTTCCATTATTATTTTTCCTCAGTTGCCTTCATATCCATTGTAATTGTGAGAGATGTTTAGTGCAGTTGTCCTCTGGAACAAAACATCCTGAAAGGCAAAAATATGCTTTCCAGAGGCAATCATATCTCACACCTTCCCTCCTAACATTTTGCTGCAGAACATGGCCATTGCAGCATAGAATCATAGAATAGTTAGGGTTGGAAAGGACCTTAAGATCATCTAGTTCCAACCCCCCTGCCATGGGTGGCAGGGGCACCCCGCACTGGATCATGCCACCCAAGGCTCTGTCCAACCTGGCCTTGAACACTGCCAAGGACAGAGCATTCACAACTTCCCTGGGCAACCCATTCCGGTGCCTCACCACCCTTACAGTAAAGAACTTCTTCCTTATATCCGATCTAAACTTCCCCTGTTTAAGTTTGAACCTGTTACTCCTTCTGCTATCACTACAGTCCCTCATGAATAGTCCATCCCCAGCATCCTTATAGCCCCCTTCAGACACTGGAAGGCTGCTATGAGGTCTCCATGCAGCCTTCTCTTCTCCAGGCTGAACAGCCCCAACTTCCTCAGCCTATCTTTACACGGGAGGTGATCCAGTCCCCTGATCATCCTCGTGGCCCTCCTCTGGACTTGTTCCAACAGTTCCATGTCCTTTTTATGTTGAGGACACTAGAACTGCACACAATGCTCCAGGTGAGGTCTCACAAGAGCAGAGTAGAGGGGCAGGATCACCTCCTTCGACCTGCTGGTCACGCTGCTTTTGATGCAGCCCAGGATACGGTTGGCTTTCTGGGCTGCGAGCACACACTGAAGCCGGCTCATGTTCATTTTCTCATTGACCAGCACCCCCAAGTCCTTCTCTGCAGGGCCGCTCTGAATCTCTTCTCTTCCCAGTCTGTAGCTGTGCCTGGGATTGCTCCAACCAACGTGTAGGACCTTGCACTTGGCATGGTTAAACTTCATGACATCAGCCCACCTCACAAGCATGCCAAGGTCCCTCTGGATGGCATTCCTTCCCTCCAGCGTATCAACTGCACCACACAGCTTGGTCTCATTGGCAAACTTGCTGAGGGTGCACTCAATCCCACTGTCCATGTCACCGACAAAGATGTTGAACAAGAGCGGTCCCAACACTGATCCCTGAGGGACACCACTCGTTACTGACCTCCAGCCAGACATTGAGCCATTGACTACATCATGCTGGTGCTATGCACACAGCAATGTCTGGCACTTCAGGAAGCCACTCCTCCTTCCTAGCGCAGCTCCAGCACCCAGTTGTACTGTTGCTGCCTCTCAGTTTTCTGCTATTATGCCATGGATGTCATGGCCATAGCTACAAGGGAGTTATAAGCAACCTTAGGGCTGACTACACATTCTTGCATGTTAATTAACATTTGTGCAAAGTCCAGCATTTACAGTTAGGAGATGACAGGCATAAGCAGTGATAGGTAACCAATTGCTCTTGCAACCTCTGCATGCTCAAGCTGATACCCTGTGGGAAAAGTTATGGATCATGTAATCAATAGCTAACATTTGTGCAGACACCTGGTGGCAGAGTGGGCAGCCTTGAAGATGGGCAAGCTGTCAGCCTGACCAAGTGTCAGCATTGCAAGAAAATGCATTGTCTTTACATGGTTGTGTACGTGGAGCTTGAAAGGCTGAACTTTGAGAAAAGGAAATGTGACATAAACCAGCCTCCCATTTCAGTGGAGCCCCTCCACTTACATGATGCAGCGTTTGAATCCCGAATGCCCCTCTTTGCTGTGCTGATCCTTAAAGCTACAGGATTTAATACATTAAAATTACATTAATAATCCAGACAGAACAGGAAAAACTGATTTGTAGGAACAAATGCAGCTGTGAGTGACTTGAAGAGCAAAGGGGAACAGAGAGCTAATAAGCACAGCAGAGATTCTGAAGAGTGCTAGAAGTGGAAAGGAAGAGTCTGGGCCGCAGTAACATTAAGAAACTGGAACAGATGATGACAGGCCATTACAGAGTAGGCAGTGAGGTTAGCCCAAGCATGGTTATGGAGAACACAATTCTTGCTCTTGCAATGGCAGAAGGCAGACATAAAAGCCCCATCATCTGTCTTTGTCCTTAGAAAATACAGCTTCCATTCATCACACAGCTCCTACTGAAAAACAGCTTGGTCTTAGTGCTCAGGCTGTGTGTAATCACCCACAGACATTTCCACAACTGCTCCTGGAGCTTCCTGGGAATTTCCCTGGCTACTGATGCTTTGGCACTGTCTAAAGGTCATGGTGGGTTAACGCCTTACGTGCCTTGAGATCCAGATTTTAGCTTGATGGTATCAGAACAGATGATCACAGCTGCTTGAGCCTCATGCAAAGTAAACCAGTTTGCATCAGTGAGTTATCACACAGTATGGAGGGCTGGATTTTCAGACTGCAATAAGGTAGGTGCCAGGCAAAGAGTCTGGAACTCTTATGAAGAAAACCTTAGGTTCTTACTCAATACCCAGAGTTGTATTTCACCTCACAGCTTAGTCCAGCAAAGCTCAAGCATAAAGACAAAATTTAGTATTTCCAGCAGAAACTGTTTTTCTGCTATGAGAGGGTAATAAATGACATTTCACAATACACCATCGGGTCCATGTATTACTTTTTCTGCTCCATTAAATTACATGATGATTTGCTGGAACAGAGAACATAAGGAATTGGAATTAGCTGGCTGGCACTGTGGGTTGCATGAGCAAGCAAGATGCAGTGCGCATTTGTGGAGAATTACATTTAGTGCTTGCAAGAGAAGAGACACTGCAATCTAATTCTGGTCTCTTAGATCATTTAAGATGCCATTAAACTTTAAAATATTACTTAACTTAGGATGTTGCCTATTGACAAAGAAAAAACCCCTGAAAATGCCACTCTACTTACACATTCCTAACTTGCTTCTGACACTTGTAAAGATCTCAGTTGCTGGTAGTAAAATAAATACTTTTTCATAAGAAAATGTACTTCAGGTGATGACAGTGCAATGAAATACTTGTTATCACTTTAATACTTATAAATTTATAATTGAAATCACAGCTGTTAAAGGTTTCCATCAATAAACAGCACAGCAAGAACCTGTCTCTGTAACCCAGGGCTCAACCAGGCTTTTAGAAAGGTACTGAATAATTTCCTTCTAAATATTAACTTGGATCATTGTACATAATGATAACAGCTGGAAAAGAGACAAACAGAAGATGCAATTAAGACACTTCACTGTGAACTGTCTTACTTGGGAATTTCTGTTGAACTATTGGATCCTAACAATTTAATTCTGCTAAAATCAATGAACATTTTACTATCTGCTTTAATGCAAGGATTTAACTCATGGAATCATATCCAGATGGAGTCTGGGAGGACATGATGAAATTGAAGTACCTGCACTCATCAGGGTTAAGCACTGAATCTATAATAACTAACCACAAGAGCTTAATGTGACTGAGGTAATGATGCTTGAAATCCTGCATCTTTCCTCTTTCCTTTTGGTGTTTGAGTACTTTTCTATTAAGTAACTGTGGAGGTTTTAGCAACATACTACAGTTGTGGAGCTGTAAATTTGTGAAATTTGTGGAAAAGAACAGGAAGTTTGTGGGGAAGTAAAAAATAAAAATACAGGTTTAACTGGTGAAATACACTGCTGAGATCATTGAGGGAATGCAGCCACCTAGTTACATACACCGACAATGACCTAGACATCCAAGGAAGTATTTTATGGGAAAGGCCAGACCCAGACCCTAAAAAGGAGCTGTGTAGGCCAGTGCTAATGGTCTCAGCACTGTGAGATGATACACTCACTGTCAGGCAGTGAAAAGGATGGACAGAGACACCTTAGACATTTAGGAAACAGAGTGGAAGATGGGAGCATACACACGGAAAATTACCAGGATGGGGTAAATACTTCTCTGTAATACAGAACAGATGATGGATATACTCTCCAATCCTCATCTAAAGACATAAAAAGTTTCACAAGAAAAAAAGAATCTGAATTATTCTACTCTGCAGATAATATTCCAAACCCATATGATACTGTATTTCATACAGGCAAAGGACATTTATGCACATCAGTGTCCTTTACACAGTTTGAAGAGCCTAACTCAAACAGATGTACATTATTACTACAAAAATTCACATCATTTCCCATAGAAGCATGGTGATAATCTAGGTTATGTTTCTCGTTGTTGTTCTGATGAAAATGCAAACTCTTACCCAGCAATGTAATAATTTTTCCCAGCACAACTCCTACTTCACAAATATTGCATAATTCCAGCTTTTTCCCTCTTTTACTTCTGAATTCAGCATTGCTGAGAGTCCTCTTTCAATTATTCCACATTTGTTGATTATTTTAATACACTGAAATTCTGTACAAAGAGGAGGTTTTACTCTTTCTCTCCAACCACAAAAGAGGACATCTCACTAGTGTCTGGTAACTTAATTATTGCATGTTTTGGGTTAAGACTCAGACTCATATATGGTATGTGAAGGAAGGTGGTTACACATGTACACCCTCTTAATTAGCAAACAAGAAGTTAAAAAAACCAAACACCCAAACACCAAAAAACCCACAACAAAACCCTTCCTGGATTTTTCCATCTTCTGTTAGGAATAATTTAAAACTTAAATTATTTTATTTAGTCCACAATTCTGAAGAGTGCTTGCTTTGTCTCTGCTCACATCCAAAACATCTGGAGTAATGTAGTGGAGAAGCTTAGTGAGAGACTAGAACAAGACCCTGCAAGGGAGGGAGCAAGCCTGTGATGAACATTGCATCCAACATGCACCCATAAAACAACTCCTGATAAGGCAACTTCACAGCACCTAAGAGCCCAGTTAACAGAGTTGAAGTGAGGTAAAGCCTGGAATTCTGATTTTAATTGTCTTGCTCTATTTCTTTCATCCTCCTGACTTTTTTCTTTGTAAGAGCCCAAATAACTTGTGCATATATTGGTTATGAATAAAACACTGAGACATGACTTTATTGTTTCTCTTAGTTGGAATTTCCTAGAGGAAAAACATTGCCAAAACAATTTAACAGCACATTCAAAATTAAAGAGTGCATTTGACCCAAAAAACTATAAATGAACCTAAAACAAAACAAAACAAAATTTCTTCCATTTTCCAAACAAAACAGGAAAATAACTGCAACAAAGAGCATTTCAGACAGTCACTGAACAATACTGTAAAAGCATGTTTGTTAATAAAGGTAAGCACAGTTCCTTTGGAGAAAAGAGGAGTTCTACAGCCCGAGGCTGAAAACTGTGTGTTTGGAGAACTGTGCTGTAAAAAATTAAAGTATGTGAGCTTCATTAATCTTTGATGTACATTTAACAAAACAAGGGACCTACCTCACTGTTATGCGAAACATTTCACTTCCCATAAAGTTGTGTTTTTAGAGGAGCAAGACAGGGTTCCTGTCAAGCACCTGAAAGATGTGTTTTGAATTTATTTCAAAGGTGCAGCTTTTCTCAAGATCATATTGAGGACTTAGTTCTCATGCATGACAGCGTTGCTCAAGGCTGTTGCCAAATGTCACAGTACCACTTGTGACAGCCACAGGGAGAAGGGGGAGTTTTCACAATAGGAATTGCGCAATCAGATTAGCCAGTCCAAGGAGGATTATAAAGACGTGAATGATCAATGCTGGCCACGTCAGCTGCCCAGCACGATGCTGCGAGATCACGTAGATGAGGGATGGATACACGAACACAAAGGCCAGACCACATGTTGCTCCAGAGTATCTGAGGAAAGGGGGAGAGGGGAGATGAGGAAAAAACGAAAGAAGAATGCTTTGTGTAAACTCATTTCTTCTTGTCATTTCTCCCCCCCCCGCAAACCAATGCACAATTCGGCTGAACAATGACTATCTGCAGTTGCTAAAGATCAATTTCTGTTCCTTGCTGTCCTTCACCAGCATTTAATTGTCCCCCCTCTGTGTTGCTCAGCCCCCTTTTCCCCTGTACCTGCACTCTGACATGACTTTGACATTTCAGTCACATGCCCAGATGCTTCTGCGGACTGACTCCCTATCTTTGACTTAACATTTCTACTTTGGGGAAATGTGTCAACATGCAACAGAAAAAGACAGGAGAGCGCATCCTTTTTTAGGCATCCTTTACTGTTGTAACTGCAAATCTCATTGCACTCAGACATCCAAGAACACATGTTAAAGCTTGTAAGCATAGAAATGCTCCTGAATCTGCAACTTTTATTTTAATTTATTTAATGACCTCCTAGCAAACTATTCTTCAGAACCAAAACGATCAACATGCCCTCCTGGTAACATGATGAACCACAGCAAGTGAAACACATAACTATTTCTTTTCTAACTGTTCCCTTGCTTACCAAAACCTCATTATTTTCCCCTACTTTGAGTTTCCACCTAATAAGCTATGCTGCAGCCAAATATGCGTTATTTCAAATATTTGAACACTGCTTTTAGACAAAGCAATCACAAACATCACAATACAGACTAACCATCTGCAACGCAAAATCAGCAAATACCTAAGTTAGGTTGTATCTAGAGAATTTATCAGGTAGAAATTTACTGTTTTAAATGTTTGGTTACTGTGCACAGTGAACATGTTACAGGAGGTAGGGATCGGTTTGTAAAGAAGAGAAATGTATTGCATGATATTTATTTGGAATGAAGAACCAGAATATCTATATTACTGGAATACAAAGGTTTTCACTGGGGGGGGGGGGGGGGGGGGAGGGAAGGGGAAAAAAGGAAAAAAACTTAAAATCAGCACTGAGCAAAAGTAAGTTATTTTGCTAATCAAGTCAGAACCAAGCCTGTAATTCTGGTTTTATAATTGCAGATTTCTGTATTTTTAAACACCTCCCTCTCCTGGTTGCTGTAGGAAATATGTAAACTAGGAATGAATAACAATGATTACAAATATGGTGGCATCAAATGTAGAAAATAAAATTCCTCATACTGTTTTCTCTACTCTTTATCAATTCTATGTTAACATGGTAAATTTAAGATACCATTTAGAAGTACAACTTTAATGTCACTTTTCCCTTTGAAGTTACTTATTTTCTTGGACTGCTATTACAGACTTCCAAAACAACTTCAAATGGTCTTAACACAAAGCAAAAACTGAAGCGAAGCCACAAAATAACCAAGCAACTTTTCCCCTAACACCATAATCTTTCACATGTATAGGTCCTTAGATACAGCTCCAATGAAACCTGGGGAATCACCCCAATCACCTCAGACAGTCACGTGTCACAACTTTAAAAGAGCTAATTGCTTATATCTCCAAATCATTATTTACAGCTTAAAAAGGTGTACTTATAAAGATATAAGTACCTGCACTAACACTGTTCCTTTCAACATCAAGAGGCAAACATGCAGCAGCAACACCAGAGTCAAATTCACTCACCTTATGATACCTCCTATATTTGGATAAAATATTGCCATTGCCACTCCAGCTCCTACAATTGCTATGTTCAGGATGAGCACATGGAAAATGCTACAGGAAAGTGAGGAAAGAATATTAAAATCTATGTTGTATTTATTACAAAATACTACTAATTATCCTTCATTTACACTAACATTTACCTGGTACATGGATGGCATTTGCATTTGTATGACTCACTCTATTAAAGCTAAGAAATAGCTTTAGGAGGACTTGATTTCTCTATTAGTTTCACAGCAAACATAACATCTACTGAATATTCAGAGTGCCAAACCCTAAATATATGTTGTTTCGACTCAAAATATTCTTAAGGAGTAAGTACCATTCTATGTATAATTTGGCAGTTCTTCTGAAAAACATACGTGGTACTCAGCACTCAAGTCTTTCAGATGGATATTGAAATACCAAAAAAACAATACTGTATAACTTAATTCCCACAAGAAAGAATTAACTTGCACAGAGAATTATCTGAATTGCTCAAACTGAACGAAACTAATGGAAACCAGAAGATTATGAAAAGATGCATCAAGTGGAAAACATTACACAGAATTCTAGGGGGGGAAATAACACCTTAAAACTTGAACTCTGATGCATTTTGATAGAGGACAAACATTTAGATGTCATTTAATACTTGATCTGTGTTCTATTTATGCTGGAATTCTTTATTGAATTTGTTTTTATAAATAATTTCCTGTTGCTTTTCATTTTGTGCTAAGGATGAAAAGCCAGAGATTTTCTGTTCTGCAAAGGCAGCTTTTAATGCACCAGGCAAACTCAGTGTGGCTATGTACAGAGCTGAGACTCAGGAGAGTATTGTTTTTCTTTAGAGAATATGAAATGCTGGCATATTTTACATAAGGTCCAGTCAGGAAATATCATAAAAAACTGTGATATTTTGGTGACACAGCTGCTTCTATGAAGGGAAAAAAGAATTTACACAGAGAAAACAGGTTTTGTTTATTCTGCTGCAAGATTTGATTTCTTAAAATAATCTGGAAGCCAATGCTAATTTTTTCCTAACTGTAGAAAGTATCTGTATTATGGAGATGCTGCAAACTAACAAGCTTTTCAAAAGCAACACTTCCATGGCTGAAAGGCTGGCTGCCAGCTTGCAAGTTAGGAAGAAAGATTAGAGGCTCAGGGTAGTCTCATTAAAGTTTAGGGTAATGTAGGCAATTTAAACTCAAAGGAATAATTTAAGTTATAGGCTATTTATGTTTGCTTTTTAAAATTAATTTAAAACAGACAAAAATTATATCTTTAATTTTGCACATGACATTTTAACAGTGCTACAAGAGACTGAAGATAACAGTGGGAATACAGTAGCTGAAACTAAGAAAAACATAACTGGATATAAACCTGGTAAACTCCCAGGAATAAAGATATAAACTCCCAAGAATAAAGATATAAAATCCCAAGAATAAGACTTATTAGAGAAGGACTACTGCTTCTCAGTATTGCTAAGGAAAGCCAATTAACTAAACTGTTCACAAAAAAAGGGCTATTAAAAATTACTTCCTCTCTCCCCACACATACAGCAGGTTGCAGATCTTAGAGACAGCACAACTGAAACCAAGTATTTATGAACACAGAAAACAACAGCACTTTTTTCTTTTCTGCTATTAAGTTTTTAGGAAGAGGGATTAAAAAAGTGCAGGCTTAGTAATTAGCTTTGCAAATTTGGGTCAGTTCAGAATATTTTAGCAGAAACCCTGTAAAAAGCCTGAAGTATTTCATTCTAGTATGTTTTGAAGCAGAAAAAGTGATTTTGTAGTTCAACATTGTTGCTCTTTAAAAATTAATTCTAGCTTCTTATAACTGCAAAAGTGAAGTGGTATGTGTGTGTTCGGTGTGAAATGAAACATTTCAACTTCTTGATCTGGGAAAAAGTACTTGGGTTGGGGGGAATGTGTTTTGACTCAACTCAAAACAATGCTCAAGATGCTGAAGCATCCAAAACAATTCAGTGCTTGCAGAGTGGTGCTTTGCAGTTTTAATTGTTACAGTTAAGCAAGATCCTCAAGAATAAAGCCATATCAGAAAACCTGAAAAGGACTTATATCAGGACAAAAGGTTACACTGTGTTTCTCCCTTGGAATATCTTTGCTTCTTTTTCTACCTTTTTGAAACAGCCCCAGTTGTAGCCATGTTACTGGACAACAGGTGTTGAACTTGCAAACCGTTTCTTTTACCTTTGCAGATATTCATTCCAAGACAGGAAAAAGCCTCATTCTTAATGGAGAGAACAGCATTATCGTTTATCAAAACTATCAATCCAAATAAAGAAGAATCTGATATCTAGGGCTACTGGTAGCTGTATTATTTGAGACAGTATTTTTCTTAAGACTGTATGTCTCATGCAGGTGTGCCGCAGAAGGAAAAAGGCTTTCCCATACCCCGTGACATTTAACAAGTTTTAAATTCCTCAATTTTAGCCTGACCCTGGCTTATGGTACAATTAATGGTACCATCACACATTGCAAAAGCGCAGTTAGAAAACAATATTTTGCCGTAATAATGATACCTGCTTATTATGGCTGTAGGAAGTGAAGTATTTAGATGATACTAGAGATCAGGGGAGACTTGGGCCCTTTTTACCTAACCTTCTTGTTTGCATATAGCTGTTTTCTAAGCAGCATAACTTTCTTCATGGTCACAGGCAGCAGAGTTGGGCAGCCCGCCCATGCCAGGGCTGGACTGCCCCCCTGGGTAGCCTAATGAAGTTTGGTGTTCTGAAGCACAGGTTGGATTGCCTTAAGGATGCTGTAATTCGCAAAAGACGCATACTCCTACAATCCACGTGCACTCTGTCTTGTACATTCAGTCCTCAGCCTCAGTATTCTCAGTTGGGCAGAGGAAAACTCTAGCTCTTTGCTATGAAAGGAATCACTGCTCACCTGCAAAAATCCAGCAACCCCATAAAACACACAGTAGAGAGGAGGGAAAAGTAAATTAAGATGTCCTCTAAATCTCTTTTTTACCCCATTGCAAGGTTAACTTTTCAGACTGACAGAGTCAAGAAACAACCTTGTATGCCAGAAAATCACTACAAGGCTTGCTCTATCAACTTCTGTTCTGTGGAATTGATAGTTAAAGTTAAGCCACTGAACAACAGTGACCACATATATCAAATGAACTTCAGCATCATCAAAGTAAGAATCATATTGAAAACTTTGTAACCAAACATTAGTGCAAGAGACGTTTAAAGAAAGAAACGGATTGTAAATCCTCTCAGGTCAGATGCAAAGAAATTAGAAGTGCTGGACTCAGCGTAGAGTCATACACAATAAGCGAAAAGGAAAACAGGAAAGCAAGGAGACAAGCAAAACAGGATCATTTAAGTAAGAATTTTTGAAAGATTACTGTGTCTAAAACCGCATTTTCTTCCTCACTCAAGTGGCATCGGGCAAAAATACTATGAATTAGAGAAGTTAAGAAGCAAGACAGAAGCTAGGTGAAGAGCAGATAACTAAAGACCCATGCAAAACAGCAGAAATCTATTTAATTGCACCAGTAGACACGCATCTGCGGGAGAACTGGCAGGTCTGCTGGGCTACCACGGAGTAAAGGGAGGACAAGCTTTAAGGAAAGCCAAATGATTTCTGTCCATCAGCTTATTTTAACATCTGAAAACAGGAAAATGTTAAAAAGTTCTAAAATCTGATCAGATGACTATGCAAAGCATTTTATGTGCAGCACATCATTAATCACGGCTATCTTTGTCACAAATATCACTGTAACTAAGAGTCAGTAACAATAATAAAAAAATTAGCATTCTGTACACGTAAGATCTAAAGTCACGTAAGAAACAGCAGATAAACAACATGCCTTTGGCCCTACGTCACCCATTAAATGATGCCATTGCAAACATATCGCACTTTAGAAAATAATTTCCCAATACACAGCATTTTGGCTTTCCTTTACAAAACCAGGGAGAGAACAGAATGAACAATTCCTTGGGGTTTGTCCCAGTACATCACTTACTGTGTTGTAGTCTGTACACTAGCATAGATTTTGCAAAATCAGAGAAAGAATTGGGATGCTTTCTCTTGTCTCTGAATCTTCTGTAGGAAGCATAGAAAGGCTGAAGATGTCAGAAGATTTCTGTGCCAGCGTGTCTATGCATGTATTTGTTTTCAAGAGAGGCACAGACACAGAGAAGTAGCTTTTACTGACACAACCTGATATCTCACGAGGGACATAAGTCTCACCTCTGTTCCTGCCAAGATCATGGAGCAGATCCTCCTGAAAACTACGCTAAAGGCACATGGAAAACAAGGTCATCGCTGGTGACAGCTTAGGGCTTCACTAAGGGCAAATCATGCCTGATCAATCTGGTGGCCTTCTACAAAGGGGATACAGAACTGATGGATAGGGGCAAAGCAGCTGACGTTGACTACATGGACTTGTGCAAATCATATGGCACTGTCCCGCATGACATCCTTGTCTCTAAATTGGAGAGACATCAATTTGATGGATGGACCACCCAGCGGATAAGGAATTGGCTGGATGGCCACATGCAAAGAGTTGTGGTCAATGGCTCAATGTCCGGCTGGAGACCAGTAACGAGTGGTGTTCCTCAGGGATCGGTGTTGGGACCGGTCTTGTTTAACATCTTTCTCGGTGACATGGACAGTGGGATTGAGTGCGCCCTCAGCAAGTTTGCCAATGACACCAAGCTGTGTGGTTTGGTTGATACGCTGGAGGGAAGGGATGCCACCCAGAGGGACCTCGACACTCTTGTGAGGTGGGCTGATGCCATCCTTATGAAGTTCAACCATGACAAGTGCAAGGTCCTACATCTGGGTCAGAGCAATCCCAGGCAGAGCTACAGGTTGGGCAGAGAAGAGATTCAGAGCAGCCCTGTGGAGGACTTGGTGGTGTTGGCTGATGAGAAAATGAACATGAGCCGGCTTCAGTGTGCGCTCGCAGCCCAGAAAGCCAACTGTATCCTGGGCTGCATCAAGAGGAGTGTGACCAGCAGGTCGAAGGGGGTGATCCTGCCCCTCTGCTCTTGTGAGACCCCACCTGCAGTCCTGCATTCAGCTCTGAGGTCCCCAACATTAGAAGGACATGGAACTGCTTGAGCAAGTCCAGAGCAGGCCATGAAGATGCTCTGAGGGCTGGAGCCCCACTCCTATGAAGACGGGCTGAGAGAGTTGGGCTTGTTCAGCCTGGAGAAGGCCCTGGGGAGGATATAGAGCAGCTTCCAGTGCCTAAAGGGGCCAACAAGTAATCTGGAGAGGGACTTTTTACAAGGGCCTGGAGTGACAGGACAAGGGGGCATGACTTTAAAGTGACAGAGGGGAAACTGAGATTAGAGATTAGGAAGAAATTGTTCCCTGTAAGAGTGATGAGGCCCTGGCACAGGGTGCCCAGAGAAGCTGTGGCTGCCCCATCCCTGGCAGTGCTCACGGCCAGGTTGGACAGGGCTTGGAACAAGCTGGTCTAGTGGAAGGTGTCCCTGCCCATGGCAGGGGGGTTGGAACTGGATGATCTTTAAGGTCCCTTCCAACTGAAACCATTCCATGTATTTCAGCAGCTGGTAAAAATGAACTAGCCCATCCTAATGATGTTAAATAAAGAAACAAAACCAAAGCAAACCACCGGAAAACCTTTCTGTAAAAACTGAGCAGTATTGGCTAGAAAAGGTTGAACTGGAAAGCTGCAAATGTAATTGAACAAAACAGAAAAGTGCTTCGTGTTGAGCTGTACCAGTTAGTCCCCATTGCATAGGAAAACTAAGGGCTGACCTTGCTAGTTGTAAATGCAGAGAAGCCAGAGCCTAGAGGTTAGCTGAATGATTTCTGTACTGTATTTAAGGTACCTGGGATGCTAGGGAGGGAGACACAGCCAGACAGCCAGAATGTACTATCTTATCACTGTAGACTGGAGAGATTTAAGAGTCTTCCTAGAATGATTTTTGACTTCTCAGAAACTTTAAATACCTCCCTATGAGGAGTAAAAAAAAAAAAAAAAAAAAAAAAGAAGAGTGAAGCTACCCACAGGATGTCCTGGAGACAAGAACCAAAAGAACCAGGCAAGTATTTGCATCATCACATTCGTCATACGATGAAGGCTTAAAACAGCAAGCTGGAATTAACCTGAGAAGAGAGTGGTATGAAGCTGTAGGGAAATGAAAACCATTCTGGTCAGGGAGTAACTGGAGGGAGGAGATAGGAAGAGGCACATCCACATAATATATAGGACATAGCTATTTCCCAGTGGCTGTGAAATCCATGTTTAGCACCTAAATCAATGGCCTTGTTTCCAACCGTAACTTGTAGCAGTTCCTAAAAATCTCTTCAACGCTGAACTGCATACAATTTAGCATCAAAAAAAGTAGGCACTTATTTCACTGCCTAATTTTAGGCATACAATTTCTAGACCTTCTTATATCTATTTTAGGACCCACAAGAAACCTGAAACTTGGAACAATGTTTTCCGAGACCTGTATGCTACTGCTGATGCCACAGAGGAAATACACATTTCTTCCTGGGATATTTTTTCCTTTCCTTCATCAACAGTAATTCACAGCATAAAATAAGAAACTTGGAAATAAATGCCAAATTGGTTGTGACAAATTCAGACAATACTCCAAATATAAATGTCCCAGGTTTTATTTAAATAACCCCAAAACAACAAAACTAAAATTGAGAGCTGGATCAGCTCTTTCCCTGGAGTTCATGCAGTGTACAAATGCAGAGGTGTGGCTCATCTCTGAAATTAGCATGTGAAAAGCTATTTTTACAAGCATAGCAGCAGCCAAGATAACACAGCTAACAACTGACTTAGCTATTAGCTCTATATGAAAACATATGGATGATTACTAGTTACACACAATCAAAACACATATTACACCCTGAGAGGTTAATAACCAGAGTGTATGTGCTTCACAGCATAAAGGCTACTTGATGAAATGTTTCTGGACTGAACAAAGTATTTTTCCTGTACAACTTTATTTTTGCCATAGAGATACATAAAACAAAGGAACTGGGTTGACAAAACTCTATCATTATTGACAAAATGAAGTGCTAAAACAGAAGAACCCCTCCCCATTCTGCTCTGCCAAGCTGTAGCAGTCCTGATCAGCAGGCAAGTTTATTTTGCATGCCTATTCGCCCCCTGACTCTGCAAACATTGTGAAATTAGCTTTTGAAATGTACCTAATGCAGCAAAGGAAATCCCCAAAAGCTCAGCCAAATTTCTGACAACAGAAGGCCAGTTAAGCAAAGAGTGCCAAGCTCCTGTTAAGGGGTAGACTTCTTACCTTGGGTAAGCATTTCCAAAAAACTGTCTTAACAGCTGAACTCGTGCCAGATAGCCCAACAGCGGGTATACAGTCATCATCTGGAACAGCAGGAATATTCTTGCAACAAATGACATGATGTCATTGCTGGGAAAGTTATCTAGAAAATTCTAAACACAGGAATAATGTTACATTTATCAATGATACATTGATATGTTATATATATCTGCTGATTTTTAATAGCTATGTGCAAGAAAGAGACAAAACCCAAGTACCTGCAACTGCTAAATGAATTCCATTAAATGAAAACCCCTCTCTTTCACAATTGTCTTGCCATCAAATGCCAACTGATTTTTTAATATTGCAGGGCTGATGTCAGCTTTTGTGTTACCATTAAAGATGGAAATATTTTCTATGCTTCTGAACACCCTCAAATAATCAAGGCTGTGGAAAGGCCATATAATCTTTTAGGTAGGTGAGTTCATATGCTCCTATTACCTGTCATATCATATCTAGATATTGAAAAGTTATTTAATCATTAAAACTGGACCATATACTACAAATGAGAATGTCTGAAAAAGCAGTATAAGACTTAAGTATCATGGAAATATACAAATGGCTTTGTAAGTCATAGGATAACTACAGAAAATAAATGGTAAGAAAATATCTTGTCATCTATTACTTACTTGTGGATTTCACCCCATTGAGTTATTTCGAAAGGTTCATAAAATCATTTAATGGTTAAACAGTGGTACCAGTTCTAACTAACCTACTGTCAGAGGAAGCCTTTAAATGCTGTTTCATTGCTAAATATTATGCAAGAGGCATAGAATACCTGGCATAAAATGGATCACCAATTGACAACTGCTATCTTTGAAGTCCTTTAAGGTGTGGTAATCAGCTTCACGTATAAGCAGATAAGAGTTTAACAGCCTTCACAGGGTGTTTCATGTGGTGCTGTTATCTGAACAGCTCTGCTGGCAAGGCTCACCATAGTGTTAGGCTCCAAACCTACCCACAGCGAGGACTCCTACCTAAATTGAGTCTGCAGTTGCATCATATTTCTTTTTCTGGAGTATCTGAAGACAGTTCCGATGAGTGGGAATGGTCACTGCACACACAACTAAACAAACTTTTCAGGATTAAAGAAGCTAAAGAAATTAAAGCTTCAACTGTTCACTTGGTCATTTTGGTCCTTTCTTCATCACTTTCGTAAGAGTATTTATTAAATGTTTCGTTTTTTTATAGAACTACTGGCCACCAGACATGAATATAAATGAGATAACACAAGCATTACTCATCTGCTTGTGCCCATGAGGCATTAGCCAACTGACCAGAGTCAAGAACAGATGTGTCTGCCAGGGTGAGTCATGAAGCAAGAAGCAGTAGCTGTTCTTTTTTAATACATATTTACTGAAAGATCAAGGACAAATATATACTGTAGTAAAAATCTCACCTGTTCAATACATTCTTTGGATAGCGGTGGTGAAGGAAAAGAAGCAAAAATTATCACCCCGACATACAGGTACGTTAATCCCACCAGGAAGTATGCAATAGAGAGGTCTCTCACCTTAGGAAAAAGAAAATCTTATTTTGGCCAGCACTGATAAGAAAACAGACAAAATAAAACACTCACGAGAAGATTCCTATGACATTTATTACTGTCACTTTTGCGTTTATTACCATTTAATATTTATTACTAGTTTTCTATTACTTAAATGGGGGCTTCAAAATTGGTCCTGGATCAGATCAGAAAGCTGCAAAAAGATACTGCAAAGTGGATCTAGACAAGTATTATATGTCTATCTCCATACAGAAAAGGCTTGAAGAAACAGATATGCCAACAGATGTAACACATTATTGCAGGATGGACAAGCATACACTAGTTATTACATCAAACAAACAAGAAACACCCTCTACTTTCCTACATTTAATTATCCCTACTAAGTGCCTTGGGACACAGAAACAACTGTCGAAGACAGAAAGCACAGCAGTGCCATGTGTTAAATTTCTTGTTAGGACGAAAATCTTGCAATTAAAGACATCAGCCTACCCAGCTGCAGGTATAATGTAAACAACATTTTTTAAGAAGCTGCTTTGAAACCCAAGAGGATGGTCCACACAAGCTGGCTCCAAACCGGAAAATAGTATGCCAGGCTTCTGTAAGAATGGTGTGAAAATGGAAGACATAACTTATACACCATTAAATACAAATACAAAGACAAAATAGAAAGGCATAGGTGGGCACAGAAGTATGAATGCCCTTTGGCTTTACAACTGTATTTTATTACTTTAATTTAAAATTGCATATTCACTTTATCACTAGATTTTTATAAACACCTCAGGTAAATGCACTAAATAATCATCAAAGATTTTTAGGAGAGAGTGCTGAAGCTAATATCATAAATCTGTATTTAACTATATTACATACACCTAAATACAGCTGTTAACTTCAGTGTTCACTTCTGAAAATTTTGACTATAAAGTATCTAGTGTATAAAAAGACTGTCAATGACACAAAAATAACTAAAAGTTTTTAGCACCATTTAGCATTGGAAAATAAGCAGCAAATCTTCTCCAGTACTTTATGAATTTGCAGAATCCACATGTACACCAGAATGACCTCATAGCACTGTAGTTAGTATTCTCCTACATTAGTTCTCTTTTTTTTTGGAAATACAGTGGGAGACCATTTGTTTCTAGTTATTAGCTAACTAAATTCTGTATAAGCTATTCTACACTACAAAACACTTACTACCTTACAGCAAACCATTTGTTCAGCTGCTGCTGATAATCAGCTTCTTAAAGGATTACTGGTAGTGCTTCAATACATGACCCTGTTCTCCTATGACTGAAAAGAAAGTCTTATTAACTCAGGCAAAGTACCAAATTAGGCCTGTATGGCTTCCAGACAAGGATCATTATTACGGTCTCCAGCTGGCTCACCGAGTATGGGCAAAGCCTGATCACATCTGTACGTGTAAATGTTTTCCTAAGTGTTTCTTCACATTATATCCTTGACATATTTTATACCTTTCTGGGGTCTTCCAAGCAAAAGGCAGTACCCAAGGAAACAGAAGCATGCTGGATTACAAGTTTCAAGGAAAGTTCAAAAGGAAGCCTGTTTTAGTGAGGGAACTGCAATCTCCTGCTCATTTTGCCATTGCTTTTGGGGTAGAAGACTGATGCCTTTTTCCCATCAGCCTACAAAAGGCCAATGGTATTTTCCATGAGACAATGCACTGTTAGCAGTGCACCCCAGGGTGGCCCTCACGCCCCTGGCAGCTGCAACCTCCTCCTCCTGCTGACCACATACATGCAGCTGGAAGATGCTTCTCTGGTTTTCACTCTCCTCGTGCTGTTCACTGAGTAAGGACTAGCAACTTCCAAGAGGGCTTAAGCAATAGCATTTTCTTTAAAGTATACTTTAAAGTACTCCCAGAATTCTCCTCAGTTATACAAGAAGCTGCACAGGATTTTGTATAATAGCTACCTCTTCAAAAGCACCACTGCCCATCCTAAAAACTGAGTTTAGGAATACTAAATCTGAGCATTCAGATTTCTTGCTGGATTTATGAGTAACTTAAATGCAGGAAGCAGAGACTAAGGAAGGTGACATGGACTCTGATCTCCTGAAGTCAGGAGTTCGACAATTTCTCAAAATGCACCCAAGACCTTCTTTAGGCACATTATCTGACAAAATCTGTTTTCAGTTGCATTTGGTATTTTTAGGTGTATTCCTCGTGCATAAAGATAGCACAGTAACTCACAGTTGTTATTTGTACTACCGTAAAACTATTTTTGCTGTGACAAGTACTTGCAGCTGTGAGGGCAAGCAATCTGAAATTGAATTCTCACTACTTTGGACTACAGTTGATTAAGAGTGGATAGTTAATCTGCTATTACCTCCGATTATACTAACCAGGTTCATGTTCCTACAGTTCTTCAGTGTGTACACTTTAATCTGTTCTAAAACTAGGTGCTGAGATAATTTTGTTAATGTATTTTTATAGCATGTAACAATACATCTTTTTCTTCAGGTATTGTCACCATATGAAGAAAACCCAGATTTTGATTTCCATAAGCAACAAGAAATAGGCAACACAAATCCCTGAATTTATTTTTTCTCAAACATCCATCACCTCCCTTGAAAACGTCTGCTTCTGCATGTAAGGTGGTTGTTTTTGTACAAGAGTGTGTTATTTGTGTATATAACATCTTTTGATTAATGTTCATTACTCTTCAGAACACCTAGGTTCACCCCTAAAGACCCTGACTATAAATACTCTTTAGACAGCACAATTCCAGCTAAAACCAAAGGACATATGGAGAGACATGAAAGGATTAATTTTAAGTAACAGGAATAATCGCATTTGTCTATTTTAAATTTCACATTAATCCGTTTATATTCAGAGTGAACATTACTGTGGTGGAAGCTGACTAAGCATAAAAGATACGGCCGTCATCACACCTAAAGTTTATAATCTAAGAATCAAATGTAGAACAAATGTGGAAGGAAAGAATCAAAGATAACATGCAGGTCATGGCCATAAGGATTACAGCTTGCCACCTACCAAGCTGCTGTCAAATACACTTGAAGTAACAGGCAGATTTTGAGGTGAAACTTGGAGAACGTGTTAACTGCAGTTACTGCTGACCAGGAGCTTTTCTAGTCAGATGCACAGAACAAAGTGTTGAAACTGCCTCTGGAAGGACAGAAAATAGGGTGCTGAGGCTGGTGGCAGCAGCAGCAGAACAAAGGCAGAAATCAGCCTCCTAACAAAAGGATGAGCCTGATAACTAACAAAGAAAACTCTGAGAGTAGAAGACATGATATCACACTCATAGACTAGTACCCAGGAGCAGGCTGGACATGCAGCACAGGACTGGACACAGACACAGTGACAGCTCTGTGGCTCTACAGGTATTTCCTACGTGGTGCTGAAATGAACAGGCAACTTTCAGGCCTTGTCTTCCTTATTGCATGCGATAGAGAAAATAGTTCATTTTCCTCTCAGTACCAAAGTGAAAGCTAGTTTGTAGAGATGCTTCTTGGATGGAGAGGCCTATATTGGTGCTTAACAATTATTACCACATTAGAAGAAGTGCCTTTTGATATCCCATTTCAGACTGGTCACTTCTCGAAAGAGAGATGTTGCCTCTGCAATATCTCAACAGGACTCTGATCCATATCATAAGAACAGACTTAACCTGTTCAAGCATAGTGATAACATTTAACAAGGCAAGTGATAACATTTAATAAGGTGACAAAAAAGTACTTCACCAGGGTGCATAATGCTGTGCACAATTTTGGCTGGAAAGAGAAACCAATAGAGCAGAATCAGTGGAAGCTCACTCTTTAGAGGGAATAAACTATGTTTGAACATGGCAGAAAATTAGAACTATTCACAGCTCCATGCCTTCTGCAGTTACCTTCTGGACAAAAAACATCTCTCCACTCCAGCCTTTCCCCCAGATAAGTCCACAAACAACTGTTAAGAGACAGCACTAGCAAATTTATGCCTCTGGATCACACTCTGGGCTTGTGTAGCATCTGTACAGTTGCTCAGGGAACCAGATCACAGACATGAATCAGAAAAAAAACCAAAACCTAAACAACAACCAACCAACCAAATGCAAAGCAAACAAAAAACCCAACTAATCAAATCATCCTTTTATGGTTGGGTTAGTTTTCTAAACAATCAGCTTCCAAGCTAGTTTTTTGGAACTAGTTGTGCAGTGCACAAAACTGATAAATATAAGGAGACAGCAGTGGGAGAGGGGAACAGGGAGTTCAACTTTGAATTGCAGACTAAGAACCCTGCTCACAGGGCTTCTTCAGGCTTTGCTGCTGACATTTGACTCATCCAGTGCACTGCTCCTCTCACACCCACACCACTGTACTGGAATAGCAGCCAAAGGCATCCTCCCCTCTGTGTGTGTTTTAGCTTTGGGCAGTGATACACGCCTGTGACCAGAATGGAAGCTGCTATTGTTTTGGATTTTTGACTCCATAAAAGGAATGTTATTGTTTCTTACTTTTTTCCATCTCCCCAAAGGGTTGTTCTTATGACCACTAGTTTCAGCAAGTTCAAGAGTACTTTTCCAGCTTGCCATGTTCTGTGTCTTTTCACAGAACATTGATGGAAGTGACATGGAGTCTCCATCAGACTCCCCATGAGATACTGATATAAGAAAGCATCTTGCTGATGTAAATACATAGGAAAAAACCACCCTGTACATACGTAAACCTCCCACTTAGTCCAGCAGGTTAGTGAAATAAGCACAAACAGCTTCTCAAGAGCATCAGTCCTTCATTAACATTTGGAAAGCACTACCAAACCTAGGTGAAAGGCTGCTGTAATGTCTAGCCAAATAAAACTCCTAGAGGAACCATGCACAGATTTGCTTTACCATTAAAAAGCTCTCCTGCTATACTTAATGGTGCTCTTTCCCTGCAATTTTAACTCTCCTGGAATGCAAGAGTCTTGTCAAGGGCTTGGGATCCGTGCTAGGACAGACTTGGAAATTCAGCTTAAGATCTAGGAAGGGCATTCAGAATAGCTGATTCAAATGCAAGCAGCAGTTTCTTCCTCCTTAACACAGGAAAAGCAAACTGCGGAAGATTCCAGGTGCTGCTATTTGCAGTTGATTGCTTACTCTCATGTAAATGGAAGGGGAAATGCCACAGGAAAAGTCTTGAAGGTCACTTGGAAGCATTAAGCCTCCACTGCATACAGAGCTGATTGCTGGAGCCACCACACCTTTAGAACTTGAAAGCCACAGCTGAAGAGAGAACTCTTGCTTGTTCTCAGATCATGAGATATTCTTACGAAAACTGAGAAAAAAACTTAGTTTTCTTTCTCCAGACCTTCACTAACCCCCTTTTTAGTTAAACTCTATTCAGAAATTACTATAAAGCCCAAGACGCTTTTCTGGAGGAGAATTTATAACTCTTTTGCAGAGGTGTTCACTCACAAGCTAGCCCTGGTTCATGGGTACAAAAAAGTAACTGGGCAGATTATTAAAGCAAAAGGTCATCGTCTCACTGCATTGGCACATCATATGCATTTCACCTCTGAATAATCAAATCAGGTATATTTTATCACATGTGCTGGGAACTGGCTCTAGTTGCCAACAAGGTTCAATCCCTGCTTGAGTAGAGGTGTTGGACAAGATGACATCCAGAGGTCTCTTCAAACCTCAACCATTCTGTGATTCTGCACCAGTTTATCATACACTTAATATTCTTAAATCTTTGCATGTTATTGTAGTTACCTTTAGAGCTAAGATTTTAATGAAGCTGGACAAGAATCCTGTAAAGTAGGGAAGAAAAAAATAAACAAACAAAATAAATGTTAAAATGTACTCTATGACTAACTCTATCATATTTACTCCATTTTGTAGTTTATAATGGGAAGATATCAAGAAAGAATGCAGTTTCATCTGGATGAGCAATACATAATTTTTTCTAGGGCAAAGCACCAGACCAAAGTCTACATATCACGAAGATTCCCAATCCAGGCTTTAACTTCGAGGATTTCCTAAATAGGATCAGGTTTCTCTATGAATCTTGACTACTGAAGCAAAAAAACTACTGAAACAACTCTGATTAAAAGTGTTATATAGACCCCAACACTGTTGTTCAGGACTCTGCTAAAATCAGTCTTGTGCCCTGTGTTCTCCAGCATTTTTAATTCCAAAATCGGTCAGTTTTTCTAGGGTCTCAGAATATTGTCAGACATTCTGCCTCATTTAATACCAGCCTGACCACTAATAAGTCTAGGACACTTCTCAAGGCTTTAATCTGAAAAAATTGTAATGCATCTGTTACTCACTGGTAACCAGTAAAAGTATGTATAACTGGTTTCTTATCACAAAAGTGAGTTACATTTTCTGAAGCTATCATAATTCCTGGATCAATTTCAAGACGAAGCAGACAGGAAAAAATCAGTGTCGCCTGGCTATCTAGATACAAATCAGCACAGTCTTGTGAAATTACTTACATTGTTTTCTTGATTCCTGTTATTTTGAAGAAGTGTGATGACACAATTGTGGATGAAGAAGGCAAGTGTCAGAACCCCTGTCAGCTGAGGGAACTGAATTCTAAACTCTAAGGGGGAAGAAAAAGTGTTAATAACTTCTCTGAAACAACGCCAAAATGCAGAGGAGATACAGTGCTGTGGAACCTGCTGGCAAAAACATGAGCCTCCATGTCGAAACGGAACAATCTGTTTCATCTTTGACCATAGCCAAAGCAGATATTTAATCAGAAAGTACAAAATGGCTACTATATAACACACTCTCCAGCAAAATTTTTCAGGAGATCCCAACCATTGAAGATTATTAGGATAATCTAGGATTTACACACACAAATTCTTCTGCTTCTTAACAGTTTAACTGGAAAACATTTTTGAGGAAGGAATTAAGGCTGCATATCTCTTGGTTCCAGAACAGGGAGACTGAGGGAAGGAATCATACTCTGTGAGCATCTTTTGTTGTTAAGAAGTTACTTATGCTACCAGAGGAAAAATGAGGTCTGTAGATGTTTAAGAGGTTCTGCTTACAAACCAGGGTATAAAGAAAGGCAGACCGACTTCTTGTCTTATTTACGGAAAAAGTATTTATTTTTTTGTCTCCATGGGAATAGCATTGCTCTGCCTCTTTTAATACTTCAAGGACAGTGTTCACAAGATTGTGTTTCTGGAAGCACCACAGCTGGTGAGGGAATTCACTGATGTGTGACATCATTAAAGCAGCATCCTGTTGGTATTATATAAGGATGCATGTACTCTTTAGTGTTAACAGCAATTAGAGATCCCTGAGGTAGCTCAGCTTCTGGAAAGCATCCAGCAGTGTAGCAAAACACTCATCAGAGGCTCACAAGCCCTTACAGATCAAACCACAGAAAGCTCCATCAAAACATATTTAAGCCAATTGTCTCTTATGAAGTCAGCAAGGTAAACACACCCCAGGAAATTAATGAAGGGCTCATCCAGGTTGAAAAAATATGCCTTCCCTAGGGCCAGATTCACTGTATCTTCAATACCTAACTAGTACGATGTGCTACTGATACAACTGAGAGTGCAAGCAACTTCTGGGCATGTTTTTTATCCACTACTTTAATCTCAATAATAAAAAGCAAACAGATTCAGAATCTTTCAGCACTGCATTTCCCCCATCACTACAACAACCAGTAGTAGCCAGATTTATACACATTAGCTATGTGGTTTGTCTATCTCCTAGCTGTACTAGTCACATTGCCAAAATAAACTGAGTGCACCACCTCTTAGTGACCTGTGGGCACATGTGTCATGCTGTAACAGATTTTACACAGGACTGCTTAATAGATCAACTTAAGATGCTTAAAATCTGATTTCTTAGATGTAGTCTGTCTTCCAGTTCATGCTGGTTTGTTAGTGAACTTTACTTTGGGCAAATTTTCTCCTGTGTTCTCAGGAACAGTCCATAGCTCTGAAGCCATGCAAGCATTTGAAGACTGTTGGGGCAGTTCAGGTTGAAACCATATTTCCAAGCTTGCAATGGAGGAAGACAAAACACTGTGGTCCTTTCTACTTACAGATATCATTTAGAATACTGACATACAAAAAAAATTAGGTGATTAACACAGGCGATAATAATCCAGTGATCTGAAATAAAATTTTTTACATTGAAGACAAAAGCAGTTTATTAGTCCAAAAATTCTGTCTAAAAGTAAAGGCTAGTGATGCAGGAAAATATACAGCATAGACAGCACTGTTTTACAACCACCTACATCTATCTTTCAAGTTTGTACTTATGCTGCAGTAGTCAGGTGGATTCTTAGGGAATTATGAAGATAATCCTGTCCAGCGTTAAAGCATCTGCTTTGGTCTTCCACACAGTCGTATTCAGCAAAAACCATCTGGCTTTGAAGATTCAGCATGAAAGGACAATAATCTTTTTTTCTTGGTGACATAACCAAGCTGAAGAAACTGCTTTAAATAGCCCTTCACTTGTTTCTTGGCATTCAGATCTCGAAAGAGATGAATGCCTAGCAGAGAAGGAATGACCTTTAGTAGTTATGGAAAAACGAACAAACAGCTTTGATGACAGGTAGAGGTTTAGGGGTGGAGAAGGGGAATACTGGGTTTTTAGCAGACCTCTTTGTCAAACATACATAGAGTACGCTAGCCAAGCTGTTCATTCGGCTTGTGCCAGATCAATTTCAGTTCTGCTAGACAGCTGCATCAGTCCAGACAAGAAAGAGTAAGCAGATGAAGACCACTGCAACTGTCATGTGAACACACAAACCAGTTGAATTTCATATTTGTAACTTTACTCAGCTATCCGCAGTTTACTTACTGAATTGTTGCCACAGTGCATTAACATGATCCCACAAATTAGATCAGATTCTGTTACAAACGGGGAAAAACTCTGGTGTTTTGTTGTTTTTTTTTTTTTTTAATTTATTTCTATACTGATACAGTATTTCAAAACCCATCCTAATGTTTTAAGTTATCCTTGTTTTCTTTTCCATTTCTACATTACTGGACCTAACAATAGCTTGCAACCCATGTATAAAACTGTTAAAACCGTGCTTATTGTGACTGGTACACTAAAAATGCACAAACCTTTAAAAGAAGCTCTAAGAAGGTGCATATCTCTGAATTTTGTTTGAAGTAAATAAGTAATTTTTAAAGAAAGACAAACTACTTTTGTTTCTAAGAACAGAAGGAGTGATAATAATTCAACAGTACAGGGGACATCTCCTTGGAGCTAACTGGTCATACAATTTGTCCTGTTGTAAAGGATGTAGCCTCTACATGCTAATCAGACATCATTTCCTCATTTTGTCACAGAGGCGTTAAAAGGTGAGAAATTCACCAATTACTTACTTCAAAAAAGTCTTAAACCCATCATATATATGCTTCATTAATGCATTTTATCTTACCTGGTACAAAAAAGTCATTCCCTGTAAACCAGTTGTATTCTAAGTGGATTCCCAGACGAGCAGCCTTTACAGTAACCAGAAGAACTAAGTAGACAACTGAAACTGTACCTGGAAAAGACCAGAGCCAAACAAACACCATGAGAAGTAGAAAGTATTTAGCTCTGTTTTATTCCTGCTCTATCCAACTAGTTACCTATAGTCCAAACACTTCAAGTTGATATTCATTCTTAAAAATACAGGCTATGTTTAAATTTTCTTTTCCTTTGTATCTTTTATAGGTGAGAGAGAAAGAATAAAGCACCTGAACCCAATGCAAGCTTTTGTTATGTTTAATGTTTTCCAGATGCTACACTAGTGACAGTGGAAATACCACCTCGTAATCCCTGGTGCTGGGCAGCCAGGGAGGTCTTCAGGCAGTAACAGGTAAGTTCCAGCTTCAGCTGTTCGGATTTTAATTTAACATGAGACAAAGTTGGCTACTGTACTGCAGTTACTACAATGTCCATTGAGCCACTAACGTTTTGAAACAAATAGCCCAATGAGATACGAATGTTTACTGCAATTGTGAACTTTACACTGGCACCTAGAGGCTGGTAATGACATTTGAACCCTATTGATTTAAACTTTGTCATAACCTTGGATAATCTTGATTATAAGACTGGCTTTGCATTCCATCTCATTGGGTCAGAGGTATCCAGCAATACAGGTAGAGGACTACAAATATGATCACAGATGGGTATAAATGCCTTGCTGTGTCTGCATATGGGGTGGACAGCATAGAATTTTGGCTCTGCCATTTTAAAGAGATAAGGGCACAATGGTGACGACCTAAAAATTGAAGGAAACTGTGCAACAGTAAGTAAAGCTACTGCAATGCAACCTACTGGCCAGTAATACTGTTAGTCACCAGAGAACAGGCTATAAGTGAAGACAAAGAAACAGCACTTTCACAGTTCGCAACACAGATTCAGGTAAGACATCAATTCATTCTAGCACCATCTCCAAGGTTAAAAAAATAAACTGAAGAAATTATCATTTGATTACACAGAGCACAGTTAAGGAATTAGGAAGATGAAAGGTAATTTAGGATCAGCTTAACAGCTAAAATATTCTGTATTTTCCTAATCATTCACGTTTCCATAGGTTTAAAAGTAAGTAAAAGTTCTCCATTAGGAATAATTTCAGCATCTCAAAAAATTGCCTTTATTGTTTTCTTGTCCTATCAGATTCAAGGTTTACAAAAATTAAGGCAACTTTGAACAGTTTCTAAATTACATAATAATCTACTGAAGTTATGACAAATTTTGTATTTTAATACTCAGATTCTCAATAAACTAGTTGTCCATGATGTGTCTCTTTTTAAAACAGATAACAGTTATGGCTAGATCGCACTTGATAAAATATTTTCTTATCCCTAATGTTATATTTAGTTTACTTAAAAACCTTACTTTTTACACAGAAGCACTATCACTTACCCATCTTCTGTGCTATATTATCATCTAGTGGCTCCAGCCACAGTAGATCCAAGCTCTAGTTGTGTGTCTTACTGGAACAGAGGACAAAGCAGACCTTCAATTCCCTGTCCTCTATTTCCTAGGATAAGAGGAAAGACCTCAAATTGCACCAGGTGAGGTTTAGCTTGGGTATTAAAAGAAAAATCTTCACCAAATGGCTATCAAGCATTGGAACACTGTGTTTGAGTCACGATCCCTGGAGGTATTTAAAGACTGTGTAGATGTAACACTTAGAAACACGGTTTAGTGGTGGACTTGGCAGTGCTGGGTTAACAGTTGGATTTGGTGAACTTCAAGGTCTTTTCCAACCTTCTAACCTAAATGATTCTATGACTCTATTCTATGATTATACTCACTGTAGTACCTTTCACTATTTTCTATACATTTTAACCACAATGAACCAATGCTTTGATAGTATTTGTTACCTACCTAGGACATTAAACTTTGCAAAGAAGGATGGAGACTTCAGATTTAGCAGGGGGAGAAGAATAGCGACCAGGTAGAATGGCACTGTTTGTGATTTGTTCCACCACTTCTCAAAGAGCTCAAAGCCTGTATCATTGCCAGAAAAGAACATCACACTCCTGTTCTGTGGCGGGTGACCACTAGCAGCACTTGGACAAATGACTAGAAGAAAGGAAAAGAAAAATATTCCCAGATGAAAAAGGTTTTACTTGCAAGGAATCTTCACAGCCAAATCCCGTATTTTTTGGAAAGTGTTTTACCTATGAGAAACAGGATCATTCAAAAGCAGTATGTGACAATTCAGTCCTTAACCACTTTTTTTAAAATAGGAGTTGAGCACTAAGATTTCACTGCTAGGCACCTTGCACTAAGCTGGCAAGTGCTATGGTTCTCTCAGCTGAGCACAGCAAAGATGCTTACTTGTCTGAAGCCTGAGCTGTGGCATAGGATCACATACCTATAGCTAGGTGCCTCCATGCCTACCTACATGCATGTGCTGGAATCATGTCATAGGAATGCACCTTTGCACCTGGCTGCATATTTAGCACTGTAATCTGTCCCTCCATGCTTCAGTAAGATCATATGAACCAAGATGCAAGAGTATCTGTGTACAGAAGAGCTGTATTATTATCCATTGCTCTGGCAGCACACGAACTAAGGATGAGAAGAAAGCTACTGGAACAACTGAGAGGACTAAAACTCATATACTGAACTGAAACAACTCACCACTTTCGTGCCATGTCATGTGTAAGTACGTCACTGCTATACAACACAAGTAATTAAAGATACGAACCCAAAACACTGTCACATGGTGGCTGATCAACAGCAGCATCTGAAAAAGTGACTGGAACAAAACCAACCAACCAAAAAGATCCCTTGATAAAAATGTGCTCATTTGATTTTTGTTAATACAAGCATTTCTTTCTAACACATGCTTACAAAGTTATGTGTTAAAATATGAACTTGTCTTCTTGTTCTCATGTCTCAAATTTTAGCATCACCACAGCACTTGATAGCCTCCCTCCCACACTGGCTGTGTGCCTGGTTCGTTACAAAGGCAAAAGTGTGAAAAGTGTTCTGTCAAATTTACTTCCAGTTTTCTTACTTTTCTCTCCATTGCCTGTAAGTGTATTGTGTCAAAGACCTTGAACAATGCTTTTGTTCTTACTGATCTCCCCAGTAGCCCTGAATGCCATGCCAAGAGTCATCTGAACATCTGGCAGGCCCTTAACTTTGTGACGCATCTGATTTAAATTTTCCAGTTGCTGGAGGATGCTATGGAATAGTTGTCTACTTTGTCTCCAAGTTATACCCCCTGCTGCATAATAGGACAGAAAAGCAGAAGCAGCAGCAAACACATGAGAAAGAGCACTGCAGCAGCTATTGGTGCCTTCTGGTAAGGACTGTAGGGGAAACAAGATTCAACACTAGTTCAGATACAAATCAACTGGTTTTCAGAATTATTTCTCAACTCCTCTGCTTGACTTCAACAGCTGCTCTCCAGAAACATGACTGCAGGCAGTGTGACACACAACCACCTGGCTGGTACTGAAAGGCTTCCCCATTCCCAGAAGCGCTCAGGATAGAGAAAATTTTCTGCTACATTACAAAGCACTACATGTTCATTTACTATATATAGGCAGAGAGATCAGATGCTGACAATGCCCTGCTCCTGCCTTCACTGTACATTTTTCTGCCTGCTTATGAACTCTGAACAGCCCTATCTCCACACTTGAATGCAGCTTCTTTGTGTTGTGCAAATGTCAAAAACTCTTCACAAACTGAAGAAGATGCTCATGTAGAGCCTGGCACTTGTCTCTTCTTGCACTCAGCATCATCAAAGCTGTTCTTAAAGCATTTCTTTAAATAAGAATACTGCTGCAGAAGTGGTGAGAAGCAAAGATGCCCCAGCTAAGACTTTAAACATCAAGCAGATCTGATGTGCTTCAATTTTAGGGTGCTATGCAGCTGTGCAGCTACTGTTAAGAGGTCTAACATTCCTGGTTTTAAGGCGGATCTATTTGGGTATAGATAAATTTGCAATACACTTTTTAATCCTTATTCCCACTCCTACTTTCTTCCCCCCCGCCCCCCCAAATCATTAAGCTTTCCAAGTGTATAGTTCTTTGTGGAAGTACAAATCCCAGATAGAAAATTATTTTTTTGGTTTTGTTTGAAAAAGGTAGGTAAAATTTATGATATACATTTTATAACTGAAATGTGGTTAGGTATGGAAGCATGAAGATTTTGCCTTTAAACCCCCACCCCAAATCAGGAAAAAATACTAGTAAGTGCTTCTTACCTTTATTACTTCCATTTGTACCAGGAACAATATCTGTTACATTAATGTCATGAACAAAGTCTGAAAAGAAGAAAATCTTACTATCAATGTCCCAACTTTTTATCTGTTGACTTGATAAAAATTAAGGAAGGTAGTACTTCGGAAAACTACATCAAAAGTGTGATACATCATCTTGTACTCCCTCTAACTCCAAGCTGGTTTAAGTCTCACTGTCTACAGTCATCTTCAGTAGTATTTTGTTTCCAGTACACCCACTCCTATGCTGTTTTACTGCTCTGCCACACCAGGTATTTCCAAATTTCTGCAGTCACCAGTATCAGAATATTGGATAGCAATTTCCTTATATTTATGTATATATACACAGAAAGTGCCCATCAGCTTGGAAATTTAATTAGTATGTTTCTGGCTAAAATTTGCTTCTGCTGCATGTGGGTGTATTATGCACACATAAAATCAACTGGGACAGAAGGCCTCAGACTTGAAATGCAATTAGCAGCAGCTTGTTTCTCATAAAAAAGGCAAAACGTATTGTGGGAAGAAAACAGTTTTTGTTTCTTCATCATGTTTTATGACACCCTGAATCACAATTGAGTTTTTCATACTTACTGATACCAGTTCAGTGTATACAACAATCAGCAGACTGAACTAATCCCATTCTTCAGCTCCTCACTTCACCAGTGTTTTGTGTTGCTTCTTAAAAAAGTACATGGTATGAAGCCATGATAGGAACTGACAGGTCTAACAGAATTAGAGCACTTTAAAGTTTGTTATAGATGGATAGCTAATTTATGTTTCCTCTGTGCTTAAAAAGTATTTTAGGACTAGCACTTGCATTTGTGGATTTATTTCTGTTTCATAAAGCAAATACAGAAGCACAGGCCACCATGTTAAAAAAAAAAAAAAAAAAAAAAGAAATCATACTTAGCTTAAAGTCCTTGCATTCTTTGCAAACCACTACTTTCTAGACCACCCTTTGTTAGGAGATCAATTTTTTCCCACCTGAATTGTGTGTGCAGATTGTTTAAAAAGTCATCTGAACACAGAAGAATTAAACACCATATCCTGTTTTGAATAACTTGGAATGCGTGGCTGGAAAACGCCATAGTGTCAAACCTACATCCTATTACCCATTTTATAACCTACTAATTAAGTAGCCACAATGACAGTTGGGACAAGAATTCAGTGATTACTTATCACAGAGCAAACAATTTAAATAAGAACCCCAAACAAATATATAGACAAGTGATACATTAACATGCCAAACTCAGGGAAAAGCAGGACTTTTTTCCTAGAAAAAGAACTATTTTTTTTAATTCTGGTGTTTGCTTAAAAGAATTGGAATTACTTGGTTTCGAGTAATTCAGGATTAAAGAACTAACCTTATTTAAACAAACAAACAAAAGCCAAAAAACCCAAACCCAAACAAAAACCCAAACAAAAAAACCAACCGAAGTCTAAAATGAAATGGCTTTAACAATGTATGAAGTAGGTCAGATGTAAAATACACCAGTCATTAACCAATAAATTATGTCCTTCAGGGATGGTGGGAACTCTAAGGTAAAGTGTCTGCACTGTTATTTGCCTCAGATTTGTTAATTACCTTCAAAACAGAAACTCTTAAATCTTAGTTGTACTATTCAACACCATGACTCAGGTTTTCAAAGCTCTCAATTCCATCATTTATTCCCACAACTCTACATACATAATTGATTGTATCCACAAAGGCTTGTGTGTCTATGCACATACCAAGGGTGCAAATAACCAATGTTTTCTTTCGTAGCAATGCCAGATTAAGAACTGTTCTTTCGCTGTGCTACAGTTCATTCTTCCTTCAAGGACACTTGCAAAAATTTTCAATATGGCAGCACTTTAAGTGTGTTTGTTGAAATCCAGAATGAAACTAATTTTTTTCATTGATCTGGATCATTCCAACAGCCTAGCCTGTTATATGGCTGCTCAAATGGTTACACCCATGCAAACAAGGAGGGAGTGAAAATACAAAGTGGAAACAAGCAACCAGGTTTGGGTTGTTTAACCTGCACCCAGAAGCCTCGTTACTGACATGCAAATCACATCACTGGCCCTTTGTCTTCCATTAAAACCACACTTTAAGAGAAAAACTGAGAAACTGGTTTTGAAAACATACATAACTCTGCTCATAACTCCCCACACTGCTACTTATTCTTGCTTGACTTTTCATTCAAAGCAACAGAAAAATCAAGATTAAGTAAAACAGACAATGAATTTTCAGTATAAAGCAAAGTCCTGATCTTTTAACAAGACAGCTGTAAATGTTAATCAAGATATGTATACTTACTGTATATAAACTTTCCTGTGTTGAACAGAAAGTTGGACATAAGCACCCAATAAACAACCATGGCTCCGACAAGTGATACCATAGAAAATAAGAGGCTTGACCACTGACCAAAGGATCCAAAGTAATACTTGCAAACATCTGGGAATTCCCAGTTTGAGGTATCTAATAAAGCTGAAGAACATACAAAAACATAGAAACATATCTAAACAAAATGCTGTATTAGAATCAGTAGAACTCTTCATGACAGGATGTGTTCTTGTTTCAGAATACTACTACTCTGAGTATTTCCAGAAGCACCAGAATAAGACATGGTGGTAAAAATGCAGCTATGCATTTGCAGCTGAAGCCTTTTGTGGAGGTTATGGGCAAGTAGACCAGACCATGAACTAGCTCTCAACAGCGCCCAGAAATGAGCTGTCATGAACTGGACGTCTTAACGGCCTTTATTTGAGGAAGTGAAGGGTTAGTTTATGCATAAAAGCATCAACTACAAGTGCTGAAAGATGTGTTTCGAACAACAGAAGTACACTCTAAGCAGAACCACTGTCAGTGAGGCAATTGTCTGTAAATTGCTTCCAAAACACATTACATACAAATATTAGTGTACAGGCATACATAACAGTGGATACAGCTATAGCCCACATATTCCACTATGGAACATGATCAGAAATACATGTAGAGAACTGGACAGTGCTTATAGAGAAGGGAAGACCCTTTACTCCCATAGGTCGCCAAATGCTTAGTAAGTGAACACATGAAACTTTGCTTACTAAGAGTTTGGGTTTGGCTATAATAATTAGGTCCCAAGGAACTGAAGGATAATCTAATAAGGGAACACAGGCATTTAGCTTACAGAGCTTAGTTCCAGACTACAAAAATACAGAGACATTCAAAGGAACAGGTTTTATTTGCAGGTTAGGTCTAACATACAGTAAAGATATAGGCAAACTAAGAATCTATCAGATATTTGTATATCACACTTAATGGAAATATTTGCACTATGAGGCTTCGTATCTCTTACGTATCATTTTCCGCGATTTCACAACTCTGTAGCAGCAATAAAGAGTCAAAATGCCCATCAGTAAGATCAGAATGATTCCAGAAGTAAAGCCTGCCTGTTAAGAGGGAAAAACACAGTTTAGTTTATCTATGAGCAACACTACAGAAAATGAACAGCAAGCTGTGTTGCCAAAACCATTTTCATACACATACATTTTTCATAGTGTTACCTGTTTTATTCCCCATGGGATACTTAATATAGATGTACCCATCATTGTGTTCCATATCATAAATCTAGGAAGAAAAAAACCAAAAGTGAATAATTTAAGAAGCACTCTTTCATGTCATAATATCCTTATAGCTACAGTAGTTCTGCATACATTATAGAACAATCAACACATTTTCTGGCTAATACATGGCAAGGTGCTTAACATACATTGTCACTATACTGGAGTTTTTACCATAGCCATCTGTGCAACTGTCAACTTTAAAAGCAGTTCCTAGGGGACTGTACACGTAGATTTCATCAGGAGCTGGAAGTACATGATCAGGAGCAATCTAGCAAATGGATAAAAACCAAGACTTGTTAATAACACCAAAGTAACTATTGTACCAAATACATCAAGCCAACTGTTGTAAATCACAAAACCTTTCCATGAAATTACATTAGAAAAAGAAAAGCTGCACTACATTAATTTTTTCCCCACAAAAGCCTCCTAGCTGATAAATTTTTAGTAGAGTGCAGGACAATATATTTTTCTTCTGCAAAATGTCTGTAACACACTATATACAGCTCTTGCTAGTTCAATCACTGCAGCTGACCACTGCTTAAGTCCACTTACAGGTGGGAGAAATGAGTATACACATCTGGGCAGCCTGAACCACTGTTACAAAATTCAAGCTGTTTTTATGTTTTCGTTGGGTGGTGAAGGCATTGCACAAGTCAATCACGGCTTGTGATAACACAAGACCTAGTTAAGGCACTCAGCTACTAGATATTACTTTAAGGCAAGCTGCAGAGTGATTCTCCCACTGCCTTCACTTGTACTTCTTTTATAAATCTAGGCTGTGGAAGACACAACATGCCAAAGAAAACTCAGTTTATCCGGTCCTGTCTTTGCCTTACCAATGCCCTGTCTGCAGGAGACGTGAGCCTGCTATAGTAATGAATTCGCTTATTCATTGCTGAAGCTTCATCAGTGACTCTTTGCATGTCATCGTTCACACTGACTATGTTTGTAGGCTCCACATGAAATGGTCTAAGGGAGGAGACAAAGAAAAGGAAAATATTTAAAACCCTAGAACACAAAAGCTAACATACAAGCCAGAGCACATCACTGAGGATGAGTCTGTCATTCATTGACACAAAATAAATGCAAAAATATCACTGCCAGGAGGGAAGCTGCCATCCATAAAAGAACCACGTGTTTATATCGTCCATATTAAAATGGCCTCTTGCCCAGATTCTGTGGGGCAACTTAACATCAAAATTCAGACCTGATATTCAGCCTATTAATTCTCAACAATGAGTCACACCAGAACTACATGTTAATAAGCTTGGCCAAGCTCATTAATGCTTATAATCAACCAGTGCTGCCAGAACTAGTGATGAGGAACATTGGTAGAAACAGAATGCGTGAGAATGCAAAAGCAGAAAGGAGATGGAGAGCAACAAGCAGTGGTAATGAGGACCACCTATGAAAAGGCCAGGAACTACTAATCCATCCTAAAACACTGTATAAAATTGTGTTTACTGTGGAAGGAATCAAGTCCAAATAACTCCATGTGCTCATACTATTTTTAAGCCAATGTAACCAGGAATGGAATTTATTACATAACATGGAACAACGGATGTCCATTTGCAGTTTTGAACTACATCATGACTTCCCTTCAGATATAATTGAGGTAATCATGGAGAACAGACTGTCAGCAACAGAAATCCCACATCTCTGATACAGAGATGTACAGAACACAGGGAATCTACCCTCTCCCCCAGCTGAGTTAGATTGCAGGCATGGTGACAGCTACCGAAGGAGGGAGCAGAAAAACCACACGCCCCCTGGTTTCTCAGCTTACATGCAGCTACACAGCAAGCAGAGTGAAAGACACTCCTAAAGTTACAACACAACATAAACCTAGCTTCATGCAAGGGGTGCTACCAGAGATATGCAACTCAATCAAAACATTGCAGACACTTTTTTTAATCAAGGCATACTATCCTGTTGCTTAAACGTTCACTCCTATCTCTGACAGGTTAATTTTTCAAACAGTAGAGGGGACTGTAAGCCTTGATAGAGGGGTTTGGTTTTTTTTCTTTTTCACCAGTTCTTTTAATTCCTAATGCAATCTCAACAGCTTTCTGATCTTCTTCTTCAGGCTGATGTTAAAATCACTCAGAAACAATAATCACCCAAAAACCAGAACCCACTAAAGTACATACCACAACAAGTTTCAGGCTACGAAAAGCAGAAATTAAATTAGCAATAAATCCATGCCATATTTCCTCTAATATAAGCAAAGTCTGTTTGAATTGACTGTTTTTCAATACCCATCAGATTACAAAGGAACTTGGTCAACCCCTCCAGCCTCAGCTTTCAATACTGTGACAAAGGTCCCATTCTCTTTCCCAGTGAATCATTAAGCATTTTCACCATGGCACTACCTTTTATCTGAAAGGAAGAAAAGGAATACAGCTCTGAAGCTGGACATTGTATCCCTGGAAGAGATAAAGGTAGGTCCTTATTCCTGTTTGCTTAAGTGGACACAACAGGTAGGAGTATTTACTGTCCTAATAAAAACTGATGAAGTGGAAAACAGATAAAAATAACTTCCTTCTCCACAAATTCGTTCTTTCCTTCATCTTAGACTTCATTAATTCTTATGTCTTCCTCCATTGTGGAAAAAACGGATTAGATTTGCTAAGCCATTACCCACTTACTGAAATGAAAATGAACACACTTTCAATTTTTAAGACATTCTCAACTCTTTCCCCGCCACCCCCCCCCCCCACCATCTGTGACATGAAAGGGGAAATTCACATTTTGTGTGTGGACTTCTGTGGTGTCCTTATAAACAATTGAGAGAGATCCTGCAATTAAACAGGAGTAAATTTTAAGCAATACCTTTATCACCCAAATCAGAGGCACACAGGGCTGATCCCATAGGTATGTAATGTACAGAAATACTCAAGAATTGTCTAAAGGATTTCACTTTTTCTAGGTTAGAATTTATTGGGCTGATCCAATCATTAGACACTGCTAAAAAAATCTCATTACAAGACCTGTAAAAGGAAGACTAGTTATGAAAACAGGAAATGTAATATGTTTTAATGCCTCCCCACTCCCAGTGCTCTCTCTGCTGTTTTCTTTCTAGATCACTGGCACACATATTTAGAACAGTTAAAAGTATGTGTTCTGTTAATTACACAGCAGCTGCATAGTGTGAAGAGCTTCATGAAGACTACCTATTTCCCATCTCCAGTTAGTATTATTAGTACAACCCCATAAGCTTCCAGTGCTACTGTGGAAAAATTACACTAAGACAAAGTCTGCATTTTGTTTCAAAGCTAGGAGATCCACGGCAAAGACTTCCTTCACAAGGGTGTTCAACAACTGCCAACACGGATGTCAAAGAAAACTGTTCCAGTCTGGAAGAAGGTGGAAGCTTACTTTTTAAAGCAATTCAAAGTCAAGCCATGGATGATTTTAAAATTAAAATATCAGAAAACAAGAATACAACATCTTATTTTACAGAGAAAGCAGTGTTGTTAATCAACAACCAAGTATCAAGAAAAATATTCATGTAAAGCAAAAAATTTATCTGTCTATGGGAAATAAATTCCTTAGAGGATGATATTTCATTTTCTGCTGTATTATGAACAGAATCTAGACTTAAAAGCAATTTACGGTCTAGCACAAACCAAAAGGGCACGATTCAGAATCCAGTGTATAGGTGAGGAAAAAAATAATTAAACAACCCTAAAGAAATTCTATGTGTTTGTGGCTGCTGCTTCCTGCCTGGAGGAGTACACATGTTTAACACTGCCAGTACTTAGTCTGTTTCCCCTCTAATCCCTTCTGGTGCACATCTGTTGAAAATGATCTAAAACAGCAATTAATTTTCTTTTTCTCAGGATACAACTGCACCTCTAGTCTTATGGAACAAGTGACTGTATTAAAGATGACTGTCTACCCAACAGTTTCATGTTTGGCTGAGATCTCTCTGAAAATATCAGTCTGACATGGAAGCTATGTGGGCAGGCTGGGATGCAACCTTCCTCCCTGATCTCCCCTAGGACAGGGCAGCACTCTGTCTAGGAATCAAGGTAATTTCCCAGCCCCCAGCTACACCTACATCAAAGACTGGTTGTAGGGCATACTCAAAAGTCTGAGAAGCTCTCGAAGACTCAAATAAGTTCTCAAAACCTGAGATTTTCAAAGCCCAAAGCATCTAAACTTGACAAACTCTCCTCAGGGATCTTGAGTCCAGCAGACAAGTACTCTGTACACGCAAGCATCAGCAGCTGCAACAGATTCCTAGAAAACTTTCTGATTTATACAAGTAACCACATTATCTCTCTTGCATTGCAGAATGATTATAAAAAGGATGTGGGACAATGTCATCTGGGGGAAAGGGAGAGGTTACATGACTGGAGGGTGTGACAATGCAAAACAGCTCTGACAATTTCCATGCGTTGAGATAGACTATAATGCCAAGTGACTTTATTATACCCATACTGAAAAACACAATTCCAATTTATATTTGAATAGCTGCCTGAAAAACAATGGTCTTTTTACCAGGGCAAACACACTGTTAAAATACAGCTGTTTTCCCACAGCACAATGAGTGCACAAGATGCAGGATCTCATGCAGGAGTTCCACACATTTCATGTGCTATATACCATGCACACGTACATCAGAAACAATTCCCAGAAAACCTCCACCTACACTCATCTGCTAGATATTTCTCATGCATACAAAGAACAGTTAATATGAATTCTAGTGCTGGTTTGGGAAAAAAGAGTGCCGTCTAAACTTGCTCACATTACAAACTTTGGTGGCAATTTTGCAAGAAAAATGAAGAGATGTTCATGACTAATGTTGTTTCCAAATATTGTTGGAAGTATTTGCAAAGTTCAAGTGATGGATTTGAATGGATGGGGGAACAGCACAATAGGAAAATTTACCTGGCAAACTACAAAAAACTGGTTCTAGACGTCTGATCCAAAGTAGTGGTCTGAGTATTGAGCTGTCACAGTTTAATGCAATTTTCTGTGCTGGTGTGTCTTTTGGCTCTCCATGATGATATTAATGACTTCACATTACACAAACTTTTTATATTTAAATAAATATGAAAAAAAAAATCTTCTTTACACGTTGCTTAACAATTTCTTTCCTCCAAAGAAATCATGAGGAGCCACTTATTTTAGCTTATTGCACGTATTTCTTCGACACCCCACACCAACCAGTTACTTTTAAAGGATGTGACAGGATTATTACACAAAAACAAAGCTAGTTAATTCCGTGGCTTTACTGTCTTACTAAGTTACCAAATTATTACAGGAGTGCTTTATATAGTACAGGAGAAACTAAGGAGTAAAACTGATGGAAATTAAACTAAGGAGAAAAAGTAGTAAGATGATGACTATACTTATTGGTTGTTGTTTCTAAATTGGGAACTGCATATCAGGATAGGAACATTACAGACACCTGTGTGCTTCTCCTCAGGAAAACTGTTCCAAAGAATTCCACAACTGCCTTGATTTTTACTTTGTAAGCTGTCTGAATTTACCTAAGCATTGTAAACAGTATGCTTACAGTTTATCCTATGAGATCTTAGGTCTCTTGGCAATTCATTTAACTTAAAACTTTTTCCACACTCATATCACCATTGTCATGATAATGGTTACACAAGCATCTTAAAGTGTTGCATGCAGAATCAAAATAACCTTTCAGATGAAAATACTGAGCCATCTTTGTTGCTTACAGGAAACACATTTTAACAAATAAAGAATCACACGCTTTACCATACCACATTTCAAGAACTGTTCCCTCTTATGTGCCAAAGGCAAAGCTATTCTGCTTTTCTGTGATAAAGTACGAAGGTTCTTAACTAAGGTTTATTTTTTTCCCAGTTCTGAAGCGGTAATACGATGTTGTTATGTTATTTATTATTATATAATAAATGCTAGCAAAATTGCACGCAATGGAGTAAAAAGACCACATGAGCATGAAAATATAAAAGCATAATGGCTGCAGAACTGAATAGGCAGTTTTGCACAGGTTGGTCCTGACCATTGTCTACCTTTAGTAAGTTGAAAGAACTTTGAAAATAAAAGGGAACTAACCACTTCTGCTTGAAAAAGGCTTCTGTAGCTGCTACTTACAGACACTTTAATTTATAACTTTTTAATTTCACCTACTGATCTACATTATGTGAGAACACTTCGGTAGTTCAAAAACAATAAAAAAAGGAAGAAGGCTTGATCTTCCTTTAGCAGGGGCCATTGTCAAGATTTATCATACGCAAAACAACCAACACAAAATATCATTTGTTTCTTTGGAGGTTCAGATATTCCTGAAGACAACTGCAGTACCTGTTGACAAGGAGTAGAGGTAAAGGGCAGTCAGGAGAAAAACCAGAAATTCCCTCTCTTGCATACAATAATCATCAATAAGCCATTGCAGCAATGACATACAAGCTTTTAAAGGGACCTACAAAATAGGTAAAACACACCTAATATGGTGTGAGTAATTCGGGTCATTGTGGAGAACATTAACATCCTCTTCAAAAGGATTAAGACTGGCTTTATATTTCCCCAAATTAGCAACAGAATACAAGACAAAATAATTTACAACTCTAAAAGAACAATCGTCTTATTGTTCTTATGTAAACACTGAAAAGCATGCCTTTCAAAAATCCCAAATCCTTCAAGCTGTTAAGTAAACCAAATAACTATGTAAATGCCCTTAAATCTCAAACAACCCAAGCAAAAGAACAGAACAGCACTAATATGGACAATGATTATTAGAAATCACACAAAACACTTCCAAGAGCTATCCCAGTCAAAGCAAAATGACCACCCATCAATGTCTGATCAAATTTCTGAATAGTGAGTTAAAGTGGAAAAAACTAAGCAGAGCAAATCGTGTACTATTGCACTTGCACCCCACTGGATACTTCTATGCATGATAAAGACCTCTCCCTGAAGGTACTATTCCCTAAAGCTCCAGTGAAGAAGCCCTTCAAACCACTCACTGCTCTGACCATGACTGACATGGATGCTGATGGCCTCTTCTTCCTTTTTGTAAAGGCTCTTCTAATATGCAGAGATGGAGTTCAATTTGCTCTGGCCCCACGATGATTGGCAGGCTTTCCTGATATCCCAGATCTCATGCCCTTCATCTTTGTGCCTCTGCATGCTTGAAAGGCAGACTACTAGGTTGTAGAAAATGACAGAATAAACTGAAGGGAGACACAATAAGGACAAAGTGGAAGGATATGCAAAGCTGAAAGTTGTGGAGGTGGGAACATAATCCAAGTACACACTTCCGTTTTCGTGGGGAGGAACTTAATGCCAAAAGCTATGACATTTTATGAAGCCAGGTCTCCAAATTTTAGAAATCACAAGAAAATGAAAAAAAACCACACACAATGAAGAAACAATACCTAACCTCACTTTTGAAAAGTGAATCTTGGTATTTTGAGCTATCACAAAGGTGAAAACTGCTCTTGTTGCTACTGCATCACCACACCACCTGAAATCCACTGCTCTTCAAACAGAACAGATACTTCTTCCATCACAAGGAACTCCCCAAAGCCATATAAATTAGCAGTTGTCTTATACCAGGATGACCATCAGGGCTCACACACTCTTTGGAAAGAAGATAAGGCAAGAATTTATTTTGCGCATTTCCTCTTCCCACATGAAAGTGCTCCACTGTTTCCTAACTTTTATATACAGAATTCTGCAGGCTTCTACACCTGTGCTCCCTGCGTTCCCCAGGGCTCAATCAGACCTTTATCTTCCTTCCTTTGCTCGCAGAGAAAAGAGATTGTTTAGTCCCTGGCTAACGTATAAGCTGGCTCTCATGGCTTCCCAAAGCTGCAGGCTAAGACAGCAGCAAAACACTATCGTAAAGAACTCTTTGACTGAAGGCGGTCGCAACAAGAGGATTTTTTTTTACACAACAGTGCCATCTTCAGTTCCCTCAGGAAAACTGCTCTACTGAAACACAACGCTGGATGCGAAGGCTAAAAAAGAAAGAATTAAAAAAAAAAAAAAAAGAGCCATAAACGGGGTCCAAGAGGCAGCAGGGGTTAAAAAAAACAAAACCCACAACAGATTGGTGCCTCCAGCTAGGATGAGAAGGGCGGTTCCCACCCCGATCTCAGTTTTGGTTCCAGGACCAGGTCACAGAAATCTTAACTACAACAGCAGAGGGCACTGCACTATAAGGGCATGTAAGGATAGGACAAAGGAGAACGGCTTTAAACTGAAAGAGCGAGATTTAGATTAAGTATTAGGAAAAAAAATCTTAACTGTGAGTGCTGAGGCGCTGGCACAGGTTGCCCAGAGAAAACTGTGGCTGCCCCATCCCTGGCAGCATTCAAGGCCAGGCTGGATGGGGCTTGGAGCATCGGGTCTAGTGGCAGGTGTCCCTCCCTGCCCATGGCAAGGGGGTTGGAACTGATGATCTTCAAGGTCCCTTTCAACCCAAACAATTTTATGATTCCAAGTCTCCCACTATGACCTCCGTTTGGGAACAGAGCTGTTAAACTCTAAGAAAACGTGCAAAATAACCTCTCAGATATGTATTATTTTTGCAGGCATGGTAAAAACCCTGGGCTCATGAATTTTTCATGTTTGATCAGTCTCAAAAAACAATACACTTTTTTTCCTTAAAGGCAATTAAGGTTGCTCAATTCCCTCAGTGCTAACATATAATGTATTTTTCCAGCATGACCTGTAGAATGCATACAGACCCATTTACACATACTGACAGTCACTTACCTCCACCATCTGGCAAGCTTTCTTGTATAGTCTCAACATTTCAGTTCATTGTGCTAAATAAAGACCATAACACTTCAGTATACACAGGATACTTGGTGTTTGAAGAGCACTTTAAAATCCACATGCCAAGTTCTTATAAGAACACTCTTTGAAGTGATGTCAATACAAAAGTCTCACAAACAAAACACAGTATGAAGATCTGTTCACCTGGTGCTTGGAAATAATATACAAAGTAGGAACTGCTAGTACTCAGATCCTGGTTTCCAAATGTTAAATGTTAGCTTTCTGTCTCTGTAGAATTCTGTTCAAATTCTGTTAAACAACTCATTGATATATAATCATTCTGTAGCTTCATGCTTCCTCATACCTTTTGCACTTAAAGTCTTCCGGATTAAACTGTATATTCATGATGCCATAACTGCTTTCATCACCTCCCACAGGAACCAGGAGAGGCTTGGTATCCTCTTCCATATTTGTGAAAGTGCCTCCTTCTTCTAGATTCTGTTAGTTACTTTGACCTAAAGATAAGGAAATGAGACAACTACAGTTGAGTAAAATTGTCCCTGCTAGGCATTTAACACTGGCTAAGTCCCACAGCTTCAGAAGCTCGTGGGGTGAAAAGCATCTTCAACCTGTGACTTGAGAATTCTCTTTCCATAATGCAAACATCACAGGGCAATGACACTGGGAACAGTAATTTTTATAACACAGTATCCCTTTAAGTAAAGTAGTCAATGTACAATTGTGCTCCAAATCTCTTTTAGCAACACAACAGACAATATAAATTAAAGGAGTATGACAGATGCTGTTGCTTATATTGGGACTGAAACAGGTCTGTAAAAAGTGAGGTTCAAAATACTCTGAGCTAACACAGCTAAGAATAAAGTCCACCATGTGCAAATTAACATTAAGTATATTCATACATAGGTCTTATCTTCCTGTTTCCAAAGCATGGGACTTCTTCTCTTACAGCTCCTCTGTAAGACCAGTGTGATTTTTAAAGGAGCTGTATTTCCAGCTTGTAACAGTACAACTGAGAACAATTTACCAGTTATTAAGGACTACTGTTTCACTAAATTACTTCAGACTTTGCAGCAGACACATAGGCAGTTTTCCAGTACATTTCCCATAATAAAGATCAGATTATTTCAGTTTACCGTGTGCAGGCTCCTTGAATTAAAGACACTGAATGGTTTTATAATGCATTAATAATAATGTATTCTATGCATTCAGAGCACTCCTGGCCAAACAATAGGGAGCAGATCACTTTTAAGCTAATGGAATTCTACTTAGACTGAACTACAGTCCTCTCACATGGGACTAGCTATGGTCTTGTGTGCAGCTGAACAAACGTAATGGCTTTAACAGCTCTCACCCCTGCTACCTCCGTTAAGTTTCTCAACCAGGACTCCTTCTTCAAACGAAAATGGTAGAAGTATCTGCTCTTTCAGTGGGACTGTATCCTGACAATTCAGAATGCTAAAGAGACTGATACAAATACAGATGAGAACCAGAGCTGGCACAGGGCTGGCAGCTAGACATTTGAAATCTGGGGTGGCGATGCAGGAAGACAGATAGAAAGAATGAAGTGTGCATGATACTTCTGCATCCTCATGGAAATACACTGTGCAAGCCCAGTGCCAGCAATTACATCAACTAAATTAAGCACTGATATGACTCTATCCATTCCTAGCTGCGTGTCGCCAATCCTCTTGCATTAGCTCATCCTGCTAATGCCTCTGGGGAAAAAACCCCAACCAAACAAAAAAAAACCCAACCAACCAACTAACCAACAAACAAAACCACAAAACAACAAAAAACCAAACCAAAACCAACAAAACAATCCAAACAAACCAGCAAAACCCAAAGAATCTGAAGGAAAGGATGAACAAGGAAGCAAAGCTATCATTTTTCAACCATGTCCACTCTGGGGGGTTCAAACAATAGCTAAGGGAGGCATGGAAAAATACAGAAAGAGCTCACAGGGAGGAATGCAGAAGCACAAAGATCATTCCTCATCTCACCCTGATGAGGAATTGCATTTTAGAGGACAGGCACTAGCTTCTGCTCCCCTCTCCCTCTCCAGGTGTGCTGAGAACTGGTAATGGCTCTCTGCTCTCATCACTCTGTCCTGCACTTTTGCAACTCTCTCAGAGTTTAAATCACACTTTGGACTTAGCCATAAAAATGCAGATGAAAATTTAAATTCATAATGGCTGCTGAAATAGGAAATTAATTCAAAACCCAAATACTTGGAAGTGGTTTTAGTCAGAATTTTCCAAAAGACTGCGGTACCGAGATCCTGTCTTTTCACAGCCCCTGGTTTACGGCACAAACTAAGCAGACATCGAATGCTAATTTAAGATACTGCTTTTAATACATCCCTTCCCTAAAACCTGTTGTAAATAATGTATTTGTGCTTTACAAATCAATCTTGCAAATGCAGGCAACATCGATCGCCAGTCTGATTTTCTCTGTGCTATGTCTACAAAGAACCCAGACATTTTATAATATTCCATAAAGAAAAAAAAATAAGGCATTCTTAAACATGGCATACACTAAGTTTGCTTGACAGCATGATTTGAAGCTTACAGAGTTGTTGCTTATAGACTCTTCAGGGTCTACTTAAAAGATCCATTAACAACAACAATTTATTTTTTAAGTGCTTGTTGTTGAGAACAGACAAGTGAAGCTTATGGCCAGCAAACCGATTACTTTACAAACAGATGCAGCTATCACACATGTTGCAGCTAGAGCCAGTACAGCTTGAAAGACAACTGTAAGCAGAAGAGCAGAATGAAGAATGAACCTGATTAACCTTTCTTTTATCTAATTTCCACCCATTTTGGCTGGACCACACTCTCAATAAATTAATTTTTAATACATGGAATGGAGCCAGTTGTGCTATCTGAACTCATTGCCTAACTCATGACAATAACCTCAACTGCTTACTTTCCTAGTGACCTCATTTTTTTATGCAGGGTATCTATCTATTTTCACTTCATTCTACATGTTTCTTTAAAAAAGCCCTGTGATACTACATGCTGTACTCTCTCTATGGTCTTAAAAGCCTATAATCAGGACTGAAATGTCAAACATGAAGAATTCATGTCAAAAACAAAAGTTGCCTGACAAACCTCATTCTGTTTGCATACTGTATGACACACCATGATTAGGGCTAGCATGAGGCTATTGTAGCATTCAGAGAATTGCTATGGATCTCTGGGAATTAACATATGGCTGCTCGGAAATGGAGAAAGCTGTTTTAAGAGTACTTGTCTCATTTGCTGTGAAACTGGATTTTCCTGCAAGTGGGAAGGAGGTAACTGCTAGCTGTAGTGTACCCGGAGTCAGTGACATGAGTTCATGGTAATTTGTCTTTGTCAGTGCTTAGTTATAAAAGCATTCCTGTTCCTGGCTGTTTAATCTCTCAGTCTTTCCTCACAGATACATTGTGAAATTGCCTTTTACATATAGCTTAGCTGTGATTTGTACTAAGCACTGCAAAAATGTCCAAGAGGACTAGTTAGGGTTTGTTGAGCAGCAGATAAAGCAGATCAGTCTCACACAAAAGTGAACTGAACACTAATCACTTTGCTGCTCTGACAAAACATTCCCCATTCTAAGAAATGTCCAGCTTGAGAAAAATAATGTTCTTATAACCATTTCTGATCGATAGAATAATTTGTATGTACCAAGACAACTAAGATTACCTAGGAAATTTTCATTTTCATTAAACTTAGCTAAGTTTAATGCTCCAATCTTCAAGTACTCCAACTTTGTTACCTCTGTCCTTTTGAATACAAGTTTGTGTGTATAGTTATCCTTGCACAGTTACTGGGTTTGCTTTGTAATGTATTTGGTAATGAATGAGAAACAGCGATTTTCTCCCCAACAGTTGCAGGATGTATTTTCTCTAAAAAGCCTTGTCTATCCAGATCCTCTGCTATTTGCTTGTCACCATTCTACTCTTCTGCAAGTTCTCTTTTTACATCTGCAGAGACTTGCTTTCTGTCACCCTAAGGCACAAGCATCCTGGTCTCTCAGCTTCTTCTAGTAACAGCAGAGATAAAGATCAGAGAGTGCTAACTGCATTCTCCTACAACTAAAATCTTATTGATGAAGAAGGAACAAAGGAAGAAATGTTATGTTTTCCTCTACAGTATGCTGCATTACTACTGAGGGGACAACACTATGAGAGTGTTTTCTCTGCACCCATATTTCTTTTCCTTTCCAACTCAGCTTTGGTGAGGAAACAATTTGGTTTTGCTTGTGAAACACCTAACCTATCACATAACTTACGCAACTTAGTCCTCCAAGCATTTGATTCCATGAAGGCAATACTCTGGGTTTGCTACACCCATGAAAGTCAGTGACAAGGGCTGTTGAAAACATATCCCTACATTTTCCTGGCTCTACCCAGCACAGTTATTAAGAGAAAAACGTACATCTTCCACAACAGCTGTGATAAAGGAAATACATTCGTGACATACCTTTGTAGTACCAAAAACCCCCCAAATTTGGAGCAACACTGACTCTAGCATCTTTCAGGAACTGCTTTACACTGCCCTAAAGCACACTTAGTTGTCCTCCCTCCTTTCACCTAACAAGGAATGGCTACATCTATAGGGAAAACTTTAAATACTCTTCCAGATATAAAAAAAATCTGTCAAAGCTGCTAGCATGCTGAAGTAAGTCTGGAATTCGCTTCTGGGTAAGGGTTTAAAACAGGAGGTATGTTTTCCAATCATAAGCTATCAACATAGTCCTAACCATCATTAATATCAGCTATATAAACATCATCAATGTCAAGGTATCTTTCAATGGTCCAAAGTCTGCATAGACTTTAAAACCTGCTCTCCCTTTTCTTTGTAGGATATAATTACACCTATTGATGTGTTGAAGCTCAATATGCCCTCCTGTCCTTTTTATAATTCTCCTACAAACATCTAAAGCACTGTATCAGAAGGGCAGCAAAAGAGAACGAATAAATGAGAATTCAATAATGGAGGTCTTCTGTTGCTGGCTGTAAACTATGAAACACTACCTAGAGGTACCCAAGCCACCCTTTCCAGTCCCACTCCAGGCTACACTCCACATGCTTTTTATATGGTAAATATGAAACAGGGCTAGACCTTCATTAATCTTCTCTGGCTTGCCCCTGTGAGCTTCTGCTTTCACTGCGCTCAGGTTCTCTCTTTGTCTCCTGTTATAAAGTCTGAAAAGCTTCAAGGAGTGAAGATTGGTGGGTGAAGAGCCAGCAGATGTAGAAAATTCATTCTAGCCTGGTGGTTGTGCTGTGATTTGGTCTTCTTTGTACTGGACGACAAAACTGTATTACAGTTTGCTTGCACTGTGTATCAAACAATGGTGGCTTACGGCTCAGACACATATGTGTGTGCCAATGCTTTAAGATGAGACACCCACCTTGATAGACCAGACCTACAGTGCAGGTCATGCAAGAGGATTACCAAACAGGTTTACCTCACAGCAGGAACAAAACTCAGGAACTGTGCTCAGTATGTCAATCATGCTAGTCATCCCACAAGCACAGACTGTGCTTTACTGGCCTGTAGGTCCTGTATTTACCAGAGAACCTTCCCTGAGGGCAGGGGGAGGAAGGCAGAGAGGAGCACTACCAAAGCAACCATGGCTACCTGCGCAATTGGACACAGCACTGGAAAAACAGCAGCTGGACCTCTGAGATTTATGCTCCATATCACTAGAGCTGAGGCTGCTGCACAGACAGCAGCGGTTCTGTAATGATTTCCCTGTGTAGGAGACTCTGTGGATCAGCCATTATAGAAGTCAGAGCTTTTAATCAGTAAGTCATGCACGTTAGAATAAATAAATACTGAACTTAGTCATCTAGGACTTGTTACTTTTCAACCTGTGCAGTCTTAAATTATTTTTACAGTGATTTTGCCACCGAATGCTTACCTTATGCTTATTTGCAGCAGTCATTTTCTTTGCTTTGGTATTTCCAGTGTTTCTTAAAAGGACTGCTCTCAATCAGTCAGATTACACAAGTAAAACGTGGTAATTTAAACCGCGGGCACATATTGTTTCATTTCTTATTTAAAGTCATTATTCCTAAACACCCACCTCATGCTTGTAGTTTAAATACAAGAACCCATTTAGTTCAAAAAAGGAAAACTATTTTTAAAAGTGCTACTTGGTGTGACATGGTATTCTTTTAAACTTTGAGGTGAATGGATGAATAAAGCTCAAGGGACAAATCTCAAACTGCAGGATGTGCATGTATAAATTGTGAGAAATAGGCAGGGCCTACACTGAATGACAAAAACCTTAAAGCAGGACAGCGGAGTTCCTCAGTTCCTCTTTTGGGGCAGTGTATCCTGTATCAGAAGGGACCTAAGAATGCAGGAGCCTGGGACAGCATGCCACTAGTTAGCTTGTCCATACATCCCTACAATTGTGTGGCCGAAGACGATTAAACCTGTACGAGCAACGTGTTAGCAACTTCTTTTGGGAAAAAGCCTTTTGAATATGCAAGCTGAACCACCACTGAGCTTCTGCATACCTCAGACTGCACCACTGGGTACGTGGCTGCTGCCAGAATCTGAGTAAAATTAAGAAATGGAGCATTGATTTGCCTTCAAGTGATAAATCAACCATTATTTGTACACAGATTTTTTTTTTTTTAATTTTTTTTTTTTTTTTGTGGAGACTGTAAAGAAACACTTGCAGGAACACAAAGCTATCACCTTAGGTATGAATTTACATTTTTAACACCATTTTGGTTTTAGGCCGCTGGGTCCACAGGCCCGTTAAATCAGATGTAAGCTGCTTCCCGATTTAAGAGTCACCCGAGGAGCTGTCACGCCGTTTCCGCGTATCAGACAGCGCTCCGGCGTTCCGTTCGGCCTCCCACGTTACAAGCGCACCAGGCAGGGTACCACCAGGCTCTGCGGCCCACGCAGCTCCCCGTCCCCCTCCTCCCTGCACACCCAGCGCCCGGGCTGCAGGCAGGGTGCCTCGGAGGTAGCCGGGGCTCGGCCGCCGCCGCGCAGGGGCCCAGCAGGCCAGCGCAAGCTGCGGGCCGGCCACAGCGGGCGAGGCAGCGGTACCCGCCGCCTCCCGGGAGCCCTCCGCGCCCGAGACCCCAGGGCCCCGCCGAGCCTCCCTTCCCTTCCCTTCCCTTCCCCTCCCACCCCGCGGCCCCGCGCCCAGCCGCGACCGCTCTACCTGCGGCGGCGACACCGCCCCGCTCCGCTCCGCTCCGTGTCCGGCACCCCGCGCTCCCGCGGCGGCAGCAGGAAGCGCCGAGGGCGGCCCGGGTGCGGAAGCCGCGCGCGCTGCCGAGCGCAGGACTACGCGTCCCAGGGAGCCGCGCGCGGAGCGCGGGGCGGGGCCATGAGGCCCTGTGCGGGAACGCCCGCGGTAAGGCAAACAGCGGGCGCGGGGGCTTGCGTCCCTCCTGCGCTCTGCCGGAGGAGCAGCTTCGGTCGGGGCAGCTGAGCGCACCGGTGCGCGGGCGCCGGGCTTCATGGATGGGAGGCACTCGTGCGCCGTGCCTGGCCGGTTCCCAGCGCGGCTGTTATGGTACGGACAGGCGTTTACCGCTTTGTTCCACCACGAAGAAAAAGATTCACATTTGCTGCTGATGGTGGATTAGGTGCCTCTCACCTGTTTGCTACCATGTCTCCTTGTCAGCATGTTGATGAGTGTAGGCATGATCCCTGCCAAGGCAAACCACTGTGGCCGCCATGTGACTGGCCGAGCACCTCTCTGGGGAATGACGTGTTCTGAGCCTCCTGACCCGCTCAGGGAGGTTTGCACCCGTTGCTGAGCACGGGAGAGGTCAACAGGCGCGACAACCAGGACACCAGCCAGCCAGTGCAGCTTAGAAGTTCGCTACTTAAGTCTTTTGGTCCTGGGACGTGCTGAGAACACGTCCTTTTCATAGTTGAAACTGGTTGAAGTCATATTCTAGGGGTATTTATAGCTCATGCTTGGGAAAAACTGCTGAGTTGCATGCAGTTACAAAACACAAATCACAACCTGTACTTTCTGTTCAAGTGCAGCCCAAAACAGATCATGTGGCCACCCGTGGGGCTGATCCTGCAAGAAAACTGCTGCGTAGTTGAATTTCGGGCTGGGCAGCAGTGAGACAGCAGACACAACCACCACCCCTCATCCTGTTCAGCTGCACACAAGCTCAGGCAGAACAAAACTCCTGCTCCTGTGTAGCCATGCAAACTTACTACTGCCTTGTGCCTCTCAGTCACTCTTTGGGGCCAGGTGCACATTGCTGCTTTCAAACACATCAAGATTTTGGTCAATGAGTCAAGAAGTCCATCCATCTTCTACCACATGCCATTTGAAATGCAGTGTTAATGCTGCATGCTGGTGCTATGAAAGTGAAATAAACTAAAACCTAAAAAAATAGAGATGCATGAAGAACTGGTTATTTTTGGTTTACAAGCTTCTAGTCTTACTCCCGCAGGCCTGTCCTATGTGTCCTGTGCTAGACATAGGTGGTTACTACTACAGGATGACCTGCATTTCATTTCATTTTGGTCAGCAACTATAGTCCTCAAGGTGTGCTTAGAAAAATATTTTACTTTAAGAATCCTAAGCAAGCCAAACAGAAGAGGAGAGATTTCTCCTGCTCCCTTACGAAAACTGCTGCAAACACCTGTCTTCACAAAAGTCACTGTCCTGCAGTGTTTGTGTTGTGGCTTTCTGTTCTGAGGACACAGTACCTTCTGGGCAAAAAGTATCTCTTCAACATGGCTGGGCAGTGTTTAGAAAAATGGGAGCCTAAATTCATTGAGGACCTCTTGGTAAATCTGTATGACAAACACAATATTAAATCCAGCTCTTTAAAAACTTTCCACCAAACACTATGGTGAATCTTCTTTTGATTTAGCTTAATGGATACTTTTACTTGCAGATAGTTGTAAAATGCACAAAACTTTGCTACCTTCACTAAGCACAGCCTCATATGTATCCAGTGGTGCAGGTTTAAGCTCACTGTGAGACAGAGAAGCTGGTTCTTAAGTCTCTTGGCTGCTTAGCATTCGGAACACAACCCATGTCCTGTTCTGATGTTTCTGAAAAACAAGCAGCTCTGAAGGGTAAGGCTCAGCTGAGCATGAAAAAGGTGAAAATAACCAGAGCTTTCATTCAGAGAACACTCTAAAGTGGTCTCATCTGCTGCAGCGATTTACCTTATTGTTGCCGTAAGCCTCTACTAGACACTGAGAAGTTCACTGCAGAATTACAGATCTGGGGTTGCTTCTCTGCAACAGAAGATATGAAAGTTCTTAAAAGAGGCACAGTTTTTCAAATAGATTTTCTGACAAACATTTTCTGACAAGATCTCTTGTTGAACATGACAGGGCAGGTCAACGAGCATCACATTTACAGGATGGTTTACACTTCCTTTATGATTTTTAGATTAAGCACTACTGTAGTATTTCACAGGATGAAAAAAGGTGACCAGAAGGCACTCAGAAACTCAAGTAGCTTGGAAATGCAAGTGGAAGGGTCAGGGTACTTTTTTTCTACAATTCTTTAAAGATGCATTGAACTGATACAAGCCCTGTCTCTGTTCTCCTGCACTTCAACATAAATAAAACTCCTGAGCCAGGAATTTATCCCTCTTTCCTCTAACAAGTCTGGTGTAACAAAAAACTGTGGGAAAGGGATGTTGTTCTTTTTGTTTAAAATAAATATATAGCCTGGTTAACCTAATTAAACAGCTGGGGTTTGGGTTTTTTTTCTGGTTTGGGGGGGGGGGGAGTGGGGTGGAGTTTTGTTGTCTCGTTGTTTTCCCTCTCTAGCAAAGAGGTATGCCCCTTTAACTGTTATGCTACTGCTGAAAACTCTTGTTTGAAGGAGAACAATTAATGTCTTAGTTGCATTTCTGCCAAACAATGGATTTCATAGAATCATAGGTTTGGTTGGAAAAGACCTCAAGATCATCTAATTCTAAGCCCCCTGCAATGGGCAGGGACATCTCACTCTTAACCATGTCACCCAAGGCCCTGTCCAAACTGGCCTTGAACACTACCAGGGAAGGAGCATTTACTACTTGTCCAGGCAACCCGTTCCAGTGCCTCACCATCCTCACAGTAAAGAACTTCCTTGTATCTAACCTGAACTTCCCTGTTTAAATCCATTACCCCTTGTCCTGTCACTACAGTCCCTGACGAAGAGTCCCTCCCCAGCATCCCTATAGGCCCCCTTCAGGTACTGGAAGGCTGCTATGAGATCTCCACGCAGCCTTCTCTTCTCCAGGCTGAACAGCCCCAACTTCCTCAGCCTGTCTTCATACGGGAGGTGCTCCAGTCCCTGATCATCCTCGTGGCCTCCTCTGGACTTGTTCCAACAGCTCCATGTCCTTCTCACGTTGTGGACACCAGGAAAGCACACCGTGCTCCAAGTGACGTTTGCGAAGTAAAAGCACACTGTAGGTTACCATGAAGAAACTAAGGGACATTCCGATGCCCAGAGCGCCGAGCAGGACCGTGATGCGTACCCAGACACTGCGAACCCGCGTTTTCCAGAGCTGCCGTTCGCCCCCCACAGGCCTCGGGACTACCCCGGGGCCACAGCGCGGTGCCGGGGGCCGCCCGCCGCCCGCGGGCCGGCTCACCTCCGCTAGGGGCAGGCGGCCGCGTGCCGCGCGCACCGCTCCCCGGCCCGCGGGCGGCGCGACACACTGCGCCCGGACTACAAGCACCGAGGCACGCGCTCTGCCGGCGAGGCGCGAGCCCATTGGCTGGCGGGTTTGGCACGTGACTTATCAGCAAGAGCACGTGGCGGTGGCCTTATTAGGGGCCTAGGAGAAGCGGCGCCATTTTACCGCGGTGCAGAGCGGTGGCGGAGGGGAGGTAGGTGTGGGGCTCTTCCTTTGTCCCCTCCGGGAGGATAGCTTCTAATCTGACAGAGTGGTGACGAGGACAGTGAGTGCTGGGACAGGCAGGCTTAATGGTGTCTGCTGTGTGGGCACTGTGGGGGACACAGTGGGGGGCAGGCAGGGGTTGCTGCTACTTCTTTTTGTGTCATGTAGGCAGATCTGTCAGGCCACACCATGAACCCAGAAGACTGGAACACAGAGATGGTGAATGAGGCATCAGCAGTTCTCCCACCCCTGGAGCAGGTATGGGTTAGCAACTGATGGGCTGTAGCATGTTTGCTTTTCTTTCCCTTCCTGTTTTATTTCCATCCCCAGGCTTGCTGTCTGGACAGCTGGTGGGCTGAGGTCCCCTGTGATTCGTGAAGCACTTGGAGGAACTTGTTCTTGACTTATGTGTTGAAAAGACAGCCTTTTCTTAACAAATAACTGCAATTTTAGGCTGTAAATGTTAGGTGTCCTGCCTCCCTGGAGGTTCTGGGACCATGGTCAGTGTGGCCAGTTAAGTGTTACTCTGACACCTGCTTGATGCTGGCTGCCCATTTCCACTAGGTTGTGAGAGGATGTGTCTTTTTTGGAAAAGGACGTTTCATGAAAGTGGCACATACTAGTAAGTCATTAGTTATGATCTTTGGGCGAGCAGTTGAGTACCAGTGTGGGTAGGCTAGTAGAGTAGCAAAGGCTGGAAAGAAAGTAAGAAGAACTGAAGTAGGCTAGAGCTTCTAGTTGTAGATCAGTGGTAAGGCGTATTCAAAGGGCTCTGTAACTACTGAAAGTGGTGATTCCTGTTGCCTGCCATTTCCCCTTTCTAATGGATTCTCTTACGTATGTCAGATCTTTTGTTTCTGAAGTGGTAAGTTAACTGAGAACAGATAACTGGTTTTTGAATATTAGTAGGCTGCAATTTCTCACACAAATCAGGTTAGTTTGATGGTCCTTGTTACTGTCTGTTGAATAATGAAATGGCAGTGGTAGAACTGTGTTACTAAAGACTAGCAGAACCATGTTTTTTGGTAGTAGTTTAGTTCTTAGGCATGGGTTTGTTACCCAGCTGGTAACTAAGTACCTGCCATGGAGCCACTTGTTTTCCTCTGCTACCTGGTGATATGGGGAGAATTGGAAAACAAAAAGTAAAAGGTTAAGATAAGAACTGTTTAATAATTCAAATCAAATATGTTGAAAAAATACTGAAAAATACTTAAAAGAGATTGTAGTATTGTTTTGAACAGTAAATGTCTGTCGACAAGGTGACAAAGCTGCTGCCTGCAAAGACAGAGACAGAAGGTAAGTTAAACTTAACTCCACGTTAGCTGTTTATAACGTGGTTTTGGTGCCATTCAGATGCAAACAGCATGCTCTTTAGTATACCAGAGAGTAATAAACAAGTGAACACAAGAGTCTGAGAAGAGTGCATCTTGGTGCAATAGGCAACTTGTTTTAAGCACAAGACTTAACAACTGTATTTGTTGTGTTTGGCCTGGGTTTAACATGATATTGTGCTTTTTTTCTTTCTGTAGACTGGCTTCAGTGAAAGACCAAGTGGCTCGTCCTCTGACTTCAGTCCAAGTGTAGGCTCATTGGGTATGTAAAAGGCACTTTTACAGACATCTGGGGGGAGTTGATCTCTTGAACAGTTTAGGAGATTAAAAAAGCACGTAGTATTATTATTGTGATATTTCCATGGAGTAAGCAGGTAGCATAGCGAGAAGACTTCCCTTTTGACCCTCACCCCTTCTTTATTTATTGCAGGTATGTGTTGAATATGGCATATAATTTCTAGTGAGAATCAATAGGTGCTACCTCACAAACATTTCTGAACATGAACTGTGTTGAAAATAAGTGCTATTTGCAATGTTTAGCAGTTCTATTGATACCCTGTTTCACAGTTGTGTTAACAATAGGAAAAGGTCAGATGAAGTTGTAGAAAGGAAATCCTAAAAAAATACAAGACAGAACATTAATGTTTGGTATCAAGTTTCTGTAAAGCACTCTTGATTTAATGAACTTAATGCCTTTATAAACTTGAAGAGAAGTTTTACATACAGAAGTTTTAAGTATGCCAAGCCAGAGTTGCTGCTGAAGGAAACAGCAGACAGGTTTTTTAGGTCTCCAGGTTGCTAGCTACAGTAATAGGTGACAGAACAAATAGGAAAGGCAGTGCTTGTGAAGAGAACTTGAATTGCAAGTTAGGTGTTAGTGAGTCTTGATGCTTCATGGTTGGTTTGTTCCAGCTCTTTGTTTCTGACTAGTTGTCATCCCTAGTATATTTTCCATTACACACTGCAGAAGTGTTTTCTGATTTGTGCCTCTTGTACTGAACACGTGGCAGGGAGGACTTTTCTGCTGAAGGTCTTGCTTTCACTGTCATCATCAACCGTTTATTCCTTTCCTGAGCTGTGCATATTTTGCCATTTTAGATCAGTGTGAGCAATTTCAAAGTGTTTGTTTTGATTTAACCCAGTCTTTCTGATGGCTCTTAGATGAGGGGAACTCTACCAATGTGTTCAAGCACAAGTAGTAATACTGAGATTGCTTTACTTATGCTGGATATGAGTAAACCTTATTTGCTGTTTAAATAAAGAGTTAAAGAACTAAAGCTGCTTGGGAAGTCCAGAGGTGAGGCTTTCACTGCGTAAGATTATGCCCTTGTCTTGATCTAGTTTAAAAGGTTGCATCAGTATTAGGGGTCCTTTCCCTACAGGGTGATGGAAAAAGGTGTCCTTTTTTTTCCTTTTTCCTTTTCTTTTTTTTCTTTTTTTTTTTCTTTCAGAAAAGGGTGCATGGGCCTTCTTTCTTTTCTTGCAAAACTTCTAATTTGTTAGATCATGCTTCAGCTAATACTTAAGCTCTCATGAGCTGCTTTCTTGTGTGCAGTGGACTTCTAGGCTCGGGACAGTGCTTGCCTGTTTGACACTAGATGGCCCGAGTAGAGTTAATGTATGCAAGTTAAAACTCTTAGTTTAGTTTTTTTCCTTGAAACAATAGTAGTGGTACTGTTGTGTAAATACTTGCAGTCAGGATAAGCTAAAAGTAATATTGCATACTTGCAAATTATTTTTTATAAGGAAGACATTTATATACACACAGTATCAGGATTTAGTAGGTCTTAGGGATGTGCTGATGCAGTGCTAGTTTGTGATGTGAGTGAGCTGGGATCAAGAATTTATTCTGTTTATCTTAAATCTATGAAATACTGCTTGAAAGCTAGTAAATTTAAGAGTGGTAGATGATAACAGTGATGAATTAAATGCTAGTATCTAGAACTTCTACAGTTCCTATAAGACCAGTGAGCATGAAACCTACATAGAATCAAGGTGTATGAAAAGTCACACAGTAGGTAAATAATAATTCTGAAAGTTGCTATGTTACTAGTCTTAATAGGTTGGTTTGCAAGTAACAGTGTGGTTTACAGTCAATTTGGTTTAAGTGCTAAGCATAGCAGACTTGACTGAAGAGTTATTATTGATTCTGTTCTGTTTGCTGTCTATAAATCTGTGTTTTTATCCAGCATGTTTCATTAGACAGAGGGCAGCATGGTGGAGAAACTTACTGAAGCAGGTTTACTGAACAAGTATTTTGTTGACATATAGGGTGCTTTCCAAAAACTTTGAATATTTAATTAACGCAGTGTGCTTAAGTTACGAAAATTTCAGTGGAAGAGGAGTGATGGAATAAGGGGGGATTCTTCACCCATTTAAAAGCAAATAGACTTGGTCAATGGAAGCCAGTCTATTGTAATAAACAATAAAAATAGCAGTTTAAGTAATAGGGGTGGCTTTTTTTCTGCTTGTGCCATTTAATGTGAATATCAGAATCTTTTATACAGGGTTTGCCACAAACTACTCGCACCTTCTGAGTGCACAGGAACTCTGAACATTGTTCAGCCTATAAATGCAGCAGTTTAACATTTCCATTGTTGTACAAATCAAGTTTCCTGATTGAGTGTATTGGTAATGTACCAAATGTAATCAGCCTTCTTTTTTCTACTATGACAAGCTCTTGTACACAGATGATCTTTAAGGTGTTTATCTTGTTGTGGAATGTCCTGGTGCCTAGGGTTTTTTTAGGGGTATCTATACCATTGTGTAAAGCAGTTTTCGCCAGGAAGGAAAACACTGAGTTTCCATCATGTGTCATACTTGTACATCATGGAATTTTGTAGACTTAGTGTTTTGATTTCAGATGTCATAACTTTATTATGGTTGCTTGTATACCCTGATTTTGACTTTGATACTGCAGATTATGGAATTTCTTTTTTAGAGAGTCACTCAGGTTGGAAGGCCAGCTCCGGAGACTGGCTGGTCCAAATCCTTCTGTAGAGGAGGGTCAGCTATAGCGGTTTGCTCAGGACCTTGCCTAGCTGAGTTTTGAATGTCTCCAGGATGGAGACTGTGCAGGTGCTCTGGGCAATTTGTCTAGTGTTTAACCATACCCATAGCAAAAAGATATTCTTTATGTTAAAATGGAATTTCCTGTATTTCAGTTGGTGCCTGTTGCCTCGTGTCCTCTTGTTGGCTATCAGGGAAAAGAATCTGACTCTTTTCATCTTTGCTCACTTTTGTTAAGATGTAAGATCCTTTGAGTATTCTTGTTTTCAGGCACAGCAGTTCCAGCTCACAGTCACTCTGTGTTCAACATCTGTATCAATCTTTCCTTTGTCTTCGTGGTCATTTGCTGGACTCATTCCAGTATGTTAGTGTCTGTTTTGTACTGGACAGCCTAGAACTGAATGCAGCACTCTAGATGTCACCAGTGGGGAAGGACCACCTGCCCCCACCTGCTGGTAACATTCTTACTACCTGTTGGCTGTTACTGCTAGGGCACACTGCTGGCTTACATTCAACTTAATTTCCACCACAGCCCTCAGGTTTTTTGTCATCAAAGATGTATTTTCCAGCTGGTTGTCTCCAGTGTGTAATGGTGCCTGGAATTATTCCTCTGCAGGTGCAAGATTTTGCATTTTTCTTTGGATTTTGGGGCTCTTGCTTCAAATTGCCTGCCTATGTGAGTTTCCTCTGAATGAAACAGCCCTGTGCTATGTACTGGTTTTGTATGTCTGCAGTCTTGGTGAGGGACGAATTCAGTCCCATCATCCAGGTCATGAATGAAGATGGTAAACTGTGTTGGCCCCAGTATTGATCAGTGGGCTCTCTGCTAGTGATTGGCTTCCAGATGGAGTTTGTGCTGCTAATCATAACTCTTGGAACACAGTTGGTTCAGCCTACTGAACCAGTCCTCCTCAATGTCCAGTTATCTAGGCTGTGATTCATTGGTTAGTATATGAAGATGCTATGGGAGACAGTGTCAAAAGCCTTACTTTCTTGTTTTCCAGGTGCTTTTGGAAGACCTAATAGAAGCTGGCATATGCAGGATGATTTTGGAGAGTATTCTAGGGGTGGAGGTAGGTTTAGATGGTTAAAATTTGTTGTTTTGGGAGTGATTCAGCCTTCCTTTTGGATAAAACAGTTAGAATGGAGGATCTTGCAACTGGTGTCTGAGTCTGGAAACTCAAATTTTACTGGGTTGGTAGCAGTACTGTTGCTGAGTGGTGCTATTCTTCATAGAAAACAGTAGTTGCACCTGTCCTAAACTTTTTAATTTTAATACATTGTCTTATAAAACAGCACCTTTGTCACGTGGTTGGTTTTTTTTGTTGTGTAGGAGCTAGGCTACAGGTCCAAGGTCTCTCTTAGCCTGAATGATTCTGTAGTTTTACTGTTGGGTTTAAAAACCCAAACAAACTCCTATCCTGAAGTCAAATATAGCTTTTGATGTTGATTCATTTTTCTAATTATAGGTAGCAATGAATCTGTCAACAGATGGTGTCAGCCAGTGAGTACATTTGGTAGCAGAAGGAATTTTGCCAACAGAGGTAACTTTCCAGAGTGTCTGTAATTCTAATGGTTAGTCTTATTTGATGCATTAAATTTTCCTTGTGGAGGTACTCAGTTCTGTTGTATCAGAGTCAGGTAAGTATTTTGTGAGTTGGAAAATCATATGCTTGGGTTACCACTCATTATTTTTCTGCATAATGTAAGCATTCAGTATCAACTCTTAGTTTTGACTGCATAATGCCACCACATTTGCTAGAAGGAAGGACTCAGCATTGTTTTGTTCACCTCTTGCTTTGCTTCCATTTTTCTTGGAGAGACGTATTATTCTGATAATTCTGTCGAGTCATAATATAAAAGGCAGCTGAACATTAGTATCCATATGCATGCTATGTGAGGGAGTATACAAGTGCTCTCCAGAGGAAGATTTCAAAGCTTTCTTCAGGTTCCATGAAGCAATATTTAATCCCTGTGCTCTTACTGCCTATAATGTCAAGTGCCACTCTGGTATGCAGTGCACATTGAAGAGCTTAGTAATTGGCATTTCAGCAGTATCGCTCTATATGCTTCCACTAAGTATTATGGGAAGCACACAGGGCAGTGGAAGCTGCTACCACCTAACATGTGTCTAGATCATTCAGTGGCTGTAAGTGGGACAGGTTATGAAACTTGATAGAAACCGATACAAGCAAAAAATAACTTCACTTTTCCATATGTTTAGACAAATCACTTAGTTCTATTGCACTTTTAATCTGAATTCATAAAATCAGGGCTGTGAAGAATAATTGCCAGATAAAAGGCATTTGATCTGCACATGCAAAAATGGGCAAATGAAGTTGCTGTGTACTGTGCTGTACTGCAGGTTTTCAAGAAAGGAGCGGTGTAGAAAATTCCAGTACACAGAATAGAGGTTTTGGAAGATGTCCTGGTGGCCTTGGACGAAGTGAGAGTAAGGTTTTTATTTTTTTTTTTTTATGCTGACTGATTTTGTGGGAACAATGTATAAGCAAGGTTTGCTTGCTTCTTGAAACAAAGGTGGAATCTATGTAGAAGCTTCTGTTCTTCAGCAGTGTTGTAGAGCATGGATGGCATCTTCGAAAAATAATATTACTGGGAATAATACAGCATGGATTAGATTTACAAAGAATGTTTAGGTTTTTGCAGTGTAGAGATTTTTAAGTAAATGGTATTAGCTTTAGGCATAGTATTTTATTGTGCTAATTCTAGATGCTATATCCACTACACTGTTTATTACTTACAGGTATTAAAGATGAGCAAAGAGAAAGACCTCAGTCTGGCACTTTCTTTGGCTCTACAGGAAGAGGAGCATTTGGAGGTGCAGGTGAGACTTCTTAGTAGGGTGGTAAATCTGTCACATTTCTTCATTGCAGATTTTGTGGCAATGCTGTACCTTCTTAGCTTAGCCATCTCTGTGATTGTTCTCCCTGTTTGAATTAAGAACATCTTGCAGATGTTAGGTAGCTTGCATGCCTGCATCCACAAGACAAATTTGTAACTTGGATAAATTTTAGAAATTGGATTTTCAAAGCTGTTGTCTCCTATATTTTTTTTTTACCTTGGTCTTACTGCGGCTGGATCAGTTAATGCACAGTGAAGCAGAGCTGCTAACCCCAAAATACGAAGCAAGTCTTTAAGAATGCTCTCAGTTTCAAGATAGTCACTGTAGACTTTTTCTACCCCTCCTATAAAGGGAAGTGGTTTAGGTTTGTCTGGGTTACTTTACTGAGAGTAAGGGTTTTAGCTCTGAGAGACCAGCTCTTTCTGATGATGTTATTTTAATGTTTTGGGGTTTTTGCTGTCCACAAAGGAATTTTCCCCTCATTGTCTTCCTTTGCCACTGATGTTCCTGTAACTTATAACTCATCTGTTGTGCTGCATAGAGCATAGTAGTCTATCACTTGCAGAAGTCCCAGAGTTAAAATTAGAAATACCATTAAACCAATGTAACGGATAGTGGATGGCTGATATTCTCAATGTAGGAACAGTCTGTATGATACTGGTAAAGAATTTTTCATTGTAGTAAAGATAGAATTATAAGGGTGCATTTTCATAAGTGTTCTTTAACATCCAGAGAACAATTGGTTTGCCTCTGTTTGACTTAGTTCAAATTAAGTTTTTTAGGTTTTTAGTTCAAATAATGATGTTCAGAAACGTTAAGTGTTTATAAAGGCAACGTTAATATTCATAGCGGACATCACTACATCCTTAATGCGCGGTATGGTAATTCCTTACTTTCTTACAGTCATTGTATGAAATACTAGTATGTGTGGGGGAGTTGGACTAGATGATCTTTTGAGGTCCCTTCCGACCCTTGGGATTCTGTGATTCTGTGATTCTGTGAAGACTGTTACAGATATTGGTCGGCAACAGTTGAACTAGCCTGTGTAGATATTGATGTGGAAAGATAATTCTTCATAAAGAGTTGTTTGTTACATGGAAACAGTGTTGTTTTATAGTAAGAGGAATGTCTGGATCTAGCAAAGGAACAGAGCAGGTGCGGCTAGGTTGTTGTGCTGCCTCCATTTCTGAATAGTGTTCTTGTCACTCTGACAGCATTTGTAGAGGTAGCAAAGTTAGGGCTGTGTTGGGCCTTCTTAAAACAGTTATGCTTTTTGTAATTAGAGATAACCGTGTAAGCGTCGTATCTTCTGATGGAAAAACAAGTATTTTAAAGTGATTACATGCACTGTATGTTGCATCTTTACTCAGATTCTCTGTTACTGTCCCGATGAAACTGTGGTTTTATAGAGTTGCTTAATTTCTTAGATGTTCTCTCAAATGAGTTTTATTTCTATAAGTAATTACCTATGGAATGCTTTCTTTAACAGCAATTTACAAAGAACACAGTGAAGAAATAGAATCTGGAAGAGGTGAGTAGCTTCTTCACAAGTGACATGCCAGTTTTAATTTCTTTTCAAATTGGGGAACATCCTGTTAGAGGAAGTTGCTGAAAGTGATTAGGTAAAAAAAGAAGGTAGTGATATGGGTAAATGCAAAACATCTCAAAACTGTTCATGTAACATTAAACTTCGTATGTTTAAACTTCATTCATCTTCAAATTACTGGAGACCATAGTGGTGGTTGTCATCTAAAGAATGACTAACATTTTGGAATGGAGTGCTGTAGAATTCTTCAGTGCTGGCTGTTCTTTCTTCATAATGGTATAGCTTATATACCTGAGACACAAGTGTTAGAGAACTTAATTGGCAGTGGTGTAGGAATCTGAGTGATGGTAGTCATTGAAGCAAACCACAAAGGAACAGCAGATTCTCAGATTCAGATGCTGTTTCTGGAAAACAGGCTTCATGTGTTTTACTGAGTAGAAGTTAGTAAACAGTTTCATGATCTGTGAGTGCAGGAAATCAGGTTCCAGTGTGTGATAGATGACTTCGGCATGTATTGAAAGTCTCAGTTGGGACAATCTACTAAATGTTTACTTGCCTGCGGTGTTTTTTGCGGATGACTTTAGCCTTATTTTGCCTTTCTCTTGAGGTAAAAAAAGACTAATAGTGAACTTCTGATTTAGTATGAATAATTTTGGTTCCTGAGCCCTCCTCATTTGAGATCCCTGTGATTGTGAGCATCAAACGATTAACTTTTGTTGTAGTTTAAGCCCAGCCAGCAGCCCAGAACCATGCAGCAGCAAACTTACTTCCTGCCCTTCCTCCCCCTGCTCCCAGAGGGATGGGAAGGATATTCAGAAGAATGTAACTCCCACAAGTTGAGATAAGAGCAGTCCAGTAACTAAGGTATAACACAAAACCACTACTTCTACCACCAATAATAATGATGGCTTGACTTCGTGAACAAAGATTTGGGAAGAGCTTTACCCACGCTTACTACAAGCGCACTGATGACTAAAAAGGCCAATGTGCGATAGTCAAATCCGGTTACAAAAAGCATGGCGAAAGGTCTCCTTGGGTGGTATAGGAGAGGCACGATTCTTTCTATGTTGTCTTTTCTCCTCGAGACTAATTCTGCATGTGTTCTCAAAGGAGACAACAGGGTTATGTATGGTGTGTCTCCAAGTCTCCTGAGTAGAGGCCAAGGTGGATCACTGATGGGCAAGGCTGAGGTATTGTTTCAGGGAGTCTTTATATCTCCTCTTTGGGGCACTTCTCTTGCGGCAGCCGGTGGTGAGTTCACCATCTTACGGAGGTTCACAAGTTCACAGTCTTATGGAGGCGGTGATCCTCCATCCTGGAGATGTGCCCTGCCCAGCGCAGCTGCAGTTTCAGCAATACAGCCTCAATACTGGTGACCCCTGCCTGTTCAAGGACAGTAACATTTGACACATAGTCAGTCCAGTGGATGTTTAGAACTGTACAGAGGCAGCGCTGATGGAAGTGTTCGAGAAGTCACAGGTGATGGCGGTAGATAACCAATTCAGACCAATATAAAACAGTAGACAGTACGATGGCTCTATAGACACTTAATCTTTGTACTTTTCTTCAGGTGTTTATTGCACCAGATTCTTTTATGGAGTGTTCCAAAGGCTCTATATGCCTTTGCTATTCTGTTATCTGTCTCTTTGTTGATCATGGCATCTGAGGAAATGCTTCCCAAATAGCTGAACTGCTGAACTGACTTAAGCTCTGACTCGCCAATGGTAATGTGGGGATGATGGTAATCTTCTTGGGGTGCAAGTTGGTAGAGAACTACTGCCTTCTTCAAGCTGACTTCCAGCCCAAAAAGTTCAGCCGCCTCTGCAAAGCAAGATGTTAAGCACTGCAGAGCTGCTTCTGTGTGGGCAACAAGGGCGGCATTGTCAGCAAAAAGCAGTTCACGGACAAGGTGATTTAGGGTCTTAGTGTGGGCCTTCATTCACCTTAGAATTGAATAGGGTCCTGTGGATGCAATATCGAATATAAATGCTGTTTTGTTTGTTGAGGTCTGCCGTAGCCCTTTGGAGCATCATGCTGAAGAAGGTTGTGGATAAAGTTGGTACGAGAACGCAACCTTGTTTCACACCATTGGTTATTGGGAAGGGCTCAGAGAGTGCCTCACCGTATCTGACTTGGTTGCACTGATCCTCACGTAACAGAATAATCATTTTGAGTAACTTTGCGGGGACAACCTAATAGTTCCAAGATCAGCCACAGGCCTTTTCTGCTCACAGTGTCAGAAGCTTTGGTGAGGTCAGCCAAAGTTACATAGAGCCTCTTATTCTGTTCTCTACACTTCTCTTGCAGTTGTGTGAGAACAAATACCATGTTTGTGGTACTTGTTAGCTCTGAAACCACACTGACTTTTAGGTAGAAGTTCTTCTGCAATAGCAGGTACTAATCCCTTCAGTAGTATTCTTGCAAGGATTTTTCCAGCAATGGTGAGCAGAGTTACACCTAGGTAGTTTGAGCAGTCTGACTTTACACCTTTTTTCTTATACAGAGTGATGATGATTGTGTTGTGAAAATCTGATGGTAATTTACCTTGTTCCCAACAGCACACAACTAGCTTGTGAGATTCAGCATGAAGTGCTTGGCCTCCATGTTTCCAGTTTTCGGGTGGGATTCCATCTACCCCAGCTCCTTTACCAGTTTTCACCTGCTGTACAGCCTTAAGAGTCTCTCCCATGGTAGGGGCTATATCCAATTCGTTTTTCACTGGATGCTGTAAAATGCGCTGGATTCCTGCGCCTTGGACTACACGGTTAGCACTTGAAGAGCTTTTGAAAATGTTCAGACCAATCATTCAGGATGGAAATTTTATCTGTAAGAAGCCATCTGCTCTAAGTAAGGGGCTTTGAACCTGGTATGTGGGTCCATACACTGCTTTCAGAGCCTCATAGAATCCTCTGTGGTCACCCAAATCAGCGCATAGTTGAGTCTTTTCTGCTAGGTTGAGGCACCCCTAGTTCTGGATGTCTCGAAGTTTCTGTTGGAGTTTACTGCATGCAAGACAAAAGGCTGCTTTTCTTACATGGCAAAATGGCTGAACGAGGTGTGCTTGATGGGCAGATCTCTTCTTTGTCAGCAGTTCCTGGACCTCCTCATAGTTATCGTCAAACCAGTCTTTGTTTTTATTTAAGGAGAACCCAAAGGATTCTTTGGAGGACTGCAGGATGCTATTTTTAATATGTTGCCAAAGCGCTTCAGGAGAAGAATCTATAAGATGGTCTTCCAGCCTAGTTTGAAAGTTAGCCTGAAAGCTGTCCCTCACTGCGGCTATTTGAAGATTATTAACTTTGAGCTTCCTCCTCGGAATGCGGCCCCTCTTAGGTTTGGGCTTAAAAGTGGAGGTTAAGTTTGCAGTGCACAAGGCGGTGATCTGTTTGACATTCTGCACTAGGCATCACTCAGGTGTGACAGACATCATGAACATTTTTCTGGTGCACTAAGACATAACCAATAAGGTGCCAGTGTTTAGATTGAGGATGCATCCAGGTTGTCTTCAGGCTGTCTTTCTGCTGGAAAATAGTATTGGTGATGGTAAGATGCTGCTCTGCACAAAACTCTAGCAAGAGGCATCCGTTATCATTGCAGCTACCAACACCGTGCTTGCCTAGTACTCCTTTCCAGGCTTCAAAGTTCTTAACTACTCAGGTGCTGAAGTCACCAAGGATTATGATCTTATCATCTATAGGAATCTTTTGAGTGAGGTGATGCAGATTGGTGTAGAATTTGTCTTTTTCTGCACGGTCAGCTTGCAGAGTTGGAGCATATATGCTGAAAAGAGCAATATGTTGCTTATTGCGTAGTGGAAGGCGCAAGGAGATAATACGATCGGAATGACCTATTGGCAAATTTTCAAGTTTAGAGATGATGAAGTTTTTAATCATGAAGCCAGCTCCAGAAAGATGACTTTCAGATTTACCTGACCAGTAGAGTGTACAGCTGGCACCATGTTCTATAAGGCTACCTTCCTCATGAAGGCAAACTTCACCGACAGCAGCAATGTTGATGTTGAGTCGTGACAGTTCGTGGGCAATTAGCACAGAACAGTGCTCAGGATGCCCACTGTCTGCTGTATCAAGCATGGTTCCGATGTTTCAACATGTGAGTGTCAGTCTGGACACACCTTTGGAGAATGGTGTATGCCTTTGTCTCTGTCTTTGATCGACTGCAAGAGAAGATGCCTGTTGGCTGCTGCTAGCCAACTAGGTTGAGAGGGAGATGAGCTTTGGTTGGGCCACCTTTTCTAGGCCTTTCTCCATATGGAGCAAGCAGTACTCTCCTTGAAGAAAGGCTGCTTGGTCATTCAGGCTATTGCCAAACAAGACTGTCATCTCCTGGGTCATTCTCTAGCGACCAGTGTCCTGAATCGCCTGCATGCAGGGTTGGGTCTGTGACTTCCAGTGCACCTTATCACCTGCTGTTTTGTCCCTTGTCTGTCACTACAGCGCTTTGCAAGTATGAGTAAACCCTTTGGGCCTGCGCAGGGGATTTTTTTAGGTGAGGCACAGTGTGCACGGAACTGGCCCCAACCTTTACACCTGAGGTTTGTCTGCCAGGGCCTAGTGAGGTTGGACAGTGACAGCAAAGTCCTCAGGTCGTAGGTTTGATTAGAATATCCTTCTCTTAGATGGATGGCCTTACAGGGCTAAACAAGCTCCATCTGCCCGGGTTTGAAGTTAGAATTGTCCTTCTCCTAGGATGGTTGCCCGAAGGTTGGTGAGCCCATCCTGCTCATGGACACACTTTGACCCTTCAGTTGAGACCTGTCTGGCATGGGAGACCCTACCGGAGGCATATGCCACCACCAGCATAGCTCCCAACCTCACAAGGGCACACAAGCTCTTTCCCCACGACAAGGGGGTGTCCATGAAAGAGACCACCAATAATAATAATGATAAGGGAAATGACAAGGGAAGAGAATACAACCGCTCACCACCTGCCAGTTTATATACTGGGCATGATGTGCTGTGATACAGAATACCTGTTTGGCTAGTTCGGGTCAGGTGTCCTGTCTCTGCTTCCTCTTGACTTCCCCTCCTCCCTGGCAGAGCCGGAGACTCAGGAAGTCCTTGGTCGGAGTAAACATTACTGAGCAGCAACTGAAAATGTTGGTGTTATCAGCATTGTTCCCAGGCTGAAAGTCAAAAACACAGCAGTGCACCAGCTACTAAGAAGGAGAAAAATGACTGCTACTGCTGAACCCAGGACAGCTTTACACCTCTGAGACCTCTGAGTTGATTAGCTTGAAAAATACCTTAAGGAATCCAGAACTATAAATATGCTGCCATGAACACATTAATTTTATTCTTGTGTATTAATAAATGCATTGTTACTGCATTTGAACTGAGCTTTGTAAGTAAGTGTTAGGTCTAGTAGTATAAATCTAAGTTCTGATAGAATTTCTGAAATTCCTTGCCTTCTGAGAAGTGGAGAGAAGTCTAAATGATGTCTCACTGAACTTAACTTCAGTATCTCCAGACTTAAAATAGTTCTAGTTCAGGTTTTCTTTGTATTATTCATGAACTTGAGTGGTTTTGTTCTTAAGGTCCAAAGGTGACTTACGTGCCTCCTCCTCCACCTACTGATGAACAAGCCATCTTTGCACGTTACCAGACAGGAATTAATTTTGACAAGTATGATGAAAATGTCGTTGAAGTGTCAGGACTTGACCCTCCAGCACCATTACTGGTTAGTGAACTCATTAGTCCTGGGGTTTATGTTGAATGTAATTCTGCAAGGGTTTATATTGAGTCTAATATTCACTACTAATGAAAATATTAAAAAAAATTTTGAACATTGTAGACAGCATTGTGTTGGAAGGAGATGCTGCCTGTTTGCAAGACAGAAATTTTAATTTTAAAGGACATTGACAGACTACAGAAATGACCCAGAGAAAGTAACAGTGAATGGACAGGACGTATAGTCCTTAAATTGCAGCAAAAGACCAGTTCAGATCTTGAAAGAGGTCTTTGGCATTTCTGTTAGGGCTGGTAGAGTTATCTTGTTGAAGTCTGTTACTGGGGGGGGTCTTTAACACTGTAAATGCCCACCTGTTAGAATACTTTTCAGCAGGTGGTTTAAAATAATTTCTAGCCCTGTTTTGAGGCCTGCTGTCTGTTTTAAGTTTTGATTAACTTTGCTTCTACTCCATACCAGTTGGCTAGTGTTTCGATTAAAAAAAACAGATGGTGGGGGGTGGGGTTGGGTGGGTGGGAAATAAAAGGTTTTCATAAGAACAGTAAGGAAGAAGGGGGGGCGGGTTGTAGCACCTGTGTTGAAAGAAGTTGCAGAGTGTTGGGTTTGGGTTTTTTTTCCCCCATCCATCTTCTGAAAAGTTTTGTCACTGAAGTTACACTGATTTTGTCATGTTATGATGCTTTTTGATCCTGGTAATGGGAGCTAGAACAACATCCTTATCTAGCTTTAGCATAGAGATTAAGTGTGTATCCTACATGAAGTAGAACTAAAGAGTTTTAGTTTGTTTTCCTAGCATGCCATCATGTGAGTTTACTTGCTTGAATCCAGATGTATGGCTTCTGAGCAGCTTTCTGTCAAAGCTAATAAGACTAGCTGAATGCCTTCACTGTCTTTCAAACAAGTTTACTTGCATGACATGAGCAGGTTGAAAAAACCTCTCAGACTTTTACCTGTTGGAACATTTGCAATCTAGATAACTGGTGAGGCCCTCTCAAAAGTTAATACTTTCTGGTATTGGAAATCTGAACACTCTGGTAAGCAGTGGAGTTTTTAAACTTTTCATTATTGTGTATTGCTAATATTTTTTTCTCCTACAGACTTTTGATGAAGCTAACCTCTGTCAGCCTTTAAATGTGAACATTGCTAAAGCTGGGTACTCTAAGCTTACTCCAGTGCAGAAGTACAGCATTCCTATTATAATGGCAGGACGGGATTTAATGGCATGCGCCCAGACAGGATCAGGAAAAACTGTAAGCATTTTGCGTAGTGGTGGTACTACTGAAAGTGTGTGACCTTGAGGATGCCTCAGTGTTCCATGTGCCACATGATTCACATCTTGCCATCTAAGGGTTTGACTTGCAGTGGCAAGTCTAGCATTAAGTACAGATGAATGGTGGATGAGTTGAAGCATTTTTTGGCTGAATTTCTTTTTTATTTCAGTGAACTTGTTACTTGTCTTGTTACAGCAGGCCAGTCTTCAGGGCTACAGATACAGATGCAGAAATACAGGCACTCGTAGAAAGAGCTATGAGGAAAAAATCTCAGCAGTTGGAAAGTCAGGGTTTCTTTCTGCCTCGTGTGGGCTTTTATCCGTTGTTTGGTTGGTTTTTTTTGTGTGTGTTGGTATGTATGTGCTGTGTGTTTTGCTTTTGTTTCTGATTTTAAACTTAAACCAGATTGTAACAGTATGTTGTGTTGGTTCATCATCCTTGGTTTGATCAAGTCTTATCTGCGCCAGACTTAGTTTTAGGTGATTCAGTATTAGTCACGGAACAGTGTTGAGAATTGATAGTAAGTTGACAGTTGTCTCAACTTGCTGGACTGTCTAATGGACCCAAAACTAACCACTGACAACTATCTATGAGAATATTTGAATGTTAAATATAGGGGTTTTTTTGCCATTGAGTATAGTATGGAATTCTAGCTTTGATGTTATGTGGGTTATTAGTTACTTTGAAAAAGTATTTTTTTTATTTTGTAAAACCTCTGTTATGAGAGGGGAAAATGTTCAAAGGTTATGCTATAAGTATTCTGGATGGTTTTGAAATTGCTCTACAGGTCTTGATAGTCTTAATGGAAGGAAGTGTGCTGGTGCAGATGTGTTGCAAAATGATCCGCTGTTGTAGTAGCCAGGAAAACGGTGATGTGTGGTTTATCTTAAAAATCTACTGATGATAATGTAAAGCATGTAAGGTAATGCTAAGGAGGGGTTTGATCCTGGGGTACCTAATTACCAGTGTTTGTCAGCATGATGTGTGGAACTGCCTGGAGAACACAGAAGTTAGCTAATGCATGACTGTGTTCCTGGATTATTAGACTTGCTGTCCAGAGAGGTATTTTCATGCATCATAACCAAGGAGAAAGAAGCTTAAATGTTCTGAAGTGCTTTCATGTCAATCCTTCTGCAGTCTGATTTCCTTGAAGATGATAGTGTCCTTTATCATTTAGGCTTTAAGACTGGTATATAACTTTTAATGTGACTGGTGAAAGTTTTAAGACTAAATATCATAAATGCTGCATTTTTTTTTTTTTTTTTTTAGGCAGCTTTTCTTTTACCAGTTGTGGCCCACATGATGAGAGATGGCATAACTGCCACCAGCTTTAAAGAGCAGCAAGAGCCGGAATGTATTATTGTCGCTCCAACTAGAGAGCTGATAAATCAGATCTTTCTAGAAGCAAGGAAATTTGTGTATGGGTAAGCTTTTGCACTGTTACCTGGTATTGATCATTTTGTTCCAGTTTTTCTGGTTTCAGACAAAAAATTCACAGCTCAAGCAAGGTCTTTTAGCTCTGTTTCTTCAAAACAGAACAAAAGGTCTATAAACTTGTCATTGAGCTCTTAGATGTTGTGTGGGAACATATTTTTACTAGTTTCCCAATGATCCTGCAATGTTAGTTTTACCAATGAACAGGGAGAAAATTAAATCTATTGTCTGTTAGGAGGCAGAATGGAAAACATTGCCTGAGCAAAATCTGTTGGACTAAATTAGACTTGCCTTGGCTCATTAAGGTAAACAGGCTTGGAGGCTGTCTCTGTCTTTTGAAAGTGCCATCATATTTGGTTATTGATGTAAGCATGTTACTAAGAAAAGATTCTTCATCTCTAAAACTATTTTACCTAGTTCTATTAATTATGCTACTTTATAGATACATATTACTTCACAATAAAATAGCTTCTGAATTCTAAAAGTTTCTCCTGCTGCTGCCCTGCAGTAAAAGCAAGATAACCTGCATTTTGGGGACAGTTAAACAGTGTCAGGGTGTGAATCTGTTCCTGCTGAAGAATTGTATGTATATTGCTCAGTCCAACCTGCTTTCTGAAAAGTTTCCTGGTAAAAAATAACCCGGTTTATATGAAGCTGAATAAGTACCTTCAAGAATAGGCAGTTTGAATTTGAGTGTGAAAATACTGCATGCATGTAAAAACCTTAGCAGGAGGTTATAAAGGTAGGCTTACAAACTTGCTCTCCTCTGTAAGGCAGTTCTTGCTCATACACTGTTTCTGTTGGAGAACAATATTTGATACAGCTCTACTCTGTAGATAGAACCAAACAGACTAGTAGGAAGAGCACTAAGTAGCTTAGCATTTGAGTGGGTTTGCAGTCTAGCGCGTGAGTGGCACACTGGATTGTCAGTATGATTAGTTGCTTTACAAAGAGCCGTCTGTGTGTCTTTTATTTTTTACACTGTCAGGTATGGAAAGATTACTTCTGAAACTCTGAAGGCATGTGTTTCATGGTTCTGCTTTTTCTAAGTGTGCTGTATGAAAGAAGACAATGTCTGACACCATTGTGTCACTTACTGCCAGTAACTGAGTTGAAGGGAAAGGGATGAAAGCAGATGAAGCATTCTTTCCAGACAAGCCACTTGTGCAGCCTCTATTGTAATAGTTTGAATGGGATCTTTGAGCTTATGGTGACTGAGTTTTTAGTCTTGGGTCCTGCTTTTGGTTATAGGCTGTGCTGGCTAGTGAAGGAATTTAACTGCATAAAGTAACCCGGTTTATGGTAGATCTGGTGGGATTTTTTATGTATTTTCATGAAACTGCAAGCTTGCATTAATCCATTTTTTTTTTTCTATTTTACAGAACTTGTATAAGGCCTGTTGTGCTCTATGGAGGTACGCAAACAGGCCATTCAATCCGTCAGGTAATGCAAGGCTGTAATATACTGTGTGCCACTCCAGGAAGGCTTCTAGACATAATTGCAAGACAGAAGGTGACATCTTAATCTGAATTACCTAAACATGCATAGCTTTTTACATACTGGTTTTCGTTTTTCAAAGATAGAGCCATGAAAACCAGTTTGAATGCCACCTTTGTACAGGCATTTACAAAAATAAAAGCGAGCTTTTCATGGAGTATCTAAACACCATGAGGTTTTCAAAGGAGTTGCCTGAGTCCAGATCTCTTCAGTGCCTTTCAGGGCCCATTGGAAAATCTCAGTCTAAAACAAGCTGGCTGCAGTGTTCTTGGAAATGAACATTGGAACACCTTTTCGTTCTCGTGGAAAATTCCATACTAGGTTTTCACTTGATGTCCTGTTTGTTTTGCTAGAATAGCTTTTATCTGCCTGGGAATATGCTAATATTAATACTTTGAATGTTTTAGTATTGATTTATTTTTTTTTTATATGTAAAATTCAGGTGTAATACTGTGTTTTTTTTTTTTTTAATTTTCCAACCATTTTAAGTTCAAATCAAAATGGCTATATATTAGAATATATTCTTGACATAATTTTTTTCAGAACCAGGAGGTTATATGAGACAATGAGACTTCCTGAAGCTCAGACATAATTTCAAACTAGATGTGCTGATTAATAGATAATACATAGGCTCTATCTTGGTTTACTTTGCTAAAACATGTTCTGAGGTACTTCAGTGTCTGCATACTATTAGAGTTAGTGTGGGTTAAGAAATGAAAGTTGAGATGCAAATATAATGCACATACGCTTTTATTTAAGGGTAAAGTGGTGGATAAAGAACTGGCTGGATGGCCACACACAAAGAGTTGCGGTCAATGGCTTAGTGTCCAGTTAGAGATCAGTAACAAGTGGTGTCCCTCAAGCGTCAGTTTTGGGACTGATCCTGTTCAGTATCTTTGTCGGTGACATGGACAGTGGGATTGAGTGCACCCTGAGCAAGTTTGTTGATGACACCAAGCTGTGTGGTTTGGTTGATATGGTGGAGGGAAGGAATGCCATCCAGAGGGACCTTGACAGGCTTGAGTGGTGGGCAGTGCCAACTTCATGAAGTTCAACCAAGCCAAGTTGGGACAATCCCAGGCACAGCTACAGGCTGGGTGGAGAAGAGATTCAGAGCAGCCCTGCAGTGAAGGACTTGGGGGTATTGGTTGATGAGAAAACGGAACATGAGCCGGCTTCAGTGTGTGCTCACAGCCAAGAAGGCCAAACATATGCTGGGCTGCATCAAAAGGAGCGTGACCAGCAGGTCGAAGGAGGTGATCCTGCCCCTCTGCTCTGCTCTTGTGAGCCCTCACTTGGAGTATTGTGTGCAGTTCTGGTGTCTTCAACATAAGAAGGGCATGGAGCTGTTGGAGCAAATCCAGGGGAGGGCCACAAGGATGACAAGGGGGCAGGAGCACCTCCTGTATGAAGACAGGCTGAGAAAGTTGGGGCTGTTCGGCCTGGAGAAGAGAAGGCTGTGTGGAGACCTCATAGCAGCCTTCCAGTATCTGAAGGGGGTCTACAAGGATGATTGAGGAGGGCCTCTTCATTAGGGACTGTAGAGTTAGGATAAGGGGTAAAGGGCTCAAACTTCAACAAGGGAAGTTCAGGTTAGATATAAGGAAGAAGTTCTTTAGTGTGAGGGTGGTGAGGCACTGCCACAGTTTTTCCAGGGAAGTTGTGAATGCTCCATCCCTGGCAGTGTTTGAGGCCAGGTTGGATGGAGTCTTGGGTCATGGTTTAGTGTGTGGTGTCCCTGCCCATGGCAGGGATGTTGGAACTGGATGATCTTAAGGTCCTTTCCAGCCTTAACTGTTCTATGATTCTATAATTAACTTCTACCAGAAATCTACTAGAAAGAAGTAATTAAAAGGTGGATTTTGGCAATAAGGATATTCTATAAGTATATACGGTCAGTGAACCAATACAGTTTTTCTTCCACTGAAATACTTGCAGATTGCTTTGCATAATGTGAAATACTTGGTGCTAGATGAAGCGGACCGTATGCTTGATATGGGTTTTGGGGTAGATATGAAGAAGCTGGTTTCTCACCCAAGCATGCCACCAAAAGAGAAACGTCAAACACTAATGTTTAGTGCCACTTTTCCTGAAGAAGTTCAGAGGTGAGTGAAGTAAAAATGGAGCTATATCTGAAGTTGTGTAGAATGAATGTCTGAAGAGTTAAGAGCACTCCTTGTATATTTAAAAGCTTACAGTCTTGCTAGAAAGCACTGAAAAGCTATGATGTTGTTGTGGTATAAACAAGAGTCAGCCATAAATCACACAGTCGCTCTCTCACTCCCCTCTTCTTGCTGCCCCCCTACACCCGGAGGGGCGGAGAGGAGAATTGAGAAGAATGCAGCTCCCATGGGTTGAGATTAGAACAGTTTAGTAACTAAGGTATAACACAAATCACTACTGCTACCACCAATCATAATAATGATAAAGGAAATAACAAGAGGAAAGAATACAACACCTCAACACCAGCCGACCGATAACTTGCCCCACTCCCCCCAGCTGAGGACCGATACCTTGTCCAACCCTGCAGACCTCTAGCCCTTCTGGGTAACTCTCCGTTAAATCCTGGGCATGACGTGCTGTGGTATGGAATACCCCTTTGGCTAGCTTGGGTCAGGTGTCCTGTCTCTGCTTCCTCCCAGCGTTCCCTCCTCCCTGGCAGAGCATGAGGCTCAGAAAGTCCTTGGGCAGACCAGACATTTGAGCAGCAACTAAAAACATCGGTGTTACGAGCTCTGTTCCCAGGCCAAAAAAAAACAAAACACAGCACTGCACTAGCTACTAAGAAGGAGAAAAATAACTGCTACTGCTGAACCCAGGACAGATGTTAACATTCCCTGCTGAAGAATTTGCGTTTTTTGGTTTTTTTTTTTTTTTTAGTAACAGAATTAATAAGTTGCCTAGGTTAGCTGCTTAATTTAGGTGGAGACTCCAAAGAAACTTGCAAAGTTTGTCTGAAGGCTTTAAATTCTACTTTTGCAGAAGTCCTTGTGCTGCCCCTGTTTCTCTCTTGCCCTTCCCACACTATATATGTGTAAATTCAAAACCAGTGATGTTACTGTTCCATGAGCAGCACTGCTAGTGCTCTTTGACACCAGGACATAATATAACTAGGCACCGTAATTATTGCCTATCTTGCCAGCCTTTCTGATATACAGCTCTTATTTACATGCATAAATGCTATTTGCTTATAATGGTTTTAAAGTTTTCACAGATGGTTTATGATGTGTCTTACAGCGCTAATGCTCGCTACCCTGAAAGCTCCACTTCCCAGGCTCTTTGAAAGAACAGTTTCTGACAGGTGTTAGTGGGTTGCTGGGCATGGGAGAAACAGTACAAAACAGCTCAGTCCCTTCAGGTGGATGAAAATTATTCAGTATTTCCCCTGCTTAAGAGATAGCCATCTGAATACTCATTCTGATATCAGAGGAGTGTAAACTCCAGTTTTAGCAGTTGACATAATTTTGTATATTTTGTGGAAGGGATACTGCTGTGGCAGTATCACCAAAAAATGCCAGTAAGCATATTACAGTTTGAGAGCATGTAAACTGCTCAGACCATTACAATGAAGTATTTTGGCATTTCAGTGAGTCAGATCCTGGCAATTTTCTTCCGGTCTTCAAAAAGTCTGAAAGATCTTTTATGAGGCTTGGAGAAAACATCTTCAGTAGCTGACTGTCCTGAATGGAGGAATGGAATGGGCTGCTTTCCTCCATTCAGTCTGTTAATTGGGGAGATTAATTGCCTTTCTTTGAAGTAGGATTGAATTCACTTTAAACTCAGTCTTAAGTCACCTGTTGCAGCTTTGGGTCCTCAGTCAAGACTTTAGGTTTGTTTTTTTTTTTTTGTCTTGAAAGAAGATCTTGTGATATGTAACAGATTTCATGTTGCTCAATTTTGTTTCTTTTCAAGGCTGGCTGCTGAATTTTTGAAATCTGATTATTTATTTGTTGTTGTTGGACATGTGGGTGGAGCTTGCAGTGATGTTCAGCAAAATATTCTTCAGGTCCCTCAGTATTCCAAGAGGGATAAATTGATAGAAATTCTGCAAAGCATAGGTAAATTTCCTTATTGTTATTTGTTTGTTCTTAAACTTGTGCTCTATTGACCAGGTCATGATTCTCTGCTGTTAACGCATGTTATATGCTTTATGGGTCTTACTGATGGAAGCTTGCAGCAGACCATGGGGGCGTCTGGGTTTTTAGATATATTTGTTTTATGAGTATTTGTCAAGGTCTCATATCTATTGAGTACTACTACTACCAGACAAGCTTCCCAGATGATTAGTTTCTTCATATGGTGAATTACAGTACTTCAGCATCTGGGGGTATTATCTCGAGATTATACGTGTATTTAACACCTTATATGAACTTTCTGGCCTATATTTTGTTAATGGCTGGGGTTGTTCTGTTTTTGCTCTGAACGTATCTTAAGTCCCCATGCTGAGAACTGGAAGGGAGTTTGGAATTAAAAGTTGGCCTGGGTACCTTCATGTTCAGTGCTTAGAATGGCATGTTGCTTTCAGCCACATGCTGTAAAAAGGGAGTGCATGCTTATGGAGAGCAACATGTGTGTCCTTCATAGAGGAGAAAAATACAGTGCACTTGTCTTCACCTAAGTGTCTGTGTTGATCTCAAAATTGATGGATTAAATTTAATTAGTTCAGCATGGGCAAGAAATTGCAGTCATGCCTTAAAGACTTTATTCAAAATGTGTTCTGGTATTATGTGTTTGTATGAGTAACTAACTGTGAATAGTGAAAATGCATCTCGTTTCAAACTGCAGTGAATCTGAACTTCTGTTTAACATAGGTCATGAGCGAACCATGGTGTTTGTGGACAAAAAAAAAAAAGCAGACTACATTGCAGCCTTTCTTTGTCAAGAAAAAATAGCTGCCACTAGTATCCATGGGTAAGTGTTTTTAAAGTTAATGTCACTTGCTAACATATCTTACCAGAAGCTTTCATTGAGATTTGTGTTTGGCTCTATCTGTGCCGTTTAGCGTGTTTCAGATAGTTTTCTTATCCTTAGCAGGTCTGCCCAGGTGAGAATATAGTGCTTCTGAAGGCCAGTTCTCATAGCATTTGCTGTGTATATGTTTTCCAGGTTGATCAGACTTGCAGTGCTGTGTATGAACTGGAGAATCTTAGGCTTACTGCTTAAAAATTAAATATAAATACAATTAACTCAGTAGAATCAGCTTTTGTTTATATGTAGTTTTTGTTATCATTTGTGTGACCCAAACCAGATCTTGGGGTGAGATGATATTCCTAAATTCAAGTGGCAGTTGTGGGCCTTCCACTTTGTCTTACAGGCTTCCTCAAAGTGATGAGGTAAGTTGGGTTATGTAGCATGCAAATTTCTTACGCTGTCATTTCTGCTTCTTGATGTGGAGAACGAGAAGATACTTCTAACCTGCGTTTGTAGTCCACTCATTAGCGTTGCATACCTGAACAAATACTGAGAAATGGTGAAATAGTTGCTAATTCCAGGTCTAAATTAATCTAAAAAAATGGTTTGTCTTTTATGCAATGAGATGGGATGTACTTCTGAGGTGTTTACATGTCAAAACATAGGACAACAAACTGAATCTTAAGGTTCAGTGAACTGTAGCACGTAAAAAATGTTATTTTGTAATAAAATTTTCATCTTATAATAGGAGAAAAGAGGACTTGAATTCTTGCCACTAAAATGATGTTTTGTTCAGTGTTCTGACAGACATCAGAATATCAAGGTTTTAAGTGGGTTAAAATGATGTTAGTACCCAGATAGATGATGTTTGTATGTGTCCTGTGCCAGTCAGTTTTACAGGTGTGTGAAGAGGTCAGTTTGAGAAGATGTGGCCTTCTGTTCTTGGCTAGTCTGAACTGCTGTCCCACAGCTTGCCTTTTGTGGAAGGAGGTTCTTAACACTTCTGTATAGTTACTACAGTGTGAGTTAAGGCATACTTACGAAGAGAATAATTGGTTCTGTGGAAGCTGCCAGACTGTAATGAATGCCACTGATTTCTATTCGAGTTTTTTGGGTTGAAGTTGGGATAGTTGCTTTTCTCTGGAATAGTGAGCATACTAGACTTTGGTAAATGTCCCATATTAGATTCAAAAGGGCACTATTTTTTAGCTTTCTAAATTGGACAGTGAAGAACATCACTTAAACTCTGATCTACTGTGTCTAAGTACTGTATAGTCTGTAAAGATTCTTCAAAAATGCAAACCCCATAGCAAATCCAGTTTTCTGAAGAGGGCCTAAAAGGATGCCAGAGAGGGACTCTTCATAGGAGGCTGCAGTGATAGGACAAGGGGTAATGGTTTTAAACTTTAACAGGGGAAGTTCAGTTTAGATATAAGGAGGAAGTTCTTTACTGTGGGGGTGGTGAGGCAGTCAGCAGGTTGACCAGGGAAGTTGTGGCTGCCCCATCCCTGGAAGTGTTCAAGGCCAGATTGGACAGAGCCTTGAGCAACCTGGTCTAGTATGAGGCATCCCTGCCCATGGCAGTGGGGTTGGAACTAGATGATCTTAACATCCTTTCCAACTGAAACCATTCTGTGATGAAGAAAAGGCAAGTTTTGTGCTGTTTGCTGGCCACTTTACTTTATCTGCAAATGGGCTATGCAGGAATCTAGGTAGAATTCATCTGTGCTATTCTGGCTTCTTTCTGCAAAGAGTAGGAAAAGCATTTCTGAGTATGGCATAAAGAAACAATCAGCTAAACAAGTGGATCTTAGCAAGGCAGTGAGTTCATTACATGGCTGTCTCTGGTGCTTTTTAAAACTCGTTAGAGACTTAGGGTAAAATAGTTGCTGTGTCTTGATGCTGCATGGTTAAAAAACCTAAACTGCCAGTGTGAGGGTTGTATTCTCATGTTGTGTTCCCCCAGCCTACTTCTGTCCATGAATCATGACCTGTATCTTAATACCGCAGATTTTTTGAGATACGCGTTCTAAGCATTTGCTTTCTTTGCAGAGATAGAGAACAGAGAGAGAGAGAAGTAGCTCTTCAGGATTTTCGTTCTGGAAAGTGTCCAGTTCTTGTGGCAACTTCAGTGGCAGCAAGAGGTCTGGATATTGAAAATGTTCAACATGTTATTAATTTTGATCTTCCTTCCACCATCGAAGAGTATGTACACCGAATTGGACGAACTGGTCGTTGTGGAAATACAGGCAAAGCAGTTTGCTTCTTTGATAACACTTCAGATGGCCATCTTGCACAACCTCTCGTTAAAGTGCTTTCAGATGTAAGTTACAAATCTTTTTCTGTTCTTCAAGATTCCAGTTTAATGTATTTAGCAACTGTTATTTTTTGGTACAGTTATGGAACTCTTAATTACGAATTGGTAAAGCGGTATCTAAATTCACTTCTCTTGTAGGCCCAGCAGGAAGTTCCTGTTTGGTTGGAAGAAATTGCTTTTGGTTTTCAAGGAGAAAGATTCTGTACACCACCTAATACCCAGAAGGTAAGTCTGCAAATGAACTGGAAGTCTTAGCTTTTAGAACTTTGTCTCAGTGTAACAGTGTGTTCAGCAGTGTATATCCAGGGTAATGCCACTGAAACTGTCTTGACTGTCACTGTGTACCTTATTTCATTGTACATTCTTTGTTGGAATGATGGTCAGAGGCATATGCTACCACTAGCGTAGCTCTCAACCTCACAAGGGCACGCAAGCCCTTTCCCCACGACAAGGGGGTGGGTGTCTGTGAAAGAGACCACCAATAATAATAATCATAGAACCATAGAATAGCTAGGTTGGAAAGATCATCCAGTTCCAACCCGCCTGCCATGGGCAGGGACATCACGCACTAAACCATCCCATCCGAGGCTTCATCCAGCCTGGCCTTGAACACTGCCAGGGATGGACCATTCACAGCCTCCCTGGGCAACCCATTCCAGTGCCTCACCACCCTAATAGTAAAGAAATTCTTTCTTATATCCAATCTAAACTTCCCCTAAGTTTTAACCCATTACCCCTTGTCCTGTCACTACAGTCCCTGATGAAGTGTCCCTCCCCAGCATCCCTATAGGCCCCCTTCAGGTACTGGAAGGCTGCTGTGAGGTCTAGGATTGCTCCAACCCAGGTGTAGGACCTTCCACTTGGCATGGTTAAACTTCATGTAGTTGGCATCAGCCTACCTCACAAGTGTGTTGAGGTCCCTCTGGATGGCATCCCTTCCCTCCAGGGTATCAACCGAACCACACAGCTTGGTGTCATTGGCAGACTTGCTGAGGGCACACTCAGTCCCACTGTCCATGTCACTGACAAAGATGTTAAACAAGACTGGTCCCGACACCGATCCCTGAGGGACACCACTCGTTACCGGTCTCCAGCCGGACATCGAGCCATTGACCACAACTCTTTGTGTGCAGCCGTCCAGCCAGTTCTTTATCCACCGAGTGGTCCATCCATCAAATTGATGTCTCTCCAATTCAGAGACAAGGATGTCGTGTGGGACAGTGTCGAATGCTTTGCACAAGTCCAGGTAGATGACATCAACTGCTCTACCCCTGTCCTTCAGTTTTGTAGCCCCATCATAGAAGGCCATCAAATTGGTCAGGCAGGATTTCCCCTTAGTGAAGCCATGCTGGCTGTCACCAAGCACCTTGTTGTTTTTCATGTGCCTTAGCATGCCTTCCAGGAGAATGTGCTCCAAGATTTTGCAAGGCACAGAGGTGAGACTGACTGGTCTGTAGTTCCCTGTATCAACCATTTTCCCCTTCTTAAAAATGGGGGTTATATTTCCCTTTTCCCAGTTGTCAGGAACTCCTGACTGCCATGATTTTTCAAATATGATGGCCAGTGGCTTAGCAACTTCATTCGCCAGCTCCTTCAGGACCCACGGATGGATTCCATCAGGTCCCATGGACTTGTGCACTTTCAGATTTTTAAGATTGTGTCGAACCAGATCCTATCCTACAGTGGGCCCAAGGTCTTCATTCTCACAGTTCCTGCGTCTGCCTTCCAAGACTTGGGTGGCGTGGTCAGAGCATTTGCCAGTGAAGACCGAGGCAAAGAAGTCATTGGGAAGCTCAGCCTTCTCCAGATCCTGTGTAGCCAGTTCTCCCAAGAACTTTCAGAGGGAGCCTACGTAAAAAAAGATACTTTTTTTTTTTCCCGGTTCTCAGAGTGTTTATGGGGGCCTGCCGGAGGGGGCTAGCACCTGCAGCCCCCCCCAGCGCCCTGGTGCAGGTGCGCACCAGGGTGCGGAGCTGGGTGCCGCCCTTGGCAGACTTGGTGTGGGGCAGCTCCTGGGCGGCCCAGCCCAGCTTGTCCAGCACTGCAGCGTGTCCAACGCCACCACCGGTGCCTCGGGGGGCCTGAGGGTGGGGGGGGTCGCCGTAACCTTGTTGTGGCCCCCTCGCAGTGCTTGGGCCTATAGGGGCGGGAGGGGCAGGTGGCACGGGGTGGGGGGGGATGAGGCGGTTGTGGGCTCCAGTTCAGGGCCACCATCGAAGTCCAGGTCCTGGCAGGACATGCAGTAGAGCTTCTGGTCCTTGTTGTGCAGCAGGATGGTCCCCCAGTGGGGGTAGCACCAGCCCAGCATCCGAATAGGGAAAATGACAAGGGAAGAGAATACAACCACTCACCACCCCGCCAGCCGATACCCAGCCTGACCTGAGCGGTGATCTAGCCCTTACGGATAACTGCCGCTAATTTATGTACTGGACATTGACGTGCTGTTATACAGAATACCTGTTTGGCTAGTTTGAGTCAAGTGTCCTGCCTCTGCTTCCTCTCGACTTCCCCTTCTCCCTGGCAGAGCATGAGACTCAGAAAGTGCTTGGTAGGATTAAACATTACTGAGCAACAACTGAAAATGTTGGTGTGACCAACATTGTTCCCAGGCTGAAAGTCAAAAACACAGCAGTGCACCAGCTACTAAGAAGAAAAGTGACTGCTACTGCTGAACCCAGGACAAACAACTGAGTTGAATTCCAGATGTTAATACCTTGAAAGAGACCACAAGAACAATAATTACTATCACTCCTTACACAATCTCTGAAGCTCATGTTCAGGCTTAGACCTTCCTTTCATTGGCTATCTTCTTTCATACCATTATTATAGAAAGTACTGGGTGTTTTAGGTGTATTTACCTGCCTTACAAGTTCCCTAATCAGATTTGAACCCTTCCTCTTTGGGTCTTCATGAGACTTCAGTTACACACTTTTGCTTCCTGCTCATGCTTGCAGCCTCAGTGAATCTTCTATATTCCTGTTCAAGGACACTTAAAATTCAGATAAACTGCTTTCAAAAGTGGATCTCAGTCAAGGGGAATGGTGGATCTCTAGATTGTTTCCAAATACACATCTCTAATGTTTGTGGAGTGTCTCCCAGAATTTAATGGCTTCTGTCATTTTTAGGTCCAAGTGGATCCTTCATGTCTTTTGACTCTTTGTCCACATAGAATACTTCCAGGGCAACTGCCCTCTTAATCATAGACATGCAGTGCACCAACTCTTTTGAGTTGGAGATCATCAGGTTGTATTCCTGTTTTATGCGACTTCATGTCATTCTGACATGAGATTGACAGAAACTGTGTGTCTGTAATCAGCCCTCTTGTTTCTTTTTTTCCTTTGAAATTAACTATTAAAGCTGGTTTTTGCTGTTTTACTATTATTGAAAGAGGCATTTTATCATCTAGTGTTCAGTAAGGATCCTGATGCCCTTTCTCTTGGGGAAGAAAGGTAACACTTCTGTTTCTACAGTATTCACTTCCTCTTTCAAAGGAACTGCATTTTATAACCAAATGATGCATTTGAAAGAGGAATCTGTTGGAGGCTCTTAGTCTGTTTATTTTGGGACAGTCTTACACGTGACTGAGTTTCATAATTTTTCCAAAGGAAAAGACTTTTGTCTTTTTACTGGGAAACTAATGCAGATGTTCATTCTTAACTAAGAAATGGAGAACAAAGTTTTTCCCCAAAGCTATGTCACCTGGTTTGTGTTGGGTAGGAGAAATTGGGATTTGAACTTTGGGAAGGATTATTCTCACACGTGATAAAATCCGAGGTTCGTTAAAGTGCTTTAGTTTTACACTGAGGCCTAACCACCTATGTATAGAAGTTTTATGATGAAAGAGCTTCTGTATTTATTAAAAATATGATATTCAAATCCTATTGAGATACATGCATGCAGAAAGTTAAAATTGTTTTGTAGTGACTGTCACCTCTAAATTGTTGGAAGGGTTAATGATTCTAAACTGGTACCTGTTCTGTCCTAGAATTACAGAGGCAGAGGCAACATGGATCCACAAAGAATGAAGATGCTATATTCTGGAAGTGCACAGGAGTCATGGGATTAGAACTACTTCAGTATCAAACTAGACAGTGTTCTGTTGTGCTTTAACTGTTGCACTTCATGTTCCTTAGTGTTGAGCTTTTGAAGTACATTCTTCTTTAATGTTTAAAAGAGTAGTTCATATTATATGCTAAAGCTTTCAGCAATGTATATATGCTCTGTTATGATGAACCCAGTGATGATTATCACTTAATCTAGGAAGTCAAAAGTAATTTTTTAGGAAACACTTCAGGAATTAAGCGTTAAAACTTTCAGTTTGTGTTGGATGTTTGGTAGCTTGCATGCTGTAAAAAGATGGGGGTTTTGCAAGCAGAAACAGTAGATTACTTTAGTTTACTAGTATGTTACAAACTTTTGCATGTGAAGATAGTCTTGCAAAGAGTTATTTTGTCAAGAGCTTTACAAAAGGGCCCATCTAAACTTTGTGCCTTTTTCTAACAGAGCAGTTACAAAACTAATTTAGTGATGAGATCACATAAGGATCTCTTACACATCTTTGAAGCAGTTACTCAATAAAAGCTTGAGGAGTGTATATTAATAGTTGCTTTTTTTTAATATCTAATGTAAAACCGTATGTCATTGTGGTTTCATAAATTGGTGTTATTTGACACGCATGGAATACACGTCTCTATAGGGAACTAAAGGTCAGTGGCTACATCCGCAGCTTAGTTGAAACATGTTTTTACAGGCCTGTCTTGAGAAGGGTGGAGCCCTGTGTGGCTTCTGGTATGTTTTTGCCTTGGACAGATGTTAAGTGCTCTTCTGTTACCTCTTATGGAAAAGTTTACCTTAGAACAGGCTTGGTGGCTCCTGTCCGAAAGGGCTTCGCCGACTTGTAGAGGCTATAGTTGGTAAGCAGCCATTAGCAACAGGTCAAGGAGATTTCCTTAAAGTTGCTTTTTTTTTTTTTTTTTTATTTTTTTTTTAATTTATTATTCATTACTATTTTGGCATGCTGTAAAGATGCATATTATTATGTCATTTTCACAAAGGAAAATGGCAAAGTAATTGTCGTAGTTTGTAATGTCTTGCATATCTGAGCAAGCTTAAAAGCATCTCTCTCAAGTTCTCTGGTACTTAGTACACCGTGCTGAGCACTATTTCTTGCACAGTCTTCCTATCTAATACAGGGAAATAATATGTGTAAATTCTGCTTAGAAGGTTTAATGCCCATGTTTGCGAGAATTGGAACTGACTTGGGCAGTACTGTGTAATCTGTTGTGGAAAAGCAGGCTGTCATTCTTTTTATATGAATATATTTTCAGAAGTATTTGTCTACTTAAGTATTTACAAAAATACTGTTACTTTTGTAGACTAGTTTTACTGCTACATGATGTGCAAAAAAGGTAGAAAAAATCTTAACTGTATACTCAGAAGCAGGCTGAAGGCATGGTATACCTAAATTGCAGCTCATAAACAGTGTATTATTTAAGCTTGAAGTTTGTAATTCAGAGTACAATACCCTGACTCCTTTTCCTGACAAGCCTCTTTGAAGATTTTTTTTTGCATCCATTCTGAACTTCAGGTAAGAAATTGAGGGTGCTTTTGTTCCTGGCTGCAAGAAATGCAAGTGAACTATTATTTTTGGAGGAAGCTGTACAGCTGATAGAGTCTACCATTTCTGTGAGAAGAAATCAGAGGAAATACAAATACAGTCATGGGCCACTTGTACAATAGCCTTAGAAGAGAACCTGGGTTATCCGTGTTTAAAGGTCCGCTTAGATCACTGGGTGTTTTTGCTTTGTCCTCCTATTTTATGCCTTTTCAGAGGAGTAAGCAGCAGTGGGAGTTCTGTAACTGTCCAAAGAGCTGCTCTGGCCCTGTTCCTAAACCCTTGTACTGAAAGCTAGGGAAGAAAGAAATGGTCCTGTTGTATCTTAGAGCTACTGTTACTGTAGTGCTGTAGTGTCACATTGTCATGATTTAAACCCAGCCGGTAACTCAAAACCATGCAGCCACTTGCTCACTCCCTGCCTCTTCCTCCCCCTGCTCCTGGAGGGATGGGGAGGAGATCAAAAGAATGTAACTCCCACAGGTTGAGATAAGAACAGTCCAGTAACTAAGGTATAATACATATTGCTGCCACCAATAATAATAGTGATAAGGGAAAAAACAAGGGAAGAGAATACAACAGCCTGCCGACCAATACCCAGCTCAACCCAAGCAGTGATTTAGCCCTTCTGGGTAACTACCTCCAGTTTATATACTGGGCATGACATGCTGTGGTATGGAATATCTCTTCGGCTAGTTTGGGTCAGGCGTCCTGTCTCTGCCTCCTCCCTGGCAGAGCATGAGACTCACAAAGTCCTTGGTCAGAGTAAACATTACTGAGCAACAACTAAGAACATCGGTGCTATCAGCACTGTTCCCAGGCTGAAAGAAATAACAGCACTGCACCAGCTACTAAGAAGATCAAAGGGAAGTCGGGGCCAGTCACTGATGCCCTGAAGACATCTAGTTGGTGGGCTATACAAGTGCTACATAGCAGGCAACAGCATACAATTGAGTTCATTGGCTGTTTTCCCCTAAAACCAAATCCGCTTGAGGTACACATCGGACTTCCCCATCTTCCCGCATTACCCACCAAGTATATCCGGGTCCCTGAGCAAAAGCAATCCCACGAGTGGGTTTGCCTTTACCTGAAGCAGGAATAACCCAGACTGTCTTCCCCAGCAAATCCTTCATGTGCACCACAGGAACTTTGTCCCCCTCTACAATATGTAAAAGTTCTGACCGGGCTGGGCCAGCCCTGTTGGCAGATCCTCTAGTATTGACCAACCAGGTGGCCTTTGGTGTGTATCCCAATGTTTGGAAGTCCCACCACCCATTGCTCTCAGTGTAGCTTTTAACAGCCCATTGTACCGTTCAGTTTTCCCTGAGGCTGGTGCATGGTAGGGGATGTGATACACCCACTTGATGCCATGCTCTTTGGCCCAAGTGTCCATAAGGTTATTCCAGAAATGAGTCCCATTGTCTGACTCAGTTCTCTCTGGGGTGCAGTGTCGCCACAAAATCTGTTTCTCAAGGCCCAGGATAGTGTTCTGGGCAGTGGTGTGGGGCACAGTGTATGTTTCCAGCCATCTGGTGGTTGCTTCCACCATGGTAAGCACATGGCGCTTGCCTTGGCAGGTTGGTGGGAGAGTGATACGGTCAGTCTGCCAGGCCACGTATTTATACTTCAGCCGTCATCCTCCATACCGAAGAGGTTTTAACCACTTTGTTTACTTGATTGCAGCACATTTCACACACATGAATAACCTGGGCAATAGTGTCCATTGTTAAGTCCCCACCTCAGTCACAAGCCCACCTATATGTTGCATCTCTGCCCTGATGGCCTGAAGTGCCCTGGGCCCACCGGGCCAAAAATCGTTCACCCTTATGTTGCCAATCTACGTCCATCTGAGCCACTTCAATCTTAGCAGCTTTATCCACTTGTTGGTTGTTCTGGTGTTCCTCAGTGGCCCAGCTCTGGGGTACATGAGCATCTACATGGTGAACCTTCACCATCAGGTTCTGCACCCGGGCAGCGATATCTTGCCACAGTGCAGCAGCCCAGATGGGTTTACCTCTGCGTTGCCAGTTGCTCTGCTCCCATTGCTGCAACCACCCCCACAGGGCATTTGCCACCATCCATGAGTCAGTACAGAGATAAAGTACTGGCCACGTCTCTCGTTCAGCAATGTCCAGGGCCATTGGATGGCTTTCACCTCGGCAAACTGACTCGATTCGCCCTCTCCTTCAGCAGTTTCTGCAACTTGTCATTGAGGACTCCATATGGCTGCCTTCCATCTCCGATGCTTTCCCACAATACGGCAGGACCCATCAGTAAACAAGGCATATTGCTTTTCACTTTCTGACAGTCTGTTATATGGTGGGGGCCTCTTCAGCACGCACCACCTCCTCCTCTGGTGACATTCCAAAATCCTTGCCCTCTGGCCAGTCCATGATGACTTCTAGAACGCCTGGACGACTGGGATTTCCTGATCGAGCTTGTTGTGTAACTAGTGCAGCCCACTTACTCCATGTAGCATCAGTTGCATGATGTGTAGAGGAGACCCTGCCTTTGAACATCCAGCCCACCATGGGCAACCGGGGTGGCCAGGAGGAGCTGTGCTTCAGTGCCAATCACTTCTGAAGCAGCTCGAACCCCTTCACAGGCTGCCAGTATCTTTCTCAGTTGGGGTATACCTGGCCTCAGATCTTTTGTATCCCTGACTGCAAAAGCCGAGGGGGTGACCTCAAGTCTCCCCTGGAGCTTTCTGCCAGAGGCTCCAGGTAGGACCATTCTCTCCAGCTGTGGTGTACAGTACATTTCTTACATCTGGCCCTGTCCGGACTGGTCCAAGGGCCACTGCATGAACTATCTCGCATTTAATTTGCTCAAAGGCTTGTTGTTGCTCAGGGCCCCATTTAAATCATTATTCTTCCGGGTCACATGATAGAGAGGGCTTACAATCAAACTGTAATTTGGGATATGCATGCTCCAGAACCCCACAGCACCCAAGAAAGCTTGTGTTTCTTTCTTATTAGTTGGTGGAGACATTGCTGTTATCTTGTTGATCACATCTGTGGGGATCTGTCTATGTCCGTCTTGCTATTTTATCCCCAAAAATTGAATCTCCTGTGCAGGTCCCTTGACCTTACTCTATTTTATGGCAAAAGCGGCTTTCAGCAGCATTTGTATTATTTTCCTCCCTTTCTCAAAGACTTCTTCCGCTGCATCGCCCCAACTAATAATGTCATCAATGTATTGCAGGTGTTCTGGAGCTTGCCCCTGTTCCAGTGCAGTCTGGATCAGTCTATGGCAGATGGTAGGGCTGTGTTTCCACCCCTGGGGCAGTCGGTTCCAAGTGAACTGGACACCCCTGCAAACTGTGGCCTGCACTCTGCTGCCAAAGGAATGGAGAAAAATGCATTGGCAATATCAGTCATGGCATACCACTTGGCTGCCTTTGACTCCAGTTCATGCTAAAGTTCTAGCATATCTGGTATGGCAGCACTCGGTGGTGTGACCTCATTCAGGCCACAATAGTCTACTGTTAGTCTCCACTCTCCATTAGACTTTTGCACTGGCCATATGGGGCTGTTAAAGGGTGAGCGGGTCCTGCTGATCACTTCTTGACTCTCCAATCTATGGATCAACTGATGGATGAGAATCAGGGAGTCTCGGTTGGTGCATTATCACTGCCAGTGCACTGTTGTGGTCGTGTTTGGCACTTGTTCTTTGACCTTCAGCAACCCCACAACAGAAGGATCCTCTGAGAAACCAGGCAAGGTGGACAGCTGCTTCATTTCCTCAGTCTCCAAAGCAGCAGTACCAAAAGCCCATCGGTAGTACCCTCTCTTGAGGTAGTCTATGTCAAGGATGCATGGAGCCTCTGGACCAGTCACAATGGGGTGCTTTTTGCCAGTTTCTCCCAGTTAGGCTGATTTCAGCCTCCAGTACAGTCAGCTCTTGGGATCCTCCTGTCACTGCAGAAATACAAATGCGTTCCACCCCTTGACAGCTTGATGGCATCAGGGTACACTGTGCACCGGTATCTACTGGAGCCTTATACTTCTGTGGGACTGATGTGCCAGGCCATCTGATCACTGTAAGTGCTCAAATTGCTCAACATTTTCACTTACTGGGACTCTGTGAAAAAATAAATATGGTCCTCTTCTTCAGAGGAGATAAATGTACAACTTGCACCTGACTAAAGGCCGTAAGATGTGGTGTGTGGAAGTTAAGGCTGCAGGAGTCTCAGGCTTATATTTTATTTGTAGCTTGGAAAGTAACGATTAGAATGGCTTTTTAGTATCTGTTACAAATTTATCAAATATAACATCTCAAACTACTTCTGCAAGAATTAAAAATTGATTGTATACATGATGTTTATCACAACACATAGACTTTCCTAAAAAATTCTGGGGAAAGAGTATTCATCTTTGTGTAATTTGGGATGAGTGGGAATAGGATGGATAATCAGGCTGGTTTTCTGGATAAACTTTTAGTTAAAGGTAAAATTGAAGAGTGAATATGTGTGCATGCGTTAGTATCTTTGCAACACACTTGTTTGACTGCTGATATACTGTTTCATTATTCTGTTCTTTATAGATACTTGCTACATCTTGTTTTTCCATGCAGAGACTTGCTTGCTTGATTTCCTCATGCCTTTAGGTAAAAATAGGTTGCATGTAACTTCTACTTGAATATGCATGTATGCAGTCCTAAAGTTTTGAAATGTTTTGAAAAATAGTGGCATTATGCACTAAACTACGTTGTTTTCTGCTTCAGCTGGGTACTAATGTGCCTTAGGGTATCTTACTTATACAAAATATAAACCAAAACAATTTGAGACAAAAAGAAAAACCCAAACCAACCAATAACCAGCTGACTTCATCAGTGTAATAATTTGTAGTGCATTAAATATTACAAGCCTAAATCTGGAACCCATGGTAAAGTCTGTCTAGAACACGTGGTGTCATAACGTTCGTAAACATTAGTGCTCAAACTTCTCTTTTACAATAGTCCATAAATAAACTTAAAACTCAGTATTGTTCAACACACACTGTATTACCTCTGGGCAAGGCAGACTTCTTTGCATTTTTTTTATATGGATATGTTTACTTCTTACCTGTGCATTCCACAATTTCAAGCTCATTTTCTGTGTGTTTGGAACTGCTTCTATCCTAAGGAGTAGGACTGGACATTTCTTTCATTTAAATAGTTTCTAAAGGTGGTAGGAGTTGCCACAAGCAAATTGCTTCATAGTGTTAATTTTATTCCTGTTGCATCACAGAAAACACAAATGCAACAAAACCTGCCCCTGGGATGGTAATAAAATAATTTTAAGAGAAAAGTAAGTCAGACTTCCTACTTTTTATGAGAGAAATAGGGAAGAACTAAGTTTGATGACAGATGTTTTTTCTGATCAAAAGTATAGAATGCCCATTGAAAAGGGAGTGATGGAGAACTGGGATTAAGGAAAATGTAAAACTTAGTATTTGCAGAAAACTACAGTTCTTTATGGAGTTTTCAGTTTTATTTTAATCCTCTTGTGACTAAATACATGCTTAATCGGCAGGAAAATATTTAAACCTTATTCTCAGCCAGAGGAAAACACTGACAGGGGAAGTTGGGGGTGGGGAATGAACCACATAGTCACCTGCCTCTGTATAACTTATTCCTGCACTCTTGTAATGTCATATTTATATGAAGAACACGTTGAAAAGTCTTACTGGGAAGTACGGTTAATATGTCCTTCACTGAAGAGTCCCGTTTTCCTCCAGGTGGCAGTCTTAACAGGTTTGAAACCTGAGAGCAGTGTACCTGTAATTCCTTTCACACAAGCTCGTGTTGCAAAATGCCATCTTTCTTTCAACAGTACTTTGCTGTTTCTTATTTCTCTCATACTGCAGTAGTAACACACTTACTGCAACGCCTCAGGTGTTTTTTTTTTTTATCTAATGAGTTTCTCATCAGAGCCTAGGAGGACTGCAGTTATGTAGGTGAGAAGGAAGGAAGGTCTGCAGCAGTGACATGCCAACTGTGGTTTGACTCTGGATTCTGATCAGCAGTGCTCAGAGTAGCAAAGAGCACGTGAAGGGTTTCTTTCTATAGCCTTTGATCTGCAGCTTCTCGTGGGCTAGTTCTAAGGAATCAGCAGGTAGTAACTGAGAAAAGCAGGCACTCTGATGTTTAAATTTGCTGATTAACAAAGTGTGTTTTGTTAACAAAGTGCTGATTAACAAAGAGTGTTAGAAGGATTGTAAAGAAGAGCTCAGACCAACAGAAAGATATGATAGCAAGTCCTGAAAACTTACTGCCAGATTGGCTTAAGTCTGTCACAATGTTTCAGCATATAAGAAAGCACACTATAGGAAGACTTTATAAATAATCTGTTCTGAATATGTCTTTTTAATTGTCAGCAGTTATTTGTATGAATTAGTGTTCTTCTGCAAATTAGCTAAAAAAAATACCAGACAATGGACCTGTCTGTCCTTACTGATCTCAGTCAGGGCAGGGAGTAGAAAGCGAGCTTGCTGGACATTGTCAGTGTGTCTGCTGGCTTTATTCAAAATCTGCATTCCCCTTTAATTTAAAATGAACTGTAAACCTTTAATGCTCAGTTAAGGTTTGATACTGGGTAAGAGGGTTTTCTTCTCTGTTAACCAGTTCAGTAATTCAAGCATGCTGTTCAGCTGTTCGAGGGAATTCCCTGGTGACACAAGAGGGGGATATTTTGACATCTGTCACAACTTTGTCTTCAATAACACCATATATGGTTGGGTCTTGGTCAGTTTTGGATGTCTGTACATGAACTTGTACATAAGGAACTGTCGAGGCTAAACACAGTTTAGTTCTGTCATTGCAGATCTTACTTTCCGCAACTATTACTGTGTTTAGTTTCTGTAACTACTACTGTGTTTAGTTTCAGTCTTTGGTAATGACATTTCTAATAAACCCTCTGGTTTTTGAGATTTTTATGGTATGATTGTTTTCCATTTCTTAACTGCAGTAGCCAATAAACAACAGTAGAGGAAATCATATGCCTGTGGAGTGAGGAACAAGGACACGGCAGTCTTACATTTAAGTGCATTTTCTTCCATTTTATCTGATCTTTGTATTTTTTCTAGTATAAGAAGAAAATACTATCCAACATAAGGAAAACGTTGGAGCCAAGTTTTCAGTGTTATGCTGCTTATTTTCTTAAACTGCACAGTACAGTCTTTTGACACCTCTGAGTGTTATGAGCTTGTCTTTTATTTTTAAGTGGAAGTGAAAATATTATGGCAAGAAAGGATACTTAGAGGAACTACTTTGTGTTCAAGACTAGGGAGTCGGTTCTTTGTTCAGGGTTGAGTGGACAAATTATTTGGGAGCCAAACACTACTTAAAATATCTGCCTTTGTATGCTTCCACACAGTTGTAGAAACCTGACTTGTCTGTCAGAGGCTAGTGTCTGTTCTTTGGAACTCACTACAAATGTGCCTGTCGCCTGCTGGTCTTGTCTGGGAAAACAGTGGACAGTGGCTGTAGTTAACTGGTTTTAGTGTACTAGCTTGTGCAATACTACCAAGTAGGGTTTCCTTGCATTGTTCTTCTTTTGTAACTGAGCTAAAACAGGTTTCAGTATCTAATCCTTACTAAATGGCTCCAAACTTTAAAGGAGGCAATGTTTTGGCCTTCCTCCACTATTCAAAGTAAAATATGGACATAGTCACAGGACATGGGATGACTGCTTAAAAGATTATTCTTCTGGAAAGGGGAATGAGGTTTGAACTGAAAGAAGTTGACTCAAATTTCGGCCTTTTCATGCACTTCACTTTTACCCCTAGTAGCAGGGAGGTGAAAACAGGCAGGTGACTTAGCAATAATGACTTGTGTTGATAAAAAGTCCAAGCAATCAGCTTTTCCCCTCCACTCCCCCTGCTCCAAAAATGCTGGTTTTCTCCCTCATAACACCATTATTATGTATTGGTTGAAACCGAAACTGCCCCTGCAGCTTTATTCCATGGGTTTCTCAGTCTAAACATGCCAGTCATACAAATAAAATGGTACTAAAGGAAAGACATGTCTTTCCTCAGGAGATTCTGTATTTTGAGATCTCATGCAGCATACTCAAGCGTACTAAGTAAAAGAAGTCATTCTGAACGGGAAGGCACAAATAGCTGAGCGGACACTAACCTTTTCTGAAGCAGTTGGTCTGCTCAAACAATAAAGATCACTTCTAGAACTGAACATGCTCTATTCACATCTATTGTCTAGATTGGTTAATGTGTAACCCACCCTGACTGAACCACTTTTCCTTGGAAATTTTTCTTGTGCACAAAGGCTGCAAGTATAATATATACAACTTAGGAGTGGAAAGCAATGATGTATTGGAAGGTATAGTTAACTAGGAATTCTATGATTCTATGTTAGGCCTAGCTAGATGTTAATATGCTCTTTGTAAGACACCTAGAAAGTAATGAGAAAGAACCTGGACTCAGACTATAGCAACAAAAATGCCCAAGTAAAGACTTGGCCTAATGTCCTGGGTTGAGCAGCAGCAGTTATTTTTCTTCTTCTTAGGAGCTAGTACAGTGCTGTGTTTTGATCTTTTGGCCTTGGAGCAGTGGTGATAACGCCGATGTTTTCAGTTGCTGCTCGAATGTTTGGTCTGGCCAAGGACTTTCTGAGCCTCATGCTCTGCCAGGGAGGAGGGGAGGCTGGGAGGAAGCAGAGACAGGACACCTGACCCAAGTTAGCCAAAGAGGTATTCCATACCACAGCACGTCATGCCCAGGATGTAACTTGGAGTGACCCGGAAGGGCTGAGAGGGACTGCAGGGTTGGAGGAGGTATCGGTCGGTGCTTGGCTGGGGGGAGTGGGGTGAGTTATTGGTCGGCTGGTGCTGAGGTGTTGTATTCTTTCCTCTTGTTATTTCCTTTAGCACTATTATTATTGGTGGTAGCAGTAGTGATTTGTGTGATACCTTAGTTACTGGGCTGTTCTTATCTCAAGCCATGGGAGTTGTATTCTTTTCGATTCTCCTCTCCGTCCCTCCAGAAAGCAGGGGGAGGGCAAGAAGGGGGGGAGTGAGCAAAAGAGGTTTGTGGTTGGGTTTAAACCACGACACCTAACTCCTTGGGAAATAAAATTATGGGTATCCAGATATGGAGGGAAGAGCTCAAATCATTCTATCAATCATATATGAGAATTCTAGAGGCTTAGAAGTAAGTAGTTTGTATCAGAGGTATTTCCTAAATGTCTGTCCTGTTTCAGAAATGCGGTAACTGAGCAAGTACTTGCACAGTCTCAGATTCAGGCTGGTTATGCTTCTGTAACTCTATCTCAGCTAGTTCCCAAGCAGTGGACCCCCAGCCAGCTTTTCGCCAGCTTTAAATGCTGAGCACAATGTATGGTATCGGATCTCCCTTTGGCAGTGGGAGTCAGCTGTCCTAACCTTAATCCCTCCCATTTTCCTGTGCCCTCCAGCCAGCTGCACAGCTAGGTGGTCTGAAAAACTGAAAGACCTTGACTTAGTGTAAACAGTGCTTTGTAACAGCTAAAACATCAGTGTGTTGGCATTGCTGTCATCCTAAATCCAAAACAGCACTGTACCAGCCACTAGGAAGAAAAATTAACTCATCATCCCAGCATAAGCCAGGGAAGCAGAGGGAAAACACCTCTTGTCTCCCTTTTCCATGCTCAGTTTACTGCAGGAACTTCTCCTCTCTGCCTTGTTATTGTTGCAGGTTAGGCTCAGCCCTTAGAGTGGCATGAGGGGTGGTGGGGAGGATTGGGTGGGGGGGGGGGTTGGTGGTGGTATTGTGGTCAGTATGTAGAAGCTTTACTCTCCTTCCTTCCATCTCCCAGTGTTGGTTTGCTGCAGCCCAGGTTCTCCACAGGCTGCAGAACCTATCTGCTGTGGTGTGGGTTCTCTGTGGGCTGCAGGAAGCACCTGCTCCACCGTGGAACTCCTTCTCCTCCAGCCCTGGTGTTCACTCTGCGGCATCTTGCCCTTTTTTATTCCCTCTTTATCTGCCTGTGGTGGTTTTGCCCTTTCTTAAACACATCTTCTCTGAGGCACCACCACCTTGGCTGGGGCTCAGCTGTGCCCTGCAGTATGTCCACTGGGCTGGCTGGACCTGCCTGTGTCTGCGCTGAGAAACTAGCTCTCAATGGAGGTGGTTCTTACTGTGAACTACTGCGGCTTGCCCTGCATAGTGGCTCTCTGACAGGAGTAACTCATGCTGTCATGGTCCGCTGCACATCTGTGCTCACTGTGGCTTTGTGAGAGAAAATGAGAGGAAATGGCATCTGGTAGTTCTGCTATTGAACCCACATGGGATCTTCAGTAATGCCTGTTCAGATGGGCTTAATTATGCTTCTCTGCCTATGTAATTGTAGTAAAAGGTTTGGGGAGCTTGAATTACCTTAGGATAAAAACATTTAGAAAACTTCTTTAGTAAACCTCCAAAGGCAGCACTCTGGGGATAAAGCATCCCTTCTTTGCCAGTGTTTTAACAGATTGCAATTACAGCTGATGTGGTGTTGCAATACTGTGAAGGCAGATGTGACGGGAAGGAAGTATTGCATAGTTCTCTATTCTGAAATGGATAACGGCTTTGTGGCCTTCTTAGGAAAACACCTGATTTTTTTTCTTGAGGAATAAATCCTCTAGTGCAGAGATGAAGAAGAGTCACAAATAATTGCACTTAGCTGTTAAAACTTTTCTGCATATAGTAAATGTGGGAAGTTGCTCACTGCACAGCATAGCAATTGGCACACGTCTTACCCTTCTTGTCAGGTTTGGATATTTTGCAGGTCTGCCTCTAAAATTATGTCAAATTAAAGCAATTAAAGGTAGTCATAATTTTGGCTGATGTATTGCATCGACACTAAGACTACAGTCATAAATACAAAGTTTAAGAGCATGGTTTTGCAGGTACTGCTGTTGTAGAATTTTAAAGTTTATCCTAAAATTAAATTTAAGGACGTAGTTTTTCACCCATAAATGCAGCCCTGCATGGAGGTAGATGCTAGTAAATTTCTGGTGACAAGATACTTACTGAAAAAGAGTTGTGTATACTCAGAACTTGATGACAGATAAAATCCTCTTTTCACTGGATCTTCACCACACACAGGCTAGATTGGCAGGGAATAGAAGAACACTCCTGTTTTTTTTATTTGTCTGTTGCTCTGCAGTGACTCAAGTCAATGAAAGACAGTACCCAGCCTTTCCTCTTTACATTTAGGGGATTGAGGTGGGTCAGGTCATTGGCTTAGGAACAAATGAACCCAGCAAGTGATGTGGGACCAATTTAGGTTATGTGCAGGGTCTTGTGAGCACAAGTACTGGCATGAAGAGACAAGTCAGGAATGTCAATGAGGTAAAGTGGGACTGGGGCAGTGCCAGTTTTCATTGGCTTACATTGCTATGGAATTGTACCCAGTATGAACTGGTAACAACACATCTTCATATGCAGAAGAAAGTTTTATCCTGCTGCTGACAGGGACAAAAATAGTGTTCTTACAATGATAGTTTCCATTGTGTCCTTTAGCTACACAACTTCATGTATTAAATGACCTTGTAAAGCACTCAGAATGTGGCTCAGTTTGCGGTGTAACTTTAAAACCATACCACTCATTTCCTAGTACACTAACCTGCTAGATCTGAAATCTTAGCAATTTTAATGCTACTGTGCAAGGAAGCTGTAGGTTCTGAAGCAGTTCAAATTTCCAAATGTAAATACAAATTATTAATTTTATTTGCTGTTGTGTATATCAGTAAGGCCTTTTTCCAAAGATGTGCTTCTGTCCTTTCAGTACTTAGAAATACAGACAACATTTGAGAACTGTGTTTCTGCACAAATAATTAAAATAAATAAATTAAAAAAACCAGATACAGATCACTTTTATGTTAACTATTTTTTTTTTAAGCTACAAAACCTGCCCACAAAAAAAGATGTGGCATGGCTATCTTCGAGTTCCTCTAAAAACAAAGTCTCAAATAATGAGACAATCTTTTGCAGGCTATATTAACATTAGCACTAAAGTTGGCAAAAAAGTCAACTCAGTATAGAAGTATTTGGTTTAGAAACCAAAGATGTAATGCTCTTCTGCTTCCTTTCACAATTACATTATGCTTACAAGTTCACAGGAAAATAAAGTTATGGCTTTGGCATTTGAATTGGTCAATAGCATCAAGAGTGGGTCAAGTGCATGGTTTTCAAGAGAATGGCTCATCAAGGTCTGACTAAAGCCTTTGTAGCAGGATAGGAATAAAAAGAAGTATTGCTATGAGGACTGGGGAAACCTGTGCAGCTTGGAGAGCCATAGAGTCAGAGCAGATGGAGAGGGCAGAGTTAAGAGTTTAGGTTTGATCTTGCTTTGGCTAAAACTTTGTCAGGCAATTTATTAGAGTAGCTCAGGCAATGCTGCCTTCTCAACGTAAGTCACTGCCACATGCATCTTGACTTCTTCCTTACCAGCAGCAATGAGCAATGGCTTTTCAGGATGCTGGTGAAATGGTTAATGTGGACACGGCCTGTTTGCTTCTCCTGGTCATTACTTTTTTCCCCATTCATATAGACCTCCCTGATTCACCCATTTCTGCCTTCTGGTCACTGATGATTGGGCTGGCAGGGATGTTTAGCCTAGAAGTGCTTTTGGTACATAACATTTAAACTATTTAAAATTACCAGAAATGGCTGAACAAGCAAGACATAAATAGAAGTATCTTTCTTTTAGATTGTTTTTCCTTGCGTGAGAATCTGGCCAAGCTGTCCCTCAAACATTTTGGTTGTTTTCTTGTGCAACATTGGCACTCGGGTATCTTTGATTTTACAGGTTTTACATCCCAATTGGATGGACAGAATGAAGATGTACATACAGCTCAAAATGTGGCAGAGCTTTTAAGTGCTTCTCGAAATTACATTTCCAAACACTTGAGGGTTTCCTGCATGTGTGGATGATTCTTAGAAAATGTTACCATCTCATGTTCTAATACCTGTTGGGGGGGGTGTGTCTGTCCCCATTTTTCTTACGATACCACTGGTCTTCAGTGATTTCATGGTTAAGCCCAACTTTGCCACTTCTTGAAGCAGAACTGTGTACTTGTTTTCCATCAAACCTGCTTTCATCAGGACTGCATGGTTAGATGCTGCAAGGTCAGTTTGCAGGACTGGCTAGTGAAAAAGCACCTCATTTTCCCACTTAACACCACAGTTTTCTGTTCTGTGCTAAAGTATTTACTTATACAGACTCACTGTAATTACACAGTGCTTAGCGACTTTATAGGGTGTGCTCATACGTAATACAGATGATACATGCTTTTTGAAACTCGACTGCTGTAAGGTAACAAATTAATGTGGGTCAGATTTTTAGCAGCACTTGTGCAGCGTTGTCTCTGATTCTGCTAATGGGGACAGCCCAAATGCCTCCCTTCAGGAAGGGGTAGCATCTGGAATCAGCCAGTCCCTGGAGCATCCATCCCTGAACCACCAGCCACAAGAACACTGATAGAGAGGAGCGGGAAATTAAAGCAGTGAGTCTTCCTCGTGAAGGCACTCTCTTTTCCCTGTTTCTGGAATAGTGTCTTCACTTTCCTCCCACTTTAAGGACAGAACAGTTTGTTCTTTTAGAGCACTCCTGTGCAAACTGGATAAAAGTGCCTGTAAGTGTTGATATGAAACCACAGTTTTGGCATGATTTCTCTTATATTCTAAAGGCTTCCTGTCTTCTATGGCAAATAACTTTGGGTAAATCACATCACCATTTTTTGTAAGATGTTTTTCTCTTTACTGTTAAATCATTGCAAGTGGTGGTAGCTGGAACAGTTACTGCCGCTTTCATTAAGAGACTTCTGCATCTTGGAATCTCCAAAGTACATCCAAACATCTAAGACTAAGTGAGCTTTAATGTAAGCATGTAAGTAGTCTTGAGACAGTCAGAAGGAAGAATCAAGTTTTTTTGAAAGGTAAGTGCTTGCTTAACTATTTTGTTAGGTCTAGGGCAACTTTTCATTGCTTTTGAACAGCCATCTTTCAGCAAGTCAATCAAAACAGCACAGGCAACTGTTGGACAAAGTCCAGAACAAAGGACCAAGTATTACTTGGTAGTAAAATAAAGTTTTCAAAATACTGGTATACGTGCTGATGAATGCTCCATCCCTGGCAGTGTTCATGGCCAGTTTGGACAGGGTCTTGGGCAGCCTTGTCTAGTGTCAGGTGTCCCTGGAGGGATGGTTGGAACTAGATGCTTTTAAGGTCCTTTCCAACCCTAACATTCTCTGATTCTATGATGTGTTACAACACTTTAAATAGCAGAGGAAGTTTAGAAACATCGAAGCAGTTCATAGTCTTCTACTGAGGTCATGGATGATGGGGAGATGGCAGCATCATTCAGAAATAAAAAAAGGATCAACAGGCTACTTGGCTGAATCTGATAATTAACTAGCGGGTGCTCTGGAAGCTGGAGTGGGTGCTGAGCTTATGTGTTCCAATGGCTGCTGTGAGGCAAAGAGGTATGTAAAACCATGAGCTGGACAAGTCAGGGTAGAATGATATGGGTATCAGCCCACCAACAGCATGGCCTGAGACATGGGTGTTGTGCCTGGGGGATTTTGCTCTCAGCCAGTTTGCTCATTTACAGACTGGGATCAGCAGGGAGACATTGTGTTGGGCAGCTATGGAAGGCAGAAAGAAACTTAAATTGTGAACGCTGACGAGTAATTGCCACAAGTAATTGTATTGCATGCGCAGGGTGAGGTTCTGGAACTGAACTTTTGAACTCCTGAGTACAAGCCTGCTGCTTGCTGTTTGACTGCTTGTCACACCTGAACGAAGCGAAATCCTCCCACTGACGAATGGGCAGGAGTTGGTGAGCAGGGTGATCATCCTTTGTGCTTTTGCATGTAGATTATCACACGGGAAAGCAGGAGCTTGGGGAGTGGAAAAAAGGTGAACGTCCTGCAGGGAGAAAAGATGTTGGAAGGGAGAGTACCTGGAGCCAGACGCTGAGGGAGCCTGGGTGCCTGGTCTGGTGGTGGTGAACAGCTGTGGAGCAGGGAGCCAGCAATGCCATTCCCAGAGGCCGTCTCCTTGATGGGACGGGCTGGTGTGCGTAATGGGGGCTGAGATCGCTGGTTAGGGTGACAGCTCGGCTATCACTGGTTCTAAAATAAACCTCTGTATCCAGATCTGCAGCTTGTCTTGCCTGTGACAGTACTGTAGGACGAACACATTCATTGTGTCTTATGGACCTCTTCCTGAACTGGGGTGAAGGCATCTGGGTGACATCTATATGGATTAAGATATTGAAATGCAGGATCTGTTCTTGAGGAGTGTCTGCTTAGAAAGAATGGTCAGTGCTCAGTAAAAGGCACATTACTGGAAACCTTGGATTTCCATATACTAGCACCTCAATATCTCTCTTAATTGCAACATTCCTTCTAATTCTCATTCCTTTTGTTCCTTTTTATGTTGCTGATAGCTCATTGTTCTCTTAAGTCAATAATTGAATACATTTATTAGCTTTAAAAGGGACCATAAGCCCATTTGTTTCTCTCAGTGCTGATGCCCTAAATAATATATGAGGTGCACACGTGTGAGTGCTCCTCGGTGACAGCTGTTGCCCAATACACTTGCTTCATGGCGCATGTTCATGCAATTTAATGGCACATTGAATGGGCTCATCTTCCAGTAGAGCAACCTGCAGTGTTGCTCTGTAGTTACGTAGCTGATACTTAGTGCCCCTTGAAAGTACTGTGAGGTTTTTGCCAATGTGCCCCATCCCTCCCAAATGGCTTTAAATGGAAAGAGGGACATTTAGGTTCGGTGCTATGTGGAAGTCCTTCCCTGTGAGGGTGGTGGGTCCCTGGCACGGGTTGCCCAGAGAAGCTGCGGCTGCCCCATCCCTGGCAGCGCTCAGGGCCAGGCTGGACGAGGCTCTGAGCATCCTGCTCTAGTGCAGGGTGTCCCTGCCCACGACAGGGGTTGGAGCTGGGTGCACTTCAAGGTCCTTTCCCTCCCAGCCCGCTCTGCGACGCCCTGGCAGGGGCCCTGGCGTCACGAGCCCCGGCGGCGCCCACCGCCCGCCCGCCGCCCCGCCCGGCAGGTGAGGGGGCCGCGGCGGGCGGGGCGGGCCCGGGGAGCAGCGCGGCGGAGGCGTCGCCCCTCGGCGCCCGCGGGTCCCTCAGCGGTGGCTGCGCGGGGCGGGAGGGGCCCCGCTGCCCCCAGCCCCGCCCGGCGGCCGCCTTCGGGAGCGCGGCGGGGGGAGGCTGACCGCGCGGGGCTTGTGCCTTTCACGCTGCGGTAGAAAGCGTTACTTGCGCGCTGACTTCCTATTTGGCTGTGTCGGTGGCGGGGAGGCAGAGGTCCTGAGGCATCGCTCTGCGGCTGCCGTAAGTGGAAGGTTCGTTCGTGTGTCCGTGCGTTGCTCATTAGCAGAGGGCCCTCTGTTCCTTTGACAGTACGGAGCGTGGCAAAGCGTGATGTTCTTGCGCGGAGTGTTACTGGAGTGGATCCTGGCCAGCGGCGCTGGTCCCTGCCTTCACATCCCTTCAGATGCTCATCCCACGCTTGAGGCAGTGCCTGCTGCTTGTGCCTGCGAGCCAAGCGGCTCCTTTCAGTTTCTTTCTTTCCAGGCCATGAGACAGAATTGAAACTTCCTATTTTATCTGTTTGCAGCTGTCTCTTTTTGGGGAAGAATGTGATCCAGATGCTTGGCGGTGGTTTTCTTTGTGTGTGCAGCGCGAAGGCTTAGTTCTTAAAAATTTTGCAATATATGCAGTCATCAAAGACAGTAAAAGCTCTTTCCTAACTGCTGGCTGCTTAAGTTGTTTGATTTCACTCACATTTTCCAAAAGCGGCATATCAGATTTAAATACACTGCTCCCATCCTGCTTTTGTGCCTCCTGGAAAAATACGACTTTGTGTTACCCTTCTGTACACAGCTGTCATGAGTATCACCTGCCTGCACTCATGCTTAAATTGAGGAAGCTGTGAGGAACTTCTTATATGTAATGGACTGTTACTGGTCTTTTGAAGGTGATTATCTAGAATAGTTGAAATCCAGCTTCTAGCCTCTCTTTGTGGATTAAGACACTGGGCAAAAGAATGTTTCTATGCTTTAACAAAGCTCCATGTATTGGGCAGAAGAGCAGAATGGTCAGTTCAGATTTTTCTATTAGAGGCTAATTGGTAACAAGACAGGTCTCAGAAGGGATAAAAACAGGGACAAAAAAAAAAGCTTTAGGTTTACATCATAGAGGTTGCAGTACTGAATGTTAAAGATCTCGATTTTTCTATAATAATCAGGTAAGTCTGGTAATTTTTTGCATTGTTTGATACTTGTAGGGAACATTTTCAACTAAAAAATGTTCTACTGGGAGATCTCAAAACACAGCTGTTTTTCGTAGGTTCAATGGAGCCTGGTTTCACAGGCTGTGCCAGCTAGCAGTTTTGACTAAGATGTAAAATTATGGTTTTATGAACCATATAGTTTACAGTATATGCCATAAGCAAAAGAAAACCGGGATGTATAACCATTATGAGATGATCTGAATTAGCAGGGTGATATGGCATTTCTCTTATGCAGGTCAACACCAAGATAAATATATTTGGGATCAGAGAATACAGAGGATGCTCATCGGTACGAAAAGCTCTTGGAAAGCAGAAACATAAAGACCATTTTAGGTGACTGTATCCTCTGCTGCTGAAAAAAGGGGCTAATGATCTGCTTAGAGTAATAGGATAGCAGGTAAGTGTCTGGTAGTGATCTTACATTCCTGTAACGAGGTACATGAGGTGTTTAGCATCCAGCAGTGAAAGGTGGCGAGGAAGAGGTGAAGGTTAGCTCTGCAGAGGCTTCCCTATCATGTTGCACATTCACTGCATTAATGCAATGGAGTGTAGATCTAGATCCGACTACTCAGATATTGGGTCTGCACTTGAGGAGGCGTGTGAAATACAGGAGAACCTTCAAAAGAAAGAGAATATAAAAAAAAATAACCAAAAGAAATGTAAATCCAACTTTTATAAAAGGACTTAATATATAACTTTTATGTTTATATAAGGTTGAGATTAATATGGAGAAAAATATTTGATAGTGGGAGTGTAAATAAGCTTCTAATGGTGAAGATGTAAGCTGAAATGCTGTGTAGGAGTTGTTTGTATTGCAGATTAACTCATAAAAACGAGCAAATGATGTAGTAGCATCATAAATGTCCCTGTTGGCTGAGTCTTTAAGGAGTCTGAATTTATAATGTTTTCTGGAATATATGGTTACATCTCACTTTTCAGAATGGCCTGTTACGGGTACAGGTAAGCTGCAGGATCACAGTCGTCTTTTCTGAGGGGTAAGAAAGTATGAGAGTGAGGTTATGCTCTTTCCTACATATGCCTGTTGGGAGCACAGGATTACCTGCATTGCTGTCTGCATTCTTGTAACACTTGCAGCACTCCAGTGTTAAGTGTAAAGACAGGGATTACAATTACAGTCTGTGTTTTGGGGCTATAACTGATTTCCCTGAAGAGTTTCAGCCAGTCAAGTTTTTATTTGCTTTCTTGTGAAACACAGTTTAGTAATGTTAAGTGGATATGTGTTTTGCCTTGGAACATCTGGAACTGGTCTTAGTTTAAGAAGCAAGGCTGGACAAGGCGAATATTGCTCTAAAGTAGCACAGAAAATCTTCCTTTGGATTTCTGAGAGGTGTGTATTCTGCACAAACTTCAGGTTAAAAATACCCAATCTGAGAGGTCACGACAGTCCGAAGCAGAGTCATCTCCCAGAGTAGACTCTTGTAGCCAAAATAGACTTTGTATTCCCTCAGATGCTGAGCCTGAGAGGAAGGCTCTAAGCCCCAGCTTGGCTGTTCTTTCTTAGTGAAAGCAGAGCAAGGAATGACAGTGCCTCTATGAGAACCGCAGTTCTTTCTGGTAGTATCACCAGCATTTGTTTCTAGTGGTATTGATCGCCTAGCCTTCCTTTCAGCGAGCATTATCAAATCAGATATAGTCATGTAGTTAAAGTGAGAAGAGTGACCAATATATAAAATTTAAATCTTGGTTTGTGTTTGTAACTTTAAGCCTTTCCCCTATTTTTTTTTTTTTTTAATTGTGAGGTCTAATACATTGATTAGCAAACAAATACTTATTTTGCAGCTTTTGCATCTAGGTGAGCATTTTAATCCTTAAGATATATTTAGAGGCTTATTTGTTATGTTTGTTTAGAGAATAATGAATTCTATTTACTAGATAAGGATTATTTTTCTGTATTGGTATCAGGTTGCATTTAGGCAAAAATTGTACTTAAATTCCAGTGTACAGCATTTTATATTAAAATGTATTAATATTCATATGCTGCTAAGTATTAAATGTAAGTATTGTTCTGTAAAAAAAGAAAAGGTTTATCAAGAAATGTTTTGCTTCTGTAACTCCAGGGTATGCTAAGCAAAATAACTGTTATGAGCGGTTATTAACTGAACTGACCTTTCCTGATCACTGTCCTTCAGGATTTTAGAACAAAAGTATCTTATCCTTTTGTGGCATTTTTTTTTTTTTGTATTTAGAGAATGAAAGAGGAAAACAACTTTCCTGCCTTTTCTGTTTTGAGTTGATTTGCAGCTTTTGTATTAACAAGTCACTGAACTTGATGAATACAGCCTTTATTTCCTTCATTTTTTCCCCACTATTGCATTTTTAGAACAAGGTTCCGTGGTCAAAAGTTGGCACAGCATTTTTAGAGGCTCTGCTCCAAGCTGCTCCTTCAGATGTGTCCATAAGCTTAGTGGTTTCTGTTTTCTTAATAAGTATGTATTTGACTTAAGTGATTTTAGTAGATTTATGATAGCATTATGTTTTAAGTTGGGCTGTCATAATTTCACATTTAAATAGGGGTTATTTTTAAAAAGAAAGTGTTTGGATCAAGTTCTATTTAAATGTTAAAATCTCAATTTTATTCATCCTGGTATAATGTTCAGCTGAGTATTTTTAGCTTGGTTAAGGACTTGGTTAGTTAGACTTGGTTAGGACTTCATAACTAAGGCTTATGAAACCAGTGTGCTCAGATCTTTTGCTACAGTGTCTGTCATTTTTCCCATGGATAAGTTTGTCAGTGTGTGATTTATAGGGATTTGAGAGCTGGGAAAGGCCATGAGCTGTTCTTCACATCTGTTGCTTCCTCCAGTAAATTTACACATCATTCTCTTTTCTGACCTATGTAGAGAAATCTCTGTTTTTCTCTTCTGTTGCTCACTGGGACTCACTCTTGATGGAACCCTGACCAATCCTGGAAGTTGATGTTTCTACACCCTGTTATCTGGGAACGAGACTGAAGTTCACATTTGGATCATTAGCCTGATATGTTCTCTTTCAGAGAATCACAGAATGGTTTTGGTTGCAAGGGACTTTAAAGATCATCTGGTTCCAACCGCCTGCCATGGGCAGGGACACCTCCAAGTAGACCAGGTTGCTCCAAGCCCTGTCCGACCTGACCTTGAACGCTGCCAGGGATGGACAGCCACAGCTTTTTGGAGAAACCTGGTCCAGTGTCTCAGCACCCTCACAGGGAAGAACTTCTTCCTGATATCTAACCTAAATCTACCCTTCTTCGGTTTAAAGCCACGCCTCCTGGACCTACCCCTACGTGTCTCACTATATGCCTTTTCCCTCTAAGATTTGTGTAAGCACTGTTTAATTTGACTCTTGGAGTTCTGAAAACTGATGGTTATGGCTTTTCCTATTGCATCTGTCTATAACTTCATGGTCAGGTGCCCCAGTGGGGCAGAATGTGGGCTAGGGCTCCTGGTGTTCAGCATTGGCTGATCTCATATAGGGTAAGGTGTGTCTCTCCTTGTGGTAGCTGGCATGGCAGAGCTGTAGCCATTGCTACTTAAGCCTAAATAAAAGATAGCAATGACTATTCAGTGCCTTTCTTCTCTCACAGTTAGTAGAAGAGTGTCAGACTTAGTAGGAAAGGATGCCCTGTCAGGTTCCAGCGAAGCTGTTAAAAATTCTTGAAGATCACTGTGCTTATGTTTTATAAAGGCTAAAGGCATACTGCCTTTCCATTTATAGATGTACTGTGTTCTTTATTGTTGGTGTAACAGCCACACTGCATGCAGAAGTATGTGTTTGTGTAGTTAAAACCAATCTTGTAATTGGATCTGACTGGAAAAAGCTTTCCTGTCCCTAAATGGGGGAGAATTAAGAAATAATATTAAATACAGCATGGGTAATTTAGCACCATAGCTCTTTCAAGCAACCTAAATTTCAAAGTGAAAATAGAAATTCAGAGGTTTTGGTATTGAGCAAGCCTTGTTACACCAACAATGTTACACAATTTTTTATTTATCTAATGAGACCTTCATTGAGATTGACCCTTCCTGCAAGAAATCTGGCTTTGGTGAATCAGGGTTTTTTTTTTTTGTTTTTAATAGCTGAAGACCACAGTTCTGTTCATGGTATTTGCTTAGACATTAGAATTTAGCTTTTATAGTTATCTTTAAGTGAAGCGCTTCTGAATTTATGATGTGACTTTCACTTCAGGGATGTTCTTTCAACAATTTACACGCGCAGTTGTTCAAGTAAACAACCCAAAAGGATTTAGTCAAGTACCAGTATAATGACAACCATGTCAGACATGGGCAGGGTTGTAACCTGCTGTGTTACTATCATGACATACAGTAAATAGCAGCTAGCATGTCAAAGAAATGGCTGCTAATTGGTATTGGAGAAAGTGGAAGGAGGTGCAACATAGCATCAGGACTGAACTAAACTAACAGCTCACAGCTGGGAAGAAATGAGATGGAGGTCTCTCTCCCCCCATCGTCCTCTATTTCTCCACTTTTGGCAAGTGGGGAGTGACTTACGGTGTGATGCACATTAGAGGAGCAAAAGGAGAGAGAAAAGGTAGGTATGGTTATAGGATGAGGACCGCTTGCAGGATGAGGACCGCTCACTGAATGTGGATGGAATCTTTGGCTGTTTAAGGTTTCTGGTGAGCATGTGGAACTAGAATTTTTCAAGGGCTTGTAACTTGGATGCCAGATTTGCTATGCCTGATCTTTTAGTGCTGTACTCTCATGTGGTGGAAAATGCAATGGTATGTGCTGGTTTTGGCACATGCATAATTAAAACAATACTGTTATGATTTCCCAGTGCTTCTGAGTTCCAATTCTTGGCTAAAATAGTGTGTGGGGCTGTTGGGCCTTGTCAGAGGAATATGATAAAAAAAGTACTTCTGTTATTCTTAGAAACAGCTGAACTATTTTGGCTGAAATGCAGCTTCTTCTGTTTCATGTCCTCTCAAAAACAGTGAACCAGCATGTGCAGAGCATCAGCAGAAACTGCTAGAGCTTTGCCAAGTTGTAAGCAAAGACAAACAGTGGGAAGTGATAAGCTTATCAGGCTTTTCCTTTTTATTTTTTTTAATTTTTTTTAATATTTAGCAGATTGTTCGTCACCTCCCTCCTAGATTTTTGCACCTTTGAAGTGTTCTATGCTCTGACCAGAGTCATAGTTGTGCTCATGCTGTCTCTTCACTTTTCTGACAAGCCCTCAGAAAAGATCTATACAATAATTTAATTTCCGGGAGCACAGCTGCTCCCAGATAAAGTCGAGTCTGTTCAAATCATAGTTGCTTTTTCCTTTTTTTCAGTGGATTGTCTATTGAAATGGTTTGTCAATTTTATTAGAAATGTTTTGTAGATTGATTTTTTTCCTGGGCTGTAAAAAATCAATGACCTGTTAGCTGATTTTTTCATTTCTTTTTTTTTTTTTTTTGAGTAGACCGTGAAGTAGAAAAAGCTGTTAGCGCTTAGAACAGTGTAATCGTGTTCAGTATTGACAGCTGCTCTGTGGTGACATTGCTTTTCTCTCTTTTTGCTCAATTCTGTTATAGTTGCATATATTTGAAATTATGCTGCTGCCTGTATGACCTGGAAGCAGTTGTTTCTTGACATTCTGTTATCTAATCTATGTCAGCTTTTTACTGTTCTTTGTTACTGTGTAGTTCTGTTCAGTGAGTCTAAGGAAGGAGTCAGTCACCAAGGGAAATGCTTTAATTAGTCACGACCATAACATATAAGCGTTGTACTCCCATGGTTGATGCAGACAAGTGGAAAATCTCTGTTTTGAACTACTGGTTTTATTTCACAAGATCTTTACAATACCGAATACTCAGTCAGCTTTTATTACATGTTGCTAGCAGTTAAGCCTATGGAAAAGAAAGAATAGTGCTTTGTTATTTATATTAAGTGCCTTAAGCTCTTTCCTTTAAACAATTACATATACACTAATCTTTACATGCAGCACAGAAGATTTGGTATTCTCATGAATGAATGTAAGCTCCAAGATTAAAGCCGTATTTATAGAGCTGTTGTAAAAACAGTTGACTAATATGATTATTTACTTCTTTAAGTTTTAAAAGAAGTGGTTATGCCAGTGTAGCGTTTGTAACTCATTATTGATTTTTCTTTGACTCATCCTGTCAAAGTTTTGCTTAGGCAGATAATCTTGCAGTGCTCTTGGTTATTTTGCTTGCTTTTGTTGCTGCTGGTAATTATCTTCGAGGTGTGTTGGTTTTCTTAACTACTGGTTTCCCAGCTAATGAAGTACTGTCTACATCCGTGTTTACCACAGCTGTATAACAACCATTGGTGTGTGTTGCTGTGAAGTTGGCAAAGCCTTTTTTAGGTTAATAATTACAACTTTTCTTTGGTTTTGAATGGAAAGTACTTTTCGTATAGCCATGGCTTTGGGACTGATTTTTTCACTTTGAGATCTTTCTTAAACTTAAAAAAAAATATAATGATTGCATGCTTTAGTGCTTACAGAATATACTCCTAGCTTTAACAGAGCGGAACTTCTAGTATCTCATCAGCATTGCTACGGACTATATTTATTCTAAAATTTTAAAATAGCTTAATATTTTAAAATCTGCATCTGTTTTTAGTTCTGCACCTCCTCATGCAGAATACTGGAACAATTTCTTAAGGTTCTTTGTATTTATTGCCATCAACAGGGTAATTTGTCTTTACCGCATTGAGAACAAGAAGTTACCCTAGGTAAAGCTGCAATATGTTCTCTTTTGTAATTGCTTTGTTTCTTGCTGTGGTACACATCTTGTTACAGGTGAATTTGAGGAATGTGTCACTGTGCAAACTCCTCTTTCGTTTATCTTTTTATGCCATATGTCCTTTTCATTTTTTTCCTTCTGTTTTGCACTGTCACAACCTCAAAGTTTATCAAACGGTTCCTGAGAGAGTGTGAAAACAATGTTTAAGATGAGTTCTGGCAGAAACTGAGTACAAAACAATTTTTTTGTTATGGTTTTCTCTTTTAGGATACCATAAAACTTTATCTCGTAGCAAAACCAGGAAGTTTTTGTGCAAGGAACCTTAAAGTGAGGTTCACCATAGAGTAAACCCCTTCTGCCTACTCCCACCTATAGATCTGTGTCCCAAACAGTGACCTCGTGCACACCCGCTTCCTAGCGTTGTCTGAACCTGTCCTACCTTGTTTGGTCTGAAAGCTGCTGGTGTGCCTGTTCTAGGGAGATAGCACTTGCTTCCTGCCTGGAGTCCCCCTGAGATACAGGTTTGCATGGAGAACTGAAACCCCAGCAGCTCCTCAAGTGAATCTGAAATCCTAATGTGAAACAGGGACCCTAACTAACCGCAGCAATAGTAATGTCTGCTTTTGATATGAGCATGATAGAGCTACTTGTCCAGTAAGTAGGAATATTGGACCCTAGGCCCTCATCTGCTAAAGGGGATCTGGAACCTCTATTTTCCACAAGCAGATCTCCTGATTACTTGCCAAAGGGGTAGTCTGGGTTGCAATATATTCTGCCCTTCCTGCTGCAGTTGGGCCACTTTGCAGACAGGAATTGTTAGAGACAAGCTGGACTGATGAACAGACACTGAGGTGGGTTGAAAACTGGCTGAACAAATGGGCCCGGAAGGGCAGCTATCAGTGACACAAAGTCTGGTTGGAGTCCAGTGACTAGTGGTGTATCCCAGAGATCAGCACTGGTTCCAGTCCTGTTTATCATCATCACTAACGATCTGGATGATGGGGCAGAGCATGCCCTCAGCAAGGTTGCTGATGACACGAAACTGTGAGGGGTGGCTGTTATGCCCGGTGTTGTGTGGCCATCCAGAGGGAACCTTGGCAAGCTGGAGAAATGGGCTGCCAGGAACCTTATCAAAGAGAACTACCAAACCCAGCACCTGAGGAGGAGCAACCTCGGACACCAGTACAGGTGTCTGTAGGAGGGCAGCTTTGCCCTGAGGGTCCTGGTGGACACCAGGTAGCACATGAGCCAGTGATGTGCCCTTGTGGCAAAGAAAGCAAGTGGTATCCTGGGCTGCAGCATGAGGAGTGTAACCAGCAGGTAAACAGAGGTGATCCTTCCCATCTGCTCAGCACTGGTGAGGCCACAGTTGGAGTACTGTGTCCAGATGTGGGCTCCCTGGTGCAAGAGAGATACAGACATACTAGAGAGAATCCAGTGAACAGCCACAAAGATGATTAAGGGACTGGAGCATCTGTCATATTGGAAAAAAGGCTGAGGGAGCTGGGACCATTCAGCAAGAATGAGAAGGATCAGGGGGATCTCATTAATGGCTAAAGGGAGGGTGCAAAGAGGGGAGAGCCAGACTTTCTAGTGATGCTCAGTGGCAGAGCAATAGGCACTGAAACGCGGAAGGTTCCCTCTAATCATCAGGAAACATGTTTTCACTGTGAGGGTGACTGATCACGGGAGCAGGTGGACCGGAGGGTTTGTGGACTTCCCATCCTTGGAGATCTTCAAAAGCCATCTGGACATGTTCCTGGGCAAGTGGCTGTGGGTGGCTGTGCGTGGACAGAGTGGCTGGACCAGATGACCTCCAAAAGTCCTTTCCAATCTCAGCTGCTCTGTGATTGTTTGAATGATGACAGCAGTGCTTAGGGCAAGGGGAAATGTTTGACTGCTGTCATTTTCACCCTAGGACTCTAGATAAAGCTCTTCCTTTAGAAGACATAATTCTATTTTGTGTTTTTCCTTCTTCCCCAGAGTTTTGTGGTGGTTTTGGCTGCACAGCAGTTCAGCTTCAAAGAACAAGGCAAAGAGAGGTGCCTTCCCTTGTCTTTGCAGAGTGCTCCTCAAGTCCAGTGCCTGGGACACTTAGCTGGGATAAAAATGTGCTCACCCTCTCTTGGGCGGCTGATGACTGGAACTGTTGCCCACTTCCTGAACAATTGTTTTATTGAGTGGTGATGCACAAGGGATGAGGATCAATCCTTCTTCTGCAACAGCCTTCCTTTTTCGAAGAGTTCACACTGCTAAGCGGCTGCTCAGGAGATGGCTAGGCAGGCTGGATTTCAAGTAGATAGAGATGTATTTCTTACCAATTCTTTACACGGTCATTGGAACGCAAATTACTTTGGTGGATTGGATTGCCCTCAGAAGGATTTCAGGTGTAGTTGCTTCTCTCTTTATACAAAACGTATATGCTGATCTGAGGAAAATTGCATCAAACTTCTCCCATCGTGCAAGAAAGTAATAGACAAAGCAATACTTGACTTGAATGTATGTGAGAAATGCTGAATAGCGTTACTAACTCATACAAATGCTAACAAAGTATTAGGGGGCACCCTTAATTCAAGTATATTATTTTTATTTTATGACAGCATTTCCTGCCCATAGTTACTGAAAAGGAAATGTTCATCTGTGCGATTTTGATGTTCATCCTGCTCTGCAGCTCTATAGCAGGTATGTTACTTGACTGTTAGCACCTGCCTTGCCATAAGAAAGTTTTCCAAACAGTGACCTTCTCCACATGAAATTTCAAAGAATTCTGAAAAAAAGGAAAAAGTATTTTAAAAATAGAAGTTGATAGCTGATTGGCTTAGTAGTGTACAGTATGTAGAGAAAGATTTATTTATGGCAGTCTTGATTTATGCTTGTGGAATATTAACTGTGGCCATGATAGCCTGTGTTTGTTTTCTTTTGTATTTAAGGTATTAAAAAAGAGTATTACCTATTCAGAGATTCGTGCAATTACTACTAATGTTCTCATTCCTGATCTAAAAAGTCACCTAACAATGTGTGACTATTGTTGGGGTTTTTTTATGTGATAGTTCCATAGCCAGTTTAAGCTGACACAGGTAACTGCTGAAGTTGGAAGATCAGGTAGTTCCACACTCTTTTTGGCTCTCCTTCGGCTGGAGTGCATGTTTGTGTGGCTAGTTGTGAGCAATCTGATCTAGATGGGATAGAAACATCATTCTTACATAGTGCCTATGGTAATATAGTAATTAGTATGAACTGGCTTTCCAAACAGTGATATCTGATTCAAGTGACTGAGCATTTTATTTGAACTCCATATGGAAAAAAATCTAATTAAGTGATCTGTAGATAAAAGTAACTTATCTTTTTTTTCCACTGATATTTTAAAAGAAATTAGGTTATGTGATTTCTTCGATTTTGCTTTTAGATGAAAACTCTGTTGGAGGTGCTGACATTTTCCCTTCAGCTCCTGAAATTGAGAGAGGATCCACCCTGAGACTATTTTGTGTTCTCGGAAAACACTACACACCTCACCGAAATGCAAGCCATATCATCTGGAAATTGAATCATGAATTGATCACTGAGGAAAACTATAACATTGTGAACGAGACTGTGTCTAGTGTAACCATCCGTAATTTCACTTACAGCAAAGCTCATGTGAAATGTTTCATTAAGTACTTGGGCGAGGAACAGCTTTTGGTTCACACTGAAGTTAAATCTGGCTGTAAGTAGAAAAGCAAAAAAAGTAATTTTAACATTTTTTAAAATGCTGTAAAAATTTTGCTTTTAAAATAATTACTTTTTCCTTTTTTTAATCTTGTGGGATTCTAGGACATGTGTTCAAGTATCTCCTTTTTTTCTGAAATAAAGCATGAAATTGCAGGCATTCCTTACACACTGTGGTCCATAACCTCTCTGACCCCGACTTTTGGCCAGCTGAAGTGAGTGAAGGTTTTCTGTGAGTTCAGATGGTACCAAGTGTTTCCCTTTGGTTACGTCTTTTGTCTAGTTTAGCCAATGTTAGCTTTCTCTGGAAAGTATTTCCTCTTTAATAATCTGTTCCAAAACAATTATAATTACCATCTCTGCTGGAGAAAGCTACAGGATAAATATGTATGTGAATTCTCTAGTTTATTTAACAGATTAAGTCCAGATTATATTAATTTATATCTGGGAGTCCCATTCTAGTAAAGAAGCAATAAATGCAGATAAATAGATCTGTGGAATAAAATCCAGCAGAAGGTATTACGTGTCTGCGAAGTTAGGTGTGCCATAAGCTTGACAATAAAAGAAAGATCTTTTCAGTCTTATATTAGGTGGGACAGAAAAGTGCTTTTTTGGAGAGAGGGCTTTTTCAACCCATTTATTTCACTGGGCGGTGTTCTCTTCCTTTCAATTGCAGTTTTTCCTATTGAGTGAAGGAATCTGCCTTTAACATAGAAGTCTTTGAAGGTGTTAATTTTTTATGGATGACTTCAGACTACAGAGATCAGAGAGGATTGTTTTCTTTGTTCTATCTTGTTTATAAAATAAAGAGAGTCCAGAATTAGTACTCTTTTCAAGATCATACAGATATGTCGGCCAGCAAATTGTCTTCTGTACTCTTAGATTGTGCAGGCTTTTCAGACTAGGGGTTTTCATAGGGTATGTGGTAAGTCATTCTGGGAAGGAACCAAGAGGAGTTTTACCTTTCAGAGAATGGCTTTTCCTCAGCTTCTGTTTGTTTTCCTTGTACTCTCTGGACTGGCCTTAAAATACAGGTTCAGGACAATGTATGTAGTGGTTAGATATAAAATAGTTAATGAGTTACTGTGAAAATACCTTCAGGCCCCCTTAGTTAAGTACTTTAAGAAGTAGATGAAGAGAATCTCCTTGTCTCACAGGGAAGAATGGTTTCAATTTTAATTTTGTAACAAGTTCTGAAGGCAGTAAAAAATTATAAAATGAAGTGCTATGCAAGACGATTGGTGAAGTGTGCTGTAATCTGCTTTTTCATCAACAAAATCAGTTATACTCTAAAGTCACTTATTTTTACTAGAATTTTTTTTCATTTTAAATCTTTGTCATTTTAGTTCCACCAGACACACCAGGAAATATTTCCTGCATTTATTACTTTGATGTTGAACTTACCTGCACCTGGACTTCAGGAAGAGAAACTAATCTTAGGACAAACTATACTCTTTACCGAAAATTGTAAGTATAAAGTGTGTTGGGAACTGGGTTGCTGGGGTGAGACCTCCAACTCCCTTCCCCTCACATCCTGATTTCTGTGCAAAAAACCCCTGGAAATGTAGAATCATTTAGGTTCAGAGTCATGATATTTACTCAGTAAATTCAATTAATTTGGGGATGGTATTGGTTGGAAATAGTTGCAGTCTAAACCAATATTCAGTAGACAAATGTTTACATTAGAATTGACATTCACTTATTTCCTTGAAGTAACATTACTGATTAGATCAAAAGCTGAGTGAGCCTCGGCACAAATGGCGAATGGATGCACTTTTGTTGGAAGCGTTACTGAGGAACTTTCTGTGTAACTAACTATCCTCATTTTGGATGGGTAAAAGATTAAAGCCCATGTCAATTCTGCTTGGCACCAGTTGGGTTTAACCTAAGGGCCTCCGTAGTCCTAATGTTACAGTGAAAGAATCCAGAATTAGTTGTCATTTTTAGATCGCTCCCATCTGGGGATTTGTGTTTACAAAGACAAATTTTGTAGTCTCTTGCTGTTTGGTGACCTCATTTTAGAAACATAAATACTTGATTCTTTCATTTACCATTACATTTTAAACACTGTTTAGGACTTTACTTTTTTATAAGCTACTGCGAATGTGGTGAGATCAGTGTTGTTTATTTTTTCTTTTTTAGGATGACAGAAGGAGGTGTGACTCTTCCAAGTACAGTGGGCTTCTGTGAAAGCAAAATGGAGTCGTGTTCATTTTATTATCCAGATACTCCGTATAGTAGTTCTTTTTGTTTTCAGGTGAAAGCTGAAAATGTTTTGGGTGAAGCCTCATCAGGTTGTGTTCCTATGCCTATGGAAAAAATAGGTAATTTAAAAAAATGTTAAATAAAGCAGTGTATGTTGAGCTGTCTGCACTGCCTGCAATTCTTTTTTCCGTACAGATGAGAGAGCTCTGAAACAAATTGTGCAATCAAAGAAGAAAATAATGAAAAAAAAAAAATCAGTATACTAGTTTTGAAACTATTATTTGGGTTTCATTTGGTTTTAAATTGGTTTCAGTTTTGAAATGCTATGTAATTTTAATTGTTATCTAAAAGCATGAAGTCTCTGAAGTTACATTTAGGGTTTAATAAAATGTTTCATCCTTCCCAGATTTTTTTCATCCCAATTTGAATGCTTAGAATTTAGTTGAAGCAAGTCTCTTGTTACGTTTTTGATATGCCTTTCCATGTAAAATTCTTTGATCTGATTGGTAGTACAGCAGCAGTTTTCCGCAATTTCTTGGTCTTACTGAGAGGTGGTTAAAAATGACAATGTGGTGTATGCATACTATGAACCATCTAACTATATTTTTATTAAGCTGATGTCTTAATAGGATGTATGTTACTGCGATAATGATCAAACACAAATAGACGGCACAATTCTGAACTCTTAGAAGCATTTTTCCCTGTTAATGTTTTTGTTTCTCCATTCTAGAGAAATTTGAACCTCCTGAAATACTTTCAGTTAAAAAAATCACTGGTATAAAGCAGTTGCTTACAGTAACCTGGAAAATGCCTGAGAAGATTATCCCTTCACAAGATTTAATTTGCCAGGTTCAATACAGAAACTTATATTCAAACTCTTCGGTAAGCTATATAAATTTCCTTCTGAATGTTAGCTTCTTTGTGACTAATTAATGTTATAAAAGGCTGAATAGAAGAAAGGCAACATCTAGTTGGAAAAAACAATTAAAACCTTGTTATTTTAACAAAGTCATTGTTTTGTTGTCTGGGATGAATTGTTCTCTCTTCCTTTTGGTCAATGTCTGTTTTGGTACATACGATGCTTCTGAATATATTTCTGTGAAAGGCTGAAGGATTACCTTAGGCTAAAGGATTACACACACAGCCAAAATATTTTGTTTTCCTGTCACATTCTTGGTGTTGAAAACAGCATTTACTCCCAACCACAATAGTTGAATCGGATTAGCATACCCTAATAATACATTCATTTTTAATTACTTAAATTCATAATACATGAATTAAAGTATTATTTTGCAAGATAGAAAATAAGGGAAGTTATTTTTCTGAGTTTGTCTTTCTCACACTTAAATGTAACTGCTGTAGGAAAAAACAGTAGTCATTTGCTTCTTTCAGATGGCCTATTCCAATGCTCTTCACTATACAAGTGATTCAGTTTGCAGTCTTACTGTTTCCTCTTCCAAAACTAAGAACAGGCCAGGTTGCTTGTCTTTAGGGCTTTTTTTTTAAGCTAATTGAACTGAGATGTCTGCCTTGACCTTACTATTTTATAGATTAGATGTGTAATTCTGGGAGAGAAGAGTCATGAGGGTAACTAATACTAGTCTTCAGAGTTCTAAAAAAGTTCCTGATTCTAAAGATGTTTTTAATTAGCATCCTTCTCACATTCTCATGGCATTAAAGTGTCTTCAGTGTAGAGATGACATAGTAGTTGTTTGATCCAGGTTATGATATTCAGGATGATCTGATGGGCAGGAAGGCTCAGGTCCACCTGGGATATTAGAAACTGAAGTAATATTTATTTAAAAGACCTTTTCAAGACGTTGATCCCTTTGGAGTCAGGACACTGGTGTCCTACATGGATATGAGATCCTTCCCAGATGTTGAAAACATTTGTATTTCTGTGAAGTTAAGGTAACATTGTGTATTGTGTCTTTGTCATCACCTGCATAAGAAAACGCATGTCTACTTTTTCTCCATCAAATACAGTCTACATCCATTTTCTTCATCAAAACTTCCCTGCGTTTTAACACAGACATTCTAGAGAGAAAATAGTAGCAATGATTAATAATGACAAAAATTCAGTGAGTTTAGTTCTGCAGGATCTTACACAGGCATGATTCATAGTTTTGTCTGTAGCTGATCCAATTGCAGTGGCCAACAAAGACAGCCTCAAACAATCAGTTAGATATAGGAGCTTTTTTCCGTCTGTCAGCGCATACATGGGAGAAAAAGAATTAGAATTGTTTGAGCAAATTTTCTTGACCTTTTGAGCATTTGTACCAAAACAAGCTAAATGGATTGTTGTGAACTGCTTTTACTGACCTATTTTTCTACTTGTGTTATACGAAGTTTAACTAAATATTATTAGCAGCCTTTTGGCAAGTAACTAAAAGCTAATCTGGGGTATTTGCAATTCTATGCCAGGTTCTGCTAGAGTTTGGTAATAGTTTCTAAGACTGAATTCTCCTACAAGTAGTTTGCTATTTTTGAGAATGAGTTTTGTGAGATGAGAATGTACTAGAATTTTCAGTTTCATAAGGTAGTGCACTTCCCATTGCGGTGTTCAAAGGAGTGGGTGTCTGGATTTTGTCTTGTTATGGTTTGATTCACTTTTTGTTGGAAGGTTCAACTGGTGGAAGACAAAAATTTCTTCAGTTTTTTTGGCCCAATTATTGTCATTCTGCATGATATTACTACTTCAGTTTGGCTCCCAAGAGGGAATCTTCCTTAATCTAAAACTTATTTTCACTGATCTGGTTGTAATTTAGCTAGCTTGAAAATTTATTTTAGCACATTTCTGTTTCAGTCATCTGAAAGTTTAGCAGGGGAGAGTTGTTAATTACTGATTAATTTTTGCAGTTTGGAAGGGAAGACATTAATAATGGTGTAGTGATTATATCAATCCTTTACACAAACACTCAAATATTTCTGTAGTTCCCCTTGTTTTCTTCTACTTGCTGTTGTCAGTCCAGTTGAGTTGGTGCATCCACTCCAGTTCCTGTGTTTTGTGTCTTCTTTTGCCTTTTGCTTTGGAACAATTTAGCTTCTATCAGTGAGATGTGAGTGGATTCCTTTTAAGATGATCTAATTATGCTGTCATCACTTTTCCAAGAAGATATTCTTGCGCCATTTCTGGTATTCTTATCTTCCTTCACCATTTAAAGGCTCCCTCTGTTGTTTTTTTTTTGTTGTTGTTTGGGTTTTTTTGTTTGTTTTTTGGTTTTTTGTTGGTTTTTTTTTTTCTCTTGGTACCAGAGTTTTCTGTGTTTTCATTTGTCTTTTTATTTTAATCATATGCTGATAATCTTTGGGGTGGCCTACAGCCACACTGCTATATGGGTAAGACCTAGGAACCCTGTAGCCCAGAAAAGAAGACCAAGAAACAAGTACCTAGCTGGCTCACAAGCTGCAGGTGATCACTGCTTCCCCAGGGATGCTTCTGCTGTGCGCTGGAGCTGTATCAGGATGTTATGGTGATCCTGGCCTTAGCAGTACCCAGTTGCTTCCCAGCAGTGGGAAATGCAATCATCCAGCACTTCCTGTGCCAGCACAGCTGCTCTAGAATCACGTGTGAGCTGCACACACTTTGTGCCATCAGTCGGTCAGTACAGACCTAGTTATGGCTCAGGTTTTTCAAACCCTGGAGTTTTACAGGGTGAATGGATGCTACACAGAAAAATGAAATGTGAAACAAGTAATGTTGAATTTCAGAGGTGTGAGGTGGACACATGAAAACTGCATCCTTTGTGGTTTTTTTAAAACTAAGTCATATATCTGCATGCAATTTTATAGCAAATAACTTCTGTTCACATATTTTCAGGAATTTATCACTGTCCTACTGAATTCTGTGGAGAAAATAGGATCATGCAATCTCACAGGTCTGTGGGACTCCACAGAATATTCAGTTGCCATTCGGTGTATGAGTGCTGTGTCAATATTCTGGAGTGAATGGAGTAGAGGGAAAAGAGCAAGCACTGAAGAGAAAGGTAACCTAACTATTTTCTGAGCTTTTCTTTGCTTATGCTTCAGGGTATTAGTATTCAATAATGGAAAACTGTATTTTTAGCATATTACATCTGTTGAAGATAGAATTCTGTTTTTAGAGAGAACGTATATTTTGTTTAAATACAGAAGGACAAAAGCAATTTGTGGAGGAGATTTAAAAATTGATACACCCAACATGGGCTGAGGAAGAAAATGAGTGCATAGGCATTGAAGATGAGAGAAATGAAATGTAAATGGAGACTGAACATTGCTAGGTAGCATAGTAACAGAAATGCAGTGTAGCAAGTATGCCCAAGAAAAATAATTTTAAGTAGAGAAATTAAATTGCCAGTTATAAAACGCACCTAGAAATTTTCCTATAGAACTTAAGAAATAAAAGAAAGCAGAAGGAAATGTATTGAAAGATGGAGGCTGTAGTAATTAGAGAATTAAGGCACATTACCCAAGGGAAAAGGTTTTAACTAAGTTGCTCTCAGATTGCAGTTTTGAAACCTTTTTTATTGTTTCTGCTATGTTACAGTATCTTTTAAATATAACAACAAATGTCAAGATATTTTTATGTCTTTAAATAGCTCCTTTAGAAAAAGTGGATTTGTGGAGAGTCATTGAGCCTTCACACCCAGCTGGAAGTAGATCTGTACATCTTATGTGGAAGGTATATACTCTCTGTGAATTGGTAATCGTATTGGTATCCTGCAGCTGATGTTAGAATCATAGAATGGTTTGGTTTGGAAAGGACCTTAAGATCATGAAGTTCCAATCCCCCTACCATGGGCAGGTACACCTCGCACTAAACGATGTCACCCAAGGCTCTGTCCAACCTGGCCTTGAATGCTGCCAGGGATGGAGCATTTACCACCTGCTTGAGCAACACATTCCAGTGCCTCACAATCCTTACAGTAAAGAACTTCTTCCTGAAGTTAAACCCGTTACCCCTTGTCCTATCACTACAGTCCCTAATGAAGAGTCCCTCACCAGCATCCTTTTAAGCCCCCTTCCGATACTGGAAGGCTGCTATGAGGTGTCCACGCAGCCTTCTCTTCTCCAGGCTGAGCAGCCCCAAATTTCTCAGCCTATCTTCATACGGGAGGTGCTCCAGTCCCCTGATCATCCTCGTGGCCCTCCTCTGGACTTGTTCCAACAGTTCCGTGTCCTTTTTATGTTGAGGACACCAGAACTGCACACAATGCTCCAGGTGAGGTCTCACAAGAGCAGAGTAGAGGGGCAGGATCACCTCCTTCGACCTGCTGGTCACGCTCCTTTTGATGCAGCCCAGGATACGGTTGGTTTCTGAGCTGCGAGTGCACACTGAAGCTGGCTTGTATTCAGTTTCTCATCAGCCAACACCCCCAAGTCCTTCATGTTGTGTTGAAGTATTTTAGTGTTGTAGGACATGTAGCTGCCACGAGGTTTTGCTGTTTTTGGGAAAAAGCCTCACTGAACTGAATCAGAATAGAAAAGACTTTTTTTTTTTTTTTTTTTTTTTATTGAACAGTAGATAAATAGATTTTTGTGATCTGTGCAGAAAGGAAGGGTTTAATTTAATTCAAATCACTGGAAATCTGATTGAAATTCCTTGCAACTGCACTTAAATAATACAAATTACCAGAGCTGTGCTTAAGTTATCTTTAGTCTAGTAGAGTGACCAGAGGCTCTTTGTGTTTCTAATCTCAGTATTTGACTTCTGAACCTTTCCTTCAATGAAGTTGTTACAGCTCATTGTCCTGAAAATGGGAATTAAGAAAGCACCTTTCTTTTCTAAATATATATAATCATTTTGTAATTTGACCTTTAATACAGTATATACTTTTGATTATACAAATAACACTCTGAAATACTTACTACTGAATGTTTTTGTAATAGCCATTAAACAGCTTTCCACCTTCTGGGAGAATTCTAGGCTACAAAATACAGTATTTTCCAGAAACCAATGCTGCCCTTATAAAGACAAACATCTCTACTGATAAGAAGATGATTTTACTTTTAAATGAAGAGGCATATATAATATCTGTTGCTGCCTATAACTCTGCTGGAAATTCTCCTGAAGCTATTTTGAGGATTCCATCCACTGATGAAAGATGTAAGATTTCTCAAAGTTTTGCTGCATTTTTCTCATTAACAAAACAAAAAAAAAAAAAAAAAATTCTTCTTGACGTCTCTTTAAGTTCTGTTATAGTGGAAGCAAAGTTGTGCTAGGAACTTTTATCTCACATACATGTGTATATATACATATATATATACATATATATACATATATATACATATATATATATGTACGTATGTCTATATGTAGTATTTACAAAGCTGTGTAGTCCAGTACTTTTTAGTAGAACAATATTATCTGGTTATCTTATTTTGCTATTGCATATCATGCTTTCGTTGTAGGTGATTATTGTTAGGGTTTTTGCTTTGAGATGTAGTTGTTAAGATATCAGCACTTTCTGATATCTTATTAGAATTTCTATGTTATTACTTTCTGAGGGTTTTTTGGTTTGGTTTGGTTTGGTTTTTTAGCCTTGGGTCTCCAAATGAATTTATAGAGTCCCACTTAATTCTGTCTCATCCCTCTACTAGGTCACAAAATTTGTTACCACAGGGCATTATTGCAGTGCATTTAACATCATTCAAACGTGTTTAATACAAGTCCTTAAGAGATGTCAGTGGAAGCAGAGAGAGAAACACCGTGTTTATTCTCATTTCCTGTGCATTACCAAAATACCTCATCCCATCTACTGCCAGGAAGGGTCAGGAAGCTGGATTGCTCTAGCACGAAAGTTGTGTTCTTTGGCTTTTATGTTTAATTCTGATATCTCTGTGAGCCTTGCATTGCAACATCCTTATGCCTACCCATGATCCAGAAGAGAGGTTCACCTACACTGCTCACATATCAGTTGTTCATGAAATAAATGCAGGTGTTCCCCTGGAACTCCTCAGTCAAATTCCACTTCTAATCAGAAAACTGGGTATGTAGATGTGAAGTCATCTTGTTGTGGAGTTGGCTGGCTACATCTGTATACACTTACGTGTTCCACAATAAATGTTTTACTGATTTTTCCATGCTGTGACATGCTTTTTTTTTCCTTGCATACATTTGTTTTCCTTCTACTTCACCAAGTCTTTTTTGCCAGGTTGTGTTTTCACTCTGACGTTCATTATCTCTGTTCTGCAGTTTTGCCTCACTGTCATTCATGAACTTGCTGACTTGATTTACTGTTTTGCTATTGCCTTTGTAAGCTCAATCAAAACTTATCGACATTACCTGTAAAACTGGTTTGTGAAACTTTACAGTCTGTGAAATTTAGATCCTTAGATACTGGTCTTTGATTCTGTATGTGTAAATGTCCTTGAGTATCATGTTTTCAATTTCCCCTCCCCTTTTTCATTGTAATAATTCATATATGCTTAATTTTAAAGTATTTTGAGTACCTGCATGTTAACACAGGTGTAAACTAACTTTAAAATATCCTTTTTAACAAAACCTTGACTAAGTCCCATATTCTTCTAAAGGAGCAATCTCAGCTTGCTGTGAGTATTTTTCTTGCTGCAGTTTTTATTTCAATAGAACTGATGACACTTTCTGTTAAACTTTTAGCTTCTCAGATTATTGAAACAGTGAGGACCTTTATGACCAGTGAAGAAGTGGTTGTGAAATGGGTAGCCTTTGAACCGGAAGTAACTGAATATGTAGTGGAGTGGTATGAGGAATTGGAGACAGATCCTTTTGGTAGATCATGGCAATATGTATCAAATTCTACAAACTGGAGAACTAACAAAAGTATGTTCATTTATCAGTTACAGCTGTAATAATGCACAGATAGATACGTATTTATGTGTATTTATTTATAGGTAGACCAGAAAGAACAAACCAGTTTAAAAAATAACAGTATTATTATATGCTTTATTAAAATCTTTGCATATTATTTAGGGAAATTTTAACTTTCTTAAATTGTCATGCGGTATGCAAGATGATGTTTTCAAAGTTTTCAGAAAATATGTACCCTGCCTTTTCTAAAGTGTAAAGGAACACTCTTTTTATTAATTATAACTGTGATGAGCTTGCCCATGAAATTTGTCTTACAGACTTAGACAACAGTGATTTAAATACTGTTTTTATGCTACAGTAAAACAAATCAAAAATCTGCTTGAAGCAAATTCAACAGCAGTTAATTACACATTGAACTGAGATGGGCTAGTTGAGTCATATGCTGAAAAGTATGCTAATTCAGCAATTTACTGTGTGGAGTCAACACAGTTTATGGCTGTTCTCAATATATAAAACCCCCAGCTTTCCTCCTCAGCATTATTAGGAGATCTTTTTTTACCCTAAGCACAAGTCACATTAGAAATTTCAAGGCAAATTCAGACTTAATCAGGCCTAGTTCTGGCATTCTTTTGTAAGTTTTTTTTAAGGATGATATGCGGACCATCATAACTTCTGCTGGGCTGTAATAGGTATCAGGGACTGAAAAAGCATCAGAGAATTGATACAACACAGGCATCTGTTGATAGCTGTATTCTCACTGAACAAGTTGCAGAGCTTGAGGATGAACAGTTTAGGAAATTCTTTACACTACTTTCATCCCATGAGGAGTAATGCTACAGATGTGTCCTCTCAGTGTTGATGAGAGTTTCTTGTGAGTAGGATTGCACTCAATTACTTGGCTGCTGGATAGTTCAGAGTTCAAAACTTCATTTTCAGAAGCTCAAACTATGTCTTGAAACATGTGAAACATATAAGATTATACAGCAGACATTTCACTTGTACAATTGTACTTCTGAGTCAAGCTGCTTAGAGGCAGATCTGTGGTTGGCATAACTGGGAACATCAATGTAGAGTTAAGAGCCGGGGCTCCATTGTGCCTTTTAAGCTGTTTGATGCATGAGACAAAACTTTATTCTGCAGAGCAGTTAATTTAAAGACATGTGAAATTAAAAATACTCCTGGAAGTACCATTTTATACTGGTTATTTGAAAAGAAAAAACATCCGAAACCTTAGACTGTTACAAGATGAGTAAGTTGCTTCCTATAGAGAAGCTGAATAACGCTGGAGTATAATTACTCATTCAAATTTCTAGTTGAAAAATGAGTCAGAAACCTTATGAATACTACTAAATAAAATTATTTGTGTTAAAGGCAGTAATGGGCATTTGAGGCAATAAATATGCATTGTGCTTGCTAAAATGTTGAAGGAAAATAGAGGTCTGTAACAATGTATTTAGAACTGTGCTATAATTTATTCATTCTGTTAATCTTGCACAGAGAACTATATTTCAACATTCTTTCTTTTCATTTACAGAAAACTTTAAACCTTTTGTATGCTATAACATCTCAGTGTATCCTCTCTATGGAAATGAAGTAGCAGCTCCATATTCCATACAAACTTATATTCAACAGAAAAGTATGTATTTTAAACTAATAATGTTGTGAAATGTGTGTTGTAATCTGTTTATGAGTAATTTGGAACTGACATTACTGAAGGAGAGATACAGATGCTGAAAAAAACCCAGGATTCAGGATTCCTGATTTCTCTTCATAGATCAACTACTGAACTGTTCAGTAAAACACATGTGTATCTTGTGATACACATGCTGCTTGAATCCACTCATTTGTTGTAAAGTTTACATACTGTATACAAAGCATTTGGAAACATTTTAAACTGGCTATCTCTTAAATGTTACAGATTGTTTAGGTATATAATTAGACTTGATTTTAATGCTTGGCTGCATTTGTCAGTCGTAATATATGATGAAATTCTACTAATGGAATAAAATAATGGTTTGAAAAGCTTGCTTTAAAAAAAAAATGTTTATAATGTAACAAAATATTTACAGTCCTGCACATAAAACTTGGTAAGAAGCCATGATGTTTGCAGTTTGGGTAGAAACTGTGAATGATACTGTGTGTGTGGAAGGCTTCTTTATTTGTAGAAGTTCAATGTGAATTCAGTGATTTGTACAGCCAGCTGTAAGAATGTAGTTTACTGGTAATTTAAAGATTTCTGGTGAAAATGTCTATTTCTGTGTGTGTGAATATATAGGTCTGTGTAAGTGCACATGCACACATAGTACAAGGCACCACTAAAAGGCATTAATTACTAGGAGAAGGTAATAGGGTATTTCATGCTTGAGTAGTACTTCCTTGCATTATTAGAACTATGTTTTAAGTGCTTTCCTGTGTATAGGGACCTGTGACATTACTACAGGTTGTCAGAGAATGGGAAGGAAGGTACTTGTTTTAAAACTGAAGGACAGAGAACTCTTGCTTTGAAGTTACAAGCAATGCATGTGAGGCTGTATTGTATAAGTAGACTTTGTCTACTGTAATGAACAAAGACTGGGAGTGCTGGAGATCTCAGCTGAATCTCAGCTCAGCCAGAGACATCTTGTGTACATAGTGACCTTGCACCTGAATTCCGAGTGCATAAGAATGTTTTACCTCTTGATCAATCTGTGATGTTGTGAGGATTGAGCCTTTCAATGGTCTCAGGGTATTCAGATGCAGTAACACTGGGAACTATGCAAACACTAGGACAGATGAAAAGAAGTATTATTAGAAAAAAATCACACATTAAAGAGGATGAAAAAAGTTAAGGGCTATATCAGACACATGTACATGTGTTGCTGCTAATGTTACTGGTATGTGTGAAATAACAAATGGGTAACACTGTAATACTTAGACTATCTTACTACTTTTTTAATCAATAATGCCTCTGTGTAGAGCCATCAGAAGGACCTGTGGCTGACACAGGCATTCCAGGCAAAAATGAAGTTACAATAAAATGGAAGGAGATTTCAAAGGATAAAAGAAATGGATTTATCAGTAACTATACAATATTTTATAAACCTGAAGATGGAAAAGAATTGAGTAAGTATACATTAAACAGCAATTCTTTCAACAGGGTTAATGACAATCTGCTGTCTGAAGATAGCTATTTTCATAGTTATTAGCACACTTTCTTATGTTATGTTATAAATACGTCTGAAAATACTAGTATTAAAATGTGGCTTACATTAAGGCTAGTTTTTTTTGGGTTTTTTTAGGTTTAATTGAAATTAATATTGTAGTGAATAGTCGCTGCTTTAGTACTACAAACGTGTTCTTCCTCAGTTTCTTTGCTCTGAATTTATTTTGTACAGCACTGCTTGCTCTCCGTCTTTTTTACTGTCAGTGTTGTACTACCCATGGTACTATGGCCATGACTGTTGACCATATTGTCCTTTCTGCTTCTCAGATGCAAATCTGATAGATCTCCATGCGATAAATATGGTCAGTGTATGGTGACATTATCATTCCTCTTCCATTTCCAGACCAGTATGGAAAGTGAGAGGCTTTTTGCAGATTGTTATCCATTAACAGTAAAAAAAAAATAAATCAGATTTTCAGGAGTATGCCAAATTGGAGATTATTATTTGTGAATACTTGCTGGTTTTACCTTTTATGTAAGTACTAGTCTCCCTTCACCTTCAGATCTCTCATCCATCATGGCACACCTGTGAAGCTAATGGAAAAAGTAATGACAGAAGTAGAGGAGCTAAAATGGAGCTAAAATACACTGGAGAGTTGTAGATCCTGTGCACATTCATGAATTTGAACCTTGTGAGGGTTCAGTGAATTTAGAAGTTTCATGAATGTCCTTGGAAGGATGCCTCTCCCAGGCCCTAAGCTTCTGGAAATAGGGTGGCAATTTTCCAATAATAATGCTTTTTCCAGTCAGTTCTATAATAAAGCAAGCCAGCAAATGATAGTCAAGAAGCTAAAATATGCTGCCAAAAAATAGTTTCTTTGGACATCGTTTTTAGCTTATTGTTTCAAATGTGCTTGATTTTGTGTGTTTGGTATTGCTTTTCTGCTCTGGAAGCTGCATAACTTTTTGAGCATATTCTTAATCTCTGACCTCAAGTATAGTATCCATGCAAGGTGTCAGGATATTCCTATCTATTCAGAATTTCTCTAGCCTAAATCTCAGCAGAATCTTTTATGAGAGGTGTTTGGTGACCTAAATTTGTTCTTCCTGTATAGTTTATGAAGAATGTTATTGGATCATTCAGTGCTTCGGAAATGGTCCATTTTCCTCCTTTTTTTAGACAACACTGTTAGCAGATACGTAATATAATTTAACTTTTTTTTAAAGATGTCAAACTTACAAGTCTTTTGATGTCTTCAATTGCTTCTGGGTATCCAGTTTGGAGCCAGGGCAAGGGTATTCTTGGGAAATTTTAAATTAGAAAGAGGAAGCTCCTTATTTCTGTCAGATTCAGTCCTCTACAATCAACTTTTCCTGCCATTGTTGGTTTCTGAGTAATTTAATGTTGACTGCTTTGTGCAAGGTTATCCTTAAACATGCAGCGTCTTGTTATGGAGCCATGTATATCTGTATTACTTCTGCTTAGTAAAGGAGACTTCTGCCCATTTTAGGGGTTCAGATTAGTTTCTTTAGGAATTTAACCAACAACTCAAAGGAGTAAAATTTAAATGGCAAAACCTTACTGTGCTGGTGCTTTTTGAGGCTTCTCTCTGATGTCACACCTTTTTGATAAGAATAGAACTTCAGTGATTTAAATGTCATAATATGAACATGCTTTTAATAGTGTTTGTACACATAGAATGTTATGACATATGCCCTGCTTAAAAGAATTGGAAAGTGAAGCATATCATACTAGTTCCAGTAATGGAGGAAGTATTGGAAGTGTTGAGTTCTCTTCAGAAAAGTGTTTGAAACTTGTAAAAAAAATCCTGTTGAATTTGGCTTTCCTCTGATATTCTTGGAGGGATAACCCAGAGCTGATAAACTGCATCCTTTTGGATGATCCATGTCCAAATACATGTCCTAGAAGTATGGTTAAATTTAATGAGCTGCAGAAACTGTTTAAGAAGTTCTTAATTTCTGAGCCTAGGTCCCAGGACATAAAGTTCTCAAAGCACTGGTTTTAGTGATAAACTACAGGAGACCATAATTTGCCTATCTTTAATATCAGAAAAAAAGTGTATTTTTAAAAGTACATATCGTTTACTTTTTTTCTTGAAATTTTTAAGTAGCATTGATAAACGTTGTTTAGTAATTTTTCTCAAAGGACTGATAAGGTTGCTTTGTATTTCAAGTTGTCTGTAAAATACTTTGTATCACTGTAAAAGATGCTAAATAAGTGTATGATTCCCTGATATAATACTATTTCGTGTGTTTATTGACATAAATCTTCTCCTAAAAAGATGAAACAGTGAACTCTGATGTTCTGCAATACAGACTGAAGTCTTTACAGGCTAATACACAATATACTGTCTATATCATGGCAAGTAATGAAGCTGGTGGAACCAGTGGAGAGCCAAAAACCTTCAAGACTTTGAAATTCAGTAAGTAATATTGCTGGTTAGTTACTACTATTTTAAAAATAGTAGTAACTATTTGGGAGTTTGAATTTGGTTTGGGAGTAAGAATTGTAGAATAAGAGTAAGAATTATAGAATATTTTTGGTTTAGGCATTTGTTAATTTTTTTTTTTTATTTTTTTTTTTAATTTATATTAGTGTTTAACAAAACACTAGCTGAATTTAACACAGTTTCACTGATCATCTCACAGAATAAAACCTCAGGATTAGAAATCAAACCCCAAAATCTTGTTTTCAGTAAAGCTGTGGAATACTCTGGATGTTTGCGGGATCTGTCATGCTGTCAGTTATGTGATGGCGTGCCTAACAGTTTGATAAAAACCAGTCATTTCCATCTGAGATACTAGATTTAGAATAGCGGGGCATTGTGTTGCATTTCTTCTTCTATGTAAGTTTAAGCAGTAAATGAATGCACAGGTTGTGGCCATTGCGTGTGGGGAGATAATCTCTTCATTGTTCTAGACAGATTTACTATGGAGGTTGGTATGACACCCGTGGGTTAGAAGTTCAGATGGTTCCTCACTTATACTTCTGGAAAGAATGCTTTCAATACATACATATATTTTCATGGTGGTGGCCAAACTGAAATGTAAAAAAGTGCATGAACTATCCCTAATTTTTTTATGGGATTCAAAGCTTATTTTTTGTCTGTAAAGTCATCTGCTAGTTTCCTAGTCAAATGTAAAGTAAGGTAGACTATGCTGAGGTCTGGTCTCCATTGCTGTCAGCATTTACCTCTAGTAGGTTCTTGGAAGCCAGCTTAGAAATCTGTGCACTGTTTTTTGTGTAGTCAAAGCCTGTTTCCTACATTGAATTTGCTATTTATTTTGTAGTGATGGGTAGAAGTGGCACTATATGGCAGTTTTAGGTGATTCTAAAACAGCAGGTACCTGGAGGGGTGTAGACTCAATTCTAGGTGACTTCCAAAGATTGGCTTGGTATGACCCTAAGCAGCCTGATTCTGATTTCAGAGTTGGATGAGATGACCTGCAGATATCCCCTCCAATCTGAATTATTGTGATTCTGTTAAATAAAGGAAATTTTAAAATTCAGTATATCTGCCCCTGGGAAGGCTCATTATGAGCTGCTTTTCTGGCTCAGTAACTGTGACAGGCTGGATTGAAAATATTCACCTTTTGTCAAATTGTGCAATGAGTACCATACAGTATTCTGAATAGTTCTGGCTAGTTTTGCCATAGCATTTTAGAACTGTGTAATTAGATGTCTTGGATGTTGGACATTAGCTGTCTTAAGGCTGTACTTGAAGAAATTGTAAACATCTGTGGTGTTGGGTTTTCTTCCCCCCCTCTCCTCTAAAGATCAGGAAGATGTTATTTTCATTGCTCTGCCTGTTGGATTAAGCATGATGGTTCTGCTAGGCCTTTGGATAACATACATTTTGAAAAAACATGCGTGAGTACATTTTCTACCTTCTAAAACTGAATGCAATCAGTTAATTTTAACTTGTAAAAGGCAATTTTTTATATATCATATAAATGATTTTGTTGGGTTCCAAACCAATGTCAAATTAAGAAAATAAGCAATTAGAGTAACAAATAACTACCCATACAGGTTATCTTGTAACTGCTGTAGTCCAAAAATAAATATAAATTTTAGAAAGTGCAGTAAATCAAAAAAAAAAAAAAGAAATAGGAGAAGCAGATTTACATACCACCTATATCAGTTTATGGAAAATGCTGTATGCCATTTGCAGTTTCGTGGTCAATCAAGTGAGGGGGGCATACTTTAAACTAATTAGTGAAGAGTTAATAACACCAAAATACAGTTTTCCAGGTCCTCATAGTACATCTAGTACACCACTGGAACATGTCACATAACCTCTATTGCTTATCTTAGCTACATTGGTATTACTTTTGTTAATTTGTGGCACTTACTTACCCTGGACTTAAAGAAGTCGTGAAGAAACTAGAAATTACATCAGCTGAAATCAAACATTTGAATGTTCGATCCATTGGTATGGATCCCTATCTATACCTGATTCATAACACTTTAATATGCTATCGCAGGTGTTCCACGCCAGATTTTAAATTGCTTCCTAAGAGCATGGGATGCTATAACAGGATTTGTTAAGGTTATAAGATGTGCTTTTCTTTAGCATGAAAAGTGAATGGTTGTTTGGATGAAGCTTAATAAGAAGGTTGAAAATCTAGACTATTTTGGGGCATTCTAAGATACTGGAACCAAGATTGTGGCCATGCAAAACATCAGGTAATAAGCATAGCTGAAGTAGTAAGCATAACTTCCAGCTGTTTTACATACTCAACTGTGTTGTGTATTCTGAATTTTTACAGTAGTAAGAAACTATGTTTTGATTCTGGAGAACAATTTGAGATGTAGTCGAGTGTTTATATTCTTGTGTATATGTGTATTCATATCAATATGAAAAGTCAAGCTATGGCCTGGTTCTCATTCAGTTACACATACACCCAGAGTCCATGAGTGATTAATTTCTTTCCTGTTTACTACTCCATTGGACAGTTATAAGCTGCAGTGCCAGTTAGTGTCATTTATCTGCTGTTAACCTAAGAACTCAGAGTAGCTCTAATATGATGTAGTGCTAGGGACACTTTCCTAGAGCAAAGCTTACTTGAATTGCTTTTGTATACAGATTTTGTATACAGCCTTGTTTTGGCATGGTAGTATTTGATCTGCTATATAATAAAATAAAATTATCTTTGTGCAGTAGTAATTTTTATGTCATGTCTGTGACCCAAAAGTTTTACTTTCTGATACCTTTTGAAATAGAAATTAATGTGAGGAAAAACTATTATAGTGAAAAAGAAAATATTGTGTTAATATAGGGGAGATTTCCTTTGTGAAAGTTTGATATTTTAGCCGTGTCTGGAATTTCTGGAGCTTTGTTAGTTTTATTTTTAGTAATCTATTTCTTTCATCATTTGACTAAAATTCCTTTCTCAATGATAGGTTTAAAAAGGCTTGCTGGCCTGATATACCCAATCCTGCAGAGAGCATTGCAGTTGAATGGCCTCTTGATGCATCTATGGTAATTATTGCAATTTCATTTATTAAAAAAGGGTTCAAGTGGAGAGAAATTTTTCTTTGACTTTTTATGACTAAATAAAAAATCCTGTTGAGTTTCATTTTCCTGTTTAAGTGCTATGGAGTGTTCTTAACTGAATTTCAAACTGATAGATGCATCTTTATAAATTCATTTAATTCTTACATAATAATGGCAAATAGTGTTTTGAAGTTATAAAGTGATCAATGGACATGACTTATTAAACAAAGTCAACTAAATTTGCTCAGGTTATTGAGGCTACCTAGTCAGATTCCCACACCAGGGTACTTCCTCCCTTTTCCACAAAAAATAGAGGGTAATATGATAAGATTTGGTATATTATAATGGAAATATTTCTGTCTTATTTATTGTTGGATATTTATTCCTAAATAAAGTTTTGATGTTTATTTGAATGAAGTTGATCAGGTTTACATAGAAAGTGTAATCTATGGAGAATGGGATTTAAACTTTTGTCCCAAAAATTGATGGTTAAATTGGAAAAGACAGCCCAAGCCTACTTGTGAGCCTTCACTGGAAACTCCTTATTTTATTAAGCACAGAAAGCATAATATGAAAGTGTTTAACGAATGGACAGGATAACATTGTCATTTTTGGTACCTATTCACATATAACTGCATCCCAGCTGAAATGCACATGAACTCTTTTATTAATGCACTTTTAAAAAGGAGTTGAGCAGAGCTCAAATGGCAATATTTTATGTATTAAAAAAATAAACTAATACATGATCTATCCCCATATAACTTTCCAATTTATCTCTTTGTGTTGACAGAATAATTCGTTTTTGAAGGGAGTAACAACTGAGGCTAAAACCATAGACTTTGAAGACATAAGCGTTTTGGAACATTGTTTTCCTGAAGACAGCCAGGAAGGATCACTACTAATGAATTGTGAAAACCATGTTTCTGCATGTACTGATATTAATACAAAGGGCATGGTGAACAGAGATAAAAAGATACTGTATAATAAAGAAAATGAAGTTGCTAAATGTTTTTCACCATCCATGCCTTATGTGATTACTGATCAAGATATCAGAAGTCAAATGCATTCAGCCTTGATACCAGTGAAGGAAATCCAATGCATAGAAAAGCTGGAAGGTGGTGTATGTGGATCTACTCAACAGACCTCAATTAAAAATGAAGAAAATGATCATGAAGTTTTAAAGCTGGAAGACTTCAGTGAAAAACCATTGTTCAATCCATACCTTAAAAATTCTGTTAAAACTAGAGAATTTCTTAGTTCTGACAACTTGTCAGAACATAGTAAGAATGAACCCAAAAGCCAGACAACTGTCTTACCTCCTTTTCACCAAAATGTCGCAGGACAGTCCTATGTAACAGTGGACGTGTTTGGGCTGGCCACAGCTCATTAGCATGAAGAAACTTTCATCTGTAAATTCCTCTTATGAGATATATTGGGCACTGCTACTCGCATGTGTTTGTATATTCTAACCTGGCTGGTCTCAGTTAATTTGGGTGAAAAAACTCCTTCCCTTGGACAGCTGTGAAGTAATTTTTTGCCTTGTGTTTATACCCATGAAGGTTCACTTTTCGGTGTGGAGAGGGTTTTGTTTGTTTATTTGGTTGTTTTTTACCAGATAACCGTGCCAGTTGAGAGGCAAAGGAAGTACCTTTTCTTATTTCTTCTTAGTTCTCCCATAGGAGTTTGCTAAAACAAACTCATCTTTACTGTGGGAGCATCTGGCAGTGCAAGCAGCTCACTGATTTCCAGTTCTCATGGCTGAGCTCTGCTAGGGAGACATGGACTGACTTGAACAGAGCCAGTTCTTCAACAGAGCCAAATTCTTCCTTAAGTTACACAGAGCAGAACTACTTTCCTGTTCTTATTTCCCTCAATTGTTTTATAGTTTGTTGTATGGTAGATTTTAGTAATTGCCTGTATGCATCCTGACTCCTGAATCGGTGGTTTGGCTCATAGTTTCTCCTCTTTAATGAGAGGATATTTGTTCTGTATATGCTGTTGACGTATGTCCATTTTGGAAAAGGTAGTGTTATGCTGGCTTTGTTTCTTCCTTCCCTTTCTCGTGTTGCATTTTGTGCTGCATTTGTCTCTCCTGTTGTTTCCTGCCTTTTAAAACTCTGTTTACTGCAGGGTATCTTCTTATCTTTTTGCCCCTTCACCTCTAATTTCTCCCAGATTAAAACTGTTTCACAGTTGAGGTTTTGATAGTTTGAATCGAAAAAATTCAGCTAAATACAGCATCTTGTGCTGAGATAAGCACTGGGCTTATACTTAGGAAATTATTTTTTCAGGGAAGTATTGAAGAAACAGTACCTCTACAAAATATCCCCAGGTATCCTCCAATTTAGGATTAGAGATTTCTACATGAAGACTGTAAGTCTGTCATTTGTTTTATGATTTTGATAAGTCATAATCCTTCTCATGGTTTCCACTTTATACTGCGGTAATTAAGCAGGAAACTCTCCATCACACTAATTATTTTTATTTTTTTCAGCAGGAAAGAGGCTATAGCTGTAAAATTCTTCTAAAAATATTTACTGTGTTAAATGACATTTTTTTTTTTAAAAAGAGATGGAGAGTCATCTCTAGGTAAAATGTGGCAAAAGGGGATGTTCAGCATGACACGTGTGACATATAGCCATTTTAAGACTTAATTTTCACAGTATTTAAAGGCTTGATGTCACCAGTCTTATTTGCACATAATAACACTTCTTCAGGGGTGAAAAAGATACTGGAGTCATGGGGATAGAAAAAGGAAAGGCAAATGTGAATAGGAATCAAAAGCCTTTCCTTTCTGCACAGGAAAAAGAGTGGGAGAATGGAAAGACACGTTGTCCAGCAAGAATGGGGAGGCTGAGCCTTATCCTGGATGAATTGGCTATTACTTGCGTTGTGTTTGGAAAGACAGGGTGAAGTTTGCATTTAGGCTTTTCATCTATAGTTTGGAAGCTGATTTTACATGTATCATTGTTTGTTTAGTTTCCAAGGAAGGATGAGTAAACAATTAACTGCAAATGTTACTTGTACAGCAGCACTGATTTCCACTCGCTATGCTCAAGTTTGTTGGATCACTTCCACAACCACAGTGCTATAAGCCAACATGTAAATATATAAGCTTGTTCTTAAAAGCCCTTGCTTACTTGGATAAGTCATGCTCTGAAAAGCATGTGGACATGGTGTTGGTTGGGTTGATGCTCCTGCTGTTTCACTCACTTCCAGACTTCTCGCTCACAGCTACACTGCCATTTCCAAGGGTTCAGAAATCACTAACTCAGTCACAGCAGGTTTCCCCCCTTAAATATCAGTTTTTGTTTTAATATCATGAGATTTAAAAATAAACAGAGATATTTTGAGGCCTGTGTAGGAATTGTATAGCAGTCATATGAAAGCTACATACTCTGAGTTGCATGGTTGAGTCAGGTAAAAGATAATGCAACCTTTAAGGGAATCATTTGAAAGTAGAGGTTCTTACTGGGTGGTTACAGGGAGAGTAGGATCTCCCTATAACACCTCTTAGCTTCTATTACTCTGTTACTGCAGAGCAAGTAATAATCTGCTTCTCCATCCCACTTTATTTCCTTCTCTTTTGCTGTTCTGCTTTTCTCTCCTCACTTCTCATTTCCTTGCCTGTTATTTTCTCTGAAAAAGAGTAATGTAATGAATGGTCTTGGTTTATCTTGGAAATGAGGGCTGCCTTTTTTGCCTGTACTTTGGAACGCCAGCTTCTTGGACCTGGCTTGGTTTGCATTCAGTTGTATTGTTTCTGACCTTTTACAATTTGTCTTTCAAACTAATGCTGTGAACCATGAGGAAATAAAGCTGAGAATACATGGAAAAGTTTTTATCCGTTTATACTAAATACAACATTTCGACATCTTAGATTTTCATATTCATTTAGAAATATGATCATATTTTGAGAGGGGTCCACAAATAGATTGGGTATTTGGCCATAGGGTATTTTATAATGTCAGCTGGCAGTGACAGGTTGGATGTTACAATACTTTAACATTTCTGATACTGTTTTTAATGGAACAGCTGGTGTCATTAGTCCCAGAGAGTAGTCTTCCTAGATTTCATTTCATTTACCACCACTGATCTGAAAACCTCCTGTTTCTATCCTTCATTAAAACGCAGAAAATTAATCTCTGTGGTGTGTTGGTCTTTGCAAGGTTAACAGAGATCAGCTTGTGGATATTTTCAGGATGATGTTGATGCATCTTCACAGTTGTCATTCTCTGAGTATGACACAAATTACTCATTTCTGACGTTAAGGCTTATGCCTTGCAAAGAATTCATAGGTCATGTTTTTCATATTTTCAGCTAAATTAAATGTTCAGTCTTTGTTACCTGAACTTATCTTTAATTCCCCAGAATTTTGAATTCTTTGAACAGGAATCCCATAATCCTTTGATATAACAGAGCGACCTATTACAGTCAGATTTTTCAAACCATATAACCTATGGTATTTCTGTGTTCCTCATGCCCTTTACAATTGCCCAAATAGGGAGAAAAAGATATATTGATTGTTAATGCAGTGAAGAGAAAGAAGCTTTCTCCCTCCAGTTAGCGTGTGCTTGGCCAGTGCATGCTCCTCCAGAGGTGATGTGGCTGCTGCTGAGCAGCAGCTGCAGATGGACTGGCAAGGGTCTGGCCCAGGTGATGCTATTTAGTGTTTCTCTTAACACAACAGATAACATGTTGTCTTCTCCCATTCCTGAAAGGGTGATATATCATAAATAGATCTTTCTTTCTGAGATAGTTGATAACTTCTCAAGATAGATGTTACTGGCTAGAACTTACTCATGTTACTGGCTAGAACTTACTCAGAACAGTCGTTTTGCTGGTCCAAGTTTGGTATCTTGTGTAGCAAAAGTAAATGTTTGCATGAAGCGGAGACCTAATCTGCTCACAGAGTGTCTGTGTGTGACTCGGCTTCTATTGTTGCTTAGCAAATGGGCTCATGTCACCTTTGCAGTCATTTCAATACACCTGCTACAACTCCTTTTTACCAGTTTTTCACATTGATGCCACAGGCTTTGTGCTTGTATGTTGCTTTGAGATTTAACATCGCAAGATGTGTGAAGGAGTCCAGGAAGGCAGGACATTCTTCAAGAAGGACATCTTTAAGGTGCAGGAGCAGCACATCAACATGTGCCCAAAGACAAGCTGGTGGGGAAGACCAGCCTGGCTTAACAGAGAGCTTTGGCTGGGAATCAGGTTAAAAAAAGATAAGCTAACCTTTGGAAGAAGGAACAGGCAGCTCAGGAGGACTACAAGGATGTCATGAGGTTATGCAGGGAGAAAACTGGAAAGGCCAAAGACCAACTAGAACTGAACTTGGCTATTGCCGAAAAGGACAACAAAAAATGTTTCTATAGATACATTATCAACAGAAGGAGGGCTGAGAAGAATCCCCATCCTTTATTGGATGCAGGGAGAAACAGTGACAAATGATGAAGAAAAGGCTGAGGTACTTACCGCCTTCTTTGCCTCAGCCTTTAAAGGTAAGACCAGCTCTTCTCTGGGTACCCAGCCCTCTGAGCTGGAAAACAGGGACAGGGAGCACAATGAAGCCCCCATAATCCGAGGGAGATGGCCATCAACCTGCCGCACAACTTAGACACACAAGTCTATGGGGTCAGATGGGATCTACTGAAGGGACTGAGGGAGCTGGGGGAAGTGCTCACCCGGCCACTTCCCATCACGTACCAGCAGTCCTGGCTAACCAGGGAGGTCCCAGCTGACTGGAGCCTAACAAATGTGACTCCCATTTACAAGAAGGGCCAGAAGAGGATCTGGGGAACTACAGGCCTGTCAGCCTGGCCCCAGTGCTGGGGATGGTTATGGAGCAGATCATCTGGAGTGCCATCACACGGCACGTACAGCACAGCTAGCTGATCAGGCCCAGTCAGCATGGGGTTAGGAAAGGCAGGTCCTGCTTGACCAACCTGATCTACCACAGGGTGATATGCTTAGAGGCTAAGGGAAAGACGGCAGATGTTTTCTACCCAGGCTTCAGTAATACCTTTGACACCATCTCCCACAGCATTCTCCTGCACAAAGAGGCTGCTCATGGCTTCAAAAGGTGTACTTTTCACTGGAGGAAAAAGCCTGGATTGATGGGCAGGCCTGAAGAGCTCTGGTGAATGGAGTTAGATCCAGTTGACAGCTGGTCACAAGTGGTGTTCCCCAGGGCTCAGTACTGCAGCCAATTCTGTTTATCAGTGACCTGGATGAGGGGACTGAGTAAACTCACAGTGAATTTGCAGATGACACAAAGTTGGGTAGTAGCACTGATCTGCTGGAGTTAGGAAGGTTCTGCAGAGGGATCTGGACACGCTGCATTGATGGTGCGAGGCCAATTCCATGAGGTTCAACAAGGCTCAGTGCTGGGCTGCACTTGGGACACAAGCCCATGCAGTGCTACAGGCTTGGGGCAGAGTGGCTGGAAAGCTGCTCTGCAGAAAAGGACCTGGGGGTGCTCATTGATGGAGCTGGACATGATCCATCTTGTGCCCAGGCAGACAAGAGGCCAGCAGCATCCTGGCCTGTATCAGCAATGGTGTGGGCAGCAGGGCCAGGGCAGCGATCATCCCCCTGCACTGGTGAGGCTGCACCTTGAATCCAGTGTTCAGTTCTGGGCCCCTCACTACAAGAGGGAGATTGAGTGGGTCCAGAGAAGGGCAACGGAGCTGGTGAAGGGTCTGGAGAGCAAGTCTGATGAGGAATGGCTGAGGGAAGGACTTGGGGGTGCTGGTCGATGAGAAAATGAACATGAGCCGGCTTCAGTGTGTGCTCGCAGCCCAGAAAGCCAACCGTATCCTGGGCTGCATCAAAAGGAGCGTGACCAGCAGGTCGGAGGAGGTGATCCTGCCCCTCTACTCTGCTCTTGTGAGACCTCACCTGGAGTATTGTGTGCAGTTCTGGTGTCCTCAACATAAAAAGGACATGGAACTGCTGGAACAAGTCCAGAGGAGGGCCACGAGGATGATCAGGGGACTGGAGCACCTCCTGTATGAAGACAGGCTGAGGAAGTTGGGGCTGTTCAGCCTGGAGAAGAGAAGGCTGCGTGGAGACCTCATAGCAGCCTTTCAGTACCTGAAGGGGGCCTATAGGGGTGCTGGGGAGGGACTCTTCATCAGGGACTGTAGTGACAGGACAAGGGGTAATGGGTTAAAACTTAAACAGGGGAAGTTTAGATTGGATATAAGGAGGAAATTCTTTCCTGTGAGGGTGGTGAGACACTGGAATGGGTTGCCCAGGGAGGTTGTGAGTGCTCCATCCCTGGCAGTGTTCAAGGCCAGGTTGGATGAAGCCTTGGATGGGATGGTTTAGTGAGAGGTGTCCCTGCCCATGGCAGGGGGGTTGGAACTGGATGATCTTGAGGTCCTTTCCAACTCTGACTATTCTATGATTCTATGATTCTATGTTTAGTCTGGAGAAGAGAAGGCTCAGGGGGCACCTTACTGCTCTCTACAACTACATGAAAGAAGGTTGTAGTGAGGTGGGGGTCAGTCTCTTCTCCCAGGTAACAAATGATAGGATGAGAGGAAATCGGTTGTACAACAGGAAAAAATTCTTCACCAAAATGTTTGTCAAGCGTTGGAAGAGGGTGCCCAGGGATGTTGTTGAGTCACCATCCCTGGAGGGGTTTAAAAGACATGTAAATGTGGCATCTGGGGACACAGTTTAGTTGAAAACTTGGCAGTTTTGTGGTTGGACTCAATGATCTTAAGGGTCTTTTAAAACCTAAATGATTCTATGAGTCTATAGGGTGCATTGCAGACATGCACTCATTGCATCCACTCTGTTGTGTGGATGAAATTTCAGATCTCATTAAGTTCTCAGCTCCTGTCTGCCCTGGGAAACAGATGATTGCATTTCTTGCTTGTTCTGAGCTTCTTTCCAGCTAGTCTTATATGACTTACATGGGCACTTTGGTTTCCCCCCTAGCCCCTTTGTTGTCTCCCTACATGAAGATGTGTTCAGCGTTACAACACATTATGCATATTTGCCTGTCCTCATAAGATTGGTCTGCATGAGAAAACTTAAGCATCCTTGTTGTGAGAACAACAGATTTACGTACAAAATGGGAAGCATATTGTGCTGTTCCTGTCCACAGTATGGTTTTTACAGTGTACTGGACATTCACAGGTAAGGATAGATCAAATGTTACCTTCACTGTTAGCTTCTTTTAGAGCTTGTACAATCAGAGCATCTTCAGAAAGTAGACTTTCAAGTTGGTGTAGCTTCAGCAGAAGTGATGCAGTTATGCAGATGTGTATCATCTCTGTAAACACATTGAGAAACTGCGTGTTGCAGTTTGTGTACACCTGAGTATGTGTGTGCATGTGTGCCGGGGCGTAGACACAGTGTGATATCATAATTAATCTAGGTTGTACAGCAATACCTGCAGAGAAGGAAGCTGTTTATGTAATTTATATTGCTGCACAGCCTTATTCACCAGCACAGACAAGACTGCAAGCTGCTTCTCTGCTGGGATCTTCTGTTTTATCCTATGCTTAGAATCTATCCTAAGAGCCTGCAGAATCCTGGCCCTTGACTAGAAATTCTGATTTGTGTTTTTATTAATCTATGTATTTGTTCCTGTGCTTTTACATTGACACTCCTAGTGGCAGTGTGTGCATTGCTTTCACATCCAAGCGTCTGATGTGAGGTGGTAGCTAGCTCCTTCCATTTGCAGCTCAGTGAAAACCAGCACTTAAGCAGTCCCTATGATCAAGAAGCTTGAAATACAGGCAGGCTCAAGTCCAGAACTACAGTGATGGTGTAGGCATATCTTCCAGTGCTCTCATGGTACAGATAGTTTGTATGATCAATAGTACGATTGTAACTTTAAATGCCTGATGATTGCAGCTGTGTTAGGCAAGGCAACTCTCGTGGATAAGGCAAACAGATCTCTGCTGACAAAAAGATCTCAGAGTATTAACATCAGGCTATGTTTCACACCTTTCAAAATGACACTGAAATGCTGGGGAGAACAAACACCAGAGATCATGCTACCTGCAGCTTCATATGAACTCTGGTGCACGTGATGTGATGTGGTCATGCCAGTGACGTTTCAGCAGGTAGTTTTTTTCAGTTGAATGGTTCCAAATCCTTTGGCCTTACACTGTCAAACATTAGAAATATTACAAGGAAAGATGATGAATCAACTCTGAAATGCTATTTCAGTAATTCTGAGCTCTGATGAATTTGAGCGAGAGGGTGCTGTTATAATGGGCTTCAGGTATTAGGTTGGAATGTTTTAACTGCTAATCCTGTTGTCAAAATACTAAATACTGAAGATTCAACAGCATAACTTTTGAGAAGTTACATAGCAATCAATGCAAATCTGAATCTCAGTGATCACATGAAACAGTGGTTTTAATAACAAATTCACCCTTCCTAGCATTGTAAGAGGCAACTTGTGAATGTTTATTCAATAGCTTTGTATTTTACTAGCAGCTATTCTGAAATATTCAGGTAAGATACTCTGCCAAAGGTCACTTGAAAGTAACACATAGACCCTTATCTGTCATAAATGATTCGAGACTATAAATAACTTGCTTGTAAACAGGTGAAATGTGTACTAGTTTGAAATAGTGTTCTGAGTGGCTTGCTCTGTTTTCAGATCTACTGCAAAGATAGTGAAAGCTTTGTTTCGATGTTCTGTGTTAATGTTTGCCATACTGATTTTACTGCAATTTGAGGTAGTTGTTAATTGCAACCTCTTCTGCCTCCTGGCAAGACAGAAATAGAATATACAGTGGTCTTATGACGTGTTGGTAGGAGGGCTATTTAGCAGAAAATGTGCTCCCTCTGGCTAGAACACAGAGCAAACCTAAAGTAATTGTTTTGTCCTGTATACAAAGGGTGACATTTGCAAATGAGGCTGAAAGAAGAACATTAAGCATTCTTTTTGTAGAATGAACTGTTCTTAGTCATAATGTTTATTAGGCATATTCACCACAAAATATGAACTGTGCCCTTTGTGTGTACATTTTGTGCTTCCAGTCTCATAACTGTAGGAGGGAGGCTCTGAGCAAAATACTGTCTTTTAAATCCATTTTATCTTTCAGTTTTCTTCACAGTGTTCCTACTTACCAGAAATTACTTTTTCAGTGTTTGGCAAAAATGTCCTTGTTCTAGTGAATTGGGATTAATTTGCCAGCTCTTTTCCTGGGCTTTTCTAGGATTATTTTGTTTGCTCCTTTTTTCCAAGGGTAAATCATCATTTCATTGCCACCTCACTGTTTAGTTCAAACTGCTACTTTATCTGAACATGAACAAGAACAGTGACAATCCAAAAGCTGGAACAGACTAAAATATTCTTCTGTGAAACAAGACTTTTTTTAGTAGAATATCAAAACATGAAGAGAAACAGATGTGTGTATGTATGGTGTAAATTGGTTCTCCTATCTCTGTTTGTAACAGGATAGTTGAAAAGTAGACGGAGTGGTTGTTTCATGCTGCTCACTCCTATGCTGTATTTTGTTTAGCTCTCAAAGCCCACCACAAACAAAGCCCAACAGAAAATGCTGTTCCTAGATGGAAAGGGGACCAGTCAAGTATCTAAGTTTATCTGAGAGATCAGTGCTCCAGCACACTGACTGCCTTGAGCTGCCCTAACTACAGCCAAATAATGTCTGTTCCCAGGGCCCTGATCTATCCCGGTTATTCAGGTGAGCTTTGGCGCATACAGAGTGCGGAGGTTTCCCCTGCTGCTCATGTGCAGCAGGATATGGATGCTGGGAGAGTCGCTGCAACCCAGTGGGTGCTTAGTAATAGAATGGTCGATCTAAACTGTGTTTCTCATTGCAAGCAGTCAAAGAAACAATGTCGTAACGCAGTGTTTTATATGTCAAAAGTGCTGCTTTAACACTGACTAGTCCTACTGAGTAAGGAGGTCAACACTTTCAAGTTTCTATGTCTGCCATAAACATTTTTCTCAACCTCTTAGATTGTCTTGGTTTTTAGGGACTGTTAAGCCCTATACTGATGATCTACAGTACTTAATCACTGCTGAAAGCCTGCTGAGCCAACTTGTATATTATCTAGATTTCGGCATTCTAACTCAATAAAACTGAAGTTTTGATATGAGTACTTATTTCTTGGAAAAGCAGCCTGATTTATATTTCCTGGGGCTGTCCTCAGAGTGCAGTGCTGACCTACCTGAGGGTAACTTCTGCAGGATTTTCACCATTACCTGACCAACTGTATGTCTAATGGAATTTGGTGAAGAATTTCCATGTTTCATAATCATGGAAAGGTTATGCAACAGTACCCAGGGATGTCAGAAACAATGAGCATAAGATTATCATCAGGGTAAATGCTCAGGGATGCCACTCAGAAAATCACTGAACTAAACCAAACACTTTATTCTGAAAAAAAAAAAAAAAAAGGAGCTTGGAAGGCTTTCTAAAATGGTACTGTGGCAAATTGTGTCCTAATGTAAGAAAATGCAAGAAATCTCTTCTGACCCTTAATTCTGCCAAACGAGAACAGCGTGCCGAGCTGGGAGGCGTTTTAGGTTTTGTTTTCTTTTCCTGTTTGTTTTTTTCTTCTCTTAGGGGCAGGGATTTTTCCTGGAGTAAATATTTTATGAGCTACAGGTGCTTTTATTTGCGAAATGTGTTTGAAAAGCTTCTGGCCACAGGAAGAAGCAAAGAGCAGGGGAAAGTGTCTTTGCTTTTAATGTAAAGCTTTTTCATAATTAGCAGAAACACTTATATCCAGATGCCTTCATGGCTTGCTGCCTTTCCTGCTTCTCTCTCCCATGAGCTTCCAGCTCCTTCGAACATGCTTCCTGCATTTACTTTCCCCTTCAGTGATTTTTGCAGTTTCATAGCTGGCTTGTGAATAGGCTTCAAGTTTTGCACCTCTCTTCTGCTTTTGCCTTAATTTTCAGGAGAGTTAAATTGCTTTTACACTTCTGATGAAGTGTATCTGCAGTTTATGAGCCTAACAATGTTTCATGATGTCTGAGGTCAGAGGAAGGAAGCAGGGGGGCATTGAATCATTTTGGGTGAAAATGGACCCACAGTAATTTAGTTTCTGTTAATTTTCACCTTTCTTCCAGCACACAGGCCTGGGTCTCTGTCTGTAAGTACTGCCCTTATGAAGTAAAGGATGATCCTGGATGTAACCTGTGCACTGTATCTCCTGATATACTGGGTGTGCAAGGGAGAGGAGATGCTTGCTCTTCAGCAGACATGACCCTACCTATGCCCCCATCTCTCTTCACCCTTCCTGTGCATTCCCACTCCCCCAGCGCTGTGTCCTGAGGGACATATAATTTCCTCGTGCCATTGGGTGAGTGTCTCAATGCAAAACTACCAAACAAGTTGCTGTGAAATTACCTAAGTGCTGGGTTTACTAGCACGTCTGCTAGTCTGCAGATGTGGCCCAGGTTCCTGCTCTCAGTTTAAGGTAGAAATGAGGTAGCTCACTTCCCAGTGAAAGCAAGCTGGCAATGCTGCATCTAATATGGGGTAGGAGCATAGGCGTTCAGGGAAACTCCCTATGTGACCCTGCTTGCTTTGTGAGTGATTTTTGTTGCCATGTCCTCAGATAGATAAGTTCTTGAACGCATTGTCTCCAGCCTGTGGTTGTTCTGCTCCCACTGCTCAGGTTTACTCTTGTAAGGACTGATTTTTTAATTCAGTGATAGGGCTGGCTAACCCGAGTTTCCCTATGGACAGAAATGCACGTTGCGTGAGGTACCGCTATTCACTCCAGTGTTTGTGGATAGCCTCAGTTCCTCTGCCTTTAAAGGAGGTTGTGCTCCGTCAGTGTTTGTTTGGTTTTGGTGTTTCTATGTTGATGTTTTTATTTATATTACTCCACATGTTGCACTCTCGGGGAGCCTGACCTTCTGCCTGCATTGCATTCAGGCTAATTTTAAAGGCTGGTATGAGTTCCTCTGTTTTTCATACTTAGGTAATGATTCACTTTGATTTCATTTACACATTTCATTTATACAAATGTGATTGATTTATATTAATAAGTAGAAAGATAAGGCTTTCTGACAGACACACAGGAGTGTTACTAGTTTCACTTAGAGGTGGAAGATATTCAGCAAACGGGTGAGTAAAAATGCGTGCAGCAAATGGAGCACAACCAGGACTTGCTGAAGGAGGTGTGCCCTACCTGCTGCTGTCCTGGGGCTATTGGCAAGTGCCCCTATAGACAGCTGTCTGGAGGAAGATGGGGAGGGAAGGACGGCACCTCTTCACGTGTCTCTGGCTGAACACAGGGTATGCTCCACCTAATTCACAATAAACAGCAGTCAGCATTTGCTTTAAATTTCCATCAAGGAAGATTTGTCTTAGCACCAAAATAGCACCCTCACCTCATCCTTGACCAAGGATGCGCTGCCATGCATGTTCTTTCTCCAGTGCTGAGTCCTCTAAGCAGGGCGAAAAGCTGCATCTGTTCAAGCAGGAAGAGTTTTGCTGCCAAGTGTCTGCTTCGGAAATGGTCTTCAAGAGCCCCGTGTTTGTTCCCGAAGTGCATGGGAACGTACATTGGTAACAGCTGAGGGTCAGTAGCGGTTACTTGTCTGGATGGTGCAGGGACGTGATTCAGGCTGCAGCAATGCATGAGAACAGGCTTCTGCTTTGCAAATCCCAGCCTGTTAATCAGCCCGCGGGGAAGAGGAGCCGGTCATCTGGCCTGTTCCGTGTGGATGGGCTATTATGTGGCCCCGGCCAGCAGAAATGTGGGCCGGGGGGCATTGGGAGGCTGACCTGCCAGGCAGCACGGGCGCCGAGCCTGCCCGCAGGTCTCGATTCAGTGTCCCATCAGGACCACGGGTGGCGGAAGCACATAACAAAGGTCAGAGCTTTTACTGGCAAAGGGAGGAGGTGGAGAAGCCAAAGGGACGTGCTAAACCACTATGAAGGAAACATTAAAACAAACAATACGCGAGTAACTTGGTCGCAGGTGGGAGCTGGGGCTGGAGCAGTCAGCCTGCCGGCTGCTGACGGCTTCACGCTGCCGCCATCTCCCGGTACGGCTGCGGTGGGCTGAGTGTGTCGCGGCGCTGCGCCCATGCTGAGCTGCGCAGGACCTCCCCCTAACACACCTGGAGGTACGGGCACTGGGACACGCTGCGCCTCTGAGTGCTGGGGCTGCAGCGCGATGGACCCCACATGGTGCCCAGGCTCCTGCCCGCAGCCCCAGCGCTAGGCTGCTCCCTCAACAGTCCCTGTTAGGTCTGCGGGCAGGTCTGCTGCCCAGTGGCGTCTTGGAGGTAACGAGTGTCCCAGGCACAACCCCGAAGTGTTTTCTGAGGGTGAGAGGCTGTACCTGCAGCTGCAGAGACCGGCTGAGTGCTCATGGGTGGATGGCTCCTGCACAGCTGTCACCGGCCGCTGGCCCCTGACCCAGCTCAGTGTCACCGCACAGCCGTCGCACTGTGCTGCTGCCCGGTGCCTGCCCCGGCTGGACAAACCAGCTGCCCCAGGGCTAGCACACGGCTGGGCACATACCCAGCTCCGCTGCAGCGGCTCTGCTGGCCCACAGCCACCGGGATGGAGGGCTGTGCCCAGGAACCTTGCGGCTTCTGGAGTGCTGATGAGTACACTGCACAGTTACGTGTTTCCTGTGGAAAGCAGGGCATTCCTGTAAGTCACTGTCCAGCCTTATTTCCTTTGTTTATTGTTAACAGCTACAGGAAGCAATCGCACTGTCAGCAGTGAGGCAGCAGTGAGCAGTGACAACGACCCATCTTCTGCATATGCTCTGCCCTGCAGTTGTGAAGCACAGCTGTGCTGAGCTCAGGTGGGGAGGACATACAAAACCCCCATGTTCCTGTAGGTATTTCAGGGGGTGTATGTAAAACTGTGATAAGCGAACTACTGCACAGTGCACTAGCATTCTGGAAAAGGTGTCCAGTGTTACATTTGCACTTAACACCAGAGGGGTAACTGGGTGCCACCGATGGCTCTTCTGTGGCAGGGACAGGAACGATTTTTCGCACTGGAGGTGACAATCTAACGCATCTCCCCCCTTCCACTTTCTGGGTCAGATCAGGACTTCAGCCAGGAAGCGGAAGCTGTCTTCCCTCAGCTGCCACCCTTGAAACGCTCTGCAGCTGTGACCATGCTTTGATGCTCTGTGCCTTTTCAGTACTGAGATGTAGGTTCATGACTGGCCTGTGAGGGTCCATTAGACACAAAAGAACCAAACTGAGGTGAGGCTGAGGGCAATGCCAGAAAAAGCCAGGTCACTTCTTTCTTGAAATGAGTCTGGGGGAGCAGGCAGCATTACACCCTGCTCCTCACTCTTACAGAGTTCCTCAGAATGGGATTTTTGGACACATTTAGGTAGTGCCCAGACTCTGCCTTCTGTGGTTACTACTTATGTCAGCCTTACACAATGCTGACTCCAGCACACAAGGGATGTAGGGAATTTTGTTTTGGTTTCTTTTTGTACATTATGTACTAGACAAATGCAGCATTCAGGCACAGGTGGGTAACAGAGAAAGACATTCAAAACTGATCATAACGTAAATTGTAGAAAGCAGACTTTATATAACAATAAACATGCAGCTTGCAAAAGAATTAACATAGTGTACTGGTATTAAAAACATTTCCATGCAGAGACAGCTTACGCAGCAGTTTATGGGTTTGACCTCTGGCTGGAGTATGCAAGCCCTTTAAAGCTGGCATTCAAATTACCAGTAGCTTAATCAGCCATACTTACTTTTAAGTACAAAGTAACATCTGACTTAATGTTTACATTCACTAGCCATCCAATCCAGCATCAAGGCACTTTCCTTGTCAGTCTGTCTGTCTCTGTCCCATGCCTCCACTCACCTAGATGCACATATCGGCACAGCAATATTCACTACCAGTAGCCTTGACAGTCTCCTTAAGCCCAAACAAAAGCAGCTGGGTCCTAGACATCTCTCGCTGTATCAAAGTGCCCATCTGAATGTGACACTGTAAACAAGACTGGCGTGTTAAAAAAACATGGCAAGTTGACTGGATCCATAGTGAATGTGCTTTGATGTGAGGAAAAGCAATAGATGTTACCAGTTTCAACACTGCAGAGAATGCTTGTCTACCTCGCCTGCAGCCACTGGAGAAGAGCAGCTGGTGCGGGGTGCAGAAGACGCTTCAGTCTGAGTAGGAGGATGTGGAGCTTTCCAGCCATCTGTTGACAGTTGTGCCATAGGTGTTTTTCATCTATTGTTACAGACGTGTGCTTCTGCAGAGTATTGCTGACTCTGCTGCGAATATCCCCTTCAAAGTCGGCTTTGCAAACAGACGCAAGTACTGACTAAGGCTGCATTCTGGGAGGCACGCACTGCCCGCCCTCTCTCTGCACTAAAATTAAGAGTTGGGGGGAAGTGGGCGATTGTTGACATCTGGCCCTCAGTCAATTTTATATTTTACAAATGCACCCTTGTGCATTAAGTCAGCACTGCTTTCGTTTTTAGGAATGGCTCAGATTGCACAAGTATTACAAAGGAAACAAGTGAAAGCAAACACACAAATGCATTTTAGATTTTTTTTCTTTTTTTTTCTTTCTTAGCAGATCCTTTCAATTCTAAGGAAAAGAAATGGAAATTTGTGAGTTCAATGCAAGATACTAAATTTTACCCGTCTCCAGACTTTTGCACTTACACTTCTACTTAACTGCAGTTTTCTTGGTCAATAGCCAAGCTGAAGACTGTGCGACTGGTTGTAATTCCCAAATGGCTGTGTGAAAAAAGACTCGACATTTTTGTTATAAACTGCTTCCAAATAACATTAAAAGCAACTCTTGGAATTTAAAATGACTACATGTACCCATCCGAGGCAAACAGAGGTTACAAGGGATTAATGAAGATTTACAATCCATCAGTCAGGAGAACTTCTTAACATAGTTAAAGGAATGTACCCAAATAACAAACAAATGTCTCTGGGAAAATAAGCTAGTATATTTAGTCCCACTTAATGCACATAAATTACAATTTAAAATGTGCATGTCCTCATACAGGGCTGACTATTAACACTTTTGTCAGTCTTTGGCGTTTCAGATCCCACTGTGAAGTCTGTACCATAGCAGCATGTATTTATGTGGGTATTTGATGTTAAAGACCTGGCACTAATTAAACAAGTTCAATTACTTAAGTTAAATCAGTATGGATATTCCCACATATTGGGCACACTCATTTAAGTTTTAACTATCCGGAGCTGCTCATCATTTACAATCAAAGCTGAAGTTGTAAACCCCCCAGTCTTCTCCAGTGCCCAGGAACAGGACTCAGCCCTCACACACAAACTGCCTCCTCTCCTCCCAGGGCCAAAGGTTTTTCCTAGTCCTGGTGAGAAGTGTTTTGCTAGGCTGCTGTAGCATAGATCAGCACGAGCTTGTTGCAAACAATCCAGAATAAAGCTTTAAAGAAATAAATAAACTCAATTTTTTTTCTTTTAACGAAGTTCTGAAGAATTTTTGCTCTGCTGTGCTTCGCACTGCCAGGTTAAGGCTTAGCAGGCAGTTTAGTTCACTACGGTCAGGCATACGAAACAGTCCCAAGACTTTTACTACATTGGAAGGGGATATTCCCAGGTTAACTGCTCTGAAAGTGAGCCAACACACCCCAGAAACAACCTCCTGTTCTAATGGCAACACCATGACAGAACTATTGAGATAAATAAATTCACTTGTCTTAAAAGCTGAGGAGCAGTTAGCCAGCCTGCACTTAAAAGATGTTTCAGGCATGCTAATTCAGGATAAATACTCTCTATTTCTACTAGCCTGCTTTCCCTGCCACCAAAGTAAAAAGGTCTTCTCTCACCCCCACCTGAAAAATTCCAGTCCAGGAAATCAAGATGGACATGGAAATGGCAATACTGAAGGGTAATTTCATTTTAATAATGCCTTTATTTTGTAAAGTGCACCCTAGTTACTGGGAGGGGAGAAATCTTTTTCTTTAGTCACTATGTTAGAGCCAAGTTCAGAGAATTTAAGTGGACTGCTATCATTATATTACAGACTCTCTAAAAATCTGTATGCAACTGTTTGATACAATTAGATTGTTACAATCCAAAGTACAAAATCAAATTAAACCCTGAATACTGCATGATACAATATTTGGCACATAAGTTTACAAACAAGCCGTAAACCTGTTATTCTTGTAAACCTGTACTGTGGCTTCAACAACCTGTTCACCCACCAGCATGTCCCGCTTTGTCTTTAGCATTTTATCCCTAGATAAACGCACAAGCCTTAAAGATATAACTGTGCCAGACAGATAGAATTCTTTCTAGGATACACTCCTATATAATTCTGTAGGTTTATCACCACTGGCCAATAAATAACAAAGAAGGATACCAGAAATGACAGGCCAGAACTCTTTTTAGCACAGACCTTTAAAAATGAGAATCTCTTGACAGTAGTTGTTTCATCTTGGAAATGGCCCATGTAACAGCAGCTGAGAACAAAATGCCTTCCCTTTATACAAGGGAAAACAGCAATTTCAGGAATAACTGAAGTTACCCCTCAAAAGTTAGTATTACTGGATCACAATTAAAAAAAAAAAAAAAAAAGAAAAAAGCCATCAGTGTGTTTTTGAAGACATCTATACCTTTGAAGCAATGTTCAGACTAAGCAGTCAGGCTGTGACCCACAATATCTCAGCGATGAGGAGGTGGATTAGATGCATATGGCTGTAGGGCAGTTCTAATAGGCACGCACACTGCTCAACAGAGACTTCCCCTTTTACTTGTGGTTTCTATAGTCACTATGAACTTTGCATAGAAAAGACAACCCATCCCCCAGTAAAGTAACTGCTACTATTTTCAAAGAGGAATGTGTTCTGATAAAAGAATGCTCCTTCAGTCTCTGAAAAACCCCCACAGATGGTCTCTGCTGTCTTGTGACAGCACTGTTCTCATTATGCTCTTGGTCTCTGGGAGAGAGTTTGAAGGTGCTGCAGTGGAGTAGAGAGAAAAGGAAGGGGACTGGTTTGAAGACATGTGTAGTTACAGAAAGCTGCAACATAGCCTTTTAGTGTAAAAAAGTGCCCAGGTATAAAAATACCACTGGGAGACAGGAAATGTGGAATAATTGAAATGTTATTAAAAATTCTGCATTCCTTATCTGCTTTAAATAGTCCAGACCTCAAGAGGTAATCTCAGGAATTTAGCACTGAATTTTTATTACAAAAGCAGAAGTCATATGTGAACATTTATATGTACACCTGTCCTACCATGCAAGCTGGCAGATGAGGACAAGGCAAGTTGAAATGATACTGACACCTGCCTTTCCAGGGCCTTTAGCAAGTGCTTTGCAGAACAGCAGCACAAGAGGTCACAGAACAAAAGGTGGTCTTAAATACATAGTTATTTTGTGAAGGAGAACCAAAATCCTTGTTTTATTCTCACAACACAGCACTTAGTGTTCTGAATTAAGGTTTTATTAGTGTCAGATTAGAAAGCTGACTAGACTAAGGTTAAAAAAAATGCAAAAAAAAAAAATGCAAGAGTGCTGTAAAATTCCTAGTTATCATTGGAGAAGGGGGTTTATTTTAATGTAATTTCATTTTTCTTTAACCCCTAGTAGAGACAGTCTCCAAGAAATGCATCTTTTTCAAAAAAATGCAAACTGTATGAAACAGGGTAAAAGTGAGAATAAGAATAAAGAATTTTAACAACTATGTAAGTGTTGTGGCTCATGATTGCTACTAGAGAGCAATTAGAAAAATGGTGAAAACTTACAGCTTGTTACTTGCTTCACAAGCTGTAATCAACAAAGGTGCACTTAATAAACAGAAGCAATTTATATGACAAGAGGGGTATGGTATAATCTGACAGTGATTTGGGTAGAAAACGTCTAAGTAACTGTTGATTAGTGTTTTCATCTGGATTTTTAAACTTTTGAATACAAGACTGAATTACTGTGCGTCAAGTTGCAAGGCACATTTTTAGGCCAAATTAGTATACAGTTCATCTGCATGCACATCTAAATGTAGGCAGAATATCAATTGCTATAGTAGCATTCAGAGTCAAGCAATCATGGTGTTTTCCTATTTGCACACCATAGCAAGTTCTATTTAACTGTTCTAACTTTTAAGTGGGGATGGGCATGATTTGCATGTCTGGTAAATGGGAAACAGACACTGGGTCAAGTAAAAATTCAGAAAGTCAATCAAGGTACTGAGAGCGTTAGACGAGTATTCTTTGACATTAGAATACTAAGCTTCAGTCTTACTTTTGCACAAAGATGCTCCAAGCAACTAAAGCTGGCTTTTTATGCTTGTACATGGTCACAAATTGAAGTATTTCTTCTAGAAGGTCTATTGGCTGATGTGATTAATTGAAACTTGCCATTTTCGATCACGTGTAAATCTGGTAAGATGCAAAATCCCCAAGGTAGCACAAAGGCTTATTCAGTTATCCATATAGAAGATTTTATGTAGTGCATAAAAGTCAAGTCTCCAGTAGGTCTGGACTGCAAATCTTCCACAAAAACAGTCCTTATTGTACTTTGTCATATTACTCTTCACTTAATTTCAATATTTCTATCTTCATTCAGATAAAAATACCTAGCTTAATTTATCAGAAACACAGGAGAAAGTGTGAACAGGCACTAATGAAGGCCTAAAACAGAGCCAGTCTCTCCTCTCACTGTGGCATATAGCCCCCTTGTCTCACAGTCTGTGGGAGGTAACTTTTTGGCATTTCATCAGCTGATGGTGGATTTCCTTCCACTATTTCAGGTACCACATTTTGTCCTTCAGTACTTGCCTGTAAAGCATCTGATACAGCAGCTTCCTGGGTACTTTTTTCCAGCCCAAGGCCCAATAGCTGTGAACTCTGACCTGAGATCTGCAGTTGTGCAAATCCAACAATATCCCCCTCATTAGCAGAAGTGATTTGCTTCACTCTTTCAAAGCATGGCCTGTCTGTGTTGGTTTCAGCCTGAACACCATTTTGTTTGAAATACTGCTGCCTCTGTGTTGTACTGTCACCTCCTCCAGTGTGATCCTCTGATCTCTCTTCTGAATCTAGCAGTGGCTGAGTCGACTCAGACCTTGAAAAGACTTGGACAGGTGTTTGGTCTCTGTAGCCATTAAGTACTACAGTTGAATATTGTACAGTGCTTGAAGTGTTTTGTGTAGTTTCGCCTTCGTCGCTGTCAGAGACACTTTGCCTAGGAGAAGACATGCATGAGGACCCTCCAATACCACTGCTATGCCCTTCTGAAGTACTTTTTTCCTTTTTAAGTAAGTCAAAGGGTTTTAGATCTTGTTCTGAAAAAGACTTCTTGTCATCAGCTTCTATTTCTACGACGCTTACATCTGTGAAGCTACCTTCTGGATACATCTGATCTTTGGAACTAAGGTTATGCTGAAAGAGAGAGATGGATGTTGCCTTAGAAGAAGGTTGTGTTCAAAATAAAAAAAATCCCATTAAATACCTGAATTTTTATTCTGTAATTTTTTCAAGTTTCTTCATTTAAGTTTTTTCCTTACTAAGTTTGGCAGTATCTCCAAATTATCTGTTATGAAGGATGTAGCTTTGTTTCCAATACAAAGCCTTACTTACGCAACTATTCTGAAAGCACAGTTGGTGTGCAAGCTTTCCTCTAATTTTAATTACTCTTAAGAGCCATAAACATAGAACCATTTGCTCTGCAGCACAGGAATATTCTATATTGAGACCCATACTTACCTTGTTTCTAGTAATGCATGCAACGTGATGGCTATTACTCACAGAAGTTAGTCAGTTTATTGTACAGAATTTGCTATGTCATTCACCCCCCACAGGGCATAAATTTTGCTGCCACCTTGTCATGCATGAGTAACTTAGAGCTTTCTCCCTCATTCATGATTTAACTGTGCAAACAAATCACACTTGAGGGTTTTAAGAATGGGAATAATGAGTTCCATTTACTTAATCCTGATTTTCCATGAATGAGTAGAGTAATCAGGACTTGACCCTTCCAACTACTAAACTGAATACAGTTCACAATGTCAAAGCCTGCTATACACTGTGAACTTGTGCTAAGGCCCATATATTTCTAATGCTGACTCTATTAATGCAAAAAAATCTTATAACCATATTGTACCACAATGTCACAAAACTTAATATTCAGGGTTTTTTCCCTTGAAATCTACGTGTGCTAGAAGACAGAAGACTTCCACTGGTTAGTTTATTTGAAACCTTGTGGACTAGGAAGGTAGAGGATGCAAAAAGGTGAGTATTACCTTAGCTGGAACTTGAGGAGACCACTGAGCAATGTTACTCTTGGATGGATCAGGGACAATAGGCCAAATATGCTTTTTAATTCTGTAAGGATTAAAACCAGAATAGAATTACAAGATGCAGTTCCCAAATTCCTATGTTAGTAGCAAGTACTGCATAACTCAGGACACTACTCCTTTACATAGGAATTTTGCAAGAGTATTTATTTCCAAATAGGAGTGCTTCCTGGACTACTTTATATCTCTGTAGGAAGCTCTACTACTTAGCAGAACACAGCACTACACTTGTAACTGCTCCACACTTTCGATGTAGCCATCCAACACAAGGCAAACAGAATCACAGAATCCCAAGGGTTGGAAGGGACCTAAAAAGATCATCTAGTCCAACCCCCCTGCAAGAGCAGGGTAACCTACAGTACATCACACAGGAACTTGTCCAGGCGGGCCTTGAATATCTCCAGTGTAGGAGACTCCACAACCCCCCTGGGCAACCTGTTCCAGTGCTCTGTCACTCTTACAGTAAAGAAGTTCTTCCTGATGTTAACGTGGAACTTCCTATGCTCCAGTTTACACCCATTGCCCCTTGTCCTATCACTGGATATCACTGAAAAAAGCCTAGCTCCATCATCCTGACACCTACCCTTTACATATTTGTAAACATTGATGAGGTCACCCCTCAGTCTCCTCTTCTCCAAGCTAAAGAGACCCAGCTCCCTCAGCCTCTCCTCATAAGGGAGATGTTCCACTCCCTTAATCATCTTTGTGGCTCTGCGCTGGACTCCTTCAAGCAATTCCCTGTCCTTCTTGAACAGAGGGGCCCAGAACTGGACGCAATATTCCAGATGCGGCCTCACCAAGGCTGAGTAGAGGGGGAGGAGAACCTCTCTTGACCTACTAACCACTCCCTTTCTAATGCACCCTAAGATGCCATTTGCCTTCTTGGCCACAAGAGCACATTGCTGGCTCATGGTCATCCTCCTATCCACCAGGACCCCCAGGTCCCTTTCCCCTTCACTACTTTCCAGCAGGTCAACCCCCAACCTGTACTGGTACATGGGGTTGTTCTTCCCCAGATGCAAGACTCTACACTTGCCCTTGTTAAATTTCATCAAGTTTCTCCCCGCCCAACTCTCCAGCCTGTCCAGGTCTCGCTGAATGGCAGCACAGTCCTCTGGTGTGTCAGCCACTCCTCCCAGTTTTGTGTCATCAGCAAACTTGCTGAGGGTGCACTCAGTTCCCTCATCCAGGTCATTGATGAAAATATTAAACAGCACCGGTCCCAGCACCGACCCCTGAGGAACTCCACTAGTCACAGACCTCCAGCTAGATTCTGCGCCATTGACCACAACTCTCTGCCTTCTTCCTTTCAACCAGTTCTCGATCCACCTCACTACTTGATCGTCAAGCCCACACTTCCTTAGCTTATCTATGAGGATGCTGTGGGAGACAGTATCAAATGCCTTACTGAAATCAAGAAAAACTACATCTACCGCTCTACCATCATCCCTCCAACAAACAGTAATGAGTTAGTGAGGGATTTTAAAATTTATGGCATTCTAGAATCTACAGAGCACTTATATGGTTAAAGTCTATGACACATATCAGTATAAAAATAAAATGTTGCTTCTTTAAGATATCGATATCACAGCTGTCAATCTAAGCCATCTTCACAGCTAAAAATAAAGTGAGAATACCTGAGGAAAAACTTGCCTGGTCATTTGTAACTAAACTCTCAAGTTTAAGAATGTAGTAAAAAAATAGATACAGTAAAAATAAATGTTTCTGTAGATAATTCACTTCTAACCAAACTAACTTTGAAACCAATGCATCTATCTCACTCTTTAGACGAGGTGCAACAACAGACACTCTGCAGAACTCTCAAGAAAACTGCAAGATGGGCCTTGCAACTGACATCCACTAAGAACAGATTTTAGGAACAGCAGGGAGGTCAGAAAGAAAAGGGCACAAAATGCTGTCTTGGATTAGAAAGAAAAGATAGTTGACTGGGGACATGGGATATGTGCTACTCCTTGCCAGAGAAAAGACTTCAGCAATAAGTACTCAGTTAAAGCCACACACAAGAGCTCTGTGGTAGGCAGGGGGAGCGGGAGGAAAGAGGATGTTTCCCAGCAGGCAGTAAACAGGCACAGAGTTTGACTGAGGTTATGCAAGGTAGTTAAGTAAGATGCCTGTCTGATTTTTTTTGGCTGTCAAGTTTAAGGTTTGCTAACACTGTAATTAAATAGCTCAAACACATCCAGCAAACAGATCATCTGTGCTTCACAAACTAAGCACCATCATTCCACTCTGATATGATGACTAAGAAAACAACACAGAAGATGTCATGATCACAATTTAACAAACATAATCATCACCAACTCTAGTAAGAAAGGCAGCAATTTCCATGCAGGATTGAGTCATGGAACATTTAGGTTGTGTGCTAATCCTTAGCAGTACGAAATTAATATCAGAAAAGGCAAACTTCCCAAGGGAAAAAATGTTTATCACTAGTGAATATGTGTGTTTTACCTTCTTTTTCTGATCTAGCTGGAGAATATTTACTTGTGTTGAATTATTGCCATCTGTTATTCCCAGAAATATCAGAAATGTATGAAAAAGATTTCATTGTACTTACAAGTCCCGTTTGTTGAAGCAAAACAGAACCCCAAGGAGCACAATCAACAGGAAAGCTAGACACACAGGTACAACTATGGCTTCAATCTCTCCTTTCCCTGAAGGAAATTAAGAGAAGCAGTTATAGCTCACTTTGACATTTAAGGAACTCAGCAGCAGCATACATTTCTGAAGGGACAGGGAGAATCTGAAACTGAATACACCAGCAGCATTCAGTCTTAAGATTCACCTTCAGAAGAACCTTTCCACCATAAGAAAAGAGCCTGTAAGTGAAAACACGAAAAGCTCTGTCCCAACAATCTAATGCCTTGCATCAACAAAAAAAACCCAGGTTGCTCTAGATATATAATACTGATGAACCAAGTAAATTTACAGTTTGGGCAGATACGACAGGAACACCTATGTGAATTCACTTATGGTCTAGGTGTTTCAGTGGCCTTATGGCTGCCATAACATCATCATGGGCAAGTAAGTAATGTAAGCAAAATCACTAGTCATCTATCAGTTTATTCTGTACATGAAAACATCCTCTGACTGCAAACACATAAGCTGTACTATTGTTATGTATTCCTTCCAGTGTTACAGACATTAAGTAAAAATTACAGAATGCTTAGGGAAAAACAACACTATACAGAAAAAGAATATTAAAACCTACCAAATCTAAAGAAGTGCTTTCCACAACTAAGTTGAATTAACATTATTGCTCTGTTACAAATATGAAGCACTCTCTAGACCTAAGCATACAATAAATGTCACTCTTCAAAATGAGCCTCTGTAGAGAATTGTAACAAACTTTAATCGTGATATGAATAAGAATGTGGAACCTGATGAAGGGTTGCAAGAATGGCATGTACTGACTGGCACCTAGATTAGCAAATCAAGATCCCAGTAAGTCTCTGCAGCTTCTCAGGACACCCATGTCAGGATAATAAAGGCCAACCTACCTTGAGATTATAACAAAAATTATGGACACTTAAGACCAGAGTAGGAGCCATCACACACCAGAAGAGAAGACAAGGGCACTGAGTAAATCCTAATGGCTCACACAGAGTTGGGACAAAATAATAGTATAACCCAAAGTATACATAAAACACTCCCAAAACAGCGTTTACCAACATAAAAGAGCAATCCAGGATATTGTCCTCTGTACAGTCAGAATAATAGTGACTAAACCGTCTCTTTGTGACCGAGTACTATCTAGGTAGCCTATCTAGGCTACCTGGGTATCATATACGTAGTGAGTATGACTTTGAAATGTTTTCTTTAGTAAAGTCACCTTCCCCTCCTATCATGTCTTGCACAGAACCTTGCTATAGTGTTGCAACATTACTTCCTACTTATAATTGTGCCGCTTTTCCTTACCAAATTTTTGTGTCGTAAATGTAAAATCAGGACCACTCCTGCCTCCTTCATCTGTGTACGCCATCATCCGCACAGTATACAGTGTGTCACTGGCTAGAGAAGAAAGAGTATACTCTGTCTTGGAAGGATCCACTGTCACAGCTAAACAAAGGAAAAAAAATTATACTAATTTTCTGTACAAAGGATTAGATCTCCACAAACACAGTAACATAGTCCTGGTTTTAGCAGAATGAATGGGTGTATGGAAAATACAACAAACACAGAAAGACTACAGGCTTGTACAAGAAATGCTGAGATACATTTGTTTCTGTTCAAGTGTCTGAATTTAATCTCTTTCTTGATGTCATTTTATGTGTTAATTTCTTGTGGGTTTCGTTTTTCTTTTGTTCCCCCTTCCCACCCCCCAGTGTAGCTACAAAACAAAACCAGTAGTAATGTTGAGGCTTAAAGGTTTCTAATAAGCAGATCACACAGCTAACTAGAAATAGCCAGTTGCTAACTAGGAAAACACTGTTAACAAGCAGTAGAGTAGGCATAAGTAACTGGGTCCTTGCAATTTAAGCAAATCTAAAAATTAAAAGATTTTGATAGTGCTTACCCCCTGTCTTATGCCTACTGGACACACACACTACTGAGAACAAAAATGCACTTCAAACAAGACGTTTTACATCAGTAATATTGTATTGATCTAGGGCTCCAGGAGGATTAAAAATACCTCCCCTTCTTTTTAAAGCTTTAACCTATTTGAATGCAGTCTTACATCTCAAATGGTCCAGCTTTACCTTGCTACACCAGCACCTCATCCTGTATTTAAATAGAAAGATGGGAGCAAAGTACTCACCAATCAGGTTTCAGCAACTAAACTCACTACCCTTTTATACACAAGCTGAATGTTCTGAATCCTTTAATAGGGACTTTTCTGTTTGGTCAGTTGCCTCAGACATCAGCTTTATGTTATCAGAACTGAATCTCAGCCACACTTGATTCTGTATCTCTTTCTTCTGGAACATGAATTAGGAAGGAGACAGATAGAATACTTCAGTGCCACAAAGTACTTCTCTGCTTTTTGTTACCTGTTTCATTTCCATCTATAGTTTTGTAAAATATGATATAACTCCTGATAAATCCATTTTGTTCATCCACTGTGAGATGGTTCCATGTCAAAACAGCTTCAGCTTTTCCTACTTTTTTTGTCTGAACAGTTGGTCCTTTCGAAGGACCTGTAATGGGAGATGAAGATTAGTTTCTGTTGTGCACCCTTGCATCCACAGAAACAGTGTATTAATTATTATACTGAATTGGTACTGTGTAAAAACTTCAATGGAATAGCTGGACTAACACATTTGAAAAGCATTACTTTCAGACAACACAGAGAGATGTTTTGTTCCAAAGATGCTTTGGAAGAGAAACCTCCAGGAAGAAAAAGATGTGAAAAACAATAATCAGCACATCACATGAAATCTTCAATTGAAGGTAATTAGTCTTGGCTTGATACTTGAATTTGAAAATACAATAGCATATAAATATTATTATATCAATAAAATGATATACTCATGCCAAATTATCTGATAAAGGTTGGAAAAAGGGAAAAGGTCAGCCACAGACATCTGTTTAACTCCTAAATACTGTAAATAAGCAGAATGGATTTGAATCAAAGGGACAAGATCAATTATAATAGACGACCTTCAAATGTAGGACTACTTTTCACTATGTAGCCCATATTAAAGAAAAAGTCTCATTATCTTTAGTCAAAAAAGTCAGTTTACGTGCTCCAAGATTAATATTTTGTACTTACGATCCTGCTGAAGATAAGCTTTCACAGACTGTCCACTTCCCTGACCATCAGCATATAGAGGGTACACAGTTATCAAGTAACACTTGAAAGGCTTTATATCACCTAAAAAAAAGATATTAAAAAATGTGTAGTTTCAGATAGTCAAATTCCTCACCATCTTTCTTGTTTACTTCAGATACAGGGTTCTGGGTTTTGCCTGTATTATTAACTCCACAATATTAACTGATGGATTAATATAATAGTTCACACTGAAACACTAAATTTAATAAACAGACTTCATAGAAGTTTCTGTTCTTTTGTTTTCTGGGGTTTTTTTTTTCATTTATTTTAATAAAAAGCCTTTATCTGACTGCAGCACTGAACCACAAAATTACTGAGTTGAGGTACTGATCACAATCTGAAAAGAACTGTAAAGCTGACGAAGTTTCATTGTTTGAACTGCAAGAGGGATCAGAGAATTTGATTTTGATGGAACTCAACCTTTTCACTTCTTTAACGGTTTCCAAGAATGAGAAGATTAAGACAAAAATGCAGACAAATCCCTTCCTGTTACATAACAAATTTCAACGTGAAAGATCACATAAAATTCTGTATTTGACAAAAACACACGGATACTTCTATACTCATCGTAAACTAACAGAAGCCCTCAGCAAAATCCCAGATTCTTGTCTCACAGTAGAATTCTAGTAAGTATAAGAATTTTCCTCACTTTGAGAATACTTACCAGGCTTAGACAGTGTTTTACAATGCGTTTGTAGACTTATGAGCTAAATACCTTTTAAGTATGTTCCTTGAACATTTCCTGGTTCACTTTGCCATTCTATGATGCAGTCTGAGCTGTTGGACACCAGACACCATTCTATCACATATTTAAGAACATAACTGTCAGGAGGAGTCCACCCTACCCACAATTTGCCATCTTTAGGCAGTGTTCTAACATTCTTCACAGGAGCTGTGATGAAAGAAAACAGAAAGGTTATATGTACTGACAGTTCTTCCACTACATATTCATGATAGCTATTCTGTCAAATGTGGATTCTTTTGGGTTATAGTAATGGTGACAATTTGACAGAACCTAAGTAAACATAAAAGCCATTTTCTGAAATACAAGCAGAGTTAGGCTATTTAGGAACTGGAAATTACTCAGCTTCTCCGCTCTCAAACACAGCAGGTTGCCTTACTGCACAGTAAAAATACTGTTTCTTCCAAAATAAAGGATTTATTTCAGAGAGATATCAAACTTTGAGACACTTCTGAATTCCCATTCTAACACTTACCTTTTAATACATATATCTTACAAAATACTTCTATCTGCAATACTACTGCTTGGAACATACCCTTAATTAGCTCATCTAACAGTTTTAGAATCTGTGTCTCTCCTTTGGTGTTTAGGCTAAAAGCATCACCTGCCTATATTCTTGTTTCTTTGCTTCCTATCCTGGTAGTGTTCAGATTATCTAAAAGGAGGCTGGAAGTAAGGAGAAACCAGCCTGTAGTTACTACTACTGGATGATGAAAGGAGCAGAGTAAAAAGAAGTATGAGCAGTAGGGAATCAGTGGAAGGAGATGACAAAGCAACCAGGCAAGATACTGAAAATGTGGGAGAGTGAGACTGGAACAAGAAAATAAAGGGCTGAGGGGAGATCAGAAACCAGAAAAATGGTGAGATGGTATATACAGGAACTACAGGATGCTTTCTTCCCCAACCCTTTGATTTAAAAAAAAAAAGAAAAAAAATGCCTACTATGCTACGAAAACCTATAAGGAACATAGTGTGTGGTAGCTCTAGAGATCAAAGCCAACAGCAAAATAGCACACACAGCTTCAAGTGAACCTGCAAGTATAAAAATCCACACATTCCCTGGTATATAAATGGTAGCATAATTATAAGGCATATGACAGTAGATACATTCAGTAATACTTCAATTATGTGTCCATATTAAAGGTATCATTTTACAACACTGAAGATTTCTTAAATCAGAAGCCATGCAGATGCATTTGAAAGAGACATTACTAGGCACTAACCTTTTGAATTACTGGCTGGGATAAGCAAAACCGATGGAGGGGATGCTCCGGCTCTGTTACGGGCAACCACTGTCACTTCATAAGTTCCGTTTGGTATCTTTAATGTAAGGTCAGTGGTATTAACACTGTATTTCTCTGGTGGACTGGAGAGAGACGACTTGGCTCTGACAGTCACTTCATACTGCAAGATTACTCCATTGGCTTCAAATGGCTTCAATGCCTGTTAGAAACACATCTTTGATTATAATGACACTGTACAAACATGACTTAACCTTTATTCTCTTTAATGCGCAATTTAAAAATCTGAGAGCAAGACAAGCTACACAGATTGAATAGCTGTGTGTTTAAGGAAAGCACAAGTAACCTGCATTCATTTCTGGAAAGCACTAACTTCTGAAATTATTTCAGGTTTAAATCCTATTTTTCTTGGCTTACCTGTAAAGCTACCTGTAAACTTACCTGTAAAATACCCTGCAGTTTAATAAAAGCTATTCTGTAAAGACTGCAGAACATGTATTGATAAAACCTGCATTTTATGTGACCTTACCACACAAGACATTAAAGAAATCTTACATCTCAAGCTGTGTTAAATCCTAATGCAAACCAGTCTGAGTAGTCGTCTTCTAATGCAGAAAAATACTTGTTTTGTGTTAATAATAGTTTCTGTGTAACAGTACTAGTTTTCAGACAACCTAAGAGAAAATTGTTGAAACTGTAAAGTAGCTCCAGTTTTCCAACTTTAAGCTAAATAACGTCAGAAGTGGCAAGCGGCATATGAGCTCCATCAGAAAATGATGCCATATCAATATACATGGAACTTCACGAAAGCCACCTGGACAGCTGATCAAATGTAATGAAGTTCACAGACCAAAAGAAAGCTTTAGATGGGGACCAACCATAACTGCATTTGCTTTCTCAGCTGAATTAATCAGCCAACTAGACACAGCAAATGTGTAGTGCTGTATTAATAAGCTGGGCCTCTGGAATCTACCTAGGCTTAACGGATTTTACAGGTGAACTATCCCTGTCCAGACAGTGTTACAAAAGTTTTAGGATATAGCAGAAGGCATAACATGAAGGCTTACTTCGTTCAAGGGAAAGTTTCCAATTCCAGTGACTGGTTAAGGACAGCAAGTCAGGAATCTGAAAGTGGATTCTGTATACTCTGGATCACAGATATTTATCAGTTAACTGATAGCCTTTACAGCTGTGCTTTCAAATTTTTCCACAACTAAATGATATAGTAAGAATACTAAGGGCACTTCTCATGCTGATAAAAGCCATACTATCCCAGCTTTCTACCCAAGCATGCTGAAGTAAATTTTGACACTTAAAACCTCATGTTTTTACAAGAATACTCCATTCCTGCAGTTTGTCATGTTGCTTTACCTTCCACATCAGATGTACAGTCCAGGAAGGTGGTGAGCGAGATACATCAATGATCCTCCATATGGGTGGTCCTTTAGATGGTTCTGGTGAAAGAAACAATGAATTCATCCTTTGACTATCATCAGACGCTTAACTTTTTCTTTTTTAATAAAAGCATATTCAGAAAGTGTATCCTTAATTCCTTAAAGAAAATAATGCTTGGTATATTAAGTGGAACACCTGCATGGAAAGACTTCCTGAGGGGGTGAGCAAAACACCAGCTGTGCTTTAAGTATAACATACCAAACTGAGAGTCACCATGCTGAGCAACTGCGAGAATGGGCTTAAGATGACAGTGCTGAGTGAGGCCAAATCTGCATCACGCAGCCTGTGTCCAGAACCACAGTCCTGCACATCTGTACACTGCAAACTTTGCTATGGTCTGTAGCTCAAACACTTTCCCTAGACCTCAAGTCTCCTAAAAAAGGAAAAGTGCAGAAAAGTTAACGAAGAGACAAACTTCTCCTCTGAGTATTCCCCAGGTTTCTTATACCCATTATGCTAAAATGGTTAACAGCACTGCATTAGTTTTTTACAACACAAAAAGGAGCACTAAGGAACAAACAGGATTATTACAGAAAGGAGAATAGGAGGAGTGTGAGCAGGAAAGGCTAAAGCATATGGGAGGGGCCAGGAGTATGGAAATCAGGCTGAAAGAAGTTGAACAGATATAAAGTATTTGTAATAACTGGAGGGAAGAATAGAGCCCCTGCTGGGTATCAAGATCAGAACTGGAATGTCCACTTGTTAGCTTCATACAGAGTATGATCAGTATGGGCCAGAAACAAAACTAATCTTGCAGTCTATCACAGTAGAAATAAAATGAAAACAGGACCAAGCTAAAGTAGTTTCACTCCTCACAACTGTAGAAGTTTGTAACTGATAAACACCAAGTTCCCAGGAAAATGAGACAAAATCCCCACACCTTTTAATTCTCCCTGAAGCCAGGTGTCACCAAGTGATTTGCAAAGCATTCAACACTGTCCCACACCACACCCTTCTCTCTAAATTGGAGAGACATCAATTTGATAGGTGGACCACTCAGTGGATAAAGAACTGGCTCGATGGCCACACACAAAGAGTTGTGGTCAATGGCTCAGTGTCCGGCTGGAGATCAGTAATGAGCGGTGTCCCTCAGGGATCCGTGTTGGGACCGGTCTTGTTTAACATCTTTGTCGGTGACATGGACAGTGGGATTGAGTGCACCCTCAGCAAGTCTGCCGATGACACCAAGCTGTGTGGTTCGGTTGATACCCTGGAAGGAAGGGATGCCATCCAAAGGGACCTTGGCATGCTTGTGAGGTGGGCTGATGGCAACCTTATGAAGTTCAACCATGACAAGTGCAAGGTCCTACACCTGGGTCGGAGTAATCCCGGGCACAGCTACAGGCTGAGCAGAGAAGAGATTCAGAGCGGCCCTTTGGGGAAGGCCCTGTGGGTGCTGGTCAATGAGAAAATGAACATGAGCCGGCCTCAGTGTGTGCTCGCAGCCCAGAAAGCCAACCGTATCCTGGGCTGCATCAAAAGGAGCGTGACCAGCAGGTTGAAGGAGGTGATCCTGCCCCTCTACTCTGCTCTCATGATACCTCAACTTGGAGTATTGCATACACTTCTGGTATCCTCAACATGAAAAGGACATGGAACTGTTGGAACAAGTCCAGAGGAGGGCCACGAGGATGATTAAGGGGCTGGAGTACCTCCCGTATGAAGACAGGCTGAGAAAGATGTGGCTGTCCAGCCTGCAGAAGAGAAGGCTGCTGGGGAAGGACTCTTCATTAGGGACTGTAGTGATAGGACAAGGGGTAACGGGTTCAAACTTAAACAAGGGAAGTTTAGACTGGATATAAGGAAGAAATTCTTTACTGTAAGGGTGGTGAGGCACTGGAATGGGTTGCCCAGGGAAGCTGTGAATGCTCCATCCCTGGTGGTGTTCAAGGGCAGGTTGGACAGAGCCTTGGGTGACATGGTTTAGTGTGATGTGTTCCTGCCCATGGCAGGGGTGTTGGAACTATATAATCTTAAGGTCCTTTCCAACCCTAGTTATTCTATGATTCTCAATGCTGCTGCTACTGATGATTCAGGAGGAAATCAAACCAGCTTTTAAAATCAAATCCCTTTGAGGGTGATTTACTGAATCTAGAAAACCTAGAAATCTGAGTGTATATTTTTGTAACAGCTACAAAGCAAACCTGGTCTGTTGGATACAAAGACCCTTGGTTACAGTCACTATTTGGAGATACAAAGTACATGTTTTCTGGTAAGGATCAGGTAGTAAAATAATTGTCAAAAGATTTCAAAATTGCTGAAATGCTTGCATTACTCTTCAGCATCCTGACTGTACATTTGTACCTTTGCAGTAAAAGGAATCCATTGAAACTTCACTTAATAGTTACAGTACTTAACGCTTGGAAACAACCACGTGGAAATGCAGGCATATACCTTCCTGAATACAACAGTGATAATACACCTCTATCTACGTAGCTTGCTATGGAGACAAAACCCAAATCTTTTGAAAGCAGAAGGCAAGCAGCTGTGGAATCTTCTGGGATATGGATCTAATAGTCTACAACAAAGTAGCTCATCTAAAAGTCAGTTTTATAATTTGATTGAGGGAAACAATAGTGGTGTAAGTAACTTAAGTGTCAGGTGTCTGCCCATTTCATTTAACCTTTGCAATAGGCAACTACTGTACAGTAAAAAAACCCCACAAACTCAAAAAAAAAAATCAAAAAACCAAACTAGATGAAGTTTTGGTACAGGTTTTTTGCCAAAACTGCAACCTGAAGTCTCTTGTCCAAGCCTGACATTTGGCAGAAAGATGATCAAGCAACAATAGTCCTTATGAGCTTCTTTCCAACTGGAGTTATCCCACTATCCTATAAATTTGTAACTGTATCTAGGCATTTACATTTATATAGTTGCGTGTAAGCAAACTCAGGACAGGAAACTGTTTTACTATCAAGTTACCTTACAGTAGCTAAAAATGCTAACTGCAAGCAGTGTAGAAGTGCAACTATCCTGCTATTGTTAGGAAGGCTACTGCCAACAATTTGTTAAAATGCTTTTCTATTAGAACAGCTACTAAGACTATTTACATTTGCAATGCATCCCAGCTAATGGCACAGGTCTTCTTCCTCAAGATTTTACCTTTAGCAAGAAGCAAAATGCTCATATGCTCGGTGTTCCAACACCAACAGAAGTTCAAATTCAGTAACACACCAGTTAGCACCTCCCAAACATCTATTAAAGACATTAAATCAGTTCCAGTTCAGTCTAAGTGGGCTACTCAAGTGAATTATAAAAGGAGAATGGATCACAGAAAGGAAAGCCTGGGGTTTTTATTTGGAGAGCAAATAAAATGGCCAAATGCATAGGTCTAAGTTGTGTTTGTTTCTACACTGCATGCATTTTTGTTCTGCTACAGGAAAATGTAGGAATCCACTATGTGAGAACAGGATCTTTGATACTGTAACAAATACATGGGTGTGATTTTACTGTCAGTGTTCCAATAACTACTGCTCGGTTATCGTTGTGCAAGTTTATTTTGTGTAAGTTTAGAGTTCATGCAACAATTGCTAAGTCATGAAAGTGCTGCAAAATAAAATGCCCAAAGTTAGGAAAAAAAAATTATAAATCAGTAACAGAAAAAGCTAAGCATATTCAACTAACGGTTTTGGCACAACTCAGTGGCAGAACACACAGTCTTTGCACTTAAGAACAAACTTGCAGAAGAGATTCTCAGGTGGGGAAATACTGAAATGAATTCCATGATCTGTGACATATATTAAATTCATAACAGTGACTTGTAGCTACTTTAATGCCTCAGTACATTTCAAGCAATGTACGTGTTGATGAGCAACTGGAAATTATTAATGAAGGTAAAAAACATGCTGTGTAATGCAGTGGACACAGATCTTAGACGATACAGACTGCAGTTAACAGTCTCAAGTGCCACTGTCCTGAAGGAATGTGAATGAGTCCAGACTGATGCAGCATGCCTACAGATCATACAGATCAGCAGTAACAGAATTTCAGTGGCAACAGATAATTTCATAACAGCTGACTGGAGCATCACAAGATGTTAAAGAGTCAGGGAAGTCGATAAGCTGGCTGTAGCGTGAACAGATTCGGCGCATGGCAGCAACTTTGCAATGCTGAGGATTTCTTCCACGAAGCACTGAAGCCTGACGCTTAACTAAGACTCTCTCAAGGGCAGTTTTTTTTTTCGGGGCTGTGAATTTAAAACTTAACCTAGTGGTCTGCTATCTTCTGTGTATCTTGAGCAGTAATCTGTTTATACTTTCAAGTTGTATATAATCTGCTGGCAATGTCCTTTTGTGCAAGACTAAACATGATCCAAATATTGCTCCCAAAAAGCTGATGCTAGTAAGGTTTTCCTCATTAAGTCATAGTAGCAGCAATTCAGTGCTCACCCCTACTGTAGAGGGACAAGGTATTCATTACAAGTCCAGATGACAACTCCAATGATTATGTAAGCCATCAAGAAAGGGAATTGTAAGGTGATTGTGATTTCTGTGATTAAATATTAAAAATAAAACCATTTTCTACATAGACTCAATCATGCTCAAAGTCAGCTGTTTGTACATGGCATTCTCTTCCTTATGCCTCTCACTGCGACAAACAAATCAGTGATGAGACTTTATTACTACCTGTAGAACACCGCAAACAAGCGGGTACAAGACAGTGCAGAGGCAGCTGTGACTGTGACGAACAAGAAAGGGTTGTAGATGCAGAATACCTTGGCAAAGTTAAGAGTGCACCAGGGTGTTTTATTTAGATGCTTTGGTGCGTAACGGGCTAAACTTCCCATACGCGCATTATTTTGTATCACTGTTTTTACAATGTTTGCAAAGAAGACTATGTACCCTATAAGATTAAAAATCTTGTTTCATACTTTGATGCTTGTTCACTTATAGCTTATTTATAAGCCTCCTAAACACCAAGTTTTTCACAAACTAAGGCAGTCTGTCTTCCAAAAATACCCCAAAGCCTTTCACATAGGCAGAATAGCTTCTGAAGAGGGTAACCTTCAGAACAAAGGAAACAAAGCATAAAACATACATCTCTTCCAAGAGACTTTAAGAACATAACTTTCTGTGAAAAAAAAAAAAAAAAATCTTTTTTTCCCTACTTCCTGTTTTAGCTGTTTTCAGGGAGCATCTCTAGACTAGCCTTCTGGAAAGCTACTCTCGTGCTCCTTGGAATGCACAGGTCAAGTTGGTCACTACAGAAATTAACTTGGTAAAGCCTTATTGCACGTAAATCAAACAGCTCAAGCAAGGATACACACTTTCAGCTGACTATTGCCAAATTGCACATTTTGAAAGTCAGTGACCTACTTTCATGTATTACTTACTATCTTCAGTGGTGACCCCAGTTTTCTCTTCACTCCAGTCACTCCAGTAGCCCACTCCATCTTCCTTCATGCAACGAATTGAAAAGACATACTCTGTGTAGGGTCTGAGCCCTTGAACACTGAATGAAGTTCTTGTTGAAGCTGTATCTTCAGGAGGAACCTGTAAATGAAAGTAAGGTTTTAGAGGCACTGATCAAAAGCTATAAAGCTAAGTTCTGTACTACTACAGCTGTCATCCAAGAGGGCTCTCCACCACATACATGCCCAATACAAACAACAGTTTTTCTTCCCTCTTATTTCTAAAAGCTTAAATTCTCAACCATAGTTTGGTAACAGATCAGAGTTGTGTATATTTATCAGGTGTAATGCAATACATACAGTAGAATAGGTAAGCAGCTATCTCATTCTGTTTTCTTTGATTAGTTTATGTCTACCTCTCTTTCTTTCCCATGTAATTCCTCTTCTTACTGATCTGTAATAACTAAGCGAAGTCCTGAGAGGCAAGATAGGATATCTGCTGGAACATCAATTGCAAAATACCTGTGCTAGAAGCCTCCTACATGATCCTACAGGATCACTGCTCCCACTGATAGGAAATGTTTCTTAAATGACATGGGCAAGAGTTTTAGAGTAGTTTATACTTTTGCTAATAAATTATTTCTATAAGCTCTTTCCTTTATCTTAATCAGCAACACAATACCAGAAAATATTCTTACTGCATATATACAGAAACAGATGTGTGATGTGGATAACAGCTATACGTAGGTACACACACTGAGTGTCTCCATGTGTTATTACACTTGCCATTAAAGAGTTTGTACAGTGAGCAACCCTACAAAAGGGATGACTGCAGATTAAACACATGCAGAACACTCAAGAAGTTAACCCTGAGTGCAATGAATCGCCAAAGCAGTCGAATTTTACCACAGCTAAGCAAGGCCAGTCATTTCAAAAGTTGCTATTTCAATGGTCTTGTGTACATGTTTAAAAGGACAGGACAACCTCTCTGGGCAGCCTGGTCCAATGCCTGACAACCCTTTCAGATAAGAAACATATCCTAATATCCAGTCTAAACCTCCCCTGGAGCAATCTGAGGCCATTTCCTCTTGTCCTATCACTTGTTACTCGGGAGAAGATACCAACACCCACCTTCCTACAGCTTCCCTTCAGGTAGCAATACAAAACTGTAAGGTCCCGCCCCTTGAGCCTTCTCCAGACTAAACATCCCTAAATTCCCTCAGCCATTCCTCATCAGACTTGCTCTCCAGACCCTTCACCAGCTCCATTGCCCTTCTCTGGACCCACTCAATTTCCCTCTTGTAGTGAGGGGCCCAGAACTGAACACTGGATTCGAGGTGCAGCCTCATCAGTGCCCAGTACAGGCAGATGATCACTGCCCTGGCCTTGCTGACACACTATTTCTGACACAGGCCAGGATGCTGTTGGCCTTCTTGGTTGCCTGGGCACAAGCTGGATCATGTTCATTCAGCTGTCAAGCAACACCCCCAGGTCCTTCTTTAGCCACTCTTCCTCAAGCCTGTAGCATTGCCTGGGGTTGCTGTGGCAGTGCAGGTACAGCAAATTCAAAAAGCATTCCAGCACTTAAGAGTGTTTGCCCAAGCTTTAAATGACATTTGCATCACAAGTCTTCATGTATACAGGAAGATGAAAGTTCATGAATGTTCTAGATGTTGAAGGTACAGAATAAAAATGCAAAATAAACATACTGCAATATGATGGAGAGGATAGCAGACAAGCCCATAAAGAACAGACAAGGTCGCTGTACTCCAGATTGTGCCAAAATAGCCTAGATAACAGCTTTCATGAACAGACCAGATAAATTGCCTTGGGAGGCCTAATGATAATAAAGTGAGTCCTCTGAACTGCAGATGTGAGGGAACAACTTCTGCAGTTTGACATAAGGCTGCATTACACCAGAAGAGTTACAAGGAACATTAGTGGTATTACCTGCATCCAGTTTGTGTCACCCATGATCTTATAGCGAATATTGAATTTCAGCTTCATCGCAGTGTCTGAAATCTGATTCTCCCAAGAAAGCTTCAGAACAGTAGGCAGTATTCCTGAGTTGACTGATAAATTGTGTGGAGGCAGAAGTTTAACTAGAAGAGGAGATAAAAGTCAACTCTACAGCTGTATTTTATCATGCCTCTAGCAGTTGGTACACTATGCTGTACCAACTTGTATTACCATTAAAGTCTTCCATGAACTCAAATGGCTGCTACTTCACACTAGCTTCTAAAGCAGACTATTCAACAAGAACTTGCTAGCTGAATTGTGGTCAGATCTCCCACCTTCTTTCCTTTGTCCAGCGCAGTTCTAGTCAACAATATTTCAGTAGTGTTAATTTTTATAGCGAAGGAACATTAACACAGCAATTCAGCAATATACACAGATGCAGCAGTTATGTACAACTAAAGTTTTATTAATAGGCGTATAGTTACCAATCTCAATGGGATCAAGAATAAGAGGATCAGATTCAGCCTTCCCGAGGGCATTTGCTGCTTCTACCCAGACCTTCGTATTAACAAAGAACTGAACATCACGAATCGTACAAGAATTGTTTACATCTTTTGGTACACAGTCAGGAAAGGTCTCTTGTAGCCTAAATAAAAGAGGGGGGGGGGGGAAAGTACAAAGCAGTAAGTCTGGTTTCGTTTAGAGAATCTTTTACGCAGATCAGAGCGATCAATCACTTTAGCTTGTATGCTTCCCCTCTGCCATTATTTTTGTAAGCAGACAGGTGGGATGAAAAGGTGAAGAGATATAGAATGGCTTGTTAAGCCATGACTGCATTAGGATAGAAACTACAATAAAACCTCTTGACTTCCAAATCACATATCTTCAAAAGCACAGGATGCTACTGTTATTATAAAGTTGTATAGAAACCTGACTTAGCTTAAAGAAATAAAGATCAAGAACCGATACATTTAATCAAAAGCAATACAGCTAGTAACTAGAAGCATATCCATGTATTAAAAGATGTAATCAATATTATCTGCATACCCTTCAGGAGTACAGTGTTGCAGATACACATCATTTCTGCTCACTGCTCTCTGCTGCATTAACAGCAGACAGTTCTAGGGGTGTCAGCAGATTTACAAAGCATTAAGGTTTTCTATTAATCCAATCTTTCTACTACACTTGTTACCAAAACACTTTAGTGGAATGGGGTAGATGGAAAGCTGTGGCCAGTCATTCCAGTTTAAAAAGCAGAACACCAATTCTGTCCACTCCATTTTCAACTACAAGAGACCATCTGAAGAGTTTGAAAAATACTTCTTTTGCTTTCACAGGAAAAATACTTTGGCTGAAACTTTCATGTTAGCATTACTCATGGACAAACGCCATTCTGAGTTCTTAGGAAGTATAGAGTAGATAATACCTCTATAAAATCCAGTCACTTAAGAATCAGATTTATTTAGAATCATAGATTTACTTAGAATCACAAAATAGTCTGGGTTGGAAGGGATCTCAGAAGGTCATCTTGTCTATCTCTCCTGCAATAAGCAGGGATATCATCTACTTGTTTGGAATGCGATACAACGTCACTACAGAAAAATGCAGAATACAAAATTTGGAGCCAGCCACCTGATGATTATGTACTGTACTCAAACTACACCAATAATTTGTTTGAAGAACAGAAAAACAGGAGATAGAAACAAAATTTCAAGTCTGACTTAGAATGAGTTTAAATATGAGCTCTTCCCTTCCCCCCCCCACAATAGACAGCTATGCTTCAGAAAACTGGATTTAAGTTAAGAACCTTCCCAAAGTACCATGGAATTTCATGGAAGTTTGGTTTAGCATGCAAGTATTTTCCAAAATTCTTTAGAAATTCTATAGAGGGTTACTTACCATCTGTATTTCAATCTAAAGTGAGTGTCCAGGAATGTATGCCTCCCAGGATTCCAGGTACAAGTCATAGGATATGTGATTTTTGACAGCTGATGTACAATGCAACTTAAGTTCTTGGGCTTCTCTGGGGGCACTGAAGACAAAAAGTTACAAATAATTAACCTATATACGCATTTCAATCCAGTAAGAATCACCGAAGTGCCCAATTAGAGCGATTTCTATGAACATCATAAGTATTTATAGTCAGTTTTATTTCTAAAGGAGGGGGCAAAAAGTGCTAGCTACTATCCAGCAACAGAAGCCAAGAAGCTTAACCAGCTGCTCTCAAAAGCAACAGGCTGTATGAGGAACAAACACTTGATAGTAAGGAAAAGCACAGATTTCTCATTGAGGCAGAAAACCTGATATCATCTAAATCTATTTTAATTCACATGCCAGTGAGCTCTACACCTGGATCAGCAAATGCTGACTTTGCCAATAACCTGAGCTCTAAGGCAGTTCTGGATAGGTCTGTTCTCCCCTACCTGAGCTATAGAAGAAGGATGCTATAGCTATGAACAAGTTCGAGACAGACAAGGGATCTTCATCAATGCACTTCAGTAGTGTGTAAGAAAATTCTTCCGAGTGCAGCTGAACTATTATTTTTTTCCTTCTTAAATATAAATCATGGCATACAATAAGTTTTTCCTCCAGCTTTTAAAATACCACTTTATTTACAAGAGTAAAAGGTACTTGAACTTGATTTTCTTTCCAGCAGAATGCTATTTTCAACAGAGCTATCTTATGAATATATGGTTTTGCTCCTGAGTAGTTGCATTATTCTCAAACTTGTTACATTGTTTACAGAATTTTTCTTTAACTGATACTACAAAAATATAGTAGCTTTAAATACAAATGCCTCAAGACTCATAGGTGAATTACAACTGTAGAATGTTATCTGTACTGTCATTCAGTTTACCATCTTAGGAATCTGTCCTCACCTTTCCATATATTTTGCCTGTTGGATCATTCATGGTAAGAAATTTACTCATCAGAAGTTGAAAAATAAAACTTTTTTTCTGTGAAAGCATTTTGTAACTCATGTTAGAACCACACTAGCTTAAATTGTGAACTCAACCCAGGCTTTTGTACAGAGACCATGCAACAACTGCAATACCTTTTCCTAACACTAGGCGGCAAAAATAAGTCATCAGCTATTCATACTCTGTTATTAAGGACACCTGAACACACTTACTTTATAAACTGTCCACCAACTAATTATATCATATATTAAAGTGTTCAAGTTACTTTCTCAAAATCCCAGTCTTGTCTCAAAGAGCACATGCTCGGAGCTATGCAAGTGCTATCATACTTGAACAAGGAAAGTTTATAGTTGGAAGTATTTTCTTCTGTACTGAGGTAATTCAACGAAAATGTTCCAACCTTAAGGCAAATGTTAGTTTTAGTGATACAGATAGACTAAATATTTCTCAGACCGTTAATGAAGAAAACATTAATTTCAAAGTGGTATTATGAAAGCAGGACATACCACCTGCTTGTATTTCCTTGAACTCTGGCACAGAAGCAAGAAGGAAAAGTTAGTTTACTTCCTAGGAGTTGTTTCAGTTAAATTCATATCTTTCTGTAATCTACATTTTCCTTCGACACTTTTTTCTACTGTTTTCTATTATTCTGTTTTCTTCCTATATCAACACAAACACTCCAGAGTATTTTCTATTTTTTTGAATAGAAATCATTATTCTGCACACATTTAAGAGATTTGATGTCGGGTAATTTGACAATGTTTTTATACAATTATCCAGGAACTGAGGGAATGAAGTGTCTCAAGATGTGCACACTTACTATTGTTTGAATTCTCTTCCCTGTTTCTCAGAAACTTTTTTTTTTTAAATAGAATAAAAGGCAAGAAAAATGGTACTTACATCCTACTGTAACTGTAATTCCATAAATGTTCTGCTCAATCTGTCCATCTGCTAAAATGTTGCATGTCAGAGGAGTAGCTAGTGAAGAAGTATCATTAAATGTGACGCTGGAAACTGTTCTATTTATTTCACGATACTGTTCTTTAGGTACCACTCTATTTTTAATTTTCCAGATAATCTGACTAGCATAGATATTGCCAAAGTCCAGACAACTCTCATTCAAAATGCATAATGCTGTGAAATTGGAACCAAGGGCCAATACAGGAGACTCTGGGATGATGTGACCACATGACTGTACAAGTCCACCTGAAACTAAAGAGAATTGCATCTTTATTAAAAAATACAGAACATTCCGTAATATTGCTGATACAACACCTGTGTAACATTAAAAATACTACATGTATTTAAGCAGGAAATGAGTTAATTACTTGACAGTTATAAACCTGAAACGCATTACCGGACCACCAAGCAGATCCAAAGGGCAAAATCAGTGTAGTCCTCCCTAGGCTTTGCAAAAGCATTTTACCATGCAAGAAAAGCTCTATTAACAAACATGGGCCTTTAGAGAGAGAGGAGAGCAAAGGATTGAATGCTTACTATGTTTTGAATGAGAAGGGTAATACAGTTGACATGACTGGGATAAATGTGCACCTTTGTTGTGGTGAACTAGTTTTTGAAGAATTGCATGCAAACAGTTAAATATTTGAGTTGTCAATTTCAAAAGCTTCAGCGGGCATACTGTAAGCATATTTGGTAACTATAGTGAACTCTGCACATTTTATCGTACTCTTTTTACTAATGAACTTTAACACAACAAAAAAATTGTGATTACTTCTACAGATGCACATAAAAAGTGCCAAGTTGTAAGGATGAAACAGACAACTGAAATACTGCCTTGAATCAACAGCCATACTAAACATATTGAGGATGATCATTTTCAACACAACAGCAGTGGCTCACAGCTCCGAATTGATCACAGAGCCTACTACACCAGTTCACTGGTAGCTTATTGCTTTAACAGCATTCAGTTTGACCAATATATGCTTTCATTTAGATACCATTTGGCATATGTGAAATTAAATTTCAGTTTGGTACGACAGCCCCAGTGATGTCAATGGAACTAAAGCAACCTTCCAGCAACCAAAGTCATTCTTTATTCTTTGTACACATGAATAGAAGCAGAAGTATTGCTTTAACATGCATTAGCACTCTATTAAGAGCAATGACTAGTCTCCCTATTCTAATACATCTTGCTTTCTTCCTTCATCTCAGAAGTATCTATACAAAAAGCAGTATATGCTTCAAGCATCAAATTAAATAAGTCTCTTGCATTTGAGACAGGGAGGTCTTACCTTCAAGAGAACAGATGCTCAAGAATAGATATAAGCTGTGGGCCACCCAGTTCCACCCAGAAAACATGCTGCACAGAATTCCTGTAACACAGAAAAATATATAAATATATAGTTAATTTAGACTATTACTTGTCACTGCAGATCACTGTCAAATTCAGATTTGTATTTGATCTATGGTAATTTCTTAAGTATGCACATTTCCTTTTCTGAAACAGTATATTCTCACTCTAGAGAAACAGTGAGCATACAATTTCCGTTTTGCTTACTGCTGTAACAAAATCCAATGTCTATTTAAGACAACTGATGCAGTTTAAAGCCTCTTTAAAGCAGTTAAAATTTAATACATCAGCTTAAGGTTTTTGTGCCATGTATGGGAACAAACTTCACTGGAACTTCTGCAGGAGGTTCACGCAGAATAGAGAGCATAACACTGTGGTTCAGGTTTTGAAACAGAACCCTATGAATTTGATTATGGTTACCATACTTACGTAGCTTTCAAGTGCACTGATATAAATGCTTTGCTTAAGGTTCATGACAACTCACCCCAAAACCACGCATCTTATTTATTCACAAGAGTGACTTAAAATACATACAAGAATTACAAAGCACAATATTTCCGTATCAAGAACCATATAGTGTTGACTACTATAGAAAAAGCATTAACAAGCCTTCAAAATCTTACAAGGGTTCACAATTCCTCAGAAATTGTACAGATTTTTAACATTTTATGTTCTTTATTTCTGTATTGTAGCAAAGCTCACTTGTTCTCCATTTTGACAATTCTACAGAACAGGTCAGAGAAACTGAAGTGTTCAGAGTAGCTTCCACTCCAGTTGTTTTGAAGCCACAAAAGTACCCTCTGTGTTTCTCAACTTGCAGTTTTATAAAGCAGCCCTCAATTACTAAAAGCAAGTGACCATTCTCTAGTCATATATTATTGGTAGTTACACTTAAGCACCTTTACAGGAACAAGAAGATCAGCTTAGTCAAGCTAGATATCAAGTCCACAACCTGATTTCTAGAAGCAGACTTCATAGTATTCTTATAGCTAGAAACTAAAGATGAATTTCTATGCTTACTAAGATTTAAGATGATATTGCCTGTAGTAACCCTGCTTCTGTAGTTTTATTTTCACTGACCTGAAAAAACTTCTTTGGAAAGTTGTATTCTGAACTTTAGCCCTACAGAACGCAACTGACCAAGTTTTTAGGAATTCGAGAGTTCCCTACAATGGAAAATTTAAATGCTACATTTACTATTATCAGAAGGAGAAGAAATTGCAGTTTATGATAGGAAATACTCTTTTAATTTGATTGCATGTAGTTTGCAATAATGGCAGAAAGACACAAGGCATGTCATAAAGATCAATAAAATTAGGCATTTTAGCACTGACGTATCAGTAACAAGCTAGAAACTCATTCCTTAGGTATCAGCACATACAAACATTTTCCAACAAATCAAGATTAACATTATAATGTAAAGAAAATCTTTATTTGTGAGAATTAGAAACGAACAACTAAAGCTAATCTGAAACCTTTACAGCAGTCTTCATAGGATTCACCAATGTAGATGTGTTTCAGTTACACCTAAAATAATAGCAATCAGAATCACTCAACAGTATATTTGCTTTGTGTACTTGTGAGTTCATCACTCAAATCCTACCAAGATTTTCTACATAGAAATTTAATACTAGAAATATTGCTGATTAGAAGACTTGACAATTATGTTAAGAAGCATTAATATATGTGTCACTAGAGGTTGTTTGGAACTGTAGTAGTATGAAGTTTAGAATCAAAAGGCTATTCATTTTTTCTGTGTTATACTCAAGTGCTCTCACTGGGCTGGATATGAAAACCATTATGCAGTTTCAAGTGCAGTACATGTTTAGATATTTATTACAAGCACACAGTAAGAGAACTAAACCAATTGATTTTTTTATTATTACAGATGTAGAGTCTTCTAACATCTGAAAAATAAGGTGTCTGCTCACTCATGCCTTTCTGCATTTTAAAGTCCCAAGTGGTTTCACAAATTTTAACACATTCATACAGTGAATACACCCAAACTCAGAAGAGTATTCTTTTTTGTTTCTGGTCTTCAGACACTGAATAGAACTAGCACACAGGAATCTATTTTAGTGTCTTGACTTACTCTAACATTTATCAGAAATACTGCTTGCTTGTTGTCAACCTAAAGCTTGTTGTGCTCTATTAAAGATAGAGCTTCAGATTTATTTATTTTATTTAAGCAACATTCTGTTACAGCTATTTAGTTGAACAATTTGAGTTGCAGAAGATCTGAAACTCATGGGAGCCCTAAGGCAAGTACAAGCTAGGTGGAAAGAAGCAGCAACTCCTCTCTCTTCTGACTGCTAAAAGCTGCAGAACAGAAGCTGCTTCCACAGTGAAAGAGGAAAGATTGAAGCAGATATAAAAAAGCAAAACCAAGAGTTTTTAAAAAGAATGTTCACTACAGCATTTCTCTCCCATTTGGTATCACAACTGATGACATGTTAGAATACTGACACATCAGCTAAGGTAAATATTCCATCATTACAAAGTATTCTTTTTCCTTCTGGTAGCAACTTAATTTGGGTTAAATTGTATTTTCACAAAACTACTCAGGAACTGCTGGTTTTACAATCCTAATAAGTATGGCCCAGGTTAATACAAAATACTATGAAGCACCTGAAAGACCATAAAAGTCAACACTGAGCTAATAACAGACTCAACAGAAATAATAAGATAGAATTATCACACACTTTGCTCTAAAGTATAATGTTTTTCAGAACAAATCAAAATAAGATGACTTCACCTTTTAAAATGTTATTTTTTTTATGGACTTCGTCCTCCATGTCTTCCAGACCTGAAATACAAGATTTTAGGGGGATGAAGTCCAAATCTCTACTACTTTGCAGTTGGGAAAGTTTAGTATCTGTTTTGAGGGAGCAAAGAAACCATCCACAGTTTATAGCACTTATTCTACCACACTCAGCTCCTGAAAGGCAAGGTTAGTAAGACTAATGCTCTATCACCTGCAGCGGGAAGTTCAGAGGAAACCCCACCTACCTACAGCACAGGAAACAAACAGTTGTGACTGTGGTGTCCAGATCACACTACAGTTCAGCATTTATCTGCTTCTAGGCTGTTCTGATGTATTTTACTTCCTCCTCCCTGATCAATGCAGTTTGAAGCTACACACTCTGAACCCATGAAGGGGCTACTGCCTTCTAATGCATGCTGCTTTTAAGAACATTAGTCTTTCTGGCTTTTACAAGGCTGATTCCGAACTGAACTTCAGTTCTACACTAAGCACTTCCATCCATCTTGCTCAGGTGAAAGCCATAAAAAAAATTAAAAATAAAAAAATGATGGGGCTTATAACCAGCAAAACAAGGAATTATACTTCAGATAAGAGTGAGGAAGAGAGTTCTGTGGAAACCAGTGTTTTCTAATCCGGGCATATAAAGATGCTCAGGTGCAGAGCACAGAAACCCTACATAAAATCTATACTAAAACTTTGAAACATAGTTCCATCACCATTACTCAAAAGAAATGCCTCTAAACCATAACTACTTCAAATCAGACTAAGCTGCAAGTCTGGACCACAGAAAACTCAATAGTTTCAGCAGTTATGCAGCACAGCCCAAAGTTTTACAGGCTAGTGTAGTGTATTAGGAACCTAAGCTGAGAGTTTAACCAGACGCTGAACTAACATTGAAGGAGCAGGTTTTTTGGTTTTTATTTTGTTGTTAAGAGAAGTCAAATAAACATTTTATCTATACCATGTAGTTGTTGAGGACCCCTAAGTGGAAAGGAAAGGGAGACAGAAACTGATGTTCAAAGTTTGTCAGGTTACTTTCATAGTTAAGTTTGCCAAAGTGGCAAAGGACCAAAGTCCATCAAAATACTACACAGTAAAACCAACATAGTCAATTTAGAACTGATGATGATGACAGAGCTTAACTCACAGAACATAAATTATCTTAGCAAAAAAATTGTTAAAACATTGTTATTACTTCAACAAAGCCAGACAAACTCATATGCCATGACATCACCCCATTTAATCTCCAAATCATATGGGACTTTTATTAAGCTTCACATCCTGCTACATTTTGAAAGAAAAGCAGTTAGCCTTTATGCCTGAACCTTAAACTGATGCTTCAGGAAGTGTCCTATAAAAAGCTAGTAACAACCCTAAAATCAAGCTTTATATGAACAAAGTAGCTCATTGAGTTTTACGGCTAAACTATGAGTAACAGTTTTTGAAGAAATGTCAAGCGTTCATATAAAGCAAGTACCACTACTTATTCTGAGCAACTGAGAGAAGCCTTACAAATTATTCTGATTTCATAAATCATGAAAACTACCCCAAACTTAATACAGATATATGTCATATGATGAGTTACCATCTTTCAGAGAGGTGACAATTACTGCCCATGTGACCTACAAATGACAACTTCAGTTTAAGAGAAATAGCCAAAATAACATATTATCGCCAGCAAAGCCAGCTTGCAAGGTGGGAACTACAGAACACACCCTAACCACCACAGGAAGGTGTTAACTCTATTAAGGCTCCTTATCACAGAAGCCAAAAGGTTGCTGACAAACAGATTTCCAGAAATGCCCCCCCAAAAAATTTAAGAGCTTACAGCTTCAAGTGGTAAGAATCCACATAGCTCAGAAAGACAGAGCAAGTGATACTGCACATAGCAGCGTTACTTAAGGTTTAATAACAAGCCAGGTATTACTGAAAGCCCATCTGAAAGCTCTAACTATTTTAATGGAATTTTGATTACTCACTCCGTAACTACTTTCTAATTAGAAGCATTTCCTCTGCAAGCTTCCTTCCTTTCTCCAAACATACTTCCTTCTCGAAAACATGAGACTCAAAAAAACCCTTAACACCTCTAAAAGAATCACTTGAAAAATCTTATGTAACACTAGATACACAGAATATTTTGAAATTCTTTTTCACATTTAAAATGCCTACACACAAATTATATCTGTCCCTTTCATGAAACAGATAGAGGATTACTCCACATTACTAATTCCTTTTGCTCTAAAATCCAGGGTTTTAGTATAGCACTCGGAATAAAAAACCCAAACAAAGCAGCACAGATTAAAATTATTTAAATATTTCATCAGACCACTAACTATTTGCTTGTAAGAATTACATTCTTCTTTCTGGTGTCTTCTAAAATTGCAGATTGCTTTCTCTGAAATAATTTGGATTTTTCTCTTTGCAGCTAGCAAGTAGCTTTAGTCTAAAAGGCAAATGAACTTACACAAAACAATGTTTTACCATTCTATGTTCTCAGCTTAAAGTCAAACCTGCAAGACTGACAAGCACCAATGCTGGTTCTCCAATTTAGATAGCTCTGGATAATATAAGAATCACTCTACAGAACTGGCCAAGAAGTTTATTTATTTTCATACAACTACGCAAGTGCTAATCCTCCAGGAAAGCAGCAGTGGAGACACTGTATCTCCATTTTGTGTACACACTTACACATGTGCCTATGTAATTCTTCTCACCCCTCAATTGTATTTACAGGCTTTCCTTAAGAGATCACATATCTAGACATGTAAACAAGACCCAAATATTTCTTTTTAATGCTTTACTTTTAGGAAAAAAATCTCAAATTTTCATCATCCTCTCCTACTGTCTTAATGTGATACACCAACATACAGATTAAAAATTTAAGTTTAGAAGTTACATACTTTCAAAATCCTTTTTACATATTATTTCTCTGCAAGTAACAGTATTTAGGAAGCATAGTATAAATTTTATGTTCTATAGGGAAAAGAGGATAAAAGAACCTTCAACTCTCGAAAGTACCCAAACTCCTCAGTTTGTTTCCCAACCCCTTCTCAGTGACAGCACAGGTCACTAACTACTTAACTACAACCCAACATAATTCTATTGCCAGGTTTCTCCTTCAGAAATGCCTCAGAAGTAATAAGCAGCCACCAGCTGGCAATCACCTAGTCAACCTAAAACAAGGATGAAAACTTAAGAGTGGGATTTATTCTCCGTGCTGCCAGCACACTTGGCAGACTGCTTTCCTTTGTGCCTCAGTTTCATCATCTGAAAGATGAAAATAATGGCTCCGTTTTCCTTTAGGAAGAGCGTCAGAGACCAGATGCAAGGATGACTTGGAGCTTAGGAGCACATCGGAAGTTAGCAGACGACCCACGCTGCTCCCTGTACCCGCTCCTCCTTAATTCCTCAGGGAATCGCTCCGGTAACTGGCCCACGTGTAAACCGAAGTGTGCCTTTCTTTCAAGGCCAGTGGTTTTCTACCTTCTGGTCTACACGCAACAAGAACAGGCCATCTGTGGTGAAGGCAAAAAAATACACCGCTTTTCAACAAGAAAACGCCTGCCGATAATATGGCCAAGCTTATCAGTCAAGAAAGCCCGAAAGACACTGTAAGGGTCGCAGCACCTTTATTAATTAAAATTATTGAAACTGTCGGCATGAACAGCCCCTGCACTAGAGAAAACCCCAGCTAATCTTCAGTCTTACCCTTCGCGCCACGCCAGCGGGTCAGTAAAACTGGACCGAGACAGGGGAAGGGCAGCCGATGGGGCAACCCCAGCAACTGGTACCACACGCACCGGCAAGGAGGGGGCCTCGACCGCCCCTCAGGCCCCACACCGAGGAGGCCCCGAGCGGCCCGGAGACGGGCGAGGCCATGTTGCATTTTAAGCCCCAGCGCCGTCAGTGCCCGCCGACGGCAGCCGAGACTCCTCTGCGGGGCACCCTGTCCCCAGCACAGGCAAGGACAAGAAAGGCTGCACCCGGACGCCCCCGCCGCCTGGGTGGAGGCGAAGGACTGGCTCGGAAGCGAGCGGCGCAGGGCTGCCGTCGTCGTCCCAGTCAGTCCTGGCCAAGCGCCCACCCCTCCGCCCTCCCCAGCATCCCCGCCCCCGGTGCAGGGCTCGGCCTGCCGAGCCCGGCTACAGCCAGGAGGAGAAGAACGGGCCAGCGCCGGCGGACGCCCCTCAGGGAGAGGTGCGCACACAGACGGCGAGGACGCTGGGAGGGGGGTAAGACAAGGGAGCACCGCCAGCGGCCGCAAGCCTCGTGAGCCGCCTGCTGCTGCTGTTGTTGTTGTTACCGTTGTTGTTATTGTTGCCGCCGCCTCCCCAGCCCTTACCTGCTGGCGCTGCTAGCGCTGGCACCGCCGCCACCTCACGGCACCGCCGCTCCGCCGCCAGACCCTAAATATCAGCCCCGCCGCCCCGCGCCATCCCGCCGCCGGCCCGCGCGCCCGGCCCCACGCCCGGTCACGCTCCCCCTGCCCCCCGCGCCCTTCCCTCCACGGTTCGCGCCGCCATTGGCTAACGGTGCCGTGACGTTGCCTAAAGGGGCGGGGGGCGGAGCTTCCCGTAACGCGCCTGCTGGTGCCAGGATCGCAGGCGGGCGGGGCGGCGGCGTCCCGCCCCTTGCGCCATCCGCCCCGCGGTGCCGCCCGAGCAAGCGCAGCGCGCAGGGGCTCCCCTCAGCCGGTGTGTCAGAGTGGGGGAGCAGCGGCAGAGCTCTGCCGCCCGGGCGGGGGGCGCAGCCGCGGGACCCCCAGCTGAAGAGAGCCCGCCCCTGCCCGCGCCGCCGTAGGCGAAGCCTGTGAAATCTCCTGCGGGCCCTCAGCCGGCCGGGCCGCGCTCCCCCCGGGCAGCCCTGAGGAGCCGGCGGCCGCCCCAGCGTTTCGCAAGGCTCCCGTGGGAGCGGGCAGCTGGAGAGTGCTCTTATCGACAGCAGCCGTGTTAGCAGTGCTGTTAATCGAGAGCGGTCCCTAGGAAAGGTGTTCTTGGAAGGCCGGGTTGCTGGGATATGTTCCTTAAATAGATCGTTCATGTGATCAGGGTCCAGGGAAGCCCCTGGGTTCCCTCGATGGTTGTCCTTGGACATTTTTTCATTCCATAACCCTGAAAAGTGACTTTTGTAAATGAGACACGGTCATGTGCTCTGAGAGGTCCTTTTCATTCCAGATTCTTTTTTTCCAGTTCACGAGTGAGAAGGAACACGTTTCAGGGGCACATGCACAAACTTGCACCGTGCTAAGAGTGTCCAAGTAGGCTGCCTCTAGTCAGGAAAGTACCAGACATCACTGATGCATGCCAAAGTTGTTTCCTGCTATGTACTTTAGGCTTTTGCCCGTTTACTTCTTAGGTTGTCTTTGGGCTTGAGAGGGATATGAGAGATACTGTATTTTTAGTTACACCTTTAGAGGAACAGGCAGGTTGGCTAGACAAGTAGGGCATCTAGTCCGATATCCTGTTTCAAACACTGGCTGGCATGAGCTGCTAATGAGAAAAGATTAAGAACTTTGAATAAAGTTAATGGAAGATAGCCTGTTTCTCACGTGTTTAGTACCAATCTCTGCTTGTGTTTGGTTTACTTTCTGAGGTGGCTTAATATCCCCAACAAAAATATTGCTGGTACTAGCTCTGAGAATGTAAAGCTGGCTGAGAGTGTAAGGCTAACTCGGAGAATGTAAGTGACCACTTTAGAGGTCATTTAGTTCCTCTGCTTTCCTCAAGACAAAATTTACTATACTTAAATTCTTTCTGATAGGTGTTTATCTAACCTTCAGATTAAATCCATTACTTAATGTCCCTATTAACAGCCTGTGCTCTTTCTGGCAAACTTAGGTGTTTGTAGTGCTGCTGTTTCTTCCATTGGTAGTCTTTACACTCAATAGACCCAGTCTATTCCATCTTAATCGACTTAATAACACCCAGTCCTTTCCATCTTCTCTTACAGGATTTTTGGTGTTCAAACCGTTCTTAATGTATCAGGACAACTGACATCTGGGGAATAAGTTTCACAGGTTGTTTTATTATTATTATTATTGTTATTAAAAAACAAAGTACTTCAGCATTAGAATTTCTTATTTTGCTTTCTCTTCAGATTATGGTTGCATGGTTGCTGTGTTTGTGCTTATGTTTATGTAGGAATACAGTTTGAAAATCACATATAATTAGTAGATTTCCAGTCTATATAGATACCTCTGCTTCAGTGCCCTCAAGATACCACTCTTTGGCACCAAAAGGTCAAGTGGAAGCACGCTCCAGCTAGAGTTACTGAAAAAATAATGTGGTGAGTTTTTTTTTGGTTCATTGGTTTGTTTTCCTGTGTGTATGTGTGTTTTTTTCCCCTCTTGTTTTACTATACCTTATGTCCTGTAAGATCATTAGAGTTCTGCTGTTAAATGGACATTCCAGGAGTAGATGCTCAACTCTCCTCCCTCCCCCCAGCCAACAGAAAGCCTCTTGTGACATTCTCATTCCGAAATCCAATAGCCTGAAGCGATTCCTGGTTTAGTGCCAGAACTTGTAGAACAACACCCCCCCCCCCCTTCAAAACCAATCCTGTCTCAGGCCTCACTTACATATGACATGTATTGTAACTCTTCAAATAAGCAAGGGTTCTTGTATTTCACAGGCTATTTATAGGCTCAATGTAAAACTATTTCCACGTAGTTGAACAGAAGAACAAAACAATTTGTTTGCAGTTGTACTCAATTCTTCTGTATCAGCGCAAAATATCTTTGATAAAGTAACAATTTAGTTGCTGAAAACCTGACTGTTCCTACAACATCATTACATGTTTTGTGGTGCAAGCAGGTAAAAACAAGTTAATAGCAGCATTAAGACCGCCATTTGATAGAATCAGGACATTTGGGATCCCATGTAAAGCATGTTGTGAAGTGCCTTTTCTGCACATGGACGATTTCCTGAAAGACTCTTTGGTGTGATTATGTTCTTCCCTGTTGATACACATTATACTGCTGTATACTGCACTGTGTACGCAGAATAGTACTGATATGTAGGTAATATAAACATCAGTAATTAAAAGTTTCAGACACCCTGAGAAATTAAAAATTCTGGTCACATTTTAAGAATGTGCTTACAAACCAGTGTTTTAATCTGCACATTGAATTAAGCTTATATGAAATTAGTCTATTGAATTCACTAAATATATGAGCAAGAATTAAAGGAAGTAACTGGCAGGGAATCCTTGAGATGAATTATCTATCTGCTCATTTACACTGCAGTTTGTGTTCCAACACTGTGCTCAGATCAGGGCTGTATAAGATATTTCCTAGGTCCCATGATCCACAGGAGATCCTGTGAAGGTGGTGAAGCATGCCTTCATATCCTCTGTTTTTTCAGCCCCAAGAAGAAGGGGATAGCCTTGGCATACAGGGATGGGCAGCAACACTTGAAAAACATTCAGCAGTTGGCACTGTTTGACTGTGGGAGAAGAGATATTTTTAGAGATGCTCTTAGAGATTGGGTAGGAAAAAACTTGTAGCACTCTTTATTGAGCATTTCAGCAGTTTTGTAACAAGTTGTGACCGACCACAGTCAGTACAAAATCTATTGAATCCTGCAAGAGATGAGCCACAGAGAGGAAAAGATCTTTCTGGAATGTATTGTTGTCTTGGTATAAGGACGTGGAGCATCCCATAGATAAATCAAGACTGCGGAAAGATTCCTCAGTCCTGGATACATGTGGTTTTCTTGCAGATGGGTCACTATCAGAACAGGATTATGGGAAATATTTTCAAAGTCATGGAACGGCTGAACAAGAAGAGACCCTTTAATGGTGGCGTTCTGCCCCATGATGAGTTAAAGACTTTCTCTGAGATGGCTGAATCACTGTATAGAACTGTTTCTATGGGAAGTTCGGTGGCACAGCCAAACCTCTTGCTGAAGTGATGATGTTATCTTCTTATCACAGAAGTGCTCAGCTTGTCAATATGGGTGTCATTCAGTGTCCTTACACTCAAGATGGGTCTCCGTCTTCTGACATTCTTTAACAGTAAGAAGACTCACTCTCACTTTGTTTTCTTTCTTTCCTTCCCCCCCCCCCCCCCCCCCCCCCCAAGAGAGGAGAGGACTAGTCTTCTGGTCCTTTGGCCCACCTGGCTGGAACAGTACCAGACTTCTGTGTTGAAGCCATAGTCTTGTAGGTCATGGAGTCATGGTAAAGTCCCCTAAAGAAGGGGGGAGGCAGGCTGGGGGGCAGCAGGAACTTAGAAATAGATGATATAACTGCTGAAAATGATGTAGTGAAAGTTATAGCATTTCCCAGCTTTATAACTTGACAAATATGAGCTGCTGAGAGGCAGCAAAAAACAGGCTGGTAATTCCTAACTTCCTTTTGAATGAGATCGGAGAATATTGTGGTTTTTTGCTAGAGTAACTAGGTATTTGTGATCCTTGTGATAAAGGGGTAAAAGTTCACCAAAGCAAGCAGCCACTATTGCAATCAACCAAATATGTACAACCTAGGCAAAAGCAAGTCCACTTAATAATTGATGGCACTTGTTACATCAAGCAATGAATGGTGCATAAGGCAACAGGGCTATCTTTATTTAGCGTCAGTACACTCAGCAGGTTGCTAAAATCTGAGACTCAGGACAAGATCTTGCAAAAGTCAGTCAGGGTCTGCAGAACTATAAATAGGCTTCAGCAGTTCAGGAAAACCTTGTCATTGTTGGAAGAAATTAGAAATGGGGATAGTTGACTCCTCCCCATGTGATCAGCTTGACAGGGAAGCTTTAGGTTGTTGGAGAGGACTTCAGCCAATTCATCCTTTGTAATTCTCAGGAATAGGAATGGCAGCACTATGAAGCTGCAACAGGGCATTTGGAATAGAAAGAAGATTGATTATAGCCCACTGAAAAATAATGGCACATCTGACAGAGTGGTGTGGAACCTAGCAATCTTCTTGTTTTTCTGGGGGTGGAAATTGTACACAACTATTGTCATCTTAGACCTAGGCTGGATGTTTTGATATATAGAATATGTTGCTAGATGGTGTTTTTTTCCCCTAAAGGTAGTGGGCAGGACAATCAGAAAAAAAGGGTTCTGACCTTCCCTGGAAGAACAAGGCCAAAAGTGAGACCAGAAAAAGAAAAGACTTCTAAATTAAAGAAAGCAGATACAAAATATCAGTGAAGATAAAATAAAAATTCTGACTAGGCTGAAATTAATCAAACATAGAAAATGCTTAAGTTTGAGTGATACAGTTCACTGCAAAGAAGCACTGATTCAGACTGGTAGCTAAGATGAGCTGAAGGCGTTAGGACATGCTGTGAGCACTTATGCAACATGTACAAGCTTCCCATGAGTTTAGCGTGCTTTTGGCAGCTGCTGTAGCTAAAAGGCCTTCGGACTGATGCTACATACAGAGCCCAAAGCATAGAATATCTTTGGATAAATGCTTAAGGTAGCATTCTCAAGACAGTGGACAAGGAGGGCCAATTGGGAGTAGCAGAAAACCAACAGAAGAGAAAGATGTCCTCAGAATGTGTGGGTTTGTCTTTCCTACTTGGCCACAAAGACCTTAATAAGCAGTATGGCCAATAACAAATAGCTAGGAAATGTTACTCTGCCTTTCACTGCTAATCTAGTATTTGGACAAAATAAGGTCATGTGTGAAGAACAGCTGAGCTGAGCCTGAATATGGGCTGACAGAAGTGATACTGGCAGTAGAAAAAGGCATACTGAAAACATCACTGTGACACCCAGCTCCTGAAGACCTGTAGCATGCTGTGTATGAATCAAGCTATTGTTATGGATGGAAACATTGCCTTTCTGATACAATAGCTTGTGACTTCTCAGGATGGGATTGTAGAGACCTGTTGAAGAAACAGTGTATATGGAGCTTGCAAAGAGTAAATCTGCTACAGGCAAACTACTGACAAATCCTTCTTGTATTTTTCCATGCTATAACTACTGTTAGACAGAAATCAATACAGCGAGATACCTCTTGATTTCCAGGAAGAGAGCTATCAGCAATGATATATAGTTAATTGCCTTGAAGTGACACATTTTTAAAAAGGGATCTTGACAGCTTTGTGCTGGAAGTTTTCTGCTTGAGCTGTTAAAAAACACAAAAAGCTGGAGCTGGTGGCTACAAGTAAAGGCTTTGGGACTCATGGGCAAGTACATTTTCATCAGTAAAACTGAAGCCAAGTTCTGAATTAGAGAGCCCCTCATTCATGGCTGCCTTATACTTTAATTGGCTGGTGCTATTCAAAGCAGCTAAGGCCATGCAAAGAAAAATCTATTAATTTCTGATTATTTTACTGATAGTATCAGCAAAAGTGAGTGTATTTACGAGGAAGTGCAAAAACTTCATACCATGAAGGATTAAAGACTTGAGAACAGGAACAATGGAAAAAAACAGTAACAGAATTCAGCATGCTAGTTATATTTGAGTGTGAATGCTTAACAAAGAGATAAGAGTATAGGAATTTCTGTATGAAACTAGCACAAAAGGGTTGTGTATAGAATGAAGTAAGCAACAGAATAAAGGGACAAAGGAGAATATATGCTTTTGGGAATAATTTCCCACTGCTAATACAGACTAGACTGTGGTATAGCTTCCATCAGCTAGAGGTCTTAAATAATTTATGTCTGGATTGAACAATATATTTAGGTACCTGGGAAACTTATGCATTCACTGGAAGATAAAAGAAGCAATAATGATTTGTATTAGATAATTCATACTGCAACTTTATGTATGGTATAAAGATATAAAGATATTTGCCCCATATGCTTCAGTAGCTTTGAGGATCTACTTTGCATTTACATTTCTGGTCTCACTAATCTATATTCTTTCCTCCTTCCTCTACTTTGCCATTATTCTTTACCATTTATTAGGAGTTCTTCCTTTCTTTTATCTACATGTGCTCTTTTTCTCCTTGTCCATTGCCAACATTATTTTCATATTTTTTTCTCTTTTCTCTGCTCCCTTTAACATTACTTTAAATAGAGCTGTTAGATTTACAATTTGTCCAGAATCAGTCTGTCAAAATAATGTCTTCTAATGTGGGGGGGTTAAAAGGATGAGTATTTGTGTGTCATACAATCACTCAGCTATGTAACAAAACAGATTCTGCCAAAAATCTGAACAGAGTTCGTTTTCCTCCTGTCTCACCACCTGCAGTAGCAAGTGCTTTGCATTCAGAGTTTAGCAAACAAAAATGATAGTGGTCTTGCATAAGACGTAGCAAAATCAAGCCCAGTTTTTAAGTACTGAAATTCCTTTGTAGGTCCAACAGCAAAAAAGCTTGCTTTAAGAGATTAGCCAGAGAGACGATTCATATGAATCATAGCCTGAAAGCATCTCCTGCACTCAGCTGTGAAGCATTCCTTCTAGAGCCAAGACCCGATTTTAGAAATTGTCATTGTTACTTGAAATTCTGGTATGAATATTTGTAATCAACCTTTGACTTCCAAGAATGGAATTTTGCAGTTTTTGTGATTTCTTTTTGTTGCATCACTCAGATTTCCTAGTCTGGTCTAGGAGCTCGTTGTTTTGCTGGTGTATAAATGGGTGGAACATTCAGAGTTCTCAGGAATGACCTGGTAGTTGCTGTTTCCCTGCTCTCCTGCGGTGTTTTAGGTGTCAGGCTCTACTTTTTCTGCTTTGTTTTCCTTTAGAAGTGTGGTTTGATGTTGGGGTTATTTCCCCCCCCTCCCCTTATTGCTCACTTCCACTGTATTTCCTTCTCCTGACTTTTGCATCTGGCTTTATTTAGTGTCATCCAGGGTATGTCCCAGTGTCAGGAGGCAAATTTGGTAAGGTGCATTGGTGTCACAGCCTGTGATATATAGGAACCCTTGACACAGACAGAAGTGCTAGGAGCAGACAGAGACAGGGAAGAAAATGAAGACGTAATTAACAAGCTACTGCCCCTACTGCCTGAATTAGAACTTGGTGGCAGCCAGAAACTAGTACCTCACATACAGATGAGCTATTGACTGTATGGTGGTGGGATCTTGCCTCTTGGGAAGCAGCAGTTCCAGGCTCCTGCTGACTTCCTTCCAGCAAGTTCAACCACTGACTTAGAAAAGAAAAATACAATCTGACATACAATCCTTGACAAGTTGCTGACCCTTGTATCTGAGGGATGAGAGGAAACTATTCTTGGTGTTCACACAGTGCTGCTCTCTATAAGCAGTAATTCTTTGTCAACAGCCTTAAAAAAAAAAAAGAAAAAAAAAGACGTCTGGGTGGGAGACAGAAAGTTCAGTCTCATTTCTGTGTGAGAAGTCACTTTTACAGATGACTGAATTCAGCTGTGTCTGGGGTGAATGTAACAATTGTTTAATTATGTGAAACCTTAAATTATATCCAGCTGATTCTGTAGGGGGATTTTGCAGGCAGGAAGAAGTTAATTATCCAAAGCTGGCTCCAGATCAAGATTAGGCTTACTGGCTCACACACTGTAAACTGATAGCTCTAAAATGGTAACTGACACACTTTTTTTGTATAATTTTTGAGAATGTTCTATGCTGTGAGAAGGTACTTTTCCAGCAAGCTCAAGAAACAACTTTTTGCCTGCATAGTAATCAATTACACTTTTCTTAAGAAAAAGAATGTAACCTAACACAGTACTTCAACAGCTACTGTAAAAAAAAATGGAAGTAGATTTTCATCTCATCATTTAGGATTTTAATGCCTTTTCAAATCATGGATGAAATGAAAGATTTATGTTGTTAATAACCTTACAACGTTTTTTAATTTTTTTTTTTTCAAAAACTAGTCAGAGTCAACATGACCACTATGTTTTCAGTGTTCTCATTGGTATGAATAAGTTGAAGAATCATAGCTAGAGTTTAATAATTTTAAGTGCTACCCGATTTAGTTCCTGAACTGCAAAGTGAAACTTACTGATGAAATTCTAGACCCACAGAGCTAATGAGTGTTTTATTATTGATCCCACAGGGTAAGGGTGTTCTCTGAGGAATTAAAACTTTGGTCACTATTCTAAAGCTAAGCATGAGTATGAATGTATATTAATCCTGACTTCATGTAAATCAATAGGAATTTGCTGTTAAGTTCAGTAACAGTTGAACTGGATACCCACTGTCAAGTTCTGCAGGGTTTTAATGAAAAACCTTCTAGTAACCCCTCATGTTTATATGGAACCTAAGCAATCAGTACTATGAATTTTTAACAATTTCCAGGAAAATACTCAATCATATAAATAGTACTAAGAATTATCTTTTTTCATCTTTAACTTACAACTTGACTTAATTTGTCAATTTAAGTCAAGTTAAATTGACTTAAAAGGCACCAGTTAAAAGATTTGGAGGCTATGGTCCATACTTAAAGTGAAGTTGGTATCCCCTTAGAAAGTTACATTAGGGAGGATGAAACTCAGATTCATGAAGGAGGGCAAATAAACCTGTCAGTGTTCTCTTAAGATGGGCTGCTGCTCAGAAATTAACAATAAGAAAATACTGATTTTCAGTTATAACAGGCAAGATGTTTTGAATTACATACAGACATATGGGATCATTGTGGAAGTATATTGAACTATTCAGAAACTTTGTAATATACTGCTATACAAAACAGAAGTGATTCAAAGGTCCAGTAGTAGTATTGGGTTTTTTTATCTTATGTTGTTAAAGTTAACTGAGGAGAAAAATTTTTCTAGGATGTATAAAGCCTATGTCTGGTAAGAGAAATCCTTACTTCAGCAGCAACCTTCTTATTCTGTACAAGACTTTATACTGTTAATGCAGTGTATTTGTGTTAAATAAGTTAATATATACGTGCTAGTTTTGTAGAACTGACGTTTTGCAAATGTATCTAAAATACAGACAAAAAATGTCTTCCCTCTGGCAGACAGAATTAATTTTCTGCAAGGGAATTTCAGCCCTTATGTGTACAAATATGTAGTGCCCAAATAATGTTTTGTGAAAGTTGCCCATGTACAAATGGAGGCTGAAAAACAAAGTTTCCTTGGAAAAACCTAATGTGTAAAGAAAAAGTAGAAGGGGATTCTGATCTCCCTGAAGCGTGGGGTTTTGTGGCTTTTTTTTCCCCTTTTTCCTTGTCTTTTCCAAGGTCAGTTTTCAACTTCAGTTTTCCAAAAATAGGCTACCCAGGTGAGATGTTACTAAAAATGTAAAGAAAAGTCTTGGTGACAGAGGTCTTCTGCATTTTCAGCCTTTAACAATACATTTTTTACAGGGTGTATCTTTTCAGTTACTGTTGATTTTTGAATCATATCTTGATTTTTGAAACAGCACTTCTGTCAATTTCTTTATGAAATGAAGCTACAATGTAATGGTGAAGTGAAATGGAAAAGCAAGAAAACAAGAACAGGATGCTTACTGCTTGACTGACTGACATACACACAGCTTGAAAGGAAAGGAAACACAGCAATCCACTTCCTATTCAAGTCAAACCCTAGTGCTAAAAAAAGAACTAGGGATAATAACAGCAAAATAAGTTATCTGAAAAGGGCTATAAATTGCCAAGGTAAAAAGGAGGAAATGCCAAATAACAAGATTATTGAAGAGATACAGAGCACACCATGTATAAACTTTAGCTTGTGCAAGAAAAATAATAAATCTTTTATTATTTACCTTACACAAATAATGTTTAAAATGGTTTAAAATAAGGTTCTTTATGCAATAAATTGCTTTTAAACCCCACCAATTATCAGACTACTCTATTTCTTGCACTAAAACCTCTGCATTTTCTGTCAGTTTTTAATTACATTTGTAAAATGGGGTACAACTCACTCTCCTGTGAAAACCAAACATACTTCTCTAATTATTATTATGGTATTATATTTCCTAGGTAACTTATTTGAATTCTTGCCGATTATAGTATTTTCTTACTTTAGTAAAGTATTTAAAGAGCTGAGGTGGCTGTAAGTAGGTGCATCAAATGTTGTGTTGTCCAATGTTGGTATGGGAAATGCTTCCTAGCCCAGCAGCTAGTAACACAGTATAAGATTTGATAGTTTTATCATCTTAGTTTAGTATTTGTGGTGTTATACTAGTAGATGAGTCAAACCCTGCACCGTTTGTCTCAGATACAAGCTTGTTAAGGCTTATCCTAGCAGCCTGTATTTCCTAGACAACAATCAACATATAAGTGGTGTCTGACATGCATTTAAATGAGGGGTTTGAATTTGTGAGCCAGACTGTAAAAATTTACTGACTCCAGATCTTTCAGAATCTGTAAAATTTTCATTTTTTTGGGATGCCTGTTATTTTCCTAAGCCTGATCATCAAGTAAAGCTCTTTGTGTTCTCTGCTAACCATGATTAACCATCTGGCAGCTATCTGTAGATTTACTTTCCCAAACCATAATTTCTTTCCAGTGCTAAGCCTAGGAGGACGACTAGGGGCCTCCACTGGCGTCTGCTTTTTTGTTATTTTTAAAAATTACTTCCAGTATTTCTGCCCAGTACTTAGCATCCTTATTTACTTTAGAGTATTTCCAGAAGATGGGGAAGAATGTTCCATTTTCCTCACATTCAGCACATTTCCAAAGAATGTAGATTTTTTTGGGGGGCTATAATGGAACAATATACCCCTGGAATAATATGTTTCATAAGGGGTTTCTTTGATGGTTGCACTTCTTGATGTTCCCAGAGAACTCTTAGGTGCCAGTGTTTATCATCTTTTACCTTATGTTGCTTTGACTATGCCATAAATTCAGAAGCATAGTCTGGAGAGACAGTCTGCTCTAACAGAGTACTGTTAAGTCGTCTCTACTTCTTAAAGCTCTGAATTAATGAAAACCATACTAACCATGTCTGATTACAATTTAGAAAACAAGCAACTGCTCCAGCTTACAGGAAGAGCAAAATAACGCTCAATTTCAAGATAATAAGAATTGTTAAAACAGTGCTATCTATAGTTTTCTTCCTGGTTTGGAAGAGTGCCAAATTTGCATGTTATGGGGGCTTGTTGAAGCTTTAAAAAATAAAGACTAACTGGTTTTGGTAGTGCTTTGTGTCAGTGACCTGGCTTCCATTCCCTCTGCTGCAACAAACAGGATTTGTATTCTAAGTATATGAATCAATACCATTGCAAGGGTGGAAAGCACAAGCTTTACATGCACTTAGCAGCGTTGTGAAACCAGTGAAGCCATGCTGAAGTTATGTTCACATTGAAGTGGTTTGCTGTTAAGGGTGATGGAGATGATGTTGTACTTCACCTTGGTAATACAATGTCAGAAAAACTGCAGCTCTCCACTCACTTTTTGGCCCACTTGCAAATTGTAGCTAGGTAAGATTATTTCAAGGTGTTCTCAGCAGCCAGGTTAATACATTTGCAGTGAAACAATTCTGTTCTAAGCCTAGGAAGTGCAGGTAAGAAATAAAATAAAGACATTAATCTAAACTTTGTGGTTAAATAATGATTGGAATAATTTTTCCTTTTTTTTCACCAGCTGATTCATCCAGATCAGGTCTTACATCAGTTCTGAACACACTAAAGTCAGTGTAGTTTAGGGGTTTCTGAACCTTTTCAATTTATGGTAAGAGAAGCTGTGGGGTAGCATAGCTGCACAACAGGCCTCTCTGTATGTGCATAGAGAATTATTATGCCGGACACAGAATAGGCTCAAATAACATTAGTGGGGAAAGTCCAGGGAAGGACCATGGGAATAGGTCACTGTTTCTGATCTTTCCAGGCTTCAACACAGGCAGAAGCTGTTTCAGAGTGTATTCTGGAAGAGAGGATGTGGAAGGTCGTCCAGTCCTCAGGGAGTTCATGATTTGGCAGGTGAATTCCCACTTCACAAACATGCTCATAGCCTGTAGCTCCTGGCATCTTGCCTGTTTTTCTGGTTTGAAAAGGGAGGGGTGAATTTCCATGTATAAAAGTACCTCTGTCTACAGTTCACTTCAAATAGTTTCTGAGAAGCTGCCACACACACTTAGCTGGCCTTACACCTCAAACTCTGTGACAGAGAAACTTTTTTCCCTTAAAACACCAGGGAACATAAAATATATTTTTTTGTGTGTTTATATATATATGTATATAAATATATATATACACTTGAACTACATTAGAAATATTGTTCAGTAGCAAGTTGGAGTTTGTTCTAAAGAGGATGAGAAATATTTGGGGAAAAAGATATTTGTCTTTCTATTTTCACTTTCTGCATTAGATCATTCAGAGCTTGTGGGTGCTGACTGTAGAATTTCCTCTTCTTGTAATGCTGTTATTCAAAGACTTATCTACGCAGTGCCACAAATGGGTCTGTCATATATTTCTGTTTTTTGGTTTTTTTTTCACCTCATGAATGTAAGTAAGCCCCCAAAAAAGTTAAAATTTAAAAATCTCAAATATTTAGAAAAATGCTTAAAATGCTCCATAATACAAAGAAAACATCAAGGTTTTATACTAAATATATCTTGAGGCTTTTGTGACATGAGACAAAAACAGTTCTGAAAACCCTGCTGACCTTATCTTTTGGTATGTATGTTTTGCAGTCCGATAGCATCCCATAGCTCTACAAATGTTGTTATAAAATTGACTGGACCATTTGAAGCTAAATCACTTATTTGATTCTGGCTGGCCTAATGTGCCTCTACCATGATTTCACACTAGCATATGCAAGAATCCAAGCCCCTTTGTTTTCCAACTGGCCTTGTATCCTACATCAAACACAATCTTCTGTTTTAGAGAATATGTTTAAATCTCTGGCTTCTAAAAATAGTAATGGGAATGAGGTAAGGGGTCAGAGATGCTCTGCAGGAGGACTAAAGAGCACTCTGTGAAAGATCATTCAAAAGAGTGAAGATGTGTGTTGAAATAACATGGATTTCTTAGCTTGTATACGTCGCTGACATGTTTGGAGGAGCACAGTCTGTTATCATTAATTTAAAAATAGCTAATGCTTGGCAAAAGCCCAAGGAAATATGCCTATGTGATGTTTATATTTTATCCACTACTAAAATGCAGCAGCCTTCTAGGGTGGTACACAATGACTGTTAAAAGGGGTTTGATCAGCACTGCAAGGGTTGTATGTATCTGTGTTAATAGATCCATCTTGTCATTTGACAGTGAGAAAGGTGAAGCTGTATGAGCAGTACATCACTAGGAAGGACAGGCAGTGCGTATGCAATGTCTGTAAAACAGTGAAAAAATCCCACATTCAGATAAAACGAGGATAAGATGTACAAGCTTATGAAGATCAAATAGCAAGGACATTAGTCTTAGTTGGAAGACCCTATTGCATTGCAGTGACAATATGAAGGGTTTCAGTCTATTTGAGAATTAAAAGGCCTCAAGAGAGTAGTGCTCCAGGGAAAACAACCAGCAGAGGTGTAAGAAAGAGAAAGCAGACCTTTCACACTGACTGGTTTCATCAAAGTGTCATTTAAAGGACCATTTACTTCATTCCTGAATGTTGTTTTACAGAGCTCATGTAGAGAAAGCCACAAGGGGAGATTATATTAACGACTTTTGTGATTTTCTTACCGTGGTTCTGTGGAGAAAGAGCTGAATTTTACCACATGCTATCAGCAAATTTTCTGTCTGATTTGTGGATATCAGAAATTAATAACATAGTCTTCCCGTCTCCAAAGAACATCTCTGAGGAGAGAGCACTCCCTGCGACTCTGTCAGGCTCCTTGCCTGCTAAGCATTTTTGATAACCAGAGTGACTGATATTAATGGATAATGACATGAGAACAATTATGAGTCATTAACTGCAAACTGTCTTCAGTTTCAGAAAACTACTAACAGTACAGCTGAATCAAGAAACCAACCAAGACATCTTTGCTATATTACTTTGACCAAATTGTTTAATTTCACTGCTGCTGTTATTCTTGCTATTCTATGTGTAGCTTGCTTATTTCCATTCTAAATTTTGGGATTAGAGGGTCTATTTCTTGTCATGCATTTCCATAGTAGGAAGCACAATAAGATTTATATCTTCACTGGAATGTCCAGGTGCTATTCTGATAGAAGTAAATCTATTACAAACAGTTAAATAAGTAGTCACATCTTATGTATAACAGATGAACTTGAGTGCAATTAGAGTGTAATGGAACAAGAATGAATAGCAAAAGATTTGCCTGCAGCTTGGGGAGCAGACTGATGCAATCTGAGGCAACGCTGGTTTCTGCCACAAGCTGTATTTCCAGTATCACCAGACTGCAAAGTGAAAGAATATTTTGCATAATGGAATTTCCTTTTTTTTTTTTTTTTTTCTCTGTTAAAGCCGACCACACAAATCACACTGAGTAGTTTCTCCTTTATAAATCTCGGTACAGCTTACTGTCACGTGCCCCGCTGCTCAGTGACATTCCACTCTCCCATAAGCATATTTATTGGTTACTTTCTTAAACTCTTGCTATAGGCTATTAAGAGTACTTGCCAGTAAGGTCTTAATTTAAAATGGATAAGCATTTCCAGAAAGTCAACACTGTTAGCACGGTTCTGGCACTGTATGACACAGCTATATGATGCTAAACAGTTTGCACGTATATAGGAAACATTTCTGAGGTGGTGCCTGAGCCAGATGTGTTGATGTTGCCCGGTATGAACAGGTGGTGTGAAAATCAGCATATGTTCACAGCAGAAAGTGGCCAGGAATTAACAAGAAAAGGGAGAGTCAACTGTTAGGGTATCAATAGGAACAAGAGGAATAAACTCGTCTTGTGCTGCCTGGAAAATAGGTTCCCATTTTTGAATGCAGAAACTTAAACTGTATTCTGGCATTTGTTTGTTTGTTTTTTTTTTTTTTTTTTTTTTTGTGGGGTTTTTTTTTGTTTTTTGTATGTAGGAAGCAAAACACGGCAGATATTCTTGCAAAATAATCACATCAGAGACCATGCTGATACCTCTCTTGAATACCTTATTTTGATTTATTTGCTAGTCACTTAGGATCCAGTGGGAATAATTGCTTTCACAACTGCTGTATATATCTCCTTGAAGCTCTTGATTTAGCTCAAATCACATTGCAATGTTCACCTTGGAAACATGGCACTTTGTGGTTGTTCCTCAGTTCCTTCCTTCTCCCTTGGCAGCAGCTTCCCAGAGTGCCTCTGTATGGGCAGATGGGACTCAGAGCTCAACACATTGTCATCTGTCCTTTCATTTTGCTGCTATGCTGCTCTGTTGTGCTGAAGTAGGCACTATAGTTTCCTCTTTCCAGAGGAGTGGAGTGGCAAGTGTAAGCTTAAGGAAGCAGGTTCTGACCTAAAATTAATGCATATTACTAATCCATTGAAAACACCACTGAAATAAGTGAAGGTAAAGTATTGTTTTTATAAATTCCTTTATATTTGTTTATATAAAAAAAATTATAAAGTGACATTTGTTTCAGAGTGCATGGTAGAAATGAACTGATGATCAGAGATAGATGGTTTCGTTTTCCGAGAATTTCAACATTCAGCTGACACTCCTTTACCACTAAAAACAAAACAAAAGTCCACCCAACCATCCCACATCACCAAGTATTCTTATTCAATGTTATCTTACTCACTGTACAGACAAGACTACGCACTCTGTGAGACCTGCCCGGGAAGATTGGGTTATCAGCTTAAAAATGACAGATCAACAGTTTTAGTCCAAAAAATAATGCCTGCACAAATACATAGCATTACACTGAGGTGGTACACCATACCCTGATGTACTGAAACTAATTACAGTAGTTTGGTATTATGACATGGCTGTTTGAGAGTTTGTGTAGTGTGGTGTGTTCTAATCTCCAATAATGCATCAAATTGCTGTGTGCTGATGGCATTGAGTAGCTAACACTGTTCATCCTGCCATATGGACATTTCAACAGCTGGAGGGTCAGTGCTGGCTACTTCCAGGGATCTGCCATAAACAGAAGGCAGGAATACTCCCCAGCAGAATTCAGACTCTTGAAGAAATCCAGATGGCTGCCAAATAAAAGATGTCATAGAATCATAGAATCTTTTAGTTTGGAAAAGACCTTTAAGATCAGCGAGTCTAACCACAAACCTAACACTGCTGAGTCTGCCACTAAACCATGTCCCTAAGTGCCACATCCACATGTCTTTTAGATACCTCCAAGGATGGTGACTTGACGCTTCCCTGGGCAGCCTGCTCCAGTGCTTGACAGGCCTTTCAGAGAAGAAATTGTCATTAATATCCAATCTAAACCTCCCCTGGTACAACTTGAGGCTATTTCCTCTTGTCCTATTGCTTGTTACCTGAGAGAAGATACCAACACCCATCTTGCTACAACCTTCTTTCAGTAGTTGTAGAGAGAGATAAGGTCGCCTCTGAGCCTTCTCTTCCACCCCCAAGTCCCTCAGCCGTTCCTCATCACACTTGTGCTCCAGACCTTTCACCAGCTCCGTTGCCCTTCTCTGGCCCCTCTCCAGCACCTCAGTGTCTCTCATGTAGTGAGGGGCCCAGAACTGAACACAGGATTCAAGGTGCAGCCTCACCAGTGCCCAGTGCAGGGGGATGATCACTGCCCTGGTCCTGCTGCCACGCTATTGCTGATACAGGCCAGGATGCTGCTGGCCTCTTGTCTGCCTGGGCACAAGCTGGATCATGTTCAGCTGGCTGTTGAGCAACACCCCCAGGTCCTTTTTCTGCAGCCACTCTTCCCCAAGCCCGTAGCTCTTTGTGGGGTAGTTCCGACCCAAATACAGTACCAACACTTTGCCTCGTGGAACCTCATGCAATTGGCCTCAGCCCATCGATCCAGCCTGTCCAGATGCCTCTGCAGACCCTCCCTATCCTCCAGCTGATCTACACTCCCACCCCACTTGGTGTCATCTGCAAATTCACTATAGGTGCAGTTGATTCCCTTGTCCAGGTCATTGATAAAGACATTAAACAGAACTAGCCGCAGTACTGAGCCCTGGGGAAGACCACTTGTGACTGTCTGTGTCCCTTCAGTGGATCCCATCTGGCTCCATGGACTTGTGCGTGGTTGATGACCATTTCCCTTGGATTATGGGGACTTCACTGTGCTTCCTGTACCCGTCTTCCAGCTCAGAGGGCTGGGCACTAACAGGAGAGCTACTGGTCTTACTGTTAAAGACTGAAGCAAAGAAGACATGAAGTACCCCAGCCTTTTCTTCGTCCTTTGTCACTATGTTTCCCCCTGCATCCAATGAGGGATGGGGATCCTTCTCAGCCCTCCTTTTGTTGCTAATGTATTTACAGAAACATTTTTTTTGTCCTTTATAGCAATAGCCAGATGAAGTTCTAGTTGGGCTTTGGCCCTTCACTAGGATGTTTTTCTCTCTAAAAATTCTCACTTGAGCTGAGATACAATTTCTGTTATGAAATTAGATTTAAAAATAGCTTGAGAATTGGCTTCTCAGGCTAACTCTGGGTTGGAGATTGTTGGTGGGTATACTTGAAAGGAAGAAGTTCACACCTGTGGTGGTATTTCTTTGAAGGTCTCTATTTAGAGAACATTTGACAGAGATCTCTGACATCTCTCAGCTTCAGGCAGCTGAGGAATTAAAAGTTTTCTTGAAGAATGTTTGGGGTAGAAAAATAAACTTGACTGCCAGTGTAATACTGTTACATGCTTATATAACACAATGTGGTTATGCATAGCAACCAACAGAAAAAAAACCCCAAACTGTGTTGTGTGGAATGCAGAATTTGTCACGCTCTTGCAGACTGTAGAAAAGCAGAAAAGCACATCAACATGGGAATTAGCCTGATGTTCTGTCAGACTTGAGAAGATGGGCCAGGAGATGAGTAAAGCTTTTCTGGTGTCATGGCATATTCAAAGAAAACGATAAACAAGTGAAGGTTAGTACTGAGAGGGAAGTCTACAGGCTTCTTATGTGTTTTAAACTGGGATAATTTCAGTCACCACTTGAAACGATTCGTACTTGTTAGTTTGAACTGGCCCAACTGTTGAACTTAGCCCAACATTTGGGTTACTAAACTGGAATTCTGGAGCTTAGAATAGTAAACAAAGGAATTATGCTAATGTGGGTTTTATTTCCATGGCTGCATGTACCTTGATGACACAGCAATACAAGAAACTCTTCAGAGTAGACTTCTGGCTGAAACAGAGTGTGTCAGTAAGAACCAAACTCATCTTATAGCTTTCCAGTGGCACCTGTGGTTTGAGCTGGTGATTTTGGTGCAGCTCACAAAAGACAGTGAGCTGTCTCACAAAAGAGAGCTTCAAGCACTGTTAGTGCTGGCCTTTTAAGTTTTAAAGGCAACTCAAAGAAAAGAACAGAGAAACTTGTGATTTAGTTTATACTGCAAGAGTTTCCTATTTGTTACAGACAGAGAACATGACAACTCCCTGCCTCCCCAGGAGACTTGCCTGTGGTTAACCTGTAAATGCAGCTCTGTGTTCCCACGTCCTGGTCACCCACCATCTTGTTTGGATAAAATGATGTGCTGAGGTACCTACCAAGCAATGCTGACCAAGAAGGGTTGTGCTGACCTCATGTACCATATTTGGTGTCCCTCCATGGTCAGTACTAGAGGGCAGCAGATTTTGGTTTGGATTATCTAGAGAATGCGAAACAAAACTGTTCTTTGTGAGAATGGCTGCAGCTCTCCTGTGTGCTAACGGTCATAGTCCAGTGACTATTGGAGAAAACTGCTGTACGTATTGTATAATGAGTTCAGACAGAATTCAAAGCTGTTGGGAGAGCAGTTGGAACATGCTCTTTATATAATTAGCTTGTTTGATCTCTTTTCTGTTGTTTGAATGTCAGTGTGGTACTGTGACTCCAAAATCTGTCTGTTCTCTTCCATCAGCTAAAGGGATTGAGGAGACAAGAGGACAAGGAGGATCAAGGAGACAAAGGAAGAGCTAATCTCAGCTGTCAGATAATTTATCTGATGCAGCTCTGCACCTTTCCTAGCCCAGACAGTAATCACACAAAGTAACTGCCATGAGGAAGTTTGCTGCTCAATTTTTGTGAAGATAAAGTTCTTTACTACTGGTCTGGGGTTGTGGTTCCTGGCAAAGATCCTTAGCATCCTGTGTGAACTGTCCATAGCCGGGGTAATGTTGCTTTTCAGACTGTTAGTGATAGCACTGTGACTACTAGACACTGCCCAGCAGGAGCTTTGCAGCTGAGCTGGCCAAGGTGGCTTTTGGCCAAGAACAAGCGTAGGCCAGTGGTCAGGATATGCTGTCACCCTCTGGCTCTGCACCGTGCTCTGAGGAGAGCCATTGATAACCTTTTCTTTTCAGCCCTTAATTTGCTTGCTGCATTTCTCCATCTGGGTGGCATAAATACTGAACAATCACAAGCAAGTTCCTGTAAGGCGGGAAAACAGTAGCCACGGTTTGAGGGTTAAAACCTGAACATGTAAGATTGCCCTCCAGCCTGGTTCTCAGAAGCCACTATTGGAACTTTTGTGTCTAATCTTTCTACCTTAGTTTCTTCATACGTGACATCAGGATAATATTATTTACTAGTCTACTGGGAAGGTTTCATTGATGGGAGTACTTTTTTTAAGTGCTAAATTTCATTGGAATGTATTAAAATATCACCCAGTTGCTATAACGTCTCCATGGGTTTTAGCAGCCAGGTGCTGTCCTCACATAAAAGCTGAGAGGACAACAAAACCTGTGTGAGAACAGGCTGTTTTCCTGTTTACTACCTTACCAGAGAGCACCAGAAGTGTGCAAAAACTGGTGCTTGCTTTTGTCTATTTAGATAAAGAGCTTACCCTGGTTCCTGCCACAACTTTACATTCTATTTTTGACACTTGTTTGGCATGTGCTGACCTTATGTTTACAAAAATAACATTGAAAACTGATGTTGATAGATCTTACAGTATTGGTATAAAATGAAATTTTCTTTATGACAAAGGATTTGGGAAAGTATTTATTGCTGTGTGAACCACAATTACCACGGTTAAGAAGGTGGTGTCTGAATTCTCAATGACTGCTCCACAGAAAAGAGTAATATTGCTGAAAACCCTGATGCATTGTTTTTTGTATTTCTGAAACTAAGTAGTATGTATGAACTCTGCACCAGGAACACTATAGAAGAGGCTTGAGCTGTGCCTTTAAAGTGCCTATAAATACAGTATTTGATTAACTGTATATTAGGCATGTACGTAAGAGTGAAAACAATAAAATCCCAATGTAAATTCATTGGCTATTAAAAAACCCGGCAGAACAGAAGGAAGCAGAATGGCAGCAAGGGCTCCTTGGTTGTGCCGCTGGCAAGTCACTATATCTCTGAGTGGAAATTTCCATGCATATTAATTAATATGAACCCTTTCAGTGGGCATGGTTTTGTGTCTCATGAAAAAACCTAAGCAATGGCAAACCAGAAGTGGCTTTCCAAAGATATGTCTTGGAATCCACAATAAGGATTTATTTACAGGAAAATCAATCTTTGAAAAATGTCTAGCTGAGAGAGGAATACCACAGGGACAGTGACAAGCTTCAAGTGGCTTCAGTGTGTAGTTTCTAGGACAAACTGAAAAAAAGCCCAAATGAACAATGGGAGGAAAATCTCCGTAAGATCACAACTGAGTGATCTGTGGAAAAAACACCAGACGGTGTAATAGTGCAACTAGGCCAAAGTGCAAAGACATTTTTAGAATTGTAAGTATTAGAATTTTCAAAAGCATACAACCCTTTTTGATAATTTCCCTACATAGGATGTCTCTGTGGATCCACAGCTGAAGGATGAACTAATCTTTAAGAAGCTCCAGACCTCCAGATCAGAAAAGAAGTACATCTGTCTGATGCTAAGAGCTAACAGAATGGGAGGCAGAGCCTCCGGGTTAAGTCATCATTTAACAGTTTGGTTTAGCTGTTTTTAGTAATAAATCTCTGCCTTATTTCCAAGCACCTACTGCAAGTATTCACTTCAGAAACAGGACAGAATTGGCAGATTTTAGAAACTGAAAATGCAGTCTTTACAACTGTAAAGGATAGCTTTCTGGTTAGACTGTAATTTTTTCCTTTCTTGGATTACCTTGGATACCCTCAACTTCTGTGTATGAAAGATAAAGTTCCATTTCTTTTCAATCATTTAAATGCACTGTGGGAAGGTCTCCCTTCATAGTTTTCCGTATATGTGCTAAGCTACTTTCAGCTCAGTTGACAGGCTGAAATTAATAGCTGAAGTTATTGGCATGGTGTGTAAGCAGGAGATCCTCCTCTCCTGCTCCTTTCCCTCACTTGTCCTCTTACTGAGCCAATCTTCCTAATGTAATTTTGATAGGGAATGCTGTGACTATACTTGTCTTTTGTAGTGATGATAATCAGTACAGAGACACATTGGGAGGGCTGCTCTGAGCCTTTTCTTTGTGCACTGATGTGATGAGCTCTTATAACCATTAGAATTGTTTCAAAAGTTGCTGTGCTTTTATCTTCCTAAGTGTTAACTAGGATGATTCTGATGTTCTGCACTGTAAAAGCATAGAGGTTGTGCAGACTCATCCTTGATGATGGTCTATTTGGGATGAAGAGACAGAGATCTCCATCTTTGGCAGTGGTAGGGGTGTTTAAAATTCTTTGCTAGGGCTGAATCTTAGAGGATATAGCTTCCTCTTTAGGTATTTGTACCAGAAAATTAACTGGCTCATCAGATACTCTGCTCATCAATAGAATAGCCTTTGAAAGACCCCCATAATACTGGATGATCCTTTGTTTTACATATGTTTACATTTTTCTCTGTTTTAAATGAGTAATACAAACCTCCTGCATAGTTTACTGGGAGAGTGGACCACTTGCTTCATTCAGTATCTATGTATAATTAAATGGTCCACTGGAATAAAGGCTGCACCATTTTTAAAAGCATTCTCAAATCCTCTTCGTAAGAATGATATATGAAATGCAGAGTGTGTTCCAGTGAGGAAGTATGTTGTGTTTTTGTCAGAAAATGTATCCTCTGTGTACATATATTTTCTTAGCTTTATGTGGCAAGCCAAACTCCCCAGACAGCTGGGTACTGCAACACTCTAGGAGTTAACTAGTGTCACAGAAGAATATGCCAGAGATATGTAATTGCTAGACAGAGGAAAAAAAAATCTCTGTCATGACCTACTGACCAGACATTTCTTGGCAATTGCTAATCAACTGTGTTAGCCTTTTATTGTCTCTCCTGCCATTATCTTCCAGGAAAGATCTGAACAAGAGGTCAGTGTAGCTGAAATAGGTATTGGTTCATTTGCTGTCTTTCATACGGTGTGCTGCAGTCAACAGTCTGCTCTCCTCTGAAGGTGAAAGACTTCAATTTAATTTGATTTGTCTATTTACTGTAGATGTTTGCTATCAAATACAAAAGATAAGAATAGTTCTTGGTGAGAACATTTCTGAGAATAATTTTTATTGCCTTCTGTAAGCATTAATTTTTAAAAGATCTGTATTTGGTAAATTGTGGACTGCTTCTTTATTGACAGTACAGAAGAAACACATTAGAAAAGTGACCTGGATCTTAGTTCAGAATACCAACCATTTAAGACTCTTTCTGTTAAGTACTGTATACAATGCTTTCCTTTGAGCATAGAGTTTATCTTGTGGGTTGTAGACCCAGGGGAAAAAACCATTCCTTCTATGGAAAAGGTGAGCCAATAAGAAGGCAATGATAGGAAAAAATCAGCTGGTGGATATCTTCTGTCATGCAAACTGATTGTATAGAGAGGAGGTGGTGGTAACGTGTCTGACTTCAAATGACTGCACCCAAAAATCTGCATTTCTGAAGGAATTTCATTTGAAAGGCAGTGTTATCTTTGATATTTTTTTTTCATTATTTTGCTTCATCTGTCCATGCTGCTTTAACAAAGCACTGCTGAATAGGAAAACCAGAAAGCTGATTACTTCCTTTCTGGGAATGGAAGCGTCTAGCCTAGGGCATGGGGGAATGTCTCTCCCTTTCTCTTTTACTGTAATACTGGAAACATTTGAAATTTGTTCAAGCTTCTGTGGAAAGCCAACACAGACTGCTCCTGTATCTTCGTCTCCAGCATGGAACTGCAGCTGGCAAACAAATGAGCACCACCACAGCTTTTACATCATTGTTATTAGGCAGCCCAGGACTTTCCTTATCCCTGGACTGGCAGGGTAACATAGGAGATGAGAGATTCACCCTGTCTCTCAAACCCAGTCATAGCAATGAGGATCCCCTTCTACTCAGGAAAAAATGGAGTTGCAGCATGTGGCCTACCTCTTTTGATGCATTCCAGTTTATAGCAAAAAGCTCCATTTTCTTACCCACTCAAAAGGGCTAGAGTGGCTATGGAGATGATACAAACATTTGAACTCACTGGGATTTTCTTGCTGTGCCATTTGGTCTTCTCTTCCTTCTACACACTGAATCCATTCCCAAGAGTGTGTTAAACTAAAGAAAATTAATCCCTGCCAGAGTGGATACTCTGGGCTCTCATTTTGTGGAGACAAACCTCATTCTCGTGATGTCTACACTGACACTTAGGGTTAACATAGAGATTATTTGCTGCCATCCAGAGATGTATGAATTAGTTTTTCTTTCTCCTCTCTGCAGTCTGCATCAGAACCATCTGCTCTATACTGTTTGATAGTGGCTTAAGGTTTGCGCTGAAGTTTGAGTGTTTCTAGGAACTGATTTACGAACCACTTGCCTCTTGTGTGGCCGCAGGGAGAGAAAGGTATAAAAGGGCTGGAGTCAGATTAGAGAATCTGGGGGTTGCAAGTGAAGTTCCAGAGAAGTTCAGGGGCTCTGGAGAGCTCGAGGGCCTGTAGAACAAATACCAGTCTGCTACATGGTATGAGGGATTCTGGACTTTTCAGTGAGACTAGACTGAGCAGGACTGGTCAGGTACAAACACAGCACACCACAACTGAGTTTTCCTTAGTAGAGAATGCTCCTTTTTTGCAATATTTTTTCTGTCCAGCCTTAGGGACTAGGTTGCCTGTCAGGCCCAAGCACGTGAGCTTTTTCTCTCGCAGATTTCAGCAAGAAGCTAGAGGATTACATCACTTGTTGAATTTGGGCCTTATACCCTTACATTTGGATTAGACGTTTAAAAATAAAATATCCTTTTATTTGTGTGCAAAAGTTCCCTCTTCCCTGTGTTGCATCAGAGCAGCTGTTGTTGTGCTCTGCTTTTTTCTTTCTGGGACTGTCTGTAACAGCCACTAGCCATCCTTCTATTTACAGTCATTACCACAAGGAAACTGAAAACTTCAGCTATGGGGACATGATTATCTTCTTTCATGTCAGGTTTGTCTTTTACTGTGACACAGCAAAATAAATGTACAGCTAATAAAAAGTTATCTAGAGATAAACAGAAATGTTATATCTTGGTTGAAAAAGCTGCTGATGGAGACCTAGTGTAGGACAGGTTTACTAGAAATGGGGTTACAGAACGTGTTACGAAAGGGGATGATCCTCGCTTTTCCCCTACCCAAAGTAATGCCCACAGCCCCTCTGCAATAAGTGGGAAAGTCTCCAGAGTAATAGCAGCAAGATTTAGGTAAGCATTCTGGAGCAAGTAGAGGTTGGCATCTTTGTCGGCCTCTAGGAAAGGACAGTATTGTGAAATGTTTAGTCAAAGGCTTATAGCTCTTGCCAAGGCTCTTGAGTGAACAGCAGTCTACATATAGATTTCCTTCTTCAGTTTGGTGATCAAAGGGATGTAATAATGGCAAATAACTCAGGACTGTGAAATCCTTGTTTTATGAAAATAACAATGCATAATTGCATTTTTGTCACTGAGGAATGTGAAGAATCAAATGAAAGAGACATAAATTTGTCAGTGCAATGAAGGGTGTGCTACAGCCTTGTCTGTCCCAAAGGGGTTAGCATTTCATTGTACTTATTTAGCTTGTTGAAGTCTCAAAACCCACAAGCTTACAATGTAGAAAATATGTGAAAAACAAAGAGCCAAAACCCCTTATTTTCTAAGACTGCATTTTATTTTGATCTTATAATTTTAAAAAGATGTTTTTGGTGGCACACAGCCTCAGAATCAGCACCTTTGCATTTACAAACTACAGAGAACCCCTGTCAGTTTGTTTCCCTACTTTCAGCTTTTAAGTCGCGCAGAAAATCTTACTCTTTGATCCTGTTTTCTATGAAAGGCTTAACAGCACATTGCTGCAACAAGACTGCGTGTTATGAGGATTCCATTCACAAAATAGATTTACAGCACATTAAATATTGATTTAGTAATTTTCGTAAATGAAAACTACAATGAAAATGCCTACATAAATACACAGCGCAGCTTTTGTGATGTGCTACCATTTCTTGGATTTTGTTCATTTACACTCCAGTGCAAATTAATGAGATTTTACTATATGGTTATCTTGTAGCAAGCTCTTAGATATATTTCAACTGATTGAAGCTAGTGTGATGAGTTAATTTTCAGCATCTGGTTTGGTGAGAGATTTCTTAAGGTCTTCTGCAGGGTTAGATCTCTTCTGGCTTGGGATAGCAGGTAGGACACAGCTTGGTTTCAGAGGCTCTCCTGATACACCAGGCAAGATGGAATAGAGCAAATGATTCTCAGAATGTCCCCTTTTATGGGATTTGGAGGTTGGGGCTGGTGGGAGAATAACTGCACCAGTCCTTGGGGAATTTAAAGGCAGTGACTTAAACTTCTTAGCACCCTGCGATGATAGCTGAACTGGAGGAAAAAGAAAAAGAGAGAAAGAGTGGACAGGAAGTGAAAAGCATGACATTTTAACAAATGAATTTTCTACGTTGTTTGTCTTATATTGTGTGTACTCAAACCTGCATCTGAAAAACGTGATCAAAATATGATTAAAAAAATCTCTAAAGCCTGGCAGAGCTAATCTTCAACTGAAGAAAACAATTCCAGTGTTCCAGTAAATCTAAGTGTTTTGTTTTGTGTTTGGTGATCAATAAGACTTGATAAGTTCAAAGGTTTACTTTTGATAAGCAGAGAATCCATAGTTTGTCTGAAGGAGACTTGGTCTGTTTGAACAGATTTACACAAGATATTTTTTTCATCAAAAACCACAGGCTGACAGAAACAGAAATGTTCCATGGAAATATATTCACAAAACCTGTGTGTAAGGATGCTGTATTACCCAGGGTAAGTTCTTGGGAAGGTGAAATGGAAGAACGTGGGACACTGTCTAGGTTGTTTTAGGCACAGTCAATCATGAAGATTGATCCACATGTGCTCTGCAAGTCACAGGCCACAAAACTAAAAGCACACTAAAACCTGCACTGAAACACAAGAACCACAGCTGTTGTATGCCTCATATGTGTCAGAAATCTTTTAAGAAATCATAGGTTTTGATCATCCTTAATCTCCATCTCACACTCAGCAGTGTAGCATTGTTTGTGCTTTAAATTTAATATAGTTCTGAATCTTCTCTAAATCAAAATCCAACTTCCTTCATTCAGGCAACTTACTAACTAATTTTCTTTGTTTTTTTAAAAGGAGAATTCAAAACCTTAATTGCGGAACTGCTTTTCTCTGCCTTGGAATTTATTGTGAATTGCATTAGCGTCTTTTCATTTGATTCTCCATTTTATTCCCAAGTTTTTTGTATACAAACAGTTTGGGGTTTTCAGTTTAACTATATGAAGAGTTCCTTACTGGAGTTTACACCACAGAATCTTCCTTGAATTTTTTCACATTGATTTTTCCTTGATTCCATTCTCATTCCAGCTGTGATTTCCTTCCATCTGCATCTGTTACGATAAATACCTGAGAGGCTCTTAATTTTGACTTAATTTTGCATTTTTCCTGGCAGCTCCTTTGATTATTCCAATTTCATAGTCTCTGATGGAAATTTTTCTGGTGCAGGTTCAGGGAATTTCTACAGAAATGAGGGCTCGAGAAGAGTATTCTCTCTTAACCCAATTAAAATCCTGTATAATTCCAGAGAAACATCTGAAGTTAACCTGTAGTTGGACCATTTTAATAGAGGATAAACTGATAAATGAACTAATTTTTATTAGGAATAACAGACTGAGTAACTACTCAGGTGCAGTCAATGCAGCTGTGATAAGCTGGACTTTACAAGTCAATTTTGAGCTTTAAAAAAATGATCCTCAAACCAAAGTAAACATTCAGTACACTAATTGGTCTCACAAGTAGAATAGTGGATGGAGTTTATTGAGGGCTGTAGAATAAAAAGACAAGAAAAGGAGGACATAAGGAATTTCAAGTTAGTTAACCTACCTTAAAAAATCCTTAATACCTGAAATTCTGCCTACAGTTGATGTTTTCCAGAAGTGGATCTTTGAACCTATGAAGTCTGCCTTCTCACTGCTCATCAAGCAACACCAAAAAGAATAACTGGGATACTGATGGAGTGGATGCAGAAGAAGTGAGAAATTATGTAGTTTTAATAAGGAAAGGTTATTAACTTTTTCACAAATTTTCATAAAAAGTAAGGTAGGTTTTGTGGTGCATTTTTGTTTTTTTTTTTTTTTTTTTCCTTTTCATGCTAATTTCAGTACAATTCAAGTTCTGATGGCCTGAGCAGGTGATGTTCACTAGAACTTTGGCAATGTAGTGTAATTTGTGGGTCATATTCAAAGTTCATTCATGTTCAAAATTTCAGGAAATCACTTAGTTCTCTTTTCCATGAAAAAAAAAAACCAACCCAGAAAACAACATAAAAGCAACAACACCCCTCCCCCCAGTAAATATTTTGCTTTATTTTGTGTTGAATTTCTGTGAATTGGCCTGGGTTAAAGATAATAAATGAGTTCATTTGTTTTCTGGCACATGATATAATGCTTTGAGTTCACTGAAATTTTAGTATGTAAACCAAATACATATGGAGAGGCTCACTTGTTTCCATCTTTGGAGCACATGCATGTCTTCATGTATTAAAGTTTACACCTGTGTAAAGTATCTCCAGAACACTTTTTGTACTAAATAAACCTTTAACAATGTGTTTAAGTAGTGCAAATGTAGGGTAGTTTAACTTCACTCCCATGACCAGATAGCCATCACAAAATCATGCTCATTCAAAGAAGTAAAAAACAGCATCCAAATATCAAGCCTTTCTACATGGTCTTACATACTGTGCTCACTTTAGGATATCCTATGAGGATATCAGGACTGGATGGCTTTGAAATAATGTATATAGTGACTAGTTTTCATATATGTATCGAAACACAGGAGCCTGGACCCAGCACTGGGGTGTGAGAGACACAACTCTTAAGGCTGGTTACCATACATCCAGAAGCTGTATAGAGCAAAAGCACCAGTAATTATTCAGAGGGCAGAATTAACCATCAAAGACCTAGTGATACAGTAAGAGCTACTAATTCAGGGAACCTTTTCCACCCAGTAGTGACTCTTGAGTAGCTACTATTACAAACTGCAGAGGTAATAATATGGGACTAAGTGAATCATTGCCCAAGGACTATGTACTTCAGCAGAAGGAATGGTTCTTAGACTCTCTTAGTTTTACAAGCAGTGGACCATGGTAGGCCATGGTAGAGCCTCTGCAGAAAGGATGGTGCTTTGTGGAGTCCTTTGCTTTTGAGTTGGGAAAGAAGAAACTTCAAATCATGACAAATAACAAGAAAACCAACCACTGGTCAACCCAAAATATTGTTAAGTGACCTGCAGAAATATTTTTTTTTTTCCCCCAACAAGTAATATCCTCATTATGGCTTCAGGCTTTAGAGCAGGCTTAGAAAGCTACATGAAGAAATGAGAGCAGCAGAGAGTTCTCTAGAAGTCCCATATTTGTTTGGAAAATGATTCTGGCATTGTGTGAGCAGTGTGTGATAGTTGTAAGTCTGTTTTCCAGGTGTCCTTGGGGTAGTCATGTGGTGAGATAGAATGTGTGCAGGGGATGGAGCAGCAACATACAGAATAACAGAGATGGCAGACTGTGCTGAGTCTACTCAAGAAGCCCTTGAGGGACCTTTTAGGCTTTGGGAGTGTCTGGAGGGTGGAAGTTTATAAATTGTGGTTTAAAGTCACTCAAATATTCTTTTCCTAGGCTACTGTTTAATTACTGTTATCCTCTTTCTAACTTGTATTTTTAAATGTTTTTGCTTACAGATTAAAGTATCTCTTCCTTTTTTTTTTTTTCATTGCCCTTCCTTTTTTGGGAAATGTTTCTGCTTTCTGTTACTCTCTAAGCAGTTTCAGTTCTCTTTCTGATTTATGCTTATGTTATTGTTCTAACTCCCTGGTTGCTTTTGTTTTCCACTGGCTTTGTTACATGCTTTTAACACACATCTTGTGTAATGAAACTGTTAGAAAAATGTTTATATTTAACTTTGTAGCTGGAGCCATTTGCCTGGATGTCTAAATCATTTTGCCTGTGTCCAAATCAGTAATATATTTAAGGCTGCATGGAGGATGCGGAAAATCTTGGCTCTGAAGCACATATTTGCAAAACTCCAGGATCAAATGTGTCATTTATATTGACAAAGAGGGAATGTACATCTATTTTGCAAATAACTTTCTCTTTTCTTTTTTTTTAATTTCTTTTCTCTTATTGGCTTAAACTGATGTTCAAGCAATAATGGGCACCTAGGTACCTGTGCTTTGTTAGTCAATTAAACCATGGTTGTTAACTGTGATAATTGAATTTTATTTGTAAAACACAGGATTTTTGCATGAGACTAGAACTAAAATCCTGGCCGTTTGTATGATTTACTGCAAGAACACCAGTGATTATTAAATAATTTACTTTTTTTTTTTTTTTTTTTAGGATTTTGCTTACAACTATGTTTTAACTAGAAAACACAGATAACATTAGTAGAAAGCTTAAAAATAGGAGTCTTGGAACTGGGATTTTGAAAGCAGTGAGATTATTTTCTTTCCTCTGAGCAGACAGAGAATACCACCTCAGTATTCCACATATCTTTACTTTCTTCTTCCTCTCTTACTTACTGTGCAGCAGCAGTGCAGGATTCTGTATTTCCCCTACCCAGTCTGATGTTCCCCATAAAACTCTCTCTGCTGTTTCGTTTTTAGTAGTATTGTTGTAACTGCAGAATTGCTTCTGAAACTCATATCATAAAAGGCAATGAATCCTAAATTTAACTCTGAAATATGAGTGCTTTAGGACCTGGCTGATATGTAGGATGACAAATAGTAAACTGGAAATCCTAATCCAAAGTACACTGGGGGATCTGTGCCTTGTGGAGAGCAAGAATGTGAGGTCAGGACACTGCTGGGAGTAGGGCTAGTGCTTGTATGTGAAGAACACCCCAGTTCCTGGCTGGATCCAGCTTGGGACACTCACTAATTCTTGACACCGCCGGGGCTGTGGGAGTCGGGTGAAACTTTCCATACTCTTTGGCACCTTAGTTCACTGCCTTGGGAATGAGGAGCTAGCTGAAAATACAGAGGAATAAGAGGCTGCTGCTCTCTTGATTGCTTTATTTTTGTGCCTGTGTTATAGAAGCTACCCAAACCGGTTGCTGTTAGAATGAGAGAAATGAATGATTCCCATCCTGATGTAAAAGCTACTCTATCTGCCATGCTTAAGGCAGGGAGAGATAGACAATCTTTTCAGCTATGTAACATTCAGAAAATGACTGTTTCTTGTTCTAATAATCTTCTCTCTAGTTTTTGCTAGCAAAAGGACACAAAAATCTGTGTCATATTTTTAATGTTGTCTGCAGAAGAGTCTTTTACTTATCCTGGCTTTCATCTCACATGTCTGACCTCTCTTTGCCAAGCAGTCATTAGGGTGTTGTCATCCTTCTCTTTACATCCTGCCCCTTAAGAAAAGCTTCCAGAGTCATACAGATATATGCAATTGATAGTGAAACCAAGAGCAAAAAATCCTGTCTCTGAAAATTCCAGTCACTTCCTCCCTGGAAAGCAAATGTAGAACCATGCTCTCATCTGTATTGATGTACATCACTTCTACTAGCCCATCTCTACGAAACTTATTGGAGAAAAGGATTGTGAATCAGCAGCCCAGCCTGGAGGTGGGCCAGTCACTAGTGGAATACCCCAGGAGCTGATACTGGGGCTAACACTAATGCCCTCATTAGTGACTTGGATGATGGGGCAAATTTGCAAATGATGCGAATGAAACTGGGAGGAGTGGTCTTCACAGGCTGGAGAAATGGGTGGACAAGACTCTTACAAAGGGAAATGTGTAGTCCTGTGCTTTGGAAGGAGTAAGTCCCTGCACCAATATATGCTGAAAATCAAACAGCTGTAAAGGAGCTTGTCAGAAAGGGACCTGGGAGTCCCGATAGACAATGAGCTGAACATAAGCCAGCAATGTGGCCATGCGGCAAAGATCTCCAACAGTCTCCATTAGGAAAAGTGTTGCCAGCAAATTGTGGCAGGTGATCCTTCCCTTCTGCTCAGTACTGATAAGGCACATCTGGAGTGCTGTGTCCCATTCTGGGACCTCCAGTACAGGAGACACATGGACATACTGGAGCCGCAGTCCAACAAAGGGTGTTGGAGATGACTTAGGGATTGGAATGTCCAGCCTCAGAGGGGTAACTGAAAGAGCTGGGACTGTCCAGCCTTGAGAAGAGGGAGCCAGACTCTTCTCAGTAGTATCCTATGAAAGGAAAGGAGTCAATGGGAAATAACTAAGAAGCAGCATTTTTTGCTCTAAAGGAGCTCCAACAGGTTTTCCAGAGAAGTTGTGTAGTCCCCATCATTAGAGTTATTCAGAACATAGGTGGATATGACCCTGAGCAGCCTGCTGTAGGTGACTTCCCCATGGACATGGAGGTTGGACTAGACAATCTCCAAAGGTGCTTTCCAAACTCAGCCATTCTATGATGCTGTGAAAAAAGGAACATGAAACCTCTCTCAAAACCCTCAGATTGCCAGTGCCGGAGGCACGCAAGTATGATACTGTAACTGAGACTTGACTGTACTTACATTTCTGAGCACAGTGGTTGGGCATGGGAGCTAGGCTGTTCTGTACCGGAGTATTATTTTGTATTTTGGGTTGGTCTGTGAAAATCTGTTGAAAACTTTTACCTGTGAAAGAGAAAAAATGACCTGTTACCATATGGAAATAATTATTAATAATATGATGCACTGTAGATCGCTGGCTTTTAGAAAAAACGGCAGATTTAGTAATTCTCAGACATATGTAATAACAAGAAACCACTGACGGAAAAAGGCTTTTCTTTTTTTTTTTTTTTTTAACTCTACATTCATTTAAAAGAGTGACTGATTTAATACAACCTTCATGTGTACCCTTATCACTTCCTTTCATATAATATAACAATTGGTTTTAAAACAAGCACAGTCCAGTAGCTAGGTCCATGTAAGAATATTTGGACACTAAATTTGTAGAAATATTCATCTAGATGAATTTGATTTCAGAACCAAAGCTTTCATTTGCAAACTTTTCTAATAGGGTCTCAGCCTTTCTAAATACTACAACACAAATAGAGTTCAACTTGTGGTTGGTAAATGAGACTGGTGCAGGTCTATCAGCAGTAAAGATGAGCTCTGAGAGGGTTTTACCACAGATGAAAACATAGCGGAACTGATGTAAACTGTTACTGATCCTTATTAAGCTATGTTAATGGCAATTACATTTTTCCAGGAACAGATACTGGAAAATGAAAGGTTAATTGGCTAACTGTGGCATTCCACTGGCTATGATTAAAATTAACTTGGTTTTAGTACTGTTAAAAAGAAAATACAATAGATGATGTTTTGCATTTTGCTACATTAATGACAAATCAAATAAAGAGGAAATTCAAGCACCAAATCAACATTTTCACCAGATCATCTTCCTGAGTTGATCTTATTCAGTGATGTTCGAGTCCCCAGATTTTTCTTTTTTGTTATCCTCAGAGCTGAGATGAGCTGTGTAAGAAGTCTTGAGTTGTCTTGCCAAACAGCTGCTCATCCAGCATGGCATTGCAACATAGCTCACTGCAGATCAAGCATATGGCTCTGTTGGCATGCAGACAGAAAGGGAGACACAGACTGCATGTAGTAGGACATCTCAGGCAACAGCTGAAAATGGAATTATGCAAATTGCCTTTGTGGCTTTGTAGTTACTTGAAAGTACATATGTTGCTGGCTTGTGCAAGATAAAGCTATAGGAAAATAGTTGCAGAACCGTTTCCTAGAAGTGCACTGAAGTAATTGTCAAGACTGCTGTAACTGTGCTACTGACCAAATGGATTCTCTATGAAAGGAGCTAACGTGGTCTTTATTGGACAAATCCCCGTGTTGCAGTGCATCCTTCACCTGAACATGGAGCAAAATTCTGGTCCAAAGACCACGGCAGTTGATAGCCATTGACTCAATCTGCTGGATCCCATGTGTAAAGCTGATGTGTATTGGACTAAGAGTTTCTTACAGATGAGCTATGTCTGTTACAAACAGACTTTAGTTTCTATTTTTCCCATGTTTTACTCTTTATTTAGTCTTTGACACTTCTCCAGGGTGATCAAAAAATGGGTGTAAAAGTTGGGAAATTTCTTCTATAGACATTGCATCCACGGTGCACAAAGAAATAAATACATAAATTCCGAAATAGCAGAGTATCAAGCCTGCTGTTCCCATTAGTGAAATTTGAATTATATTGGTTTCAGTGATGCTTATGCTGAGAACTAATGGCTTATGTATGTACCATTATGGCCTTGATTATGGGAGGTTGTTTCTATCAAGAGACATATTTATTTCATAAATGGGGATATATGGCTGCAAAACAACAGTACAAAGCATAATCATGTTTGCAAGGCTGGTATGAATGTTTGGAAAAGAATCCTTGTGTCTAAAAGTTCTGGCATCAAGGGAAAGTATTCTTCTGCTCTTTCTTTCTATCTGCTCCACGTAACATCAGAGAAAAAAATTTTTCTTTCCTGAATATATCATCTTTGTCATCCCTAAGAGCATATTTATGATGATATTTATTTTTTAATGAAATGGAAAGGGTACAATTTATTATCATAGAATGCAGGATTGCTCTGCATTTTATTTTGTTTACTGACATTTTTTACAGGTTGTTCTTTGTTTTTCCTTTGCATTTAGATAGGTGAACCACACTGTGAAACAGTGAAACAGCTACACTGAAAGAAACAGCTACACTGATCATCTTTGCTCTAGTCTTTCCTGGCCAAAAAGTGCTTCCTGTTGAACCATACCATACTGATTATGCCAACATAAGCTTAATAATAGCCTATTTTTTACATTACCTGTTCAAGCAAATAGAAGGTACTGGGCTGCTGTAATAAAACCCCTAATAAAGTATCACCCTTAGCAAAGGTTAATAATCTAAAAGACGAATAAAAGAAAGAAAATGCTCCAGCTGGTTAGGGGGTGCTAACAGCTGCTTACATTTGAGACAGGTTTCCTTTTACCCGTATCACTTGGAGTTTCTCTACCTGCACCATTTTCGCTGTGGAAAGTAGATGACAGTACATTTTGCAAAAAGAGATGATTACAAAGTTCATAAATAAAAAACGCTTTGGATTGTGGATGCCAGCTCAGCACTGTGGCTGGCAAACTCTTGCAATATTGGCTGTAGTTTTTGGTATAATCTGTCTTTGCTCTTCCCAGTGGAGGGCAAGACAAAGTAGTTATACTGGATGAAACCAGTGTCATGATTGTAAGGTGAGTCTCATCGCTACCCAAAGCAACTTCTCCCCTTTGTGTAAATGCAAAGTCTCAGCTAGTAAATTGACTCATGTTTCATTTCCAGGAGCACAGAAACCAGAACAAAATAGCTCCAAAAATCCCAGTCTATGTGCCAGCTGCCTTAGTAGCTTACTCAACTCTGACTTTAATAAAAGGTCATGCAAGAAAATCAATTCTGGGTGTTAGCTGAGAAAATAATTTTAAAATTGAGTTCCCCTAGATTATTGATACCCATAATCCTGCCCTGGATATTCAGTGATTAGGGAGTTATTTTTAACCCCCACAGTCATGACTTGAGAAATGCAGTTTTAACACTTCAGTGTCCTTCAGAGTCCAGATGATGTTCTTCCCCTCAGCTAGGCCTTCTGCAGAAAAAAACCAGTGAGGAAATATCTTTCCTCGGAGACAGCTGCCTGCAGAGCACTGCTGGCTGGGCTGGAGCCAGGATTACTTTACTTCTGATCCCTCTGAGTCCTGCAGGCACAGTGCACTGGAGACCTGGAGCTCATACAGTAAATGCAGCTCTAATTCACAGCAAGTCAGGTGGCTGTAATTACAGGGGCAGGCAGATTTAAACCACACACACAGGCATGAAGGAGGATAAGCAGATCTTTTTATCGTGAAGAAATGTTAGGCAGTATCTAGGTTGTGCAATGTATTCCTGTCAGACACTCCCTGCATCCTTAAGAGCTTTTAATTCATATGCTTCAGTGGAAGTCTTTTTTGCCAGCTACAGGAATCTTTTTATTGTTGGAAAGTTTTGTTAAAGGGAGCTGGTAGACAGAGAGCTGGGCTTAAAGCAGACTCAGGCTTTATTTTCTCTGAGGGAGATAATAAACTCTTAGAGATAAAATGACTTACTCTTCCTTTGGACATGCAAAGACTGCTCCCATTGTAACAATTAGAAGATTTCCCATAATTGGTACAATTTTTCCCTTATTCATGCATGTAGATTGTGGGTGCTATACCAAATCTCTGTGCAGATAACAGAGTACTGAATGGGTGCGCAGGGTCTGTCCTGATTCAGGGTCTGTCCTGATTCAGCTGGTTGCAACATTTTATCATAGGATGTTCACAGAAATCTGCCTGTCTTTCTGTCCAGAGCAAAAAAGTATTTAACCATACAGTATTTCACAGTCTTGAGAAAAATCTGTAGTCACATTTTAAGTAACATGGTCGTTACTTCCACATGAAATGCGTTCATGGTCTAGCTAATCCCATGAAGAAATGTTTTTCTACAGTTATCCCCAGGTTTGGTTTTTCCAGTTTGAGTTCATTCCTCCTCTGCTGTCAACAGCCCTCAGATATCTCAGTCTCAGTGTACCCTGTTATATTTGGGTTGTAAAGAAGCCCTGCAGATTTTCTTATCTTCCACGTGTGAGCTGAACCTTGAGGAGTTCAGTGTAGAAAGAGTTATGCTGGAGCAATCCTTGTAGCCGTATGGAGTTTGGGGTTTGTATGGTAGAGTGAATAGCTGAAGAATGCATAGTAAAAAAGTAGTGACACTTACGGATCAGGCCTATCAAGTTTTCAGGAACGTGGCCTGATGTTCATAAAGTGGAACTTTTTGTATAGCTACTTTTTATTACCCTGAAAAACAGGGTAAAATTTCCAGCTTTTATTTGCACAACGTAGAATGACCAGACATTCTGAGATTGCCACCTCTACTCTCATTATTAGAGATGTGAACAAGGATTTGCTATTTTATAGATCCCTTCACCTAGAAGTCAGCACAGTTTGCGCTATCAGGCAAGCTCAGATAGTGACCTGACCTCTGAGAGTGTTCTTTTCAGAGAGGGTTTCTGTTCATTCCTATTTACTGTAAAAGATAGCAGCTCATGTTTGTTGGGGTGAGGGGAGATTAACTTATTGTGTAATGTTTACTTCTTGTAATGGTGTACTGGTAAGTTTGGGGATTGCTTTTGCTTGCTTCATTTTCTGTTGGATATTACAGTGGTTGGAAAGCATGCTAGATGTGTTTAATTTTGGCATGGGGCTAATCCCAAAGGAGATGGAGTTGAAGACAGATATGTTGAGGTAAACTCCAGCACTCAAGCTAGCCAGCCAGATTCATTTAAACATTAATATGAGTCAAACAAAGTACTGGATCCCAAATCCAGTCAAACCCTGGTTTTGAGTTTACTTCAGAATTCTGGTGCTCTTCTTCATTACTGTTGCTTTAGTTTCCAAACCGCAACATAAAAGCATTTACTCTGTCTCTGTAAATTTAGCAACCTGAACTCAGCTTTGGAAGAACTGTAAGAGCAGCACCTTGGACCAAAAGGCTGGCACTTGGGGTAGGCAGGGCGGGAAGGGGTGACACTACAGTCTAAAAGTGCCAAAGCGCAGAGCTGTCCAGCGTGGCACACATGGGCTTACCTGGTTGGATCCAGAAGCAGCTGTAAGCACAGTTAGAGATTTGAGTGCAGTACTATTCCCTTGCACATCTAGTTCCAGGACTAAATGTGGACACAAGGCAGCAGGTGTGGCTGAGGGTGTTACCATGAATTCACAAACCACATATATGATCTGAAGGCACTTACTTACCTTGCTCAGGTACATTCTGTGCTTCCTGACTACCTGTATTTTTATTTCCTCATCAGACCTACTTAAATTTCTTATTTCTCACCCCTAAGCACCTTGCTTAAACTGTCAGCTGATGTTCTGTACATATGCTATCTTCAATTGCTACTACATATAGGGAGAAGAAATTGGAAAAGGAATTGAAAAACTTGAAATGTCATGGGTCAGACTTACCAATTTTTTCTGACTCAGCTTGCTACATCAGTAGACATTATAGGATTCGGGAGACAGAAAACAAATTACCTGAGGAAGAACTGGGAAGTGAGGGAAGGTGGGGAGGGCACAAATGCACATGGTGAGATCTATCAGAGTTTAAGCCATTTATCAGTTTGTCTGAAGGAGTTCTAGTGCAGGCTTTGGAGGAGAATAGCTGGTTAGAGCCTGTGTTCCAGGGATCACCCAGCGAAGTCTGGCAGCTGCTTCTGGGGTCCATCAAGTTGTGTTCACTCTGCCTCTTCAGAGACTTGTGTGCAAATTGGTGGGTGCTGGTGCTGGAGAAGGTTGATGTGCTCCGGGAAGCAGTTAGGAAGGAATTGCCCACAGTGATGGGGGGAAGGCTCTGGGTCCTGATGGGCAGAAGTCCCTGACACTCTGGCTGCTTCTTTTCTGGTATGAGGTACTTTGTGTCTGTGCTCCTTCTTTTAAAGCCAATGGTGGTCAAACGCTTATCTTTGCAGTTTGTGTCCATAATGCAATCAAAAGTGGTGATGATGTCATCTACATCTGACCTCTCTTCTCTGGGATTTCGGTCTCTACTTTTCTCCTTCTGACTGTTTTTTTGATCATTTTTATTCTTTTTGAGAGAGAAGATGTGGTTCAGTATACTGAATCGTCCTTCCTTCTTTGGGGGTCTTTTGTTCTGGGAGGGAAACTGTTGAACTAGCTCAGATCTACTGGAATTACAAATCAAAATGTGATATCATTATTGCCAAATAATAAAGAAATACTGTGTTTGCCAATGAAATGGAGTATGTATTGTTCAGACACATTTGCAGGAGTCATTCAAGGAGGCAGAAAATTAGGAATGCAGGTTTGTAATTAAGAGAGACTATAAACGATACCATGTTACTTCACTCTTTCTTATGGGGTTCATTGCCTTACACTCATCTTAATGTAGGCTCAGTGCAGCTATCAGGAAAAAAAAATAAACAAACTTTCCTGGCTTCAGCATCTACCAGCTGCAGAATTATTATTCTTACTGGTGAAGCAAGATCCAATAATAACAAGAATAACATGATGGGATCTTTGAAACCAAGTGGTCTTTGTATTATGTCATATCTGGAAAATAGTATTTCCAACAGCACAGTCATTGCTAACACTGTAACAAAGGCACTAGTTGACCATTCCTCCCCTTTCTCTTTTTCTTTCCCTTTCCCTTTCCCTTCTCTTTTCCTTTTCCCTTTCCCTTTCTTTTTCCTTTTCCCTTTCCCTTTCTTTTTCCTTTTCCCTTTCCCTTTCTTTTTCCTTTTCCCTTTCCCTTTCCCTTTCTTTTTCTCTTTACCTTTCCTTTTCTCTTTCCGATTTTTTTTACCTTTAATTTTTCTTTTCCCTTTCACTTTTCTTCTTTCCCTTTTCCTTTCCCCTTTCTCCTTTCCCCTTTCCCTTGCCTTGCTTGTACTAAATAGGTCCGGTGCAGTTTCAGATCTATCAAGATAATTACCTACAGTGATGATGCTGTAGTGTTTTTAGTAGTGGTTTTTAGATGAGATTTTGCTAACCAACATTTCAGATCTACTCTGTCAGGCAGAGTGCAGAAAGAAGAGGGGAAATGTCACCCATGTCTTGCAGTTTGTAACATAGGAAATAATACTAACTGCTGACTGAAAAAGAGGGGCAAGCACAAAGAAATGTGACGATAAGTGTAAATGCATGCTCATTTACCAAAGCTGAAGAACCAAAACTAATTAAATGACAACTGCTGAAACATGAGAAATACAAAGAGACAAGATCATAAGCAGTGGTAAAAGGCTCATACTTTTTAACAGAAAAAAAAAGTCAGAATAAAAAGAATTCAATAATATAATCAAGGTAGAGAACTAAATAAGGAAAACACTCCCAAACGCTTATCCTGAGAATGCAGACTTGAGGTTTATTTTATTATCTATCTGGCAAAGCTGCTTTTGTGTTCAGCCTATCCCTCTGTCAGATTAAATGAACACACAGCTAGTGCACAGAGATTTCAAAGAAGTGGAAGGCATAATACTGAGGGCTGAAATTATTCTGTAAGATAAATTTTCTGCATGAAGGTGACTGAGCAAGATCTATACTCACATCTTCTTGGTTCAGAACCCTCTGCTGATTGGCAGACTAGCACTGTAACCTCAGTGATGAATTTTCAGTAGATGACTAATTTTAATGTTGCTACCTTGGTGGAAAACTTCAACTGAGTATTGCATATGAATCGAGAAGACATCACCCAGGGTTCAAACCCTGCAGTAGCAAACAAAAAGCAATATATTTGCTTTCTAGTCAGTAGCAATATATGAGCAAAATGTGAACTTTTTTTTACCTGCTCTCCTGAGACAGCAGATTGATGCATGCTGTATGCCCACAGTACATTGCGTACGTCAGAGGAGTGTTTTCATTGATGTCTCGAGGGTTGCTATCTATCCCCAGCTCTAGCAGTGTCTGCACACAGTCAGCTTTCCCTGCTGCTGCAGCCCAGTGCAAAGGCGTCCTATGGAAAAGGAGGAGTATCATTAAAATAAATGGATTAATTTACTATTTAAACTATAAATGATATAATGAGGTGTGTTCCTATGCTACTTATCCAGCCACAACATCCATTTTATGGAATTCTTCAGCGACTTACCACATGCTGATGTAGTTGCCAGCGGTGGTAATAAGGCCACTGAAGAACTGGTTTCTATCTATGTGCGACTATTTAGCTGTAAAGAATGTAGATATGGGGCTGCAAAATGCCTATACATACTATGTAATAGCAACTGCTGGAGCTGCAGAGTGGGAGGGATCCCTGAAGTTTTCAAAGCAGAATTAGAAAGAAAAGATCTTCATAGTGTCTCCTGCACAGGGACAAGGTCTTCTCATATTTACACCAAACACAATTAGCAATGGTTGGCTCAGGTATCTCTGTGGAGGTAGCTGGAAAAGAAGCCTCCTCCGGGTGAATGAGAAGGACTGGACACATCTGCCAGGCTGTTACTGGCTCTTTGTCAGTTTCTGTGTTCTTTGATGGGCACAGACTGGAGCAGATATAATTGTCTTGAATCTGTGTATGACAATTAAACTTATTTTCTTCTTGGCAGAAGATTTGCATCTTGTCTTTGGAAACCTATGTGAAATTTCCAAATTGTAATACTTTGCACTTATGAAAAATCTGGAAGCACAGAAAGTACCATGATAAAACTGTGAGAATGAAAAAGAAAATTGACTTTTCTTCTGCGTGTTTCTTTGCAATCCCAGTGATTTCAGATGGATACAGTCGGACACATAATATAATGGAAATCTGCTGTGTTTACAATGAACAGCTTATCTTTTCCTCTCTTCAAGTATAACATCTTCTATGGAAATATCTGAGAATGTGCAATAGGAGGTCAAGTCTTACTGAGCTCTTTACTGTAGTTAAACTCCTCCCTTTGCCCTTTTTTCCATAGAAACACAGCCTTCTCAACTACATTTTACTGACGTTTAGAAACTTCTCCAGAACCCTGTTGGTTTTATTTCTGTTCCATTTTATTGCACTTTTCCATGAAAAATGCTATTATTTTAAGTACCTGAAGGCCTAAGCCAAGAAAATGTTGGCTTTTGCTCCACTAAGCAGGATAAGCAATGTGAACAGTCAGTTGGTTCTATTTGCATTAAATAAATTTTAGAGCAAAGTTCCAAGGGAGGTGGGTGTGGGCTGAAAAACAGTAAAGGAGATGACTCTTGTGCACTTATGATATAGGGGTGTCATCCTAGAAGAAATCAAATGCCTCATCAAAATGGAAGGTGAATTTCCCTTGGTCTAAGGAACACTGTGTTAGCATTCTTATGAAACACAGGAGAATGTGTTAAATGTGTTTCATTCTTAAATGAAACAAGGGAACGTTGCCATTTCTTAAATACAAATAGCAGCAGGATCCTAGCGTCAAATTGTAGGATCCTGTTCTATTGTTTTGAAAAGAATGTCCACTTTTGATTGAAAGAAGTCAAATGGTGACAAAGTCCTTTCACACATAATCTTATCATTTCCTACCAGAAACACAAAGCTAAATAACATTCCTACTAGTCAGTTATTATACCAGATATGATACATGTGGGCTGGACTGCTTTGGACTGCTTCTGAGCAAGCACGGTTCTCCCTAAGTGCAGTTCATTAGTCTAGTGCACTAGACCATGGCCTGTGAAACAGGAAACACCATTATAGAATAAACAGAACTAGTCTCAGGTTAATAGAAAGGAAGCAGCAATTTCAGTCAGAGTTTCCATGGTTACCTTTCATCCACATCAAGGGCCTGCAGGTTGCACCCCGGGACTTTAGCCAGCTCACTAATAATATCACTGTAGCCTGAAGCAGCAGCAATGTGCATACATGTTTTGCCATTCTCATCATCGTAGTTTATTATTGATGGTCCCTGGTAGTGGTCTAGAATGATGGAACACAGAACCCTGTTGCCACTCTGGGAGGAAGTTCAGAGAAGAAAAGCATTTTACGATGGAGCTTACACCAAACTGCATTTTCTCTGCTAGAAAAGGCTATATACAATAATGGTATTTTGTTTTGTGTATACTACACTCCCCAGGTATGAAAGCCAAGAGCTTCCGATCTCCTGCTGGGAATTGAGTTTGAGTTATGAATTTCCTAGAACACTTTGAACACTGCAAAAATAATAAATAATGTACCACTGCAGACATCTCCAGAAGTTACAGAGTGTAAATTACTCAACAACTTTCTCAGAAGTAACTTTGGGTTTTTGCTGTTTTGCTAAGAGTCCAGAAAGATACAAGCCTATATTTTCTCATAGAAATTAGAAAGGACCTCAAAAGACCAACCCAATTCTGTAAGCCTGTCCACCTACACCTAGAAAAGCCATATAAAATATTTGCTCAAGTGGTTCTTGAAAATTTTCTTAGCTAGTATGCTCCAGTACCTTAATAGTAAGTTGAAATTGTTCTCTAACCTGCAAATGAAACTGAACATCTTATATCCTAACTTGGTGGAAACAGAGAGAAAGAATCTATGATTTTTTTCTATAACAAGAGAGAAGCACACAGCTGGAGATGTCTTACTAGACCATCAAATTCAATCCCTGCGATCACTAGCAGCTATGTTACATCACCCGTTTCATAAACTTACTGTGTCCAATAAAAGCAGTTAGGTTTTTAGTCCCCATTACTCCCAGAGGAAGTCAGCTCAAGAACTTGTTTGCTTTAACGATTAATATCTCTAATTTGTACACATACCCATGGCTGATTTATGTCCTTTTGGTTCTGTGCCAGCATTATTATTTAGATTAAATACTTCTTTACCTGGTATGTGTTCTTCAGATCTATTTATAGACAATCTTCATATTGTTTCTGAGCAGTTCTCTTGTTGCTCTAATTAATCAAAGACTTTTAAGTTTTCCATGTAAAATGCACTTTCTATTCCTCTCATCAACCTGCTAACCCTTCTCCTTTTGTGTTTTAGTTGTGTATCCTTGGAGAGGAGTGAATAAAAATTGTACGTAGTTGTGCATAGTAGTGGAAACCTCATAGCAGCCTTCCAGTATCTGAAGCAGGCCTACAAGGATGCTGGAGAGGAACTGTAGCGATAAGACAAGGGGTAATGGGTTTGAACTTGAACAGGGAAAGTTCAGGTTAGATATAAGGAAGAAGTTCTTTACCGCGAAGGTTGTGAGGCACTGGAACAGGTTGCCAAAAGATGTGGTAAATTCTCCATCCTTGGCAGTGTTCAAGGCCAGGCTGGACAGAGCCTTGGGTGACATGGTCTAGGGGAAGGTGTCCCTGCCATGGCACGCTGGTTGGAAGTAAGTGATCTTAAGGTCCTTTTTAACCCTAACCATTATATGATTCTATGAGAGACATTTTTGCTAGGTCTTTCTACAGTAACACTAGCTCTTCCCTATTTGTGTTAGAAATACCTCTTTTGGTATGTAACAGAACAGCATTTGCCTAATTCACAGCTGTGTCTCATTAGAAGCTACTAGTAATTTTGGAATAACTCTTTACAACTCAGTACTTCTCTCTCTTCCATAATTGTTTCCAAACAGTTTCTAGTTTCTGGGAGAACCTTCTGTTATTAGTGCCCAAATGAATGACTTAAATTTTTTATCCTATGCATTTTTTCCCATTTGTATTACTCTAGATTTGAAGGTATTCCATTTTTCCCTGTGTAATATCCCTATTCCTTTCTGTTAGTGTCTTCCAGGTTTGTTTTTTTTTTGCTTCGGCAGATTTCATCAGAAAGTCTCTGTATTTTGTGCCGAGTTATCATGAAAATATTAACCAAGATTGATTCTGCACCTTATTCCTCAAAGTAATTTCAGGCATTATTCAACATTCAGTTATTACTCTTGACTCCTTGATTTTGAGATACAAGTTCTTTTGCTTCTCCATACTTTTGCTTATTATTTTTTAAGGTGTCTGCTTATTCTAAATATGTCTATTAGAGATGGACAGACATCCATTATATCTCAAGTCTTTTCTACACACTTTTCTTCTCTGCTTTTGGGACACAGATATCTGCTACATATTGCACCATTGGCAGGATACAATCCAGGTCCCTGGAACCTGCTGGTTCCCAGTGATTCTCAGTCCCACAATTTACTGAAATGTGTCCCTCTGAAATAAGTAATTTTGTCTTGTATGTATTGTTTTTAGTCAGCTGTTTAATGTATAGTCTACTCATGATTATGCCACCCAAGCTTATTTTCTATGACCAGGCATTTTATGATACCCTTATTAACCACGTTAAAATTATTAATAATTAATAGTTGCTTGAATAGCTAATGAAAAAAGGGTGTTAATCAACATTTTCAAGAATACCAATGTCCTATGAATAATGGTTTTATTCTCCAGTCCTTATGCCAAATGTCCTCCATGCTAGCAAAATTCTGGTTAGAGATACAAATCCCTGGTCACATTCAGGTCTAACTGAACCTAAATGTGTATTATATACTGCTAGTACTACCACAATAAATATCTATTGCCATCTTTCTCCAACTTATTTTGATTAAAAAAGAATAAAATTAGTAATATGCATTACCTTAGTATTTCCGTATTTGTGTTCTAATGATACTATTGTTCTTCTAATCTTATGCTATCTTGCTAAATCCAAATTTCACATCTGCACCTACAGTTTCAGTCCCCCAGTGTTTTTGCACAACACTTAGCATTTGCGTAAGGCATTTCCCACTGTTCTTACTGGCATTTTATACATTTACAGACAGTTCTGTCTCCCACTAATCTTCCACTTTCTAGACTAAACAAACCAATTCAACCTCTCTTCATGGGTCAGGTTTTTCAACCCACTTATACTTGGTGCTTGCTTTTGGCCTCTTTCCAGTTTGTCTACAGCTTTCTTCAACTATGGCATCCCAAACAGCACAATTATCCAGATGAGGTTTCTCTCCTGACACTGAAAATGACATTGCCACTTCCTGTAGCCCACATATATCGCGCTTCTGTTAATATGTCCCAGAATGATGTTAGTTTGATTTGTATCGACATTGTAATTTAAACCTCTACTCACTTTTTAATCCACTACTCTTAATTTTGTGCAAACAGCTTCAGTCTTTCACTGTTCTGCTTTACACTGTGCTACTCTATTAATTGCAGTTCAATCTTAAAATTTATCAAAATAATTTTGAATATCATCCTAACCCCTGATGTACTCAATGTCCCTCTAATTTGGTTCTAGATGTAGGTTATATGCATACTCTCATATTCTGCATTTTATCACCTTAGTCTGGAACAAATAAAAGCATTCTTATGATAAATCCCTAGTTAGACTACCTATGAGATGTCCATATCCAAAGGTTATTTGAACTGTTCTGAATGTGTCTGATAGAGAATATAGGATGTGTGAACAATCATATATTGATTCATATATATCATCCCAGTCTCTGGCTTTATTTTGATTGCATTACTCCTTATTCTTCCCCACTGGGACTTTGGACTATCTTTGGACTGAGTTCTGAGTCCATTATAGAAGATTGTATTTATACAAATTCTGCTGTTCACATCATTCAGTGTGCCAAGAGTATGTACCACTCAAACCAGAAACAGACAAAGAACTGGACTTTCTCTGATCACTCTATTCACCATCTGCTTAAGAAAGGTTCTGTACCATGCGGTGAATTTTATTTTGCTGGCACTTTGCCAGTATTTCTGTGTTTTACTACATGGCACTAGACTGATTAATTGACGTTCAAACTATAGCCATACCATATCCAATAGCCTCTTATCTGAGGAAGCAAGATTGCTTTGAAGATGGCTGTGAAATTTCTGTCCTGTTTTAAGAATATTCGATTCTTCTGCTGAAGGAGATCTCTGGCCAACTGTTCTGTGGTTTTCCAGCTCTCTCTTCTTAGGAATGCCTTCTTATCTTTAAATTCATCTTGGCTTTTTTAAGTTGCACACAAAATACTTCTAAAATGCTTACGTTGCCCTTATTCCTAGATTGATAGCTTTGAGCTGAGTTCACCAAAAATATAGTCTTTCTGTGGTAAATTTACAATCAACCACTGCACTATTGTTACAGCAGAGGATGTTCAGTGGTAAATTTACCATAGGAAAATTATATGTTTTTGTAACCTTACTCTCTATATCCCTACATTTCATCTTCGCTTTTTGTATTCAAATTCCTCTCACCAATGTTCTCAGAGATTATTAGTTATTTTTGCTATGTGTTTCTATATAATTCTGCAGAGCTCCCCACTCAGTTTTATTTACACTTTTATCCCATTTCACTCCTTTAGATGCTTCCACCCGGTATTCATTTTCATCAGTGAACTTTTCTTTCTTAGATCACCCATCTCAATTGGACTTTTTTCATGAAGGAGAAATGTCCTAAAGCCTGACACTGGGAGACCTTGCAAGGCAAGCTGTCATTGTGCTTTATGCAAGATTTTGTCTGAGGTTTGTGTCTTCTCCAGACTGCGGCAAACAAATTCAGTAACAGGATCATTAGTGAATTTGTTGTTAGCTCTTTGACTTCATTACAACTCCATTTTCTTCAGGTTTGTTAAACAGCTCCTGATAGTTGCATCTCTCAGTGCTTTCAAAACAAGAAAATAATTCCTCAGGAAGTATTCACCGAATCAGGTACCATGAGGAGAATAATGAAAGTTTGGTGCACTTTTACGGTTTCAGTTAATTTTTCACCTGTTTCTACCCAATTTGTCCTCATTGTTGTTATGGCCATTGTTCTTATACTTCTGCCATTCTGATATGCAGAATGGTAATTTTACTCAGAAAGTTTATTGTCACTTATGTAGTATTCTACTATAACATTGCATTTTGTTTTGCCAGGCCTTCAATTGTACATAGTAGAATATTTTCTTTGTTCACTGCACTGTATAGAGGGTTCTATTTCCCCCCTTGTCAGAATACTCTTAACGAACTACAGATTTCGATGTCAAGGAGAAGAATCATGTGAAGGGAGTCTGCTAAGCTGGCTTGTGGCTACCAGTAATGTAGAGGTGGGAGGAGGAGAGGGACAGACTATAGACCACTTAACTGTTTTCAGGAAACCCTGACAAAGTACTTTTCTTCCAAGTGAATGCCTCCAGAGATTATGTGGTTAGGTATTATTAGTTCTCCTATACTTTCTGTCTCTTTGTATTAGTGTGCAGTTTAAAATGTTCCTGTATCTATAGTCAGCTTTGCTGAACGGAAATTCCCCACTAGCAGCTCTTGACATTGCTTCTTATTGTTAGCACTGAAGGCTAAATTAAGGCTGTTCCCTGTCCTTCTATATCCTCCTTTTTCAATCCCACACCTTTCTCTTTGTTGTCCTTCTGCTCTGACACTGAAGGGCTTGACATTTTAACCATTATTTCACATCTCTGTCTCATTGTAGATGAAGAATCTTCCATTTCAAACATAGCAAATGCCAATCTCAAGAGCAGGGATGTACTGCAGCACCTCTAGCCTGCTGCAAACACAGCACAGTGAGAAATGTCCATAAATATGGCAACCTGGGTTGCTGAAGGGTTTTGCACACATGGAAGCTTTCTCCCATTTTTAAGGACTTTCAGCATCCCCCTCTGTATGCCAGACTAGGGAAAGCTGAGGAGTGGAAGCATGTTTACTCTACCTGCACTGCTGCCCTGCCCTGGCTGCCAGATGGCTATGTTGGCAGCGCAGGTGCAGTGCACAAATTCAAAGCACCCTGTGGTTTCTCTGCTCTCAGAAGACAGAGGTCACTGGGCCCTATGCTGAGGAAAGGAACAATCGATGATGCCATCTTCAGCTTTCCTTCTGCCAGGGAAACTTGCCAGGAGTTGCCTGGATGCAGCCCAGGCACTTCACAGAGTGTGTTTCTGATGGCAAACCAATATAAATTAACAACAACTCTACTGACACTGCTGTAGTTACACTGGTGAGACTCAGCCAACCTAGAGAGAAGCTCACTGGTCGTCTCCTAACCCTAGTACTTCAGCCACAGACACCCACTGAGACAGGTCTCTTGCAGACTCAAGAGTGACCCAGCTTGGCTTGACTTTGTGGTACTCTTGAAAAGAGAATGTGCTGTGCTACAGGATACTTTGTCCTGTGGTCCTCAGAGCACTGCTGCCTCTGTTACAGCTAGGGGACCTGGTGTTATTAAAATACTTACCCTCTCAACAGCCTTAGTGGGTGTTGGCAAAAGCTACGAAGTGACAAAGGCAGTCATGGAGGCATGCCTCTATAGTTATCACATATTCCTCCCTCTCCTACCCTCTCTTTGCTCAAAGTAGAAACTGCATGAAATACTGGCCAATTCTCTGAGAATGATTTTCACTTGTAGTCTTCTATAATAAGTGCGTGATTTACTGTCTAAATGACTATGGCTATGACTAATATTACTTGGCAGCTTTCCCTTGCTAGTACATTGTCATGAGGACTAATTTGTCTGGATGAGCTGTTTACGTGCTTTGAAAAAGAGGTCATTTTTTATTCTGCAGTAGAATAAGGATTTTTTCTTTACTACTAGCAGAGAAATTGAAACATTTTTCTTCCAGTGTCTTTTTCCAGGCACAGGAGATCAGGACATTTATAGATATGCATAAAGTGTGGTGCACGTACATTACTCATGTTCTGGCGTCCACTTGCAGAGTTACACATAGTCTGTTCTGAGAAGAGGTCTGGTAATTATCCTGTACTTACCTACAGGTTTTGCCTGAGACAAATCCTGACTATGCTCAGTGGGAGTTCTGCCATTGATTTCCTTGGAAATTTGATTTGGCATGAATAATTACATTGTCAGCAGCATGTTGACAGTCAGTCATTTCAGGTAAAGGCATTTTTTTCTGATGATCTGGTTGTACTGATGAGTTTGTGTATCAATACTGCTGTAGCCTGTACAAGTCACAAAAGCAGCTTTGGCTTATGAAATGACACAAATGAAACCAGAGAAGTAGGTTACAGCTCTTCTGAAAAACTAAGTAGCAAGAGGGAACATTCCTGATCCTCAGAACTCAGCTGTATGCAGTAAAATTGTAAAACTCCTGCCTGGCATGAATTTGTCTTGAGTCAATTAACACTTTCCCTACCAGTTCCTGTATGTGGCTCAGGAGCTAGCATGAGCTGCAGACCATTTCTAGTAAGTGGTCTGCATACTATGACCATCCTGTTTTAGAGAATAAGAGTTCAGCTTAGTTAGTAGGGACACAGGCTGTCCTGTGATAGTTAGCCTTGGTGCCAGACTCAAGGCTAAAGCACATTCAATTTGCTATTGCTGACATAGTCACAAATGTTTAGTGCACTTTTTGGGAGACGCTTCTGATGGTACTGGAACAATTTTATTTCTCACTCAAAGCTATTTGCAAACTCTCTTCCTCCTTGTTCTGCAACTTGACAGCTCACTCTATAGAGCCGTGCTGCTATGCAAGGAGTGACAGCTGTACCTTTGCTGGAGTGACAATATTTATACAACAAAGGGATTTCTTAAGGGTATGCTTGACAAATGCACATAGAACCTATTTGTCATTTGTTTGCTAACAGTAAAAATTGTCTTTAAAGCTTGGTGACATAAACAAATCACTACTCTTTCTAGCTATTTCGAGAAAACTACATGAAACAAGGAGAAAACAAGTACAGTTTTGCAGAGAAAGAAATCTGCCTGAAACCAACCAGACTGTGAAGTGCCTAGCAAACACACTTTTTCTGGCCCAACTGAACAACAAACATGTCACATGGAGAAACACCCACTAAATTTAATGAAGTTTTTGGAAGTCTCTCTGAATCCTTCCACTGTAGGCAGTCCTCAGGAAAAAAACAGGGTGCTGGGCAGAAAGCACACAGATCCCCAAAAAAGACCCCAGTCCTGAGGCATAGCTGCCTTCCCTGTCCCCATCCTCTGCCCTGGCTGTGTGGCCAGCTGTGTCCTTGAGGTGCCCAGCGTCAGTGAAGGGGTTTATTCCTAGAGATCCTGACATTTAAGCGTGCTTTCACCTCCCAAATCATTACGGAGGCTGCCACGCTTGCTCAGCCAAACACAAATAGATAATTGCCTACACTTTTCTTTTACGATGTGTTTAAGATATACAAGTATTTTGCTTTCCTCCTAGGAAACAGGGTACTGAAATAATTGCATTGTTGTTGTGGAGCAAACATGCAGGCTCGTAATTTTTTAAAACTTTGCACTGCAAATCAACCTATTAAAAAATCATCAGAGTAGTTTTGCATGGCGGAATATTATTTTTAAAACCTTTTTAGTTGCCTTTTTTTTTTTATCCCTAACAGTTTGCCTTTCTTCACTTGAGAAGAACTCTTTAATTATTTTTTTTGTTTATTCTTTAAATGAAAGCTGATATTTTTATGTAATCATACAACTTTGGGAAACAGAGTTTTAAAAAAGAGACAAAGAAATTTCTGGTAAAAATTATTACAACTGGCAAGGCAATGCAGAAAGATGCCCAAACTTCTCAAGCTATTTGAAGGTATTACTAATTTTATTATGATACAGTAGTATGTATGACAGCGTATACCATGTAGTATATACTATATTCTACTAGGATTTCAATTACACCATTATCTAGATCTGCTAGAATGGCTTTAAACTTCGTTGCAGTATCAGTGAACTTTGTTGTTGTTTTTTTTTTGTTATGGAGATGTGTTTCCTTTTCATTACAGAGATTATTGCTGGCTGAAATGAAATTAGAGAAATGCCTCCTGAAACACTTTGATATAGTCCTATCTGCACCAGCTCATAAGAATATTACATGTCTAAAAAGTGTGACACGAGATGTTCTCACTCCAAACACGAATGGTCTATGTTTTTGACTTTGGTGCAGGCAAGGTCCCCATTTGTCTGATGGAAGACCAAGTGCCAAACATAAGGTCTTTGAAACAGCCATTGTGGAACAATTTTTTCACATGAAACATGCCTGAGAATCTGGTTTCGACTGGCAGCCAGGGGATTTTATGTGGTCCTGGTCTGTGTTTCAGCCCAGTGTGCACAAACTGCCTCTTTCCTGCAACAAGTTTCGGTGCCTGGTCTTCCCCTTGATGTATTTTTAAAAATGAAATTTAACACAGGGCCCTATTCAGCCGAAAACAGCTCCTGCAGCTGGTACTGCCTGAGCAATGTGAGTCTCTTGTGCCCTGAAGATATTAATACAATTATTAAAGCAAAAATTCCCCCTTTCCAGCAGCCACAGAGAAGACCATTAGACAAAATGATAATCCCACCTAGCAGAGCTGTTGTTCTGCTCTCTATCATAGAAGAGAAAGTTATGCCTGTCCATGGTGTCTGTTTCTCCTGGGTCTAATAGGGCAGCAGAGAGCACCAGCTGAAAGTAATTTTTCTTGGCCAAGCCTGAGTAGGAGAAATGGTAATGGATCTATTCCATGCGCTGGTATTTCAACTACCCCTTCTGGGCCTACAATATGGAGAAGTATGTGGACAGAAGAAGCAATTTATAAGGCTTCATAGCAGAAATCTGTCAAGAAGAATGCTATTTCCTCTGATTTCTGGGAGTAACTTACGGGGAGAAAGAAAAGGGAATTGTGATATGCCTCCATCTTAGTCCAAGGGGGTTTTGTGAGGTTTTAATTTCCCCCCTTCTCAAGAGTTATTCTGCATATTTGTGACAGAAAAGTGGAAGTGGGAGTTAATCCTGGAATTACATTAGTGAAGTTTACAAAATACAGAATCAGGGAAAGATTAAGGTATGAGAGGAACTCTGAAGGTCATGATACGAAGGAGATTCCCTATTGTCTTTCTGTCTGAGAGAAAGCTTATTCCCAGAACTCTGATCCAGACCACTGCATAGCCTGTGGGAGCTTGCATGAGTTTCAGAGATTTCCTGCTGGAAGCAGCCTGCATTGGAGTACGCCTAGTAAAAATGAAGAACAGGTTTTAGAGTAGATACATGTAGTCTCCTAAGGCAAAATAACAGGGGATGTAGCTGAGTTTCAGACTGATTGAGGAATAACAAAACTAATGTTGAAACAATACCAGTTGCAGAGGCCAAAATATACCTCTGCTGAAGAAAAACAAAAGTTGAGCCTATTGTACAAGAACCATCTGTGTGAGGTCATGGTCAAAGGAAACAGATTATTTGTTCTAGGTGTCCTTGCTCATTTACAAATATAACATATGGCAGTTCAGAGCTTTCTTTGTTGACATATTTTTTAAGACAAGTGAACTTAGGCCAAAAGGTAAGGATGCTAATATTTAGTGATTGTAGGGAAATGTTACTGGATTTTTATGCAAGTTCTATTTCTGGTTATCTGTTGTGCAGGTGTTTTGAACATTGATACCGGAACTTGCTATGGCAAGTGAGCAAGTAAAAATATATTTATATAATTTCATCTGGGAAGTTTTCTGCAGTAAAGTCTAAGAATAACTTAGTAAATTTGGCTATATTTTATATCAGTTACTACCAATTGCATAGTGCAGTATTTAGCGCCACATTAAACCTGCGTGTTTTGTTTTGTTTTTCTAATTATTGCCTGAGTAAATTTTAGCAATTTGACTTTTTTTTTTTTTTGCATAGAAGATAGGAACATACAGTTCAACAGGAAATGTGTTTGCTTCCTTGTCTGCCTTAATCTCCAGAGAAGCAGGGCCTCAACCCTTCAGCTAATTATTCTGCAACTATAGCTGTTAAAATGGATTTTAACTTGTATTTACTTTATTTTTTCCTAAAGGCCTTTGTCGAGAGCATTTGAGTTGCTGATTTCTACAACCCTGATTTGGTGAAAAAATTTAAGCATGAGTTCAACATGAGGCATACATGTGCTCTCATTGAGATAAATGATAACTTTGTTCAGGGCAACAGAGCTGAGCCTATTTTAAGTATGCCTTACTCTCCAACAAAGATGTTAGATCCTTGATTTGTGCCCACTGGCAAAATGCTGGGGTTTTAGTAGGCATTCCTCTCATCGCTTTTCCTTGTTTCACAGCCGAAATAATTGCTTTTGAAGTATTTCAGACACCCCAATAGCCAGCTCAGCTCAAGCAACTGCCTGGTGAAACCATGGCCATGGCTCACCTGTACTGCCCAGTGCAGAGCTGTTTTGAGGTCTTTGTCCACCAGAGTGAGGTCTGCTCCCCTGTGCAGCAGAGTCTGGGTGTGCTGAGGCCTGTTGTGGAAAGCAGCCCAGTGGAGTGAAGTCATTCCCTGAAAGCCACAAACCCAAAAGAGGAAATTATTGTCACTCACTGGGGCCCTCAAGTCTCTCCTCAAGTCTCTAGATAAGCTAGACGGTTCTGAAACTGTTCGGGACTGATACTCACTTCCCTCTTGCTCTTGATTTGGAATAATTAGTAACAGCTTCTGAATTAGTGGAGTCACAAGGGGGAATCAAGCTTTTTGAAGTTATTACAGAACATGGATACAAATGTAAACGTGCTTTTTGTACATGACTGTAGCCTAGTCGAAATAATGGGTGGTCAGGACATGACAGCTGGGGGGTAGTTCCTTACTGCTCAGTTTGTATCGTGTCAGAAAAGCCCATTTTAGACTGGTGTTTGACATGACACAATGTGGTGTTTTGTTTAGGTCTTATCTTGGATCCAAAATAAATATTATAAGCTAGTATTCTAGCTGGCACTAAAAAATGTCAGCAAAAAGTCACAATATAAACGTTTCATATTGTTTAGGGAGAAAACAAAGCAGCTATTGACCTGCATTTTCATCCCATCTTAGCTGTGTTCAGTCAGTCTTGGTAGATCGGAGAATTCATGGCATGTATTTGCACTGTCATCACCACTGTTACACACATGTATACGCTCTACATCCGTAATATTAAAGATTATTTGTATAAAGTTACTTTTAAAATGTGTTTCTTAAAAAACTGCTACTGTTGTTCAGGTGTCGTAGCATATTACTTTGGACAGGATAGTTCTTTACTATCTCTTATCAGGAAAATGCATTTCAAGGGTCTTGTCTGGTTTTGAAAATTATAAAAAGCGAAAAATGTGGAGTGGAACATTAAATTAAAACTTGACCTAGGACCCCATAAAGCCAATTGGCAACAATGTACAAGCTATAAGACACTGGTGCAGACAGTTTATCTGTGCATTAATATTGGAAATTCTTAGAAGTGGTGTTCTAACTAAAAGCTTGAATGCCCTAACAGTAATTTCTCTCACTCGTTAGGTATCGTAGAGGGCTTTTCAAGTCTCCAGATGTCTTAAGTATAGGCGATGACAAAATAGAGCAGTTGAATAAGAGCAGTTTTGGTTTTAGTTAGGGCTTGAGTGTGGGGGGTAGCTTTGTAAAACCAAAAATGTGGGTAAAATCCTACCCTAACTGAAATTTATGGGAGATCTGCACCTGACATCAGTGGACCAAGGTTTTGACAGCAGAGACTCAGTACTTTTGATGGACACTTAGTATCTGAGTGCTGTGAAGTGAGGCTTCCCTGAAGTTATTTCCAGCTAGGAAATAGGTCCTCACACCTGGTCTGGGAGAGCAGGAAAAATCACTGAAAGAGAAGAAGCTACAGTGTACCAAGCCAGCTTTCTGTCATCCCCTCTCAGTCTATTGACACGGACAAAATATTACTGAAAAATCAACGTTCTCTCTGTTTCTGCTGTGGTAACCAGCAGTCAGCTGTAACATAGGAGTGTGAGAGCTGTGGGTGGGGATCAAAGTTCTCTCTAGTCCAGGAACACAGCTCAGAGAGGTCAGTAGCAGATGCTTATGGAGAAATTATAAGAAACAAGGCTTGACATACAGCCACCTAAAATGTGGTAATCAGACTGAAGACTTCCTAAGAAATCCAGACCTCCACAGGCTAATGATGCAAAGAGTAAAATGTAATTATTTTTATTTTGTTTAAAACTGCTGCTGGATAATTTCTGTAGGTGTCCCCATCAATTTAGATATAAAAAACCAGTTAACAGTAATTACTTTTCAAACTCGTCCATGAAGTTTATTATGCCATGGATTTATATAATCCCTCTGGCGTAGCTGCCAAGGTGAAAATCCTGTTTTTGTTCATTCATTCTAGTTGTTAGCCTGCCCATGAAAGGAACCTAATATACAACTACTGCCATCTTTCTAGTCTTTTAATGTTGATTTTTATTCTCCTATATTCTTTTTCAGATTACTCCTCCAGTTGACATTCAAGCATAATGCTGCTTCCTGGTTTGTTCTCTATTTCTTTCCTAATAATTAGTACAGTCCATGTCCTTTTGGAGCACACATCTGGGCAAAGACTATTGACCTGGTTGTAGCAGCAGCTCACATGTGTGAGTCTGCTGCAGTGAGCAACGGCTGTCTAGCCTGCACCCATCCATCTGTGCATGGTGATTCCACCCTTGACTGGCATCTGTAGATAGGTTACTGTTGGAGAGAGGAAGCATGAGAGTGATATCAGAACTGTCAAAGCTGAAGATCTAGCAGAATCTTGTATTAAAGGTGAGACAGCCAAACAAACATTTGTAAATAATAGTGGACATAAAAGGAGAAAACAGAAGAAATGTCTGTGGGAAGTCAAGTGTGACACTTGTTCTGCCCAGATTTGAGGCTTATTCAGGGGATATTTCTTCACACTGTTATCTCACAGGCCTCATAAGTAAACCCACAGAAAGCTGCAGTTGTGGAAACTTATGAAACCTCCAGATGTATTTCTTATTGTTTATGCATTCATGCATTTATCGGGGTGTTTTTCTCAAGTGTAAGATGGGAAAACTGAACTGTTTTATGCCAAAAGAACAGTTCTGTTAGCTGAAATCATTTGTGAGGATCCATATTTTCCAGAAAACATGAATGTTCAGGGCTTAGTACTCACATTTGAACAAATACCTTCTCAGTGCCAAATGACAGTGAGATGGACTAAAAGTTCCAGATTGCATGTAGCCGTGCATTACAGCAAAAGATTACAGCTTGAAATTATGATTCACAGTTCCATGCAATTCATTAGCAACATAATTCTATACCAAGTCAAAGCATGCGTCTAGTTTAGGTTGTGAGCAGTGTCAGCAAACCATCCACTGCATAAGGAAGGTTCATGGGAAGGGGATCAACTAACAACTCTGTGACAGCTATGGCACAGTAGAGAAGAGGTACGTTCTTGAGCAATTGTTAGAGTGAAGAGAAACATATGAAAAGACATCCAGGGTCTCTCGTGTTTTGGCTTCTCTATTTGGAGAAGAAAACATTTGGAAGTTATCACTCTTCTATGAATACTATACTATATATATATATACGTATATGCAGGGCACAGTTCTTTAGGGACCAGAAGACAGTATAACTTCTTTATGTCCATGACTGTTCTGTGTAATGCCAGCTTGCCAATATTTTTGCTAATAACAGTGGTTTAATGAGGATGAGTGGTAAAGGTGACAGTTTAGTCCAGTGTCTAACTTCAGAAAAATCAAAAGCAACTAACATCTTGGCAATTTGAGTTAAGAGACTGATTCAACGTACCTCATAATTGGCAGTGTATGGAGAAGGTATATCAACCTAATGGTGAATCACATATAGCAAGAAAAATGACATAATCCTTTGCAGAGTTCAGCGAAAGCATTCTAGAAATTTTTGTCTAGTGCATAGGTTCATTGAAAATTGATACTACAGTGGACTTTTTCTGAGCAGCATGAATTGTATGCCCCCAGAGCCCAAGACTGTGACTTTTAGCACAAAGCTCACTCACCTCATTGTCCTGATGATTAATTTCATGAAGATTTGACTTCTGCAGAAGCACGTTCAGAAGCCTGTGGAAGCAATGACATAATCAGTGTGCTGTTGTCCCAACTAAACCTGGAAAAATGACATTTTTTTGAGAAATGAAACATGCAATTTCACGAAAAATCAGTATGAGTGGTAGGCATAGGTCAGAATCTTAGGTCTGTGCTTTGTCATATTAGAAAAGACAATAGGACTTTATGGCTTACTGTAACAACAGAAGTTTAATGCTGGGAATTAAAAGCAGATCCCTTTGTGTTGATTGCCAGACTGTAATCAAAGTGTGTAATAGTATACATGTGTGCAATTTTTGGTAGCTTAGCAATTGATTGTCATACTATTTAATGAAGTTTTTAACAAAGAGAAATGCTAATGATCAGTTTTTCACTCTCCTTAACTCTTGGACTAATGTGATGCTGTGTACAAGTTTGTGTGTGTGTACATGCATAGTATATATTTACACACACTCAAACCAATAGTATTTTACAAGGACTTGCAGTTTGTCTCCTGGGATAGGACATTGTTATGATGTAAAATATAGCAGTGAATTGTTCACATTTTATAGAATAATAGACCACAAACACTCCTCTCTGGTGGAGGGAACAGTTACAATAAAATGGTTTCATGAAATATTATCCAAGTGCAATAATACTTTTAACACTGCATGGATTTTGTTTTTCTTTTCCTTTCATCCCTGTGAGGGCGTTCGAAAATCACTATAGTTTTGGTGAAGGTGGTTTTGTTTTATAGTAGGATGCTAAGTGTTTGGATCATGGTAAAGGACCATCCTGTCACAGGCTGTAACAAACCCAAATAGCATAGATCCTAACGTGGATGTACAGTTCTTATGATTCTGGCAAATGGGAAGATAGATCCTCAGTGGATTCCTAGGTAAGATCATACTGGAAATCAGTGTCTCACCTGCAAGTGTAAATTTGCTAGAAACCTTCAAAATATGAGCGTGTTTAAAGGCATGCTGTTTTGCAAGGAAATTAAAAGATGAAGTGTCAAGAATGAAACTCTGATAAATGTACACACAATGTGCAGATAAATGTGTATAATCATGCATTATTAACATGCGTAAGAGGCAGAATAAAAATCTTGTGCTGCTTTTCATCAGGACAATCTTCAACATCTTCTAGTATGTTTTCTATATGGAAGTGTGCTCAGGTGTGTGGATCAGATCAAGTCAAGCATGTTCTTTTCCTCCCCAGTAATGACAACTAGGTAATTTAATTTATTCAAAATAAAGACATTTGCGGTTGCTTGGGGATGATTTGAGCAATTCTGCAGGTGAAAGTCTTAGTGATTGGTAACACCGTCTTCAGGTGCCAGAAGTCCAAATTGAGTATTTTCCTAATGAAAATATTCCTAAAGGGTTAAGCCTGGTCAGATGCCAGTGCTTTGCTAGGACTTAAAATCCATTTGTATATGGACACAAATACTTGGAGAAAAGAAGTGCTACACATCCTTTTCTGAATCATACAGCTAATGGCATAATGGAGTCATACTATAGGAACTCTGAAAAGGATGGTATTTTAGAATTGCTGTGATTAGCTTGGTAAAAACTTATAAAATGGAAGAGACATTTTGTGGTCATTCGGCACAGTGACTCAGAGTCTCAGAAATACAGGTCTTGGTAAAAAAGAACTGATGAGCAGCACGGAAGTTGGATAACCATAATATGCTGATAAAAACCATTTATCACACAGTTTTATAATCTGAGGCACGGTTCTGTTTAACCCCAGATATCATCAATAAAACCAGTGGTGCGAAGGCAGTCTCCTTCTTTTAGGGTAAAATCTCTATCAACAACAAACTTTGGGTCACTTATATCCTTAGAGATTGTGGCAACATAACTGCTACCACTAAAATATGTAGATATTCCACCATGCAGCTGAAATTTCTGTGATATGTGCTCTAAAAGGCATAGACCAGGAAGGGATTCTCTGTTTACCTTTCCTTGTAGGCTCTGTAGAACATGCTGAAGTGGGTAAGTCAGTTGCCAAAACAGTACATAAAATGGCTGATCAAGCTTTCAAACTTGGCTGAAAAAGCATTTCATAGCTGGCCACTGCATATACCCTTTGACAGCAGCTTTGGTTTCAAGAGAGTGACAATGACTGTGGTGGAAAAGCCTCTCCCTCAGTGCTCCAGGCATGTCTTCTGGGCCTGGTGCAAGCACAGTGAGAAGACACAGGAAATGGAATCACGGAACTGGTAAATTCCTGTGCAGAGTAAAGGTCTGCCTGTACCCGTGGAGAATGAGAAAATCATTCAGGGAACCCTGTGTGCTGCTGTTAAATTTTTGTTAAATTACTGTAATTGACTGTTCCCTTTCAAATAGCAGCCTGTACAGTATTTTACAAACATTGTCTTCTGTCTGTGTAGGCTCGGTTTAATGATAATGACCTGCCCTTTTGCTATTGTCTCCAAGTGACGCATGAAAAGCAATGGTAATGTGAAAAATTGATAAAGCTGTTAGAAAAAGTCTTGAGAGCAAGATCAGCAGAGGTCTGAGCTGGTCGGATGTGGTGACAGCAGCAAAACTGTAGTCTCATTGATTATGTCACATGACAATTTTGTGTATACTGAGCGTTATACCTGTCTCTAATGTCATCTTCTACCACCAGACATGATTTACTTGTGAAAGCTTTTTCTAAGTGAATTTGTTCAAATGTACAAATCAATTTTTTATTTTTTTTTTTACCTTCCTATTATCACAGGCTGGAATGAGACAAAGAAGTTCCCAAGACTTCTTGTGAAGACACTCTGTAGTTGTTATTCCACGTTCAGCAAAAGTAGCTTAAAATGAGGCAGTCCACCAAACCTAGCACCCCCGTTACAGTCAGGGCTCTCAGAGAGGTTATCATGTAGAGAACTTTCCTCACATTTGCCATTGCTACTCAGGGAAGTCCAGAGAAGAAGCAATATCTTGTAATATTTCTTGTGGGGAGATGCCAGAAGGGAAACCCAGGGTTGCAACCTGTGTTATATTTCCACCACCTCCCCCCCCCCCACTGTGATCTTAAACCAGGCTCCTCACCTTGACCATATATCTCTGCTACGCAAGTACTGTACAGTGCTTTTCCTTCTCTGCCCCCCTTCATAATAGCCACTAAATGAGGGAGCAAGTCACAAGTGTAACAGCTAACCTTCCTGACTGGGGCTCCCCTTTAGGCTGGGTAGCTTGTGCTGGTGACTACCTGTTGAAATTCAACCAGCAAATGCTGTTGGAGCCTGGGACGTACCTCACATCAGGCTCTGCAGTAGCAGCATGCAGTGGCAACCTCCCGTTTTTGTCAGGTATGTTCTGCTTAGCACCATTTCTGAGCAGGCTGATACAGCCTTCCAGCCAGCCCTAAAAAAGAAATCACAGCATGTCAAAGAGGAAGGTGAAATGCATCAGGTCAGATCTTTCTTTGGTGCGTCTGGCATCTGGGTGTTACTGTAGCTGTTTCTGCCAGCAGGGGAACTGGTCTCAGCAGTGAGAGCAGTTTCCCTTTGGAGTGCAAATCTCATACTAGCTCAGCCATTCATTTTTGTGATAAGGTGTTTTCTTTACACTGCATTTTGGTTTCTGCAGCTGTGGCAAATACTGACTCAGTAAACAATGGCTAAAAACCTGCTAATTGCAGGATCACTAGGAAATGCTACACATATTCTTGCATGTGGATTTAATTATGCTAGATTAAACCGGAAACATGAGCACTTAATCTTATTTCCTTGATGAGATTTTAGCAGGGATGGCAAATCAATAGTAAAAAGCCTTAGAGTGTGGTCTTATAAACACTGTTGCAGAAGTTTGAACTAGTGACAACGTTAGACTGAAAACACCACCAAAACAGATGGGATTAATCAGTGCTTGGCCTAAAACCTTCTATTGATCAACTCGGCAAAAAAGCAAGTAAACAACCTGGTTGCAATGGCATAAATCTTTCAGGGTATACTTAAATCCCAGGGAAATCAAGCATGAGTTTGTTTTTTTCAATCCTTCGCAAGCAATCGATAAAGACCATTCCCTCCTGTATGAGCTACATCAGATTGGCATTACCAGCATTTATAGGGAAGAGGTGTGGAATAAGGGAATCAGAGCAGCCCTGTTGTAGCTGCTGGTGGAAGTACAAGGCCACCAAATTCTGCATGTGATCGTGACTGTGGAGCTCTGCTGAATTCAGTTCCCTGCACAGACATCACAGCCAAATGCTCCCTAGACCTCTGATTATACCCATCACAGAAACAGAAATGGAAACTTCGAAGCCTGGGTGGTTTAAATCTTTTCCAGTCATTTCTTCTGTTGTTTGGGGTTTTTTTGTTTTGGTGGTGTTTTTTTTTTCCCAAAGAATATTTTTTCCCCTCTGGGAAAAGAGGAAGGAAAAAAGGAGCATGACACTAATTATGGGATTTTTAAAAAATATCTGGCAGAGGAAATGTTTATTCTCAAGAAAGTGGGGCATCCTCCTTGCACTGAATCAGACTGCCTGTTTTGAAATTTTCTACACTTATTTCCTGTCCTAATATTGCATAGCTGAGCAGAAGCATTGTTTTTGCCCTGAACTTGCAGGAAGAAACTAGATGTTTCCATAGTAAGGGAAGTAGTTTTATTAGGCTGCCACGGTATCTGTTTAAATGAAATGGCTGTCATCCAGCCGTAACTCATACTATGCACCATAGGTGAACATTCCTTCCTCCTTTCTGTCCGACTAATAATGGCAGCCCTTTGCCCAATTAACTTGGTTCCCATCCTTTCTCTGACTTCTGAATTACCTCCAGCAAGGAGCAGAAGACTAAAGACAAGAGGATCATCCTTGTGTACTTCAGAGATCACCACATCTCCCTTCCCAAACTTCAAAATGGGATGGCTGCCACGTTGTCACTTGCATGTGGGTTGACTTGGGCTGGATTGCTTACTGTTTTAGTGTCTGCACCACCTTGAATTCAAATTCCTAACCTCGCCATCCAAGGTCCATCAATGGTTTGGCTCATGTGGTGCACAGTAAAACATGCCTGCCGACAATCAGATTTTGAGATGGAAGTGCTGTCGCTGGAGCATAAATATCTGACGCTGACAGTGGGAGGGGAGAAGTTAATCTGCATATTAAGAACAAGAGTGGACTTTCCACTGCAACAGAAGCAAGCGCACCAGCAAGTGCAACAGAAGCAAGTGGCTTTCTTGAAACCACACAGAGGACCCTGGACCTAGTGAGATCCCCATACCATGCACTAATTTTACAACCTGAAAGAGAAAGGACACTCTGACACGAGTCCTGATCCTTCTCTGATAATCATCAGCTTTGCACTATAGTAAAGTTTAAAATTTCACTCTTGTCTATAGCTAAATATTTTGCACTTGTTTTCTTTCTGTAGTATAAGCAGAAATCTTATTTGGTCTGCACGTTTACTCCTTTTACTCCATCTATCTTTCCATACTTCTCCCCCAAGCTTTGGTACCAGATAAGTTGCCAGACATAAACTGGTACGTCCACAAGCATCTTGAGTATTAATATTGGCTCCCATCTTCAACAGAAGCTTCACTGTATCAACCTGGCGTCCTGACACAGCATGCAGCAAAGGTGTGCAACCTGGGGAAGAAAGTCAAATGTTCTTTTACAATTTTTATTTTGTCAGAGCCATAAACTAGAGATATTTTCTTATTTGCTAATGTTAGTACTGGCAAAGTAACAAATCCTTTCACTGACAACTGTTCCAACAGTTGTACTCAGCTCTTTGTAGGCAGGAAGTAACTGTTATGCCAGTTACTGACCACTGGTTTTAAAAAGAGCATGACTTCATTAGCAAAAGCCTTGCCTCATTAACTCTGCTTCTGGAGGGAAAAGTGTTTTTCTGTTGACAAGCTTCCAATATGAACTGTTGGTTTCGTATACCGTTTTGGAGGCTGATATTCTTCAGAGGGACTAGTAGCCAGATGGTGATTGGCTAATTTTCACAAACCCCAGCTTCATCCTGTCTCTATGTATTCAAAAGACTTATGAAATCAAGCCCTGTCCTGTGCAAATGTGTGTGTATGTGAATTGACACTTCATGTAGACAACAACTTATTTTAAAGTCTGTGTTTGCTCTAGAATATTTTCTTTTGTGTTGTCATGAGAACTTTTTTAACATCCTGCAACAATTTCTGTGCTGGAAAAACCTCTGAAATCTGTATTCAAACCTAATACTCAAATTTCTTCATGAAATATTATGGTATCTTTCAATTGCTTCCTCTTCCTTCCATTCTATTAACTACTGAATAACATCAAGAGATTTTCCTGCAGAATCTGACAAAACAATTTGAAATTAATAAACTGGGAATACACGTGAATTTTGAAAGCTGTAAAACTACTAGAAACTTCAGGCACAACTGAAGAATAATTTTTCTTACTGGATTCAGTAAGACTGCTGAGCAAATGTGTACTACCCAACCTGAGGTTATGCAGACTCTGCCATACATGCAGGATATGAGCCATACATTTGTCTTGCAAGACTGGTGTTTAGTTACATCTGTATGTGCAATGAAGTAAACAAGTTTCTCTTGGAGCTGAAATACTTCCATTTGCTGATCAGTCTATCTCTGCCCACAGCCCTTCATACCTAGTCCCTCTCCTGTTACGGGTCTGGACTGTGAGCATTTTAGCTTGATTAAGTATTTTTCCTAGTGACCCAATAGATGTTTTAAAGATAATAGGATGTCTGTCTTAAAGTGTAGGAAAAAATTGGTGACATGGTAAAAGCTGGTAAAGATTAAAATAGACAATGTTCATATGGACCCTTTAAAAGAAACTGCAGTAAAAAAATACTTTGAATAAACAAAGTCTTCTTTGGGAGAAGCATCCAGAGATCTGTGGCTCTAATTCAGTTGGGGAATAGAGGCATGTAAAACCTAAGCAATGGACAGCACTTTGTAATAACATTAAATAGTTCCCCGAACACAAACAAAAAGGAGCACAATCTTGCAGATAAAACAGATTATTTAAATTATTGTATGCTGTACACTCAACCCTTTGAGTTTGTAATTTAAACAGTTACATGACAAAATCATTCAAACTGTGTCTGTACATATACTTCACAAGTGCAAAAGAGTGAAATTCCCTACTCTAGCATTGTGCAGACTGAATGTAGCATTTGCCTTTGATAAAAAAAAATGTGCCTTTTCCTTCCATGAAGTGACAACAGTTTCTCATCATCTCCCTAAAGAAGATAAAATAGATTCATGATAAAGTACTGTCCCATTATAGCACAACAATGTATTTGTATCCATATACATAAAAAAAAAAAAAACTTACAATTAAAGGGAAAAGGAGTATCCAAACTAGGCATTTTTAGTGGATGTTCCAAAGAATAACTCAAATTTCCCATATTCTGCTACTAAATATAATTTGCTGAACAGAAAAATCAGGATAAAAAAATGGAAAATTTCATTGCAAGCTGAAGCAACTACTCCCATGAGAACAAGCTCAGCCTTCATTTACCCTCGCTGTCGCAGGACTCCAGGATGGAAGGATCTTCTCGAATCACTGCAGTTAGTGTGCTCACATCACCACTGGCTGCTGCTTGGTAAACCAGAGACAAGTCCCCCTCTTCTGCTGCATCACCTGCAGGGGAGGAGTATGTCCATGAGTAAGCAGAGTGCAAGTACAAATGATTAACAGTGAAAATTTATGACTGAATAACTCGAGGTGGAACAAAGTGTGTCTAAACAGCCCTGTGGTTTTTGTTAGTCATCGAAACTTGTTTTTCATCATAACTTCTTCCAAAAACTGTCAGACATCGACAGTGAGAGGACATAAGAAAACTTCTGGAAGGTTTCCATCTCTCCTAACTATGATGTAACATAACTTGTGAAACAACGAAGGAATAGCTGAACTAGCTCATAATATCACTGTTATACTTTTATGAGATAGGATGAAATCAGGACACAGTTGATTTCAGTTTCAGTGTTATCCTTGCATCAGTCAGAAGACTGAGGCTTTTCACTTCCTTTCCCTCAGTATCCAGGGAGATTCACTTCTCAGGAGAGTGAACTTCTGGCAGCAATGGTTTGTATTAACAGTTCCTACAGAAAAGAATGGTGGAATATTAGTTGGAACCCAGGAGAGGTTTATTTTGTTTGGCAGTTAATAGTATGAGGTATTATTTAAAGCAGATGCCTTGCAGGACCTATTCCTAAATACTCCTCAGAATTTTGTTTCTAGAGAAATTAATGTGATGATTCTGTCTTTTTTTGCTTGTAACTTCCTTAGAGACTGATCATCCCATGTCCCGCATGCCTACACCTCTTTTGGCTTCAAGTGATTTATAAACCAGTTAACTCCAGGAGTTGAAAGAGTTGTTTTTTTTTTTGGTGTAGGGGCAAATCTGTCATAATGGTAAAATGCTCTAGCTATGTATTTTTGGTCAGCCACAGTCTCGTGTTTAATTTTAGAGTTTCTGATCTCTATCAAATCAATAAGAACAGCTGCAGTGAGCTGTGTTCTTCCCTGTGGCTGAGGGCCAGAGCTACAAACTATTGCATTTCTCTAGCCACTGAACTACCTTGTAAGTAGGAGAAAGTAAAACTAATGCCTAAATTACACTAGAGAGCTGATCGAAGAAATGACAGAGCAAGTGACTGGTGGCTTATCCTTACTACCATGTCTTCTGGAGATAGCATAACTATACAGAAAAATGGGAGATGGTTTAAAGAGAATTTGAAAAGTTTATAATAAAGTCTTTTTCATAATAAAATATTGCATTATGATTATACATCGCTATAAATTATATTTTAAACATTTTCATATATATTTTTGAATGATAAAATGTTTTTAAAGATAACTTTAAAGTATTAGCCACACAATTCACATTGTGATCAGATGTTGCCACAGCTGAACCTGCCTGAGCTCCACACTGGGGTTTACAGCCCTGTGCAATTCCCCACATTGACCTTCTCCCCAGGATGCAATAATCACTCTTGACTTCCAAACTTGGCTTCCATGGAAACACAATCAGCCCTTACCCTGGGAAAGGTTAGTCTGTCAGAGCCAGAGCTCTTATTTTGGGCTTGGGAAAACTTGAAAGCTGGTGTTAATCTGTCTTCACCAATGCACAAATTCCCTCTCTATCACCTCTCAACTGAAGAAAATTTGATTTCCTTTCTTTCTTCTAGTTATCGTTTAAATTACACATTTGATAAGGTTTATAAATTAAAAATATTAACTTGTTTTTTATTCTACTGGGGAGTCTATCACTGAGAGAACTGTTCATTTGGCTCAGAAGCTTTGACCTGTGTGCTTGGGAGATCAGACTAAGAGTCATTGCCTCTGAAGAGTCATCACCAGTGACTAGTATACGAAAAAAGAAGTGACTTTACCACAGGGCCCATTAATCAGATTTCCTTGTCATGCCAGATCTGCAGACTGCTCTCACAATCAGCAAACTCATCAAAGACATGGTAATAACAAGCTCAGGTCAGAGCTAGTCCCTTACTCAAAGAGGGGTGTAGTATGGGCTGGGAGGAAGGCAAGGAGACAAGGCAGAGGTGCATCACTGGTGCTGCGCCTCTTGGCCAGCCTCTAGAGGTACACTTGCCAGCCACAAGCACCAGCATAAGCTCTTCTCAGAGCTGCGTGTGGTGCTTGTTGGATCAAAGGGACCCTCACCTCGTTTCATGCATTACACATGTAAATTTTGTATTTTTTGCTGTTCAGCCTTGTAAGTACTGTTAAATCTTCCTGCTGTGAGTCAGGAGGGAGCAATTCACCCACAAAAAGAAACTCTCCATCTCCCAGAGCAGAGCATGCGCTTACCCAGAGGGCAGGATGGTGGGAAGATGAGGACATGGGCACAAAACTGCGTGTGGGTCCCTGACTCCTTCTACCCCTTCTCATCTAACTAAAACCAAAACAGCTTCTTCCCTGTGCCTTTGCTTGTGCTGGGCTGCATCTGCTTTTCCCAGAGCAATTACCCTGCTGTATGAGGAGAAGAAGCAAGACTAAATAAATGGATGAATGAATGAAGCTTTCCCCATGCCTGCGCTCACAGATCATGAGCTCCACTCCTGTTAAGCTACAGTGGCATGAAGCCACATCCAAGATTCACACTTCCGTGTCTGTGAATCCTAGCTGTCAAAGCTAGAAAAGGCAGAGGAAGCAGGCTGTCATCCTCCTGGTGAGGGAGACTGGTCCAGGAGGACTTGATGAGCACCCACATTGTGCATCTGACATAAAGTAGACTGACACTAATTCAATTTCTATAGGGTGGCATGATTTCAACTGGGGTGTCTTGAACATGACCTTTGTGGCTTTGAGTAGGAGGCGAGGAGGAAGATAGATGTGTGGTATTCTGATGCTTCAGATGGCAGGGGGTAGGAATTGCCAGGATGTCATTTCTCCTGCTTCATCTTCCTGCAGCTTACCCCAACAAGGAATAAGGGGGCATAGGCACAAAGCTTGTAGGCTCTTTAATTTTGCAGTCACATCCCTGGGCATGCAGAATGGGTGTTCTGCAGAAGGTGACAGTGGGGTACTGAGCACCTGTGTCCCTCTTTGTGAGCTTAACCTGCTAGGGAACTCATCTGTGACTGGGGCATCAGCACTAAGCGAGATAAAGGGATTGTGGATAGCCAAATGCCTGACTCTGCATCCTCAAATGTGTTAGCATTACTTCATTTATTGTCTTGCAGTTCTGTAAATGCCAGCGAATAGTGGTGCCATCTCAGATACGTTTGTATTTTATTTTGAAAAATTGTTGTGCTACTGGTAAAAGGAAGCTGTCAGCTTCAGGAAGGCAGAAGGTCTGACTGAGAGCCCGTGTATGGAGCAAGGATAGAGAGAAACTGCAGGCTAGCACAACAGTGGCATAGAAAGATCTGGAAGGATCTTAGTGAATAGACCAAATGACATATAGGTTGTGACAGCTTTTGTAGCTACAATCCCCAGAAAGAATCAATCTTAAAAGCCGATTTATCTGAAATAAAGTGCAGTATTTTGAAAGTACGTGATTCCTTTAAGGCAAAGTAATTTTGGTTAGGAAAGGGTTTATATATAAAGATACAAGCAGAATGATCACAGGATTCAGAGCAATGAAATTACACTGCTTGTGAAATTAATTCTCCTCAGACTCTCCTGTGCTGAATGCATGCTTTACACGATTTGCTGTGTTGGCTGATGTGCTGTTTTACAAAGCACACGTTGGAAGTACGTAAGTGCATGCTTTCTCCTGCATTGGAATTTGCTGTAGCTTATTTTACATGGTCTGACAATGATTGATTTAGACCTTTCTAAAACAATAGGTTTGGAAAACAGAAGGCCAGAACACATTCTAATTTATGTTCATTGTGAAGGAGAAATATTGGTGTATATTATTTACTCCCCCCTTTCCTACAAGCCTTCTTCTTTCCACCAGTAGCCAAATGCCTTATGTGATTTCCCACAGCTCGTCAGTAGCACACAATACTAGGCAGTTTATTTGATTTCAGCATGTCAGTGTCAAGGCTCAGCAGGATGTGGGTAAGTGCAGTTTTTGAGAATTATAACTTGCTCTGCTGTTGATACTGGCAGGTATTATATTAATGAGCTGTACCATAGGAAGTGTTGTAAAGAGACAGTATGCTTTTCAAGCCCAGGATGCTGTTCATTTGATCTGTAACTGGGATAGTTTTCTGATGTGTGGGGTGGAGAAAGGTTTGTAGGGAGGGTTGAATTACTTCACTGGACTGACAGATTGATCTGGTTTGTTTGAATGATGATCATTCGTTCATTCATGTGTATTCTTTCACTCTTATAAATCATTCCAATGAAAGATACTCCCTCTCTCCTTACTAAAAAAATCGTGCCTGCTTGCATCAGTAATGTGCTGAGACATTAACATGCTGTTCAGATAAAATCCACCACAGGCTGTATGTTTTGAATAGCACTTTCTTTGCATGATAACCAGTGGTTTCACTGTCCCATTACTGCGTGCTGCCTGCTCCTGCTCTGCATCCGCCTCCCACACAGCACAGCTGCCAGGGAAGGCAAACAGTAAGTCACAAATCATCTAATGAGCCAGCATCCCTGGCATGGTAGTGATGACGAATTTATCTGGAGGGGACCCTTTTGCTGTGGAGGTGCTATAGAGGAGTGTGAGATGGGCCTGGAGATGATGCTGGACATGAATAAGGATAGGTCAGTATGGAGAGTGGCCTGGCAGGAGAAAAGGCTGCTGATCAGTAGCAAGGGTAGTACAGGCATATGTTGCTTCCTAACTCTCTTCTATCCATATATAGTGGTTAAGGTCAGTGGTCTCCTGCACTGCTTTCTGCCCCCTTATCCATCTGGAGACTTGACTTCTCATTCCCCAGCCCTGATCACATTCCAACCTCATTCCCAGCATCACTGCCACTGGCAGCCATCCCCCTAGCACTGACTGTGCAGTGTTTCCCCTCTCCCTTCCTAGTCTGAGCACTGCAGGGTTGATGTGTGGCACAGAGCATACTCGTGGTGCATGCAGACAGAGTTTCAGAATGGCAGTTTGGAGCTATAGCAGCTCAGTCAGCCCCACACATCTGCCCTGTTTGGGAAAATGCTCCATACGTGATTCACACATGACCTTGGGGCACCTGTCTCTATTCCTGCAGTACAGATTCCCCTTCTCCTGTTGCACTTCCCTTCCTCTTTTATCCTTGCAGGTAGGATTTTTTGCCTTTTGTCACTCAGTTTTGCTTGATGGCTTCCCACTGCTCCCTGTCTGCTCAGGGTGGCGTCCTGGCTGGGCTGGTGTGCTCTCAAAAAGACTTGCTTCAGGCTTTGAGCACTACTGTGGCTGAAAGGCAGCTTTAAGTCCACTGCTCTACATGGAGTGTGTTTACTCTGGGTACACCAAAGAAGCATAGGCAAGCTCTCAAGTACAACTGTAGGCAAGCGCCCATGTCAGCTCGGACACTTTGCAGGTATGCAAGAGAAACTGTAGCCCCTGCAAACAAATCATTTTGGCAAGCTGACTTAAAGAGAGATTTGTTGGAACACATCTAAACAAGCAATGACAGCTACCTGCTTTGGGAACATAAAAGGACTGCCACTAGGTTCCTCTGAGTAGATTAAGCTGTAAGACACAAAAGCTTGCACTGTGCAAACAATGACATGAAATTCAAACATTTAACTTAAAAAACAGAAAACAAAGAGACCTTCGTATTTCCATAGCAACCTTACCATGTAGAAAATCTTCATGTTGGGGATTTTAAAAATAATCTAAATTCACAGTTACAGCAATACTTACCTATACAGCTAAGATTTCCTGAAGCAAAGCTGATCACTTGACAGCATCTAGTCCTTTCAATGTATACAAACTAGTAAACTTAGGAAAATATTTTTTTTTCTTAAAATTTTACTCCGTTTTAAACTGCTCTGTTTGCTAATATTGCATTTTTTTATATATATATATGTATACATGAGGACCAACACCTAATATAAATTTATACATACATCTCTTGATGCTAAGCAGAAAAGAAATTTGATGCTCTTACTATTCTGCTGAAAAAATATTATTTAAAAAGAAAATACTGTAGCAATCTGCTGAAATACCCATGTCTAAATCTGAATAAAGAAATTCCTTCACATGTAACCAAAATAAATCTCTGTGAGACCTAAATCTTTTCCAAAAATTGTTGTTATTAATTCTGTCAAGTAATCCTAGTGCATTTGATGGGATGCATGGGAGGACCGGAAGATTTTGAAATTAGTAGCATGTGACTTACCTCTGTGCTGATCAAACACTGATGAGGTACTGAAATCCATTGTGGTCTATCTCATTATTTACAACCAGACCACACAAATGACATCTCCAGGGTTTTCAGGGAAGAATCCCATACATAACAGTAAATAATGCAACGATAGCTGTTGCCAGTCTTCTTGTGAGAGAATTGAACTTGCTTTACCGCTGAAGATTGTTGTCAGAGCAAGGACATTATCGCTATCCTAATGGGAATGGTATATTCTCTTTGCTATGCACCCTCTTCAAATGAGATCCCTGGAAGCTTAACTGAGCTTCTGAAAAACGTCTTAGCTTCAGTGAGTGAAACTGCCTATGAGCGGCTCTGAGAGATGCTGCAGCTCTCCAGCCTCAGCAGCAGAGCTCTGCCCGTAGAAAACAAGCCTCAGAGGGTGAGTGGGACTGGGCTGTCAGACAGAGCATGTGCAGAGCTGCCAGCACAGGTTGGATGCAGACGTCCTTGCTGTGCCAGCCAAGTGGCATGTGCTCCATTCACCGACAGCCCTGTGGGCAGGCTGCCTGTACCACTGTGCTGTCAGCGTGTGTCTGAGGAAGGCTTGTGAAGTGATGTTTTCAGAGATTACCCATTTCCTGATTAACTCCCCCACAGAGAACACAAATTAACAAGCCCTTTCTACCTTAGTTTAGTACCATCCAGTTACAGTTAAAGTACAATGTTTCATGAAGGGATAATAACTGAGAACACATTACCATGGCTGAAGTGCATAGCGATAGCTCCAGCAGCATAGTGCAATAGGTATAATAGTTCACAGCGGATGCTCCAAACCTAGTGTTTGCCAAAACAACAGTAGACCAACATCTCCACCCTATTTTTTTTGACTGGGCCTCTGCCTCCCTAAGTTGGGGCCCAGACTCTGTACTGCAAAGGGCTGGGGAGGGGACTCTTGTGAGCTTTGCTTTTAGCTGGGTTGTCTCTGTGGGAGAAAGAACAATAAATGGGCTGACTTGGAATTCACCTGGAACAGCGGGTCACCAGCAGTGCCTAGGGGTTGGTAGATGGGAGGGATAGAACAATTCTGCTTAGCACTGATGCACTGGAAGAAACACATAACTACTGTAGAATAATGCAAACAAATATACGAAAATTAGAAAAAGCAAGACACTTTTGAACCTCAAAGTACAAGCAGGACCTATACTAAAGCTAACCCTAGGTTTGGTCAGCATAAGAAGACCCTAGACTTTATTCACTGTGTTTATTCTGTACTGGTGTTTTGACCAATTCCCATGACTACAGCAGATGTTAGGAATATAAAGTACATTTGGACACTGTAGGAGTTGTATCTGGAGCTGATTCACATTCCAAGCATCTGCTGCTGAACCTTAATCTAAATGATGTGTTTGGGAATAGATAGTGGGTCCAGGAAGGAACACAGCCTCAACAGCTTCAAATGACAGACCACAGCTGAAATTCTCAAAAATGTGGCAGTGTGACCTGCTCAAGTGTCCTTAACTGCGGGGAGGCATGTGGTGGGACTGGAGCCAGAGACTGGCTCCGTTTCTTTTCCCTGCTGCTGGCTGGTTTATGCTACGGCTCACCTCAGGCCTTTTTTATATTAAGGAGGGATCCACTATGTGGCAAGTATGACCTGCAAACAGAGTGTTAGTTATCCAGATGGTCAGCTCCAACTGTCTCTACCTAGTTTGATCAACTAAATGCTCACAGTTTAACCTGCCCATTTATCATTACCATGTCTCTGTACTTCCATTCTGCTCCTGAGATGGAAGCAATAGGCTTTGGAGATTACTGGTCTAGTCTCTTGCAGTGCATTTGGCTGGGCATAAGGTGCATTGAAGGTATGAGGCCAGGTAATTTTGGGGAGAAACACCCAGGTACTCAGGTAAGCAGCTGACTCCTCACGGGTCCCAAATGGAACAGAATACTCATATGCACTGTGTGCATATCCCAAGGGCTCAGCCTGCCTTCAGCTCATATGCATATGCCAAGGGCTCAGCCTGCCTTCAGCTATGGAAAAGATAGGCATCTCTTCTGAGGTAAGTGTCCACAGCCCATAAAGACAAAGTGTGTTTGAGGGTCAGCAACTTCTGTCCTCTACATCCATCAGAAAAAAAGGAAAGCCAGCGCTTGAGCAAAACAGCTTTCCCCAGTGTAGGTACGAGCGGCATGCGAACACAGCTGTGTGTCTCAGCTATGGTGAACATATCAAAGCTCAGACGTTGCCAGAAACCCCAAGATTTAGGAGCTGGACTTGAGTCACTGACTTTTCTGGAAGTATCTTTTTATTTCTTCTTTAGAAGAGTTGAAGGAGATGTCTCCAAATTCGTCAGGACCTCCTGTGCTCAGTGGCTATGAAAACAACCCTGGCTATGGACAACTAACCCACAAAAGAGGTAGATCCTGATGACAGCTCTAGTTTGTTAAAGCGGATAAAGTTGACAGCTTTAATTTGTTAATTTACATCATTCTTTAATTTTAAGCAAAATGTTCCTGAATGTTTATGCTGTCAGCAGTAGCTGTTTTTTTTTTTTGGTGGTTGCATTTAGTGGAAGAAAGAGCTGGTGCAGAAAAATGACAAAAAGCAAGTATCAGAAACACTGTTTTTCTTTGTGTGTTTGTTTGCCCACATTTGCCAGTGCATTGGCATTTGACTGTATGTCAGGTAGTTAACTCTCCTCTTTCTAACTGTTGTTTCATTAGGTGAACGCAAAAGTTGTGGTGAGACGACAGAGAATGGGCAAAACATATACTCAAATGCTATGTAAATGCTATTTACAGGGGTGCAGAGCAGGGCTGATGGCTGGCATTGCAGAGACCGAGGGATCTTACCGAGTGCTTACAGCTGGCAGGCCGCATCCGCTCTGTGCCGCATTGCCAGCATGACCATAGACCCAGCTTACACATCTTCTCTTCCGCTGCCCCGTCAGAAGACAGCGCATGTGAGCAAGGGTTCTGCATGCGTTTTCACCCTGGCACAGCCAGGGCTTTGCACGAAGGACGCTGTGCCTCCGCAGAGCGCCTGGAGCAGCAGTGCCCCCATCTGTAAGGAGCACTGCCAGCACCGCAGGCCGGCAGCTGCAGCAGCGGAGCGTTTCCCTGCTTTCTTTACGGGAGTGTACGGGAGCCTCTGTACCGCCTGGTAAGGCATGTCACCGAGTGAATGAGAGTCAAAATGAACAGAGATACCATCAGCTTTCACTTTCTGTCCCCTGTGAACCAGTAATAATAACTTGATTATAAAGTATTTAAAGTACCATGCTATATATAGACTAACTCCTGATTGGCCTTGGAGCTTCATCCTCAGTGCTGGGAGTGCTCAAGACGTGTGGAGAAGTCAGAGCCCTAGCCAGCAGAAAGATTCAGCTGTGCTTTTTGGTGAGGACTGATCCAGGCACACCTAAATGGGCAAAATCTATGCTGAAATCTCAGCAAATAAGAGTGACTTGAGAAAAGAGAATAAAGCTACAGCTACACCTTAGAGGTTCCCACACGAATTTCAAGACAACGTGAGGATGTGTTGCTTCATAATGACAAATAACTCCTCTGCTAAGTCAATATTACTTTTTGTCCTTAACTTCAACGCGATCAGGGCATCTCCCATGGCACGATTTACTGGGACATCACTAGCATCTGTGAGACAATTTTCGTAGCAAGCCAATCACACCTGAGAGTCCATTCCCACCTGAGAGTCCATTCTGTAATTGGAGTAGGTCTGTTAAACAGCAACTGGTTTTACAGGTACTGTTTTCCCACATGATAACTGGCTTGTGATTAACTAAACCGAATTCATACTTTTTCTCAGACTGATTGTGCCCCCTTCAGGAGTGGGAAGTCTCACACTGAGTTTATCACCCTTGCCATGCTGTAGCTTTTCTTGTTACCCTCCAGACTTTCTCATGGTATTTTCAGGTCTAAAACTGTGTTCAGTACCTCTGGTATGGTGCAAGGCTGGTTTGAAGACCCTGGCAGAGTGGGCAAGCCAGATGTGCATATGGAGAAGCAGATGGGGTGAGTGGGGGTACATGGTTAGTCAGGAGAGTCAAGGTGTGTGTTCTGTGTACACACCTATGTGATACCAGGGAGCTGGGGTGTGACACATTCGTGGTATTACACTTGTAAAGGGAAACCTATGTGCAAATCCTTGCTTTTTATTATTTTTATTTTTTTATTCAATTATTTTATTATTTTAAAAATCTATTATTGTTTATTGTACAAGATAACAAGATAACTGCAGGGTCTAAATAGCTCTCACCAGCAGCTGTCTGGCTAACTGCAGCACAAGTGCGCAATGGTATTTCCTCTGAGCGCTGCCCTAGTCTCCAGCCTTTTTCAGGTAGCGTCCCGCAGAGCAATCTCGAAGGCAGGACTGCGATTCTGCAGAGTTCCAGTAGATGGTGGGATGGGATCAGCACTTGGCTCTTTGAACCGGCAGAAGCAGCTCTTAAGTGGAGACGCTTGCATTGTTTTTCTAGTAAATCCTTTTAAGTGGAGGAAGAAAAGTTCATTTGTGGGAAACGGTAATCTCTGGCATTATGCAGTGCATTAAGAATGTCTGCAAATTAATGAAGTGCCATTCCAGATATCGAATAACAGCACAGAGCATGACTAATCATCTATGAATGGTAAGCTTTGAGAGCCTTGCTGTAGACCTTTATGACACTAAATTCGCATTGGTAAAATACAGGAAAAGCTTAACATGCGTTTCTACCTCTTTGGCTCCAAAATGCTCTATCTATCTTAAACAAGAAAGTTAGATAATGAATTACAGGTGGGCTGAAAACATTATCAAGAACAATGGATCAGAAGGACAAAACAGACTGCCTGGTCTCTATGTTTAAAAGGAGAAAGGAGAAAGTCACCCCTTGCAGCCCTGAATCAGGAGAAGGCTGCTGCCTCTTCCCCAGTGGGTGGGGATGTACACATGGGGAATCCATCTCCCTGTGCCTCTGACTTGCTGGGACAGCTAAGTCAGCTCATCTTTGTACTGGGTTCAGGGTCATAATACCTGAGGGATGTGTCTTTTCAAAGGTATTGGCACCATTCTGCTTTTGTGTGCTTGCTGTAAAGGTTTTCCTGTTAGACACCCAAAGCCAGGTTAGTGAGGGAATGTCAGCAGCTGTGGGAGCACTACCTGCATAACTGTGGCTGTGTCCAGGCTCTGCAATGGGACACACGATACTGGCAGTGTAACAGATCCAACCAGGAGCAAGTATACAGAAAACAGGGAATTTGGGTGACAAGTCAATTCTTGGAGAAACTGCTTGAAAAAGAAACTGTTCATCCCCTGCCTCCGAGCACTTTCATGCTGTGTGAAAGGCAAAAAAATCCAGTCTAGTAGCTTTGGTTGTAGAAAAGACATAAATCTATTTATTTGTTATACGGCTATTTTATCACGCAAGCCTCCTCTGCTCCTCATTAATGCTTACAATTTACTGATAGCAGCCAGCCACACTTCATATTGTTTTCTGCAGCAAGCCGAGAAAGCACGCACCTTCTTTCTAGTCCTTTTTCTTTGAATCTCTTGTCTGCCTCTTAATGCAGAAGTCAGAGGGCAAAACCAAGATTAAATCCCACACCCATATCTTTGTATCATGTTTGTTCTAACAATTTCAGTTTCATGTAACAGCTACATAATATTGCAAAAGCTGCTCCTCTGACCCTCTTCAGTGTGATTACAGTGAGGTGTGTAATGCGGAGTGAATTTGCTGATGACTTCTGGGCTTTTTGTGTTTGGGGTAATTGAAGGTATGTGTCCGTTAAGGTCTTTGATTAGCAGTTTTCATATTTCATTGCCAAGATATGCTAAAGCCCCAGATATGAGATAAAAAGAAAAAAAGGTGTCTGTAACATGCAAACTGCTAATTGTGGCATGAAGGGTTTAGTCCTGCATTCTTTGCATACGTGGGACTCATGTTGATATCTCAACCCAGATTATGAGCTTTACTTCAGGCTTGCAAGGTGACAAGTGCATCAGTAGTAATGGGGGACATAGGTCTGTAGTTTGGTGTTACTAAGACAGAAGAGCAATTTAACTGTGTGCCAATTAAACTCAAACAAAAATGCTAACATATAATTTGTATCTCAATATGTGTAGTGTACTCGTGGTCAGAATTTGAAGTTAAGCACTGAGTAGGCCACAGCATCAGAGGTAGGTTCAGAAGAAAGCCAAGCACAACTGGGCAAAACATACCCTTTTTATACTTACACTACTGCCTCTGCTGAAGGTACAATTAAATCTGCAATGCTGCAGGACTTTGGGTTGCAACGGCATTTATTAGTGCTTTGATATAGTCAGGATAGTTCCCAGAGTTAGAAGAACAATTTATGGATGCCCCCTCCACCTTTACAATAAAAATTGTTACTCTGAAATTACGGTAGTACTGAGAGGGCCAACCAAGCACTGTGCTCCCATGGTGTCAGGCAGGGCTGAAACCCAACGTGAAACTCTCCTGAGGTGGCAAGGTTTTCCAGCCTACCTAGGAAAGACATTAAAAGTTAGAAAAAGTCACCGAGGTGAAGTACATTGTAGAGGTCACTTGGAAGGCCAGAGCAGGGTCACACACCTGGCTAGCAGTCCTCGGACTAGCAAATGACTTCCGAATGGCCTTAGCAGGCTAGTGCTTGGTCACTCGATATCCTGGCTTTGCGAACAAGGGTGGCCCTACTGGTTAAATACAAAACTGGGAGATGGCTGTGTTCTGCTGTAGTCTGCTTTCATGGGTTCTGCTGTTCCAGTTCACTGGAAATAATAATGTAATAATAGGTATTAGTTATAGAAATCAATGGATTTGTACACAGAACTGATGTGTTTTAGATGCTTGAGTGGATGTTTGCAAGAGGGCTGTTGTAAAGTCTGCTCATTTCTCACTGTGGTAGAATCAGTGTGCAACAGAAATGTAGAAAACATATTTTGCTGCTGACATGTGGCTTTTATATGAAGTAATTTTTGAACTTCAGGGGACCTTTCCTGAGATTACGAAGCCATCCAAGTGGGTCAAAGTGTGGCCTTAAACTATGTGCATACTTTAACTGGCAAGAGAAACTGGAAACTCTTTGGGACCACTTGAAAACTCTGTGTGTTTATTCTGCATATGATGGACAGGCACTAACTCACTCGATTTGTGCTCTGACACAAAGACAAGCCTGGTCTGTTAGCTCAAGCCCAGCACTGTACTAATGCAGTCACACGTTTTTCAGCTTGGAGTGTCTTTCCACTATATCTCACTTACATATATGTTAAAAGTAAGCACAAAGAGGAACTTTTCCTCTACAAATGTAACAGAAGCCTCCATATATATTGGTCAGAAACAATTGACAGGTTACACACGTAGATGTGCAGGAATAGGAGCATGAGAGTAGATGAGAGGAGGTTCCAAGGGTACCTCAAGAGATTTCAACTGAAAAGGATGCAGCGCCTGCACAGGGGGCTGTGCCACCAGTCCTGGGATGTGATGCAGTGCTGTGCATTGTGTCAGGTTTTCCACGACACAATAGGCAACCCCATGGCTTCCTCCCTGCCCTGCAGAGCCCGTGCTAGGCATCCTGACCCACAGCTTGAACAGGCATGGAGCTTCTTATTTTTTTTCAGAGAGAGGAGAATGTTTTTCACTCTGGTTAGGTGGGCTTGAAGTAAAAATAGTCCTGGAAAAGAGTGAAATAGGTATTTAAGCAAAAGGTGAATGTGCACAGCTTCTTTGGAGAAGGTAAGGAAACTGCTGGTAAGGAAATGTCTTTACATTGTCTCAGCTGGCTGGGGAGGCGTTTTTCATGGCAGAAACTGTCGGTGTTGGCAATGCTATGTGTGCAGGCCCAGCCTGGCCTGGACAAGCGGGTGGCTGGTAGGCGCACTGGCCGCTGGAGGTGTCAGGGATGGTTCGTGCCAGGGCAGCAGCCTGGATGTGCAGCCACCCCGAAAGGAGTGCAGCCCCTCAGCCAGCCTCGGCTCCCAGCAAGTGCTCAGTGCGGTCGCACTCCTCCAGGCTTGCCTCATCCTGAGCGTCAGCCTGGCGCTGTGCTGAAGTGTGATTTTTGTATGAAGGGGCTATTGAATCACACATGTTTGCCTGCCTGCACAAACTCTTCACCGAGCTGAAATGTCAACAGCATGCTCAGGACATCAGGGAAGTATATAAAGGAAAGTGAGTGTTGCCCATGACCCCATTAATTCTGCTTTTCCTTACTGTCAGACCGTGTGTCTCTTGTTTTAGATGCTTGCTCACGCCTCTGATCTGCAGTGCTCACTGCTGACTGGTGGGTGGGATGTGGGGATAAGAGCCCATCCCCAGCCTGTCCATGGGCTCCGTACCACACTGCCCTCACTGCTTCAAGGCATCCGCTGAGTGCAGCATGGTCTCATCTCAACCAGCCAGCTTTGGGCAGTGCTGTGGTCTCCAGCAGCAGAAAGGCAATGGCTAGAGGGAATTGCAAAAAGGCTGTGATGGCTTTCTCACTAACTTAGGCACTAAAAATAAACAACCCTTCACACCTTTTGGACACTTCACAAAGCAACTTGAGCAACCCCAGAAAAAACATGTGAAGCTCTAAAAATGGTTTCGTGATTTGCTGTGAGTCTGACTAGGGCAGAAGTGTTTAAAAGTTCTTTGAACATGTTTCTGTTCTTGAATTATTTTGAAATTATAGCACTTTCACATGTTATATAGATTCTGTTTTCCTGACCGGAGTCACTTTGGCATTTGTAAGTCCCAGGCTATTTATTATAACATTATCAGGACTGGATAGGACTGCAGAGAAGTGAATGTAACAAGTATCATCTTTTTTAGAAACAGTGAGTCTTACAGAACAAGCCAAGATATTTTTAGGTATGTGAAAAGGCACGCTTGATTTGTTTGTATTAAGGTTCAATTTGGCTTAATAGTAAAGAAAGCCCTTTGCAATGTTTTTTTTTCTATTTCAGAGTTGGTTTGCTGTGGCTTGTGAGGTTGGTTATAATCCACAACTGTCTTGACAGCTGCATGAACATGAAATTGTCATGTCTGTAAATCATAAAAATGTCATGAGTCTCTATAGAAAAATGAGATATTTTAGCTGGTCTTTTTTTTTATTCTGCTTTTCTAAAATAATTGTCATTTTCCACTTTTTTGAGTATTTTTAGGTTTGTTTCTTCTTTTTTTTCCCCCAAAGTGATAAGTGCACATAAATATTTTAGTGTAACTCTGATCACGCAGGGATTTATATTTATGCAAACAAAACTGAAGCTTTTCAATTTCCAGGAAGCGTTTTAGCAAGTAAATTTTGTAGTATGTAATGCCCTTAGATGATCATTCAAACTCGATGAACAACAAGTAGCTTATAGTTATTTGCCTACTGAGATTTGCCAAATCATATACACACACACACATTGTACTTCCACACATGCCAGAGGGCCTTTTCCAATGTTCAGCTAGAAGCCCACTACTGTAACTGAAAGTTCCCCAAAAAAGCTACTGCAGTGGGCTCAGACAGGAAAAAATGTATATGGAATAAAACCAGATTATAGACAACCTTTTACTGAACTTGCTTAATCCAGGAGGAGATTTGTGGGCTGATGGTGGGGAAGGGGAAGGAGACTGTCCCTGCTCCTCCTGTGTGGCGCATGCTTCATGTCACATGCAAGGGGAGCAGCTGTGCAGTCTCTCCAATCCACCCCATGGCCGTAGTGATCTCCGCCTAATCCATGGGAGATTTATAACTCAGCCCATGTGGGGCCATGCTAAATCACTCCATCAAAACCCTACAGCCAGGAACAATTGTCTAAAACTAAGATCAAAAACACAGACTGGGTCAATTAATAAAACTGCTGAGAGACTGTCTGGAAGGACACCTTGTCAGAGCAGGGTCTTCATGAGGTCTAATCCATACTACATGATGACAAAGGTACTGGGGGCCTTTCTCTTCATGGATGCCACAGGATGTACAATATTTATGAGACCAGTAGGCCACCTGCTCCAGTGTCTCTCCAGAAACAGTGAGCAGCAGGTGGTTACAAGTGTAGGAACAGAGCAGATATAGAAAATCCTTTCTCTAGTGTGAACTTCTGGTTTCTAGCAGTCAGTGCTTCAAGGACTGCCTGTGCTGGAGCTGTGTCCAGATGATCACGGATAACTGTAGTCAGTAGACCTCTTGCTCATCAGTCTGTCTGTTGTGTTATTGATCTTGTGTATGCTTTTGTCTTCTACATCATCCCAAATTACATAGTTAAATTTCTTGTGCCCAGTGATCTTGTACTTTCAGAAATAGTAATTCTTGCTGTCTCTAGTATTTCTTATTTTATAGATCTCTGTCAGCAGTGCTCAAGGATCCACATTCCTCTGAGGTTCTGGGTCTGGCTCCTTTTACACAGATTTTGCCTCAGACAACAGGTAGTGCAGATGTTTCATGTTTGGTGGATGTCTGCAATAGTGAAGAACAGCAAAATGGTGATTTCTTCCACTAGAAACAAGCGTTTTGTCTGTCAGATTTTTTCAACTAAGAACCATGAAATGAGATAAAATGAAGGAAATTATGAAAATGCCTTACTGAAATAAATACTTGTGTAGCAGATGGCATGGGATAGAGATATCTATGAGATTTTTCTCAGGACAACATTGTCAATGAAGAGCTGAGCTACAGCAGGTACAGCAGCTGCTAAAGCTTGGAGTATAGGTTTACCTGGAAGAGTCTGCTGCTGAATCAGTGAAGTTCTGTCAGTGATGAATTTAGGCCAGTAATTACTAAAACAAATGAAAAATAGCAGCCAGAGGCTGTAGTCCTGCCATGAGTATCTGTCATGATGCCAGAAAGGCTTCTGAAGTGCCTTAGAGCAGGTTTGCATTTCTTTTAGTGGGAGGATACTCAAGAAGGGAGAAAAGATAAGGTTATTTCTTAGACTGTAAAGAGGCTAGAAATTTGAACATACTTAAAATTGCTTAGCAAACAATGGCTAATTCTAGCTTACAGCAAGGCTGGTTCTGTGCAATCTGCTGCCATGTTTTGCTGTGGGTAGGGAAGACAGTGTTTCATAGAGCTGTTACCAGAGGTGGAGCAAATATGCCTACTGGGCTACACACTGTGTGTAGTAGACAGCATATATTCACAATGCCAAAAGAAGCAGAGCCAAAGTGGCAAGAGGTGAAGGGGATAGCAGTTGTTTCATGGAATACAGCACTCCTCAAGCTTCAGTCTTTCCAGTTGCATGAAAGATGCTACTAATTTCATGTTCTAGTCAATAGTTATTTCTCTTGGGTGCTCAAATCTCATAAACACAACAGCTAGCCTACATATATGTACGTATGCACATATGTATACAACCTTCTCTCCATATACATTTAAACACAAATATATAGTGGCCAACCTAATATATGTGTACAATTGATGTCTAACACATAATGCACTTATCTGAAATGCTATTGAGGGCGTATAATATGGTGCAGTTGCCTAAAATCTTTTGTAAATTTTCCTATTTCTTTTTAGATAATGCTATTTGTGAAAAGCCTTTGGAAGTAAAAAGCAGTATTTTATTCTTTGAGGACAATTAAAAATGCAGATTTTCTCTGGACCCGTGTTCTTACTCATCCCATTACATATTGGTCAGCTGGACATTTTAATCAGGATTATGGTGTCTAATGAGATTAGTTAGATAACACTTCTTGTTAATTAGGGTGGGTGTCCACTGAACTTTTTCAGAAAGGCATGTGGGTGCAGGACAGAGAATGCTTTGATGGACAAGTGACAGTGTGAGACCAAGGTCAGAGATAGGGTGCTGTGGGGTAGATGAGAATGCAAGCATGAGTGTTACCATCAGGTGATTTTTAAATGAGTTGATGAAAAAAGCCTTAATGGGGTAAAAAAAACAAACCCACACCAGACGTACTTTTATAGAAGTAATCATAGCTCTTCAACTGCTGTTCAAATGGTATTCAAATGTATCTGTTGGATTTAAAGAGATGATGTGAACAGAGTGCAGTAAAAAAACCAAAACCCAAACCAAACCAACAGAAAAATTACAAAGAGGAAGTTCATTTTAAAGAAACCTTTAGAAAATAACTGTCTTATTTCTCTGAATAGTTTTGAGTTGGAGATGTTTGCATTCTGCTGGGCACCGTAATTTTTTGACGGAGTTTCAATGAATGCACTCGAGACCCACTTACATTTTGTGTCTACTCTAGTCCAGATTTTTTTTTGTGTTTCCCAAGAACACAGAACACAAAGAGATCCTGATTCCTTACTTGAAAGGAAGGACAACAATTCAGAGTTTTGGAATGAAACACGGCATAGTAAAATGTATGCTGAATATCTGGATAGATGTCATGATGGTAAGATAAATTAAACTGTAAAGGAGCCTGATGAAAGCCTGAGAGTCATTTAAACTAGAAAGAACAAAGCTGCCTGACATACACTGTAGATAACAAGCCTGTGCTCATGGGAGGGACAAGATGATATCATAGGTCTTTTCCATCATTTATTTTCTAATGTCTATAATCCATGATAAGGCATTCTTTTGTGGAGAGTAGGCCAGTTAAGCCTAGGCACTGACATTTGGATTTAGTTTAAAGAGGTATATGTAATAAGTCATAGGGAATCTTTCCAAAACTCTAAGAAATGATGCAAGACTAACAGAGAAGTTACTGTGTTGAATACAGACCATGCTTAAAGAAGCAGGGTCTACCTATGAGCCTACATCTGCGTAGAAGTTAGTCTTACAGTGCTCCATTTGCAGTTGGCTCCTACATGTTATTATAACAAAAATCATAATGATTTGAAATAGCAGGATATTGACTTTGTGATACTGACAACTGAATCCAAAGCATCCATAGAAACCTCCATGTGGAAATTATAAGGCATGGTATGGTTTCACAATATATGGAAAAAAGATTTTGTAGCACTTGAGCTTTATGCTTTCCACAGTTATAAGACAGAAACACATCCGCCTTTTTCTAGTGTCATAGGAATTAACAACAAGGTCTTACAGTGGAAGATGTAGCCTCTGCCTACTGTATGACTAGTATAATAGTACTGTTAGCTGCTGGCCTGAATGCACAACACACATGAGAATGAGCTTGTAGCTCATTGTAGCTTTTGTGCTCATAATATTATAGCAATATTTCACCCTCAGCATTGCAAACATGGCAATTACAAATATCAGAGGTGTGCAGGAAAGATTTTTGCACACAAAATTTCCTTACATTCTTCACATCGGTTCTTTTTTTTAAAAAATAAAACCCAACATGTATGAGGAGAACATAATTAAAGTACATTTGCCTTACCGAAAATTAATTGATTCTGTAAAATCTATTCGAGGGAGGACAAACAACTGGAGATTAAGCATAACCTCAGCCAGCTGAAGAAATTAAAACTTTCAGGATATGTATTCACAGTGGAAAGAGATGATACAGTGACATGGGGGAGGCTTCCAAAGCATTCAGCCCACATTCAGACAGCTAGGTAGGCATGAAGTCCACCTAAGTCTTTGCCTACTGCTTCCTGCCTTAAGCTCTTCAGAAACATGAAATAGAAAGCTCCAAAACTTAGATGCGCTTTTGGCCGTTTGAATTTGGAGCTCTCTCTTCTCTCACTGATATCAGTATGAGTTATATATTTACTTAGGAGGCAATCATACAGTATGTTTTTTAAAGTCTCATTCATGGCACACAGTAATGCATATCTTTCTTTATTTCTGACATATCAGCTCTGGGCCCCTGAGGAAACAGTATGAATGACCAGCAGTGTTGCCAGACATGGCATGTACTGGGGGGTCATTGCACCCATCATCTATTCTGGATAAATCCTCTGCTGTATGACTCAGTAGCATGAGTCATAAAGTTACTTTCCAAAACCGGCTGCCCATTCTCATCTTTATCTGGGTATTTCGTTTGGGGCCATACTGCTTTACTTTCAACTTTCTGAGCTACAAGTACAAAGTGGTTGGTTAGCTTTTCACTGTTTGCAGCATTTATTTACCTAATAAAAACTGCACAGCTACATTGCTAAGAATGTAGTTCTGAGCCTCATTACTTCCCAGTTATTTAAAGTCTAATTTTACATTTTCACTATATTTTAGTTTGAACACATGAGATACCTTAAAAATTATTTGTTGATTTGTTCTTGCGTTTCCAGTAAAAGAGTAGCCCCAGAAGCAGATGCATTCATTTACAGGTGTTTTTCCTGGTCAATTTGTCATGGCATAGCCAGCCTCAAAATATGTTCATTTCAGCTGAACATTGCTTGAGAAACATCTAGCAATTGCCATATTTTAGAGTAGACGATCCTTAAATTGCCTTGGAAGTTGCACCTGATATAGAATACAGATAAGTTAATAATGCCAGACTCAGGGGACACTTGGCAAACAAAATTGCAGATGTGAAGCCTGGACTGAGTTGTGTGTGTTTCTTGGAAGCCTCTCAAAAGGTTAATTGGAACCTGCCAAGCCTCACGCTGCAGACTTTGAGAGGCACTTGAGTTTCAGTACGTGCTGGTGGCCTCAGGTTTTTTTTCAGCTTTTGCCTGAGAAGGTGAAGAATATTTTAGCATAATTTAACCTCAGATAGGGAGGGGCAATACTTTTCCTGTGTTTGCTGGTGTGGTTTGTACCACGTTTCTGGAATCTGGTTCACATAGTCAGAGGCAAGAGTGATTTCAAGATGTCACGATACATCAGTGAAAGTAATTAAGAAAGAATGTGAGCTAGCACTTGCATTAATGCTGCCTAGTAATAAATAGCATAGCTGTAATCTTACTGGCTGCTGTAACAATGTGCAGACTTGAGCCTGTGCTTCTGCTTTCCTTTCTGCCTGCCTGACCTTGAGTAACTATGCCATCCCACCCTTTGAGTTGTGGAGGAGACTGTTTAGGTTGGAATTAGACAGCCCCAGATGGTACTCTAATGCTCAACACCTGCTATGACTCTTTCAGTTCTTGTTATCTCTGCCACAGCTTTTCTACATGCCTTTTTACAGTTGGTTCAGTGCCGCAGGGGGAGGGAGGGAGCCTCACTGGGAAGCTCAAGGCAGATGCAGCAACATGGTATATGCTCACTGCTTCGCCCACACATCAGTTGCCACACAGTGAGCATGAGCATCCTGCAAGCCATGGGGCAGTGTTAACTGTTCACAGAGTCATTTCTCCTGTGTGCTGATCTAGGGCAGACAGAACACTCACATCTCAGCACAAATACATTCTCTGGCTACCGCAGCTCTTCCAAGACTGGAATAGTTTTCATGGAGGTTTTTCCTTCCTCCCTCCATGGTTGCTGACATTGAAAGCATTGTGAGCCACCACTCCTGGAAGACTGCTGAAAACGTGTATCTGAAACAATCCCATGTTTACATTAGTTTTAATAAAACATCTTCCAATACGGGCCCAGAGGCTCTTACTGGCTGAGTGTCTCTTTTTCAATAGCTCTGAGGATGTGCCTGACATTACTATGTCAGAAGGAAATGCTCGCAAAGGGAGACTGGAGTTGTAGCCCAGCTGCTTTCTGAGACAGTCACAGAAATAAAGATCAACTTAGTGAACCAGACTTGTGTTGTAATTAAAATGCTCTATTAAAACAGGCTTCTAGAGGAACTGCTAGTTCCTATAGGGCAAATATAGATCCATACCTGTAACTCATAAATGGCAAGATGTCAGTCTGGTACTCCTGATAGACCTGGTTTAGTGACTTGTGAAGGTTGCCAAATTGATTTTATTTCAAGCTAATATATATTTACCATTCCTCCTGACCAAACAGCAGCAGCAAAGCAAGGCAGATCCTCAGATGCTTCAAATCAGCATAGCACCACTGACATAATCTTACCCAAAATGAAAAGCTGGGCAAACCCCATGCACTCCAGGTTTGGCACACAATGGCTGGTGAGCAAAATGTGCCCTTGACCTCTGTACCTAATAGTAGTCTGAAGAGGAACAGGCTCTCTGCAGGCAGGTGTGACTGCTTCCTGTGCACATCAGTGAAATAGTAGCAATCCTGCCAGACAAATCCACATTACTAAATAGCAATCAGAACAAAAAAAAAAAAAAAAAAGGGGGGGGGAGCACAGGGCAAAGATAGTTGGCATGCTCACAGGGCATCTGCTAAATATTCAGTACTCGTTGTCTGATCCCTTGCTTGCTGATCCAAGTATCAGATTGCTGGAGACAGCTCAAAAAAGTTTTAATCAATCAGTAAGAAATGTGTTCAAAAGAAATTTGGCATGAGAACTTCAGTTCCATCAGAAAGCTGTCATTGTCTGGTTCTAGGATTCCCGGTACTTGAGATGGTGTGTGAAATGGTAGAATATCTAACATAGCCAGGGCAATACTTTAGTATCAAGAAACATTAAAATAACAAGTTTCAAGGTCTGCTCAGGGTAAGTCTCTTTAGACCATGGGGTTTGTTATTTTTGATCATTCTACAAATCCTTTATGGGAAAAAAAATATTTTCCCTCCATACATTATTGCTCCAAATAAAATATTCTGCACAGACTAGACTGTTTAGTGTGTACATACATAAATAGGAAAGCCATGAAAGGATTGCCAGGTTGTATTCTTCCAAAGTCTCTATTTTATTTACCTCAGAAATCACAGAATCACAGAATCCCAAGGGTTGGAAGGGACCTCAAAAGATCATCTAGTCCAACCCCCCTGCAAGAGCAGGGTAACCTACAGTACATCACACAGGAACTTGTCCAGGCGGGCCTTGAATATCTTCAATGTGGGAGACTCCACAACCCCCCTGGGCAACCTGTTCCAGTGCTCTGTCACTCTTACAGTAAAGAAGTTCTTCCTGATGTTAACGTGGAACTTCCTATGTTCCAGTTTACACCCATTGCCCCTTGTCCTATCACTGGATATCACTGAAAAAAGCCTAGCTCCATCATCCTGACACCTACCCTTTACATATTTGTAAACATTGATGAGGTCACCCCTCAGTCTCCTCTTCTCCAAGCTAAAGAGACCCAGCTCCCTCAGCCTCTCCTCATAAGGGAGATGTTCCACTCCCTTAATCATCTTTGTGGCTCTGCGCTGGACTCCTTCAAGCAATTCCCTGTCCTTCTTGAACAGAGGGGCCCAGAACTGGACGCAATATTCCAGATGCGGCCTCACCAAGGCTGAGTAGAGGGGGAGGAGAACCTCTCTTGACCTACTAACCACTCCCTTTCTAATGCACCCTAAGATGCCATTTGCCTTCTTGGCCACAAGAGCACATTGCTGGCTCATGGTCATCCTCCTATCCACCAGGACCCCCAGGTCCCTTTCCCCTTCGCTACTTTCCAGCAGGTCACCCCCCAACCTGTACTGGTACATGGGGTTGTTCTTCCCCAGATGCAAGGCTCTACACTTGCCCTTGTTAAATTTCATCAAGTTTCTCCCCGCCCAACTCTCCAGCCTGTCCAGGTCTCGCTGAATGGCAGCACAGTCCTCTGGTGTGTCAGCCACTCCTCCCAGTTTTGTGTCATCAGCGAACTTGCTGAGGGTGCACTCAGTTCCCTCATCCAGGTCATTGATGAAAATATTAAACAGCACCGGTCCCAGCACCGACCCCTGAGGAACTCCACTAGTCACAGACCTCCAGCTAGATTCTGCGCCATTGACCACAACTCTCTGCCTTCTTCCTTTCAACCAGTTCTCGATCCACCTCACTACTTGATCGTCAAGCCCACACTTCCTTAGCTTATCTATGAGGATGCTGTGGGAGACAGTATCAAATGCCCTACTGAAATCAAGAAAAACCACATCTACCGCTCTACCATCATCCCTCCACCTAGTCACTTCCTCATAGAAGGCTATAAGGTTGGTCAAACATGACTTCCCCCTCATAAAACCATGTTGGCTGTTCTTAATGACCCCCTCATCCTTGACTGTAGCATGCCATTTTAAGACAGCCATGTTGGATTTAATGAAGATTACTTGTTGGTGAGGACTGAGGGTGTATGTCACCGTGCAGGCATAGAAATGTAGAGCTCAACTAATTTACTTTCTCTCTCAGATTCTTGCTTAAACACATTTTAGTCATGTGCTATTCCAGTTTCTGTGACAAAAAAATCCATGGTGATGGGTGATACAGGTTTGCCTTTCAATCAGGTTAAGTCAGCTGTGCAAGATTATTGGAAAGATTAATACACTTGAAAGCATGTTATCTGTTATCACTGAAGTCACATGTGAAATACAAGCAGCTACTGGAAAGTCATTGTGAATTTCCAGAACAGCTTGATAAAAGTTTCCTTAAATTTAGCTTACAGTGCAAGCCAATGTAATCTTATCTCTCTGGAGGTATTTGTTTTCACAGTTCATATATATACTGCACCTTTCCACTTTGTCATAAATTCTGTAAGTTCTAGGATCTCAATATCTGAAGACAATTTCCACAATGTCAATAACCTATTTGTTTTCATGTGAAACTCAGATTCTGAGGGACAAACTTGGCGTATGCCAGTAGATACCTGGGAGCTTCTTCTTGTATTTGATCAGTTTCATAATTCCATCACATTTTTGGCATGTTTTTAGTATTTATAATAAATACTGTGTTTATAAGTACTTGACCATGATTTCCACCCAACAATGATTTCTGATTTCTCTATTTGTTTTTATCAGCTTGCCAAAACTAGATTGCTTCCTTCTACATAACTGGTAAATTTGTTAGCAAGCTCATTGTGATGTACTGTCATTAGCATGCAGAACTATTTCTTCATTTTTCTGTGTATTGTACTAGAAATCTACCTTATTCAGACCTTTATTGAACTGGATTTTGCTAGACACCACTGAGAACCTTATGTGTCCATATATTATATCTGTACTGCTGTTTTCCCTTCACGTTCTATACAACTTCATTTGTACTCTCTGCGCTTTCCTGATTTTGGAGGTGATGCAACTAGCCATATCTGTAAGTTCACTAAAGAAATTGTTCAGGGCTCGCTGGCATGATGAGTTAACTGGCTTTCAGTATGCTTGGAGCACTTACAAGCCAAAGCATACCGGTTGGATCTGAAGCAATTTCATCTGTGGTTTGGCTTTTCAAAACATGAAGACATAGAAACTTGCTAAAATGAAGCTGAAGTAATCAACTCTGAAGGCAAATAAGGCTCATTTGAAAGAATGCCTTTAGTTCATTAGATATGCCCAGCCTAAGGGTGACTTCTGTCCTTTGGCTGATTTTTTTTGCCAAGGTTTTTATAAATTGGAATGCCTCATTATTATATCCCTTGAAATGTGTTTCTACTTGGCACTGAGATATGATGCATGCTGCTTGCAGAATGTCCAAAAGCTCATTGGTCTACATGCTATACTTTATTTTATCACTGGCCTCAGTGACCAACACAGTGCCTTGTATGTCACTACATGCAACATACATAGGTACTAGCATACCTAGTTACCAAACATTTTTATTCTCTTTTTGTAGAAGAATTCTTGCTCCTTTTTTTTTTTTTTAATTTCTTTTTTTGTAAGTTGTCATATTGTAGGATTTTTTGTCTGATTGTAATGTTTTTGGTAGCAATGCATTGGAATTGCGTATGTGTAATTCTGAACTTTTAACAAAATGTTCATTGTGTTTTGCTGGTATGTCTTTCTCTAAGTATCCTCTTTTGACTAACATGAGCTGCTTCTCTTTTACTATCTTGAAAGAATTCCATGGAGTTATTGTGAAAGAAAATACTTAGTTTATCAAATAATGGTTTAGCAAATCCTGAAATGCCTACCAAATCCATAAAAATGTTATTCTAAATCTTCACCTTAAGATATTCTCCTTAATCACAGTAACTCCTGGATTCACCCAGGCATTAACAGCTTGCACATTTGCATTTTTAAATACAGGCTGGTGGTATGCATGCTCCAATGTGTATTCTGCTTTTAATTAATAGGTTGAAGCCTATTAATTAAGCACAATTAAATAACTGAGTAAATTAAAAAAATGATAAAAAAAAAAAAAAAAAAGGAGTTAGGCTTTCAAAAGGGGAGAACATACCGCAGTTGCACCAATTGATCACAAGTTGCTGTCTCTCTCAAGTTCTTTCAGCACAGTGAATGTCCTCTTAGAGATCACAAATAACAATGTCAGGAAAAATGATGATATATGCACTATTCACTCTTCATCAAATTTGGCTGGCACTTAGGTGCTTCATTCCAGCTCAGAATCTATCCTCTTCAGATTAAAGAGGTGTTATAACTCACTGTTTGTTTAGGACAAATTAATAATGTCCTTCTGTTTTCTCGGAATCAGACTTCATTCTCCCTGGTGTGAGTTATTAAAAATGCTGGCCGTGATCCCCTAGCTGAAAGATCAAAGATGAAAAAGAAGATAACTTTGGCATAAAACAGATGCCATATTTTAGCTAAAGTTCCATTTGCTGTAGGTTTCTTATCTACATGGTTCTACTGATAAAGACACAGCATATCATAAATAAGAAAAATAAAATGCCTGTGGCTTGTGCATAGATTGTACTATATTCTATTTGATATAGATGGAAAACAGACAAATTAAGAAAAAATCTGTTTTTGTTCCCAGCCACTTACCTCTTTGTCACCTTTCCTAAGTAACAAGAGATGAAGTGTAAAGAGATTACTTGAAAAAAAATGGATATAATTTCTGTTTTTAGCACTACTATGCTGCATCATTATTTTCATCATCACCATTATTGTAATGCTTCTCAGTTAGTGCCTGACATCCTTCATTCATGAATACTTCCACATAACCTTTTCCCAGTGCTTGCCTGGGGTTCGTGTCAGTGACCCAGCAGGTCTGCTTTGGCTTGGCCTCTTATCTGGCTATGTCTGTACTGTGAATAAAGCAGAGCAAGAGAATGTCCTAAACCAGATCCCAGACTAGCTATGTTCACACTACATATCACACTATTTTCCCCTGCTGTCCTCTGGGTCTCAGGCTGTTTTCTGGACCACAGGATTATTCTTCGTGTGCTTTTTTTTGGTTTTCATTTCAAGGTATCTGAAGTAATGTGATCAATGTTTTGCAAAGAACCAGCGGCATCACCAGTATGAAACTGAAGTGAGGATACAAAGTTGACAGGGGTACTGTTGGAGGAGGAGGGAAGGTGGAGGAAGCCAAACCTTTTACAGTGTGACCATGCTGTCTAATGGACTCCTACTGCAGTGCTGTAGATGTTCTGCTGTTCTCCATTTCTCCTGGAGACTTCATGAGTATGTGTTGTGCTGGCACTACAAGTAACAATTTAGCTCTTTATTGACTCATAAATATTGATTTAATTCAGAAAAGGAACCTCAGTGTATTACTTTTCCTTCTGTCCTGATAGGTTTAGCCTCAAAATAGAGCTTTAAGCTGAAAGGAATGCACTGTTATTAGTTCTGGTTGCCAAGCAAGAAACCATTATTATTACTCTTTCATTTAAGTTTGCCCATGCTGCTCTGAAACAGGATCTTCTGGCAATGCTGTGTGAGAAAACATGTGTCTTGACATCCAAATCTCCTGCAGGACTCCACTACTAGCCACAGGTCCTGTCCTGAACAGGCAGGGTAGTCTGCTAGCATGGGTCTCCTGAACTGGCAAGTGGCTGGGACCATACCTGCATCTTTACAACCTGCTTTTGTAAGCCACATGGACTTATCTGTCAAAATCTGCATTCCTCTCTTTTCTCATGTTGTGTTCATTGTCCTGAAAAATAAAATTTTCCCCAGGTATTTTCTTGCTCATTGCTCTCTTGGCGTGTGGCACTAGGATGCAGGCAGCTGCACTGCCCTCTGTCTTTGTTTCTCAAGCTTTTTCTGTGCTTTCCACTCGTACATGTGCACGTTTTTAAAGATCTGTGCTGCATATACTCCCAGCATATGGTCAAATGCATGTGTGCTTGCAGCCACTTGAAGCCTCTTTGAGATGGAGGTTGACCAGAATTGAATGTTCGTGGGGGTTGTAGCCTTTCCCCCACCACCAGCACTGGTAGTGCAGTTCAGCCCCCTGCTTCAAAGGTTGTGGGGTTGCAGCTGCATTGTTCTCCCATTTTGTTCGCTACGGCATCTGCTGGAGGAGTGTGGGTTGTTGAAATGGACTGGGCTAAGTGAGTTATTTTTGTGCTCCCATGAGGGAGAACCGAGGGTAAAGAAGAATGTATGCAGCCTGCAAAGCATGCCTCTTCCCTTGGAAGTGGAAATTTTTCCTATAGTGGAGCCATTACTGAAGCTCAATGGAATATACTGAAGTGGCAAATCCACATGTTTCTCTGTGTTCATAAAGGAAGCAAAAACACCCTTCAGAGAGGAAGTAAAGGATTCAGTGCCCTCAGCAAAGCCACTAAAACCAATAAAACCCTTCCTGTGTTTTCAGAAAGTGCAGGTCTCTCCACTCTTCTGTACTGTCAGGCTAATTTGTAACAGCCCACACTGCTGACATCTTGCCCATCTCTGCAGGCAATTTTACTGGTCTTAGCAATTAGCAATGAGAGTTGCAAATTCTACCTGCAAAAGGAGGCAACTCTATCCTCTGGCTGGGAGCATCTCCACTCCAGGGCACTCCAGATCAGGGCAAATCACCCCGTGGCTGCTTTTCTGACCTGGTAGTATGTGTCAACAAATAAACTATGAGCAACACATTCCTCAGTCTATTGCAGGGCTAGCACCAGTGCCAGTAAATTATACACATGCAGAGTGAAGACAAGACTTTAAGGATCACATCTCCAGGGCACTTTCAACTGACCACTAAATTCAGATGATCAAGTATTTAGTGACAGCACTTTTATCTTTGCTGTCTTACCTGCTGAACTATTTGTGCTTTGGTATAATTGCTATTACGTTGCTTGAAAAATTATATGCACTTGTAATCAGAGTAGATTTTTTTTATTTCTGACTAAAAGCAGAATCTGAAACATTAGTTTTAAATTACTTCAATTTATTTTATTGTCAGTTCTGGGCTAAGTCTAAGTAGGTCAAGAAATATATTCTGATATCACATACATGAACTGCACATACTCTCAAAATATTTTCACTGAACTAAAGCAGATACACTGATAATTCTTTGAATTGTTCACAGGATCAAATAATGTAAAAATAATTTAAACCGTTTGTGAGATACCGAAATTACAAAGCCTCTCTTATTTTGCCGTGCAGGATGGATGTAGAAAATATATAAAAGCTTTATATGTGAGAAATTTTTTAAAACCATCTGCAAGGTCAGTGTCCAAGCTGAAGTGGAGGCAATGGAAGATGTCTGATAAAGAGATATGACAGGTGGAGGGCAAGGGAAAAGGAACTGATGAGATATAAGTGAAATGTAGTTGGCAAGTGTCTGTGACATCTCAAATACCTTTCAACTGTGGTTTGTCTTGCTAATATTAAGCCTCACATGTTCATCTGCACTGGTACCACTAAGAATTTGTTGGATGTTTGCCAGAAAAAGGCAAGGTGTTTTCTGAGTTTATTCTAGATTAACGACAAATATGACAAATTACCTGGTATATTAAAAATCCTCAGGAAAGATCTCTGGAATACAGACATCCAGTTAATGTAATCAGTCATAAGGGGTTACTTTTCCTTTATGCAAACGGGATAGAGAGAACATTTGTCTGGCAATGAAGCCTACAGCTTTATAGAGGCACTCTTGTGTGCCAGTTATCATTTTCTCTTTTATCTACTGCCCCAAAAGTGATTTCCCAAGAAAACCTCCCTGAACATATGTTGCTTGTTTTTACTTACTTGTCACTGACTATTGCTCACAAAGGCCACCAAAGTTTCTCAAGAGCAAGGGTTGTTTATCAAATCCAGCAAATGTTTGGGCACATGCAGAGTGTTTGCTAATGACCATGCAGTTGTTCTGTAACAGAGAATTCCAACAGTATCACATGAGAAGGGAATTCTTAATTATTCTGGCCACTCATAATTAATTTAATGATCTGAGCTTACTTGGTTGATTAGGCTGTGGCAAGCGGGTCTAACATTTTCTGGCTTCTTCATTGATTTTTAAAGCATTGCATGTAATGTTAACATTTGATAAGTGATTACTAAAAGCCTTGACAATGTGTGAGAGAGACTCATCCCTTGGCTACCCTTCTCTGTACGCATATTTTATATAATACATCCCATAGCAGCAGCTCTACTACTCCACAACTTGGAAATTTACATTGCAAGTCTTCTGCTTTTTAATTTGATTATGTAGGAAGCAAAACATAGTGTTGCGCTGAAAAAAGTGATGCATAAGCCTTCCTTATGATGTAGTTATTCTGTTTATGAGATACTTAAACCTTTTGTACTGTTAGCTGCATTGCATTCATAGCCATGAATTCAATAACATGCTACCAGCTAAATCAGTGCTCCATTTTACTTTCTTTTCAAAAGCATTCCTTTGACTCAACTGTGAGAGGGAAGGGTAGGAAAGAACAGAGTTTGTCAGCATTATGCACAAACACTACCATACTCACACTAGCTGGTTCTCCAAGTCATGAAACAGCAGTGGGGTGGATCTGTGCATCTGGCACTATGTCCACACAGGGGCACTGATGGCCAGTACACAAACCAGCGCAGAGCTTCTGCTGGCTGATCTTTATTTTTCCTGATCCTACCCACTTGATTTCCTGTACCCTCTTTGAGGAAATAAAAGTCAGTCTGCTGTTTACTCTAGATCCACATTTTTTTGATCAAAAGACATAGCTGCCAGATGACTGAGATCTCCTGAGAGGTTTAGGACCTCTGTTTTCTCCCACTTGGCTGATTGTGGAGATCCAGATTTCTTCTAGTCTACTTGCAAAAAGATTTGTGTTCAATTCTTCTTTGTAGTGTTATAAGTCATAATTATTTAGACTGCAACACAGACTTAGATCCAGATGCTTCCTACAGTGGGGAAACTTCCTGTTCAAAAGCAGTTTTTTTTGTATGTCATTTATACACAAGCATGCTGTGTGTTCTATATCCGTAACGTATCCACGTACTGCAAAACAGCAGGTTCACTTGTAGGGACACAGGTCCTTCTCCAGGAAGCCAGCCTTCAGCCTTTTCGGCAGCCCTTGGCTTTGCATGCTTCACAGCAGGCTTTTAGGAGGCTTTCATTAATTCTGATTCTAAAGACCCCAGTAGTAGCAGCCTTCTTTATGGGAGTTGTTGCAACACTTTCAGTTCTTAGAAAGCAGAAACAAGAAGACAAAAGGGTTTTCTTTGACTTCAAAACTTCTGCTTTCTCTTCTAACATTTTTATGCTGACTCTTTGCCAAGTCCTGCTGTTTACACCTGTATGTTGTGGACCTTCTGACTCACAGTGGTGTGAGGCAGGCAGCTGGTAAGGCCATGTTCACAAACCTGTACGTATCACTGAACAGAATGTACTTGAGATTTGTGAGCTTCAAAGCCTCTGCCCAGTACCTGCTTAAATCTGTGCAGGTCTTAAATTTAAGACGGAAAATCTTATGTCCCCAGGGATCCTGAAGTCCCCTTTCTCCAGCAGTCTCAAAACCTGTCAGATTCAGGGAGTCTGAATAGTTTCATCCCTGATACCCCACTGATGTACCACTGGGTTGCACAAACAAGGAGTTCATCTACTGTTACTGGAAAGTAGCTTCAAAGCATATGTAATACATACCCCGAAGGTTAGGCTTTACATAAAGCACAGTGGCTGAAAGTACTTTCATACAAACTAAAGAGACAGGAGGAGCTATGAAGGAGCATGTTCCTTTGATACAGCTGTACAGCAGCTAGAACAAGTATCGGACATGTGAAGGATGACATTTCAATGCCCTCTGGTCTAAGCCTCTAAAGGACACACTGCCCTCTGCTGAGGAGGATGCCCCGAAACCCAGGCTGAAGACTGCTCTCCTGCTAAGTTCTGAAGGATATCTTTGAAGACTGAGTCAAAGAAGCAATAGCCCTTTAGCCAGATGACTGGAGCACTCATGAAGAACAGGCCTGGGTCTTGAAACTTACTGTATTGATTGTTTCTGCACTGCTACAGAAGGGCAGAGCAGAGACCAGAGCCTTGAACTCCCCAGACAGCTCCCTGACTCTGTGCCCCCTGCACAGCTGTTGCTCAGCTTTCCTTCACTCTCTCTCTCCCCAAGCCCCCTCCATGAAAAGTTCTACGTGTGTGATTGTTTGTTCCTGCTTCTTCCTCTCCAGCTCATACAATATATATTCATACAACATGTATGTAAGTGTGTACACATACATTTACCATGCACACACATGCCAGGCACAAGCGCTGCTGGCTGCATCATTTATCCTCTTGGCAGATAGGAAATGTATTGCTCAGCTCAACTCAGCAAAAGCAGGAACCATGACTGCAGACTTATTAATAAATAAAGTAAAATGGCAAAAGGAAAATTTTAATCTGGTCACTCAACTGAGAGAGAAGCAATGCAGTCACTAATGCAGCAGTTACACTTTTGAAACAGAGCCAGATGAAATGGAGACTGATTTGTGTCTTGTGTTTAGTATATCAAATTTAGATTTATATTTATTTATATGACTTAATAATGAATTGAATGACTGTATAAACCTAAGAAATTTTTGTTATTTATACTGAGGGAGTCTAGAGAAGTTTCTTGTGCCAGATAGCTAGCTGCTTATGTTGTTCTTCTACTATCAAGTTAAATCACTTGTGTTAGGACAGTTTTTGGGTTAGGTACCGTCTTCTAAAACACACACTCATCCAAGGGATAAGCAGTATGCTTGGGATGAGGCTGCACGTGTGGGTCTGCCAGGGTTCTCACCAGTATCCAGAAGGCTGTTGGGTCAGAGGAACTCAAAATAAACTCTGTCTAAATGCCAGCAGGACCTGTGCTCAGTGGTTGTAGTCAACAGGCAAAGCAGGAGGATGGCTCTTCCTCTGAAAGGTGTGTTCAAATGGCTTTTCACTGTGAAAAACAACCAACAAAACTGTGTGGGCAGGTTCTTTCTGTTTTCTGTTTTGCAGACTCCCTCAGGTGCTGGTGTTACTTCACAAACATTTCTGTCATTTTCTTCCTATGCCATAATATCTATGGACCTTATAGATGGAATAGCCCCTATAATAGGGTGAGCTTAGCAGGATGACTGTCTACTTTAATTAGAGAAGAGAAAATGTGTCAGAACCAAAACAGGAAAATGGGCTGAAACAGCTGCCCCAGGCCTGGTGTTGGTCCAGTGGTGTTTTTCTGGATGGCAGTAGCCTGCCCCATCCCCTCCGGATGCTCCCTTTCCTCCTGCCACCGCCGAAGCTGGCACTTTGCCTCTTGGCTGCAGCCCCTGCTCCGCTGCCCAGGCTGGGCTCTCCCTGTCACACCCTGTCTGCCAGGCTGCCCTGGGGTGCCGGCTGGGAGCGGTGTGCCCCTGTTCCCCAGCACAGCCCCCCGGCGCCGCGGGCAGGGCAGGGAGCCCTCCCCTCCTCTGCTGATCCGGCAAAGGAGCCGAGGAAGGAAAGGGCAGACCACAGGCAAGGCAGCAGCAGCGCAGTCTGGAGCCAGGCTTTATGTCTTTGGCCAATAAAAGCATTAGTAATAGCAGGATGCGGATGGTTAGTGCAGCCTGGAACACTACACTGGAAATCAGCTCAGAGCTGGGACCAGGACTGGTAGAGAACAGGAGATGGGGAACAGGCCTGGGCAGCAGTGGCAGGATGCACTGCCCACCTGCTTCTTGTCCTAACCTCCATCCCCACATATTGAAGGCTGTGCTTTCTTGATCTTCTCTGACCACATTTTCATCTTGCCTTAACAAGGCAAGATTGTGTCCTGCTGGCTGAGCAGCAGCCTCTTCAGATCATCCCCCTCCCCAGCATCCTAAACATCAGGCCAAAGCTCCCATATTCTGGACAAGATTTCCTGGTAAACCAAGCGTCCTGAAACAACTAGTGAGCTACACGTGTACAGTGTACTCACTTACACTGTGGATTCGTACGATATCTGTATGGCCTGCTACAAGCTTAATATCCTGGGTGGTGCCAAGTAAAGTGTTGCACTGGCCAGATGTGGTCAGTGATTCAGTTTTTGGGCTAAACTTGACTGGGGCTGGTGGATGATCCAATGGGTTTCAGTAGGCATTTTTTGGGTAGGGGCTGGAGCAGGTTTGTCGCTTTGAGCACATCAAAGTGAAGCAATGTGAATCTGTTCTCTGTGTCTGGAGTCTCTCCCAGGCTATAAGAATCACGGAAAGGGCCACAGGAAAATTGCCTGGACCTTCAGGGCCTTGAGCACAGGGCTGACTGTCATCATGCTGTCTTTGGGTGAGCATTATAAAAGGTAAGACTAACCAAACTAGATCAATTCAAATCCAAAGTTTCTTCTAGCCAAGTGCTCTATCTCCAACAGTGGCCAACAGTGAATGTGTTAGGAAGAGAGTAAGAAACCAGACCTGTGGCAGTAATTCCTCAAACTGTTCCTCTAGCTTCCAGCATGCCGTGTGGCAGCTTGAGGAGGAGGGAGAACTTTAGAGCTCCCTTGTGTTGCCTTCCACCCACATGAGATATGGTTTAGTCCCACATTGCAAAAATGCTACAAAAAGGATGGGAAAGTGGCAACTGTTTCAATTATGACCTGTGGCATTTGTGAAACTAGGAATAGATGGTGGCAGTGATGAGTAAAGGCAAATAATGGCCCAAGACTTTCCAAAGAGAAGAATTGAGAGTAGAAATCATGAGGTATTGTTCCTTGTGTGATCTTATGCCAGTGTCTTGATGCTGCTTTTGAAAACATGAGTTAACTCCATATATTTCCTCAAAGCAAGGTTCAGGTGTTAAAGGTGTTCCTAGGTGCTGATTCCCAGCACCTGTAGACATCGATTATCCATGAATGAGATGGTATTACTCAGTGTTTTGCAGACTAGCATGTCTCAGTTACCACTGCTTCTCCCTGTACTTAAAATAGAAAACCACTGCAGTAACTTTGGCCTCTGCTATCGAGCACTGACTTTGGAGTAGTGCCTGTTGTACATCATCTTCTACGGTCAATATATCTATGTGTGCTCCCTGTAATAAATAAGCAGGGAAACAACGTATAAAAAACATTCCAGTTAGGACTGCAAGGGACTGCAAAGTTCATGACCATTAATTCCTCCTCCTCAAACATTTCTTACATTAAAAATTGAATGAAGTGATGATCCAAGGAGGAGGGCTTGTGAAAAGCTTATCAGCAATAAATATTTAGAAATCTTTGCTATTATAACATCATTCCTGACAAGTTTATCTTAAAAACTCTTGCTTTATACAATCTTCCAGCACAGAACTTGCACAAAAATGGACATTCAAAGTGGTTTCATCTGAAGTGTATTCAGGCTTTCCATATGCGTTTCTAATGTTTCCCTAGACACCACTTTGAACTATTTAGGAAATCTCAAGGGTGGTGTTTGCTTAAGATTGGTGAACAGAATGGCACTGCAGCCTGGGAACTACACAAGCAAAGAGAAACACTGTCCTCACAAAATACAGTGTGGATGCCTTGAATTACTTTGTGTTATAGCTGATACTAAAATTAGCAGAGGAGTGTTATTGTTGTGGGAGCACGGGGAGTGTGTTGCAGCACAAACAGAGCTCCAGCACCCAGGGCTGGCTGGGATGGGAGCTCCCATTGTCCTCACTGCCTGGAAATGCCATGTTTCTCTTACATTTAATAACTCAAAAAACATATTACTCTCACCCTGCATCAAAAACATAAAGCGCCTCAATTTTCTGTCTTTGAACACACTGAAAATTCGTCACTTTTATTGTGGGTTTAATGCTTTAGTCCTTGCAAACCCTGTTGGCGGTAAACACCTCTCACATGAGAAAAAGGCTGCAAGGACTGGTCCTTGCTTGGGCAGGGACCCTTCACATGGCAGAAAAGAGACTTCGCATTTTATTTGTACCTTCCAGCAGTGGCTTGTTGCTAGCTATTCACAGTATCATCTAAATTAGATAAGGACAAACAATGAGAGAGTGTGTTCTCCATGGTTGTCATAACTATTTATTTATTATGTTTTTCTTTCTAAAATAAAGAAAACTGTGGATAGATATTTCAGCCCAAAGGCATGTTCCTACGTCTAGCTGTGCTCCAGCCCTCCTGTGCTTGTATGTCCTGAGACTCCTTGGGAACATGGAAAAATATTTTTATTTAAGGCAACAGGAAAATGATCAGGAGAAGACTGGCAGTGCTCCCTGTGTTTTTATACAGGAGAAAGAACAGGAGAGAAAAGTGCAGCCATAGCTTTGCCCATCATCTGGAAGCAAATAACAACTGGCTGCCTTCACACTTCAGACATCACAGTCTTATTTCCAGTTTCTTCTTTCTCCATCTTTATTCACAGATAGGAGTAGGGCTAGGGCCACCCCATTATACCTGTTACTTGCTTTGACACCATCTGTACCAGGTCAGATCCTTCTGTTCAGTTCTATAGTCTCTCCTGTGTGTGCATATGCTGTCATACCTACATTTTCACTATTACTGGTCAGGACTGGCCTTGCTACAAAGTCAGCTTCAGATCACCCCTGCTTTTGGATCTGTCTACTCCAGTCTTACAGGTTCTTTCTAGATAGAGGGTAGGTATGGTGTAGGGAAACTCTTCAGATGGGGTTTTCTCTTCACAGGGAGCAGAGAGGTAGCCCCATCAGTGTGCCATGTAACTCAGAGAATGACAGGGAAAACAGAAGCATTTGCTAAGTGGAATGTTTGTGAGCCAGCTCCAGAGTTCACATATAGGGTAAAGCAGATCTTCCAGGGTATCAGCCTCTTTTACCAGCATGTTGTCCTGTCCTTCTCCCAGGCAGCAGCAGACATAGCTGGGCTTGTGAATCAGCCTGCAAGTGAAGAAAAAGTCAGCTAAGAGGAATCTGGGTGTTTTGCAATTTAGACCATTGTATTTAAACATCTCCAACAATGCAGCAGAAGTCAAATAGCCAAGCAGAAGATCCTTCAGGAACCTCCTCTCAAACACTCTACTCCTGTTGCACAAAAACAGAGTTCCCTTAAAAACCACTTTGCGTCAGAGATGATTTCAATCAGGTGCATACAGAGAAGCTCTTGTGAATTTTCCACTACACTTTAAAATGCTATCCTTCCCCTTGCCCCCCTCAAAGCTGTCTGCTCCATTCCCCTGCCAGAGGTTTCCAATGGGATGGGAGAGAAGCTTAGCAGGTCCAACCTGCTTATGCTTACCACAAATACACAGATGCTGGCTGGAGGCAGCAGCACACAATAGGTCTGCTTCAAACTTGGAGCTCCTAGGTCTCCAAGGGTTGTGCAAATATTTGCTTTGCTCTGCAGTATCATGGCACTCCCTAAGTTTCTGTTCTGAATAGACCCAAAATGCTCAAAACAAGCTCAAGTGAAACTGCCATTCTTCAGGTGGTTTTGTACTGAAACCATGTCAAAACACACAGTCACTATTTCACAGGGAGTTGTGGAAAGATGTATTTAGAAAAGCTAAAAAGGACAGTGACATTTTGGTAAACTCTGGTATTAAGGACAACTTCACACTACATGGGTGGATCCAGAGCTCCCATGCATCATGATGAGCAAAAATACATGCAGTCCGTAAACATCCAACACTATTTTCAAGACATGCTCTTTCATCCCTCACTATTTAACCTGAAGATGTGACACCATCAGGAGAGGTCCTGATTCCCTTTCATTCCTGTCCAAAAGCCTGTCACAGTGTCAGCCATCCTCCCTTGCTAGCCAGGACTGGGGCCGCAGCCGAAACTCAGGCTTGACATTAATATTATCAGAGAGTATTACATGGGAGGAAATGTTACAGATGACAGGCTGTGATTAGGTTCATTGAAACACCATGTCTGGAAACCCTGATTATAGAAAAGAACAAGATTAGCAGCACAGGGTGACCAGATTAGCACTTGCTGAGCTGCTGTAGCTTGAAGCTGCTAAATTCCCCCTCTATCTACAATACAAACTTGGCTGTCAGAGACTTGACTTAAAACTATCAACTCCTGTCACCTCAGGTGAGCTCAGAGACTATGTGCTGTGCTTGCACTGGGGCAAACTTACATTTTAATTACAATGCATATACATTTCCTAAAACCTTATATTTTTGCTAACAAACCCCAGTCCCTCTTTTCAGTAGTGTCACTCTGAGTAGAGTTCAGTAAGGATTTAAAATCCTTTTGAAAATAGGACATACTTGTGAAAATCATTGGCAGACCCCTGAGCACCAGGAGCTTTGGCTCTCCCAGAAGAAAATGGGTGGCTGCACATGTCTAGACTGAAGCTGCTTTGATAGAGTATAAATAAAGATAACGGAAAGCTTTCCATTCCCAAACATGCAGTCGCAGTCGCAGTCACACTCTACAACATGGAGCAGTGGCTAAACACTTTTAATGTCTAAATTACCTTTAAGAATGTTGTACAGGCTCTCAAGTCACTTCCACATATCTGACCACGTTATCCTAATGGCTGAATGTTGATGCTCCAGAAGCATTAGGTTGCACATCTGTAAAATGATTTTTTTTTATTTTAGATAAGGCGGACATGTATAGAAAAAAATAATCTGTCAACAGTAAGTGGATTCATAAAGTAAGAACAATGAATATGTCTGGGAAACACACATAAAGATGGAACAGTGTACCATGGCGAGAGTTAGCATTTTAATTGAAAGGACAGACAAAAAGGAGAGAAAACAAACCTACACAAAGCCCATCTTGAAAGATGTCCTGAAGTGCTGATAATTCAAGAGACAGGTTGATGATTAAGACTTGTGTTGACATTTAAACCAATAAGGGAGCAAGGGCCACATCTCAGTTATGTCTTTATCCCATTGGGATCTGATTAAAGTGGAATCAAAGACTAATGCTATGGTTCAGCACTGTTTGGGTGGGCTTTCAAAGGGACGATGTGGGTGCAGACTTGCAATAGCTCAAACTGGGTAGTGAAGGAAGTACATTGTAGAAACACACTATGGGACTTTGAGCAACCTGGTCTAGGGGAAGGTGTCCCTGACCACAGCAGGAGGGTTAGAACTGTATGATCTTTAAAGTCCCTTCCAACTCAGATTGCTCTATGATTCTATGATTTGTATTTGTTCAGTAAGGGCCCGCAACGTGCTATTAAACAGAGGATCAGAAGGCAATAGCTGCAGGTTTCTCCCCTCCTCCTAAACTACTCCAGGTTACACTCAATCACATAGTCTGGGACAGACTTGTGTTTCGCTGTGGCTTCTGACACTGCAGACTGTGGGGACTCGCTGGTATTTTTAATCCATCTGCTCCTAGTATCAGTGAAGATTTCTTGTCCAGAAGAACTTGCTTGTTTGTGTTCCACACAAGGATTTATAAGAGACTGTAAGAAACAGAGGAAGAGATAAATGGGGGGGAAAAAGGCAGGAAAAAAAAAAGTGAAAAGTGATTCAGAAATGTGTCTGTTCTTTCCGCTCAAGCCACTGTACAGAAACTATGCTTCTATTGTGGGACAAAGACCTTTGAGCACAGTGAGATGTGTTTATGCTGCTCCTATCAAAGAGCCTTTCATCTCCACAAAGCAAATTATTAACACATTCCACTGAAGATGTGGGGGTGGAGGCCTGGCCTTGGAAAAAAAGCTGGCCAAAAATGAACATTTTTTTTTTATAAACACTTTTAATGATAGTGAATGGCGCCTTGCCAAGACCCTTATGCCCAGTGAAGCACTGCAGGCTGATTGTTTGTCTGGAGAAGTCCCGTGGGCTGAGCCTTTTGTGCCAAGGAATTTCTCATTTGAAAGGCAGTGGTGTGGGAGGTGTGGGCCTTTCCAGGTTCATCGAGTTAAGGCCTGCACTGCCGGTTGCCTTAAACCTGCACCAGAGACTAATTTTTGTTGGGTGAATGAACACCCACCTCTGTTCCAGGCGGTAAATCTTGGCCTTTCGTGAGGAGCTCAAAACATGAAGAGTAACCTACACAAAATATGCAGGACAGCTCTGTTAAGAGACTACTCCCCACGTACTCTGTGCCCCAAGGATCAATATTGGCTTGAGTAGGAAAAAGGCTCATTGTTAGTAAATGGAGCTCTGAAGTCAGTTTATCAATAAATCTGTTAAAAATGTGTAGGTTTGGGGCTTTTTCCCTAGTTTTTTTTCCTGTTTCATTTGAAAATAGTACCATTATTTGCATGAGCATCATATTTCTTCATTGCTATTTTTGTCACAGCACAGAATGCATATATATAAACAAATTGCAATGAGCTTTGATGGATTCCTATGATTCAAAGGACAGCTGCTGTCCATGGATGACAATATATTTCTTCTGGGGTAGCATCTGAGTATGGCTCAACAGACTCCAGGAAAGGGAAGTACCTGTGGGTTTCTGCCCATGCTTAAGTGCCTCTTTCGCACTTAACATTTAGCCTTTGGGCAGTCATTGACACCAGGGGGGAATGGGAGTTTCTACATGCTTTACTTTCTACATGCTTGTACATATCTTGGATATTTATATCCTTGTGCTAGCTAATTCCAAGTTAACTTAGGATACTTAAGGAGACCCTTCAATGTTTTTTCCAAGATACAAATATTTATATTGAACACTGAGGAGTAGGTCTGGAGTTTGAACATTGCAGTTTGCTATGCACAGATTGGCCTGTGTTTAACACTGAGGAATAGTGGCAACAGATAAAAATTTTCAGCTTCCTGCTGTAAAACCAGACATTTCGTGCTGGAGAAAGTGATCAGAACAAACCAGATTGGAAAAAGCACTTCCAATTTGTGGAAGACATCAATGTTAAAAAAATTAGTTTTTTTTCCGATCTGTGACAAAACAAAGAGTTAGAAAGTACTCCGAAAAAGGGAAGATCCCGGTTATAGCATCTATATGCCTGGCTTGTAGCATCTATAGCATGTAATTTCTGAACTGTAAGCAACAGGGGCTCCATAGTCTTAACCTGAAGGCAGCTGATCTGAGACCTGAGGAATTAACAAAGCCTGGCAACTGCCAAGAACCCATCAGCTGGGAAGCCTGAGCTCCTGGGTGCTTGGTCACTGTCTGGCCCAGCTTGACAGGTGAGGAGAGATCAGGAAAAACATTTAGAAAAATCACACATGTTGTCAGAACTTTTGCATTTGTACAAACTGGCCATTTCAGATAAAAAAACATTCTTGTCTGAAATTTTCCAGCAGTCTTGATTTGAGTGAGAGCTGAGTTAGGTACAGCCCAGCAATGCAGTATATTAGAATATAAGGGCTGGTAAACCAGCATAGTGTTTCAAATACAGATATTCTGGTCCCTAGACAAAAGTAACATCACTCAGTGAATTTTGCTCTGTGCGTATACATGCATATAGGTGTACAGCATTTGTACACACTCTGTATGTTACTATAATATTGATACACACAAGAATTCATTCTTTTTGAAGACCAAGAGCAGGTTTTGTCAAAGGTGAAGTGTACTTTTACTGACAATTTGATAGCTGTATCTGAACTTTGGCAGTGATAATGCATCTCTCAGTAATGCCCACTTATAGTTACCATTACCTCAGATGGAAATACATTTTCTTAATTTCTTTGCACTGCCTTCTTTATACATCTTAATAGTTGCTCCAAATGGATTTTCAAATGTTTTTGTGATAGACTGTGAAGCTCCCAGAGTGAATGCTGGTGAGTTTGTCCTCACTGAACTCTGTGGTTAAAGCCTGGTTTCCCCTGCATCCAAAATTTCAGAGCTCCTGTTCAGTTGTGGCAATGCTAGGATTTCACCAGCTAGCTTCACTGAAAACACATTTTCCCATTCACTCCTAGCCTCATTTTAGTTTTTCTCCTCCAGAAATCCAGTTATTTGGCATTATTTTTGACTCAGACAGCTCTTCTCTGATCTGCTGGAGGATGGCTGAGTCCGAGGGATCAAAAGATTCCCAGACTCTTAATCTACCCTTCCTTAGATGGGTTTGTTTTGTTTTGTTGTTTGCTTGCTTTTCCACTAAAAGCTGTTTCCCTGCTCTACTTACCCTGTGTGAGAAAGTCTGAGTAGAAATAGTCCTGAAAAGAATGTCTCTGCAATATCTGTGATCAGGGGCATCCTGTCACCAGGCCAATGGAAAGCTATTGTTCACAGAGAACCATTTTGGGGATTTGCACTGCTGAACCCATCAGGACATTACTGTCTTTGCCCTGGATGCAGTGCAAAGAGGCACATGGGAACTATCTCTCCTTCAGTGACCTTATCAATCTAGTCTACCAATTTAGGCATTACGCAGTAATATTAATTTCTTATATATCTTTCATACAATGTTTTAAGAGGCTTTTAAAAGTTAAGACAAGTGAGAGTTCTTTCTCAAATGTGTCAATCTGTGTAACTTTCATGGTAGCTGATAAGTTACCCAGGCTATAAACACAAGTCAGCAGCAGTTAGATTGTGAAGTGCTTAATAGCCACAATATTTGAGCATGTGTGCTTAAGATTAAAGTTTGAGTCCATCTTCCTGTTCCCAAATAAAATCAGAACAAATTTAAGAGTGTCCTAGGACTCCATATCACTTCAGGTGACTTATCTTTTAATTTCAATTCCTATTTCCTACACATTAAAACTAATGAGGGTCCCATAACTCTTTGGAGTCTGCTATCTCATAAGCTGTGCTTCAGCCTACAACTTACGAAAATGCTCTAGGCAATAGAGCTCACTTTGTTACTTCAACTTTTTGTTTCAGCTCTGCTTGTAAAGCCAAGCCCTTTATCAGGCTGCAGTGGTTTGCACATTTGGTTTAACTGTAATGCTAAATACCAAATCTCCATTTATCTCATACTCTTGATTTCCTTTTGGCCAGCACTCCAGCATCACTGGTGAACATGAATTTATGTATAAATCAGCTCTTGTCAGCAGTATATTTTCAGCAAAAAGGTGTATTTTCTGAAATACTAAAATCAAGCTACATATAATAACAATGTCTTAGAATCATAGAATCATAGAACAGTTAGGGTTGGAAAGGACCTTCAGATCATCTAGTTCCAACCCCCCTACCATGGGCAGGGACACCTCACACTAAACCATGTTACCCAAGGCTCTGTCCAACCTGGGTTTGAACACCGAGAGGAATGGAGCACTCACAGCTTCCCTGGGCGACCCATTCCAGTGCCTCACCACCCTAACAGGAAAGAACTTCCTCCTTATATCCAATCTAAAATTCCCCTGTTTAAGTTTGAACCCATTACCCTTTGTCCTATCACTACAGTCCCTGATGAAGAGTCCCTCCCCAGCATCCCTATAGGCCCCCTTCAGATACTGCAAGGCTGCTGTGAGGTCTCCACGCAGCCTTCTCTTCTCCAGGCTGAACAGCCCCAGCTTTCTCAGCCTGTCTTCATACGGGAGGTGCTCCAGTCCCCTGATCATCCTCGTGGCCCTCCTCTGGACTTGTTCCAGCAGTTCCATGTCCTTTTTATGTTGAGGACACCAGAACTGCACACAATGCTCCAGGTGAGGTCTCATAAGAGCAGAGTAGAGGGGCAGGATCACCTCCTTCGACCTGCTGGTCACGCTCCTTTTGATGCAGCCCAGGATACCGTTGGCTTTCTGGGCTGCGAGTGCACACTGAAGCCGGCTCATGTTCATTTTCTCATCAACCAGCACCCCCAAGTCCTTCTCCGCAGGGCTGCTCTGAATATCTACTCTGTGCAGCCTGTAGCTGTGCCTGGGATTGCTTCGACCTTGCTGTATTTTGAGTTGTGTAAGAGGTCAGTGTGCTGATGAATTATGGGGGCCTGGCACACTGATGTCCTTCATGTCATGACTATACATTATGGAGTCCCTCATGAAAGTTTCCAACACCTCTCAGACCATTGCTGTTCTATATGATTAAGCTTAGTTCACGGTGCACTTGCCATTTCTGAAGTACTAGACCATAGAATCATAGAATGATTAGGGTTGGAAAGAACCTTAAGATCATCTTAAGGTCCTATGGGCAGGGATGTCTCACCCATGGTGTGTCAGTCTGCTTTCCTCTGCTCTTGGTATGACACTGGAAGAGAAAAGCCCAATGCTTGGAAACAGATGCCTGTTAATCACTTACAAAGGCTGAACTCCAGAACTAACAACTGTATGGTTGGGTCTTGCAGTAGGATATGTGAAAGATTATGGGTAAGGATCCAATCTCATGAAGAAGTAATGTATATATGAGTTTATTTTAAGTACTTTCCTCCTTACAGTGGCTAAAGGACAAACAGACTTCACGTGAAGGCAGGGACAAACAGTAGCTCCTTGTAATATTATTCCAGCCTTTGTCTTTCCAGCTCAGTTTCCAATTTCTCTTTGATTTTTTTTCTGTTACAAATTTGTCACTGCTGCTGGCAGTTAACTTCCCTGATGGTAGGCAGGAAGCTGCTAACGGGGAAACACCTTTCTCTGTGTTGGCTAATTTTTCACGAAGGGGTTATTTCCTTAGATAGGAAACTCAGAGGAAGTGAGCATGTTGAGAGGCTGGGAGGAAATGGAGAGAGTCTGAGATGGTCTGCCGATGGCACTGCAGCTGCTCCAGCTCTTGCACAGTTAAGATTTTAGGGTGGTGGTGATGCCAAAACATTAAGCAATCAAGCAAGCAGGAAGAAGTTCTGCCTGAGGAGAGCAATTGTCTTGGTGGCATTAGTAAAAGGAAATTGAGATGTGAGAAGGGAAATGGCTGGATCCTCACAAGGGGAGCAGGGACTGGTAAATGCTCAAGGAAAGAGTGGAGTGCCCCAGAAAATCCTCCCTGCTCATGGTGTTGCCCATGTTAAAAAAGAACTTGCACTCACATAAAAGCCATGTATGTATTTATAAGCACATGTGTTATACTACTATTGACCTTGATCTTTCTGACGGCTTTACACTGGCTCCTCTATTCAGGAGTAGAGAAGGCTCTTTGGAAGCAGTCAGGTACAACACAGAGCCAGAGTGAACCCATGCTTAAGTCTGACTTTGTGACTTTATACCTTTGGTACATATAAAGCCTACACAGAGAAGTCTGACTTGCCACTTGCTATTGCTGTATGATTTAAGTGTGCCAAAGCAAACAGTGCTGACAAAAAGGAGAGCAGGCTGGGTCTGAAAGCAAACTAGCTATCCCAGTACCTTGGCATTCAGAAAGGGCAAAATCCAGACAGCTGATTGACAAAAGGCATTTCCCTCCTATAGGAACTAAAAGAGACCTTTCCCAGGCTGAAGCTACCAAAGCTGACACAGGAAGACCAAACACAGCGTCCAGTAGAGAACAACAGGACATGCAGGGTCAGTCTTGGCTGTTGTATATTCTCTGAGTTACTCTTTTGGTATAATTCACTAATACTGATCTGCGAGCTAGGATTTCAACTATCACTTTTGAAAAAGGAGAAATTATGCAAACCTTGCATTTTGCTATTTATGGAGTTGTTGGGAATAGCTGAACTGTTCTTAGGTATGCAAAATATGAGGGAAAAGCTTCTTCTAGTTTTTTTTTTTTTTTGCTGTATTGAAATTCCTTTAGAAATAAGGAAGTGAAGAACACACAGGAATCAAGTAACTGAAAAAACAGCATTAAAGAATCTATTTATGTAAGTGCTTTTTATGTATTTTTATTTATAGGTAACTGCCTAACTGGATTAATTTTAGTTCAGCTGTGTATTCATAAGGCTTTTTCAGGATGTGTAGTATAGTGTATTATTTTTAGCCCAGGGTAAACCAGCAAGTTAGTAAAAATCATTCTGGGCTTCCCACTCTGGCATGCAGCAGCTCCAACTTCAAAGAGCGCTGGGGCAAGGAAAGGTGCAAACTGATTGTCACAGTTTATTCTAGCCATTATCTCCCTCCCCAGCTTTGTGATAGCGGAGCAGAAAGGGACTCCACCAAGAAGAGAGTAGCAACTCATTCCTAACAATCCACAGCAGACATGGCTTGCAGAAGGACTTGTGTGGTTGCTGCCTTTAGCAATGTCAGGAAAGAGGTCAAGGTGCGAAGTCAGTAGAGGCGTGGGTATCCAGGAGTGGTTAGGAGAGCTTCTCAGTGTGGTCGCACCTTGTACCTCCTAGTTATACCCTAAAAAAACAAGGCTCTCTGTGCTGCTGTGTTCTGACAGTGATCGTTTCTGAGCAATACTGAAACAATGTTGCCCTCTGCTTTGGCCCTGTTATTGTTTGATAACACAGGCTGCTGCTTCACTGGCATCTATCCATCATGTTGTGTCTGGAAACTGGGTCAGAGAAGACTAGCTTTTTGACATACACTTTATAATTGTCACTCTTCATTGTGAACTGCAAGGTCACACGATTCAGTGGCCTGAGGAGAGGCATAGATGCACTGAACCACTGCCAGAGCAGCTGAAAAGAGCTCCTATTCATTGCAGATTACATGTTTTGACCTAACTCTGACAGAAAACATACCTGTCAGCTCCATGGCAGGCTGATTAGGTTAATTAAGTCCTTGCCTATGAGAACAATAATTAGAACTGTCAGTTGTTTAAATGATGATAGAAGAAAGGCAAGATTCAAGAAGCACTGGAGTTCGGAAGCACTAACCATACAGAAGGGAATCCATAACAGAGAGTGATTTAAAACTTCCTTTCAGGCAACCACACTTATGAATAATGCTGAGGGGAGGAGAAAATTGTGTCCGGTGGGGCTTGTTTTGTTTGGTTTTTCACTTACAGTAATGAGAATTGAGATGGTCAATGAGTTTATAAATCAGTTTTATAGGCTGCAAGCATAACTGTTGCCTTGGGGTAACCTTGGAAAACTTCACTCTTTTCACAGGGAAGTTCAAGGCAAATAGTGTACATTTTCTCATCCTCTTAATCAAGATATGAGAAGCCATCTTGTGTATTCTTGTAGATTTGGATTTGTCAGTAAATGCTGTGCACCAAGGTGGTAGGTTATAGTAGTAGCACAAAATGGGAAAAGGGGGAAGCTGAGAGAAACAAAACCAGGAAAGCCATATGTAAGGCTAGATAATAAGACTGCTCAATCTCGAGAAGCCTCTTAGGAAGTTTGATTTTTATGTCTTGAATTTTTAGGTGCAAATACATTTGCAGGAGACCAGAGGAAAGAGAATAAAACGTTTTACAGCAGGCCTGGAAAACATAACATGGTAGGAGCAGAGTTAAAAACAAAGAGAAGACTGAGGAGGAAGAGAGGACACTCATGGTAACACGCTTCCAGTGTGCATAGAAGGATCACTTGAATCCCACGGCAGCTGGGGGAGGGACGGGAAGAAATCATGTTGCATTGCAGCAGCTTTCCTCTTTCACTGTGGTGGAAAACTTTAGAAGTGTGACCATGGTCATATATTAAAGGAGGCTGTCTAAGGCTGTGGCAAAAGTGCCAGAAAGTGTTGAGAAGATGATAGGTAAACATTTATTTGCATTAATGGAGGAAGATAGCTTGCCAGCTCTTACAACTCTACCCATTGATGACTCTGTATGGGGTTAGGATTTAGCCATAGTCAAGTTAAGATGCCAGCAAAGCATCTCTTCAAGCAAGTCAGAAAAAAAAAATAAAAAAGATGAAACACGATAGAGGGAAGAAAATCAGGAGCAACAAGACTGTTTGGGGAACTGAACTAAGAATAGTAGCGATAGGACAAGGGGTAATGGGCTTGGAACTATGGGTAGATCAAGTTATCCAAAGAGCAGTGCAAAGCAGCTTGACAAAGAGCCCAAAGTCTCAATAAAGCAGTGCAGACACCTCAACAAAGTCTGTTGTAATGACAGATGGAGAATAAAATGAAAAGGTGGAGAGAAAACTGATGGTGACTGGTCACATTTTGTAGAAGGGAATATGACTAACAACAGAGCTGAGGGAGAAGGGAATGAACAGACACATGCAGACCTGGCTATGGAAAGGTCATTGAAAGCCTTGGTGCTGCAAGGACTAAGGTACTATGTCCTGAGGTACAAGAAAGTATTTTAACCCTGCAGCACTAAAACCAGTTTTAAAGAATTCAATTCCATGTAATTTTTTTTAAAAGCACATCTGCCCTGAATTTTCTATCATGCATGCATACGCACAAAGAAATAATGGAAGCCAAGCTTTAATTAGAAAAACCTTCCAGAAAACATTAAGAACTTGCCTCTGTGAAACTGAACAGCTTCTCATCAAGCTAGCTTAATCAGAGATATGCACTGTTAAGAAGTCTGTGTAACCGTAACTGATGTTTGGTTTGATTTGGACATGATTTGAAGAAGGAGAAGTAATACACGGATATGAGGTTCTCAGTCATTTCCTGACATTGCTAAAGAAAATACAGTCATTGTAAAGCACAGAACATTTCTGAAGCATGGCAGTGATAACAACCTTATTTTTTTACTAGCACTAGATAAGTTTTCATGCTAGAAGAAGTTTATGAATTATATCCATCTTGAGCAGAAGTGCCAGAGCCAATCCCATTCCTACCAACGGGGACTGTTGACGTGTATGAGCATCTTTACCAGTTAACGAATTGGGTCATTAACAGCAGTGAGTCCTGGGGGCAAGGACTGCCTGTGCTGTTCTGTGTTAAGCAGAGGCATCTCCAGCAGCCACAGTAAGTCATGCCGCCTGCCCGCTGCCAGCTCTTAAACCAGTTGCTGAGGAAACTTCAGCTTTTTTCTATGGGAGAGAGGTAGACAGAATGTAAATGGCACAGTGTCACACTCTGCTCTGTGACTATGGTGAAACTCAAGTTGCTTTAGCTGGAGCTCTGAAGACAAAAATCTGGGGTTTCTGATAAGCATGGCATTTTGTTATTCAAGCCCTTCCCATGCACATAAGGCACCCATTTCCTCTTGCTTTTGTTGATGAATACAGAAACAACTATGGAGCTTCTGCTTTATAATAGAAGAGACCTAAATAATTAATAAACAGAGAGTAAGTATCTAATAATGATAATGCCCTGAAAGAGAAAGAACACTTTTTAGAAAGAGAGTGTTGCTGTTTACCTTCTTTTCAATGTTATCTTACTTAAGGGAGCTAGGGATATCTGTGCTACTACATGGCAATAGGAAACACTACCACTTTATTTTTTCACATTCTTTCCCTGCAGAGCTACATGCCAGTGGCTGCCGCACAAAGTCTTTTATAAACTGCAAGTATGTGCTCAAGGAAAAGTCTTTCAGGCTTCAACACACAAATAAATTACCACAGGTTCATGAATTTCCACTTCCTGACAGGGAAGGTGCATGTGAGTGCTCTCATCCTCCTGCAAATGTGGGGAGCTGAGGCAGTTGTGGTTCACAGTGGAACACGTAGAAGCCCCCTTGCATTTATCATGGAGAAAGGGTTTCATCACAGGCAGCTCGCAGTCACTGAACAGTGCTTTCAGTCATTTCCTGATATTGCTTAAGAAAATACAGTCATTGTAAAACACAGAACATTTCTGAAGCATGGCAGTGATAACAACCTCATTTTTTTACCAGCACTAGATAAGTTTTCTGGGTGGTTGGCATCAGATGCTAGAAGAAGCTTATGAATTATATCCATCTTGAGCAGAAGTGCCACACTGGATCCTGGGGTTGAGGCCCTAAATTTTTACAAATCGCTCAGCAAGTGGAAAAGAAGAGTTTTAGCTGCAAGTATAGGAAATCTTGATCAAACTGGGCTACATCCCTTTTAACTCTGCAGTTTCTCAAAACTGGTAAAAGTTCTTACCTTTGGCCCTACATTGGGCTAATACCTGCTTTGAGACATCTGCATAGAAATGGCATGGCTTTCTTGGGCCTGGAGAGGTAGTGGGTGCAGAGCTGGGCAGAGAGACACATGCTCACAGACCTGATGAACCCTGTAGGCTTTGGATGTGGTTTTGGTGTGTTTTTATGTGTGCTTTATTACGTGCTTCTGTGTAGGGCTGCTGCTCTGGGGCTTAGCAGGGGTAACAGACCTGGAGTCAGAGCATCTGTCTGATTCAAAAGTACTGAGGCGCAGGGTTCACCCAGAGGGATTTTGTCTCACAAATTTCTGTGAAGACCCTGTGGTATTCTGGATGTATTGGACAACAGCCAAGGAGGAGACAGCATAGGGTCATTTGGTGCCTTCTGGCTCTGGATTTACAGGGTAATTGCTGAAACCAATAAGGTATAATGATCATTATGTCGTATTTTATAAGCAGAAAACAGTGTAGGACCAGTCTTGTTCTGAGGAGGTAAGGGCTAATTGATTAGCCTTAGGGTCCTTTGAGCATACGTATTTCGTAGGCTGATGAGGATGTCTACATTTATCTGATATAACATATGCAAGATGGTGATGACATGAATGAGTCAGGGTTAACTGAAGGCTGGTTTGTAAGAAAAAATAACAAGAAGAACTGGAGGAAACAGGCAGTAAAATCTCTAATAATAATGACAGGCTTTAGCTGCAAGATGGATATCACAACCCAGGATTTTAATCCTTTCTAAATTGGAGGTTGTTTGGATGTGCAGTTATATTTTGGGCATAACTCTATTTATAAACAACAAAAAGGTCTTCATGCAACCTGCCAATTTATGCAGATGGACAAAGACAGCTTTGGAGGCTTAATAAATACTTTTTTTGTTTTACAATACTACATCTGTTTTAGATAATGCAGGAATGCTGTTTAATAAGATCTTTCATATATGCTTCCAGTTTAGTATCTCTCCATAATCACTTTAGATACTCATATTAGAGAAATTAAACTAGACAAATGCTAAAGTGACAAGAGTCAGATCTGAGCAACAACATTAACCAGAGAAGCAGATTCAATCTGTGGAAATACCCTGGTCAACAAACTAATAAAATTTTCTTTTCTTCCCCTGGACAAAGGGTACATTTTACTAAGCAAGCCCCTTCATACAGCTGTGTTAATACAGTTAGATGTTGTTGCTGAGAAACTAATCAGAGAAATGTCTGGAAATAGTTTAGGTCTCCTCTTTGATTTAAAAGCGGAGTGAAGTTTGAAATGTAACCATTTAAAAATAGATTCAGCCTCTGAGTTGCCATTGTGAATAACTCAAACTCATTGTTTGACTAAAATCTGATAACTTAGCCAGAGTTTTTACAAGACTGCAAAACCAGTGGTGTTCTTTCTTGTCTGGTCTCACAGACATTCTTATCAGCATTCAAGACTTCATCTGATTTTATTGTTTGGAAAAACCCAGAAGAGTAGAGTTTAGAACTGAATTTCAACTGATAACTATCTCATGTAACTTCTTTCACACTAGTTTATCCCAGAAGAGCGTGTGCCCATTCAAAATGTTACTACATCCTAAATCCAGCTAGGCTAAGTCTTTACTTTCAGGAATATTTCAAGGGCTGGAGTATAAAGATCATTAGCAAATATATTTAATCATGCTTATATTGACTGCACCTCCTTCCTGCCCCCAGTGACCAAGTTTTATGTGGAAAAAAAAGGAGGAGGTAGAGATTGCCTGTGAAGAACAGAATTGCTTTGCACGGGTAAAAGTGGATGTTGGTCTTGTCCCAGACATTGCAGTGGTTTGGTGCATAAAACGTTTTTTCAGTGTGCTAATCCTTAATAATAGCATACTAGCATGCTGCAGTACCCATTCTGTGCTTTATATGGCTTTACAGAGGCCTATTGTTAGCAGAGATTGATGGAGGAAGTTACTTAGGTCTACTGAGATCCACCCAGGTCAACTGTCAAGACTTGTGCAGCTGACGCTTACAGCAGGGGAAAAACAAGTTGTAAATGGCTCCTCCGTGGGCTTCTGGAAATCAGCACCGGCCTTTGGCTGCATGGAGCGTGTTCTTTACGGGGCATACTCGCTGTGGAGGCTGCCGGCAGTCTCCGGCTGTGGGTGGGGATGGGGGGAGCCCTGTGCGAGTGCCAGGAGCTGCGAGGGAGGGCTGCCATTCACACAGCCCAGCTTGCCCCCGGCCTCCCTGACACATTTGGCACACGGTAACAGTATAGCTTCTGTTCCTATCAGCGGCACTTTTAGTCAGCATGCATTTGGGAAGTCAGCTTGCTTCAGAGACAGTCACTTTGGTTGGGGGAACTCAGGAGTCCTAGAAGAGGGAATTCCCTCCTTCCTGTGGTCATTTGCAGGTTTCATGGTCCTTGCATTGGGTAGGTAACACTGAAGATCACAAGTGTTTCTTATGAATGACCCATTCAGAAGTGAGGCACACTGAGTGTGTGCTAGCATCTACCTATACATATATATGGAACCTAAATTGCATGGAAAAGACCACGTGAAAATCAAGATTTAAAATGTAATTAACTCCCCCCTTCCCAAACCTGTAAGAAACCTAAAAACCAAAAAACCATTAAACAGAAAAAAAAAAAAGAAAAGTAAAAATGAAGTTTTCTGTGAGGGTGCTGAGGCACTGGCACAGGGTGCCCAGAGAAGCTGTGGCTGCCCCATCCCTGGTAGTGCTCAAGGCCAGGTTAGGCAGGGCTTGGAGCAGCCTGGTCTAGTGGAAGGTGCCCCTGCCTGTGGCAGGGGGTTGGAACTGGATGAGCTTTAGTGTCCCCTCCAACCCAAATTGTTCTACGACTCTATGAAAATTGGAACTGAGCAGGAACAGCATGGAAGAGATGAGACCATTGCAACGACAGCTCTACAGGGACCTTCTTTTGTGGTCTCACAAGAAGGTCCTTCTTGAGATGGTACCTTTTGCAGACAGCGCCAGTTGCCAGCCCTGCTCTGCCATTTATCCCTCCTCTGTCTCCCCTTGGCCTCTCTTCATCCCAGGCATCCTACTGTCCACATCGGTGGGGCAGGTGCTATGAGCACAGCCTTGAAACCTGCTGCTAGGATGTCTTTGCCAGCAGGCATGGGTGACTGTGTTGGAAACTTCTCTGAGGAATATGAAGGGAGCACAGAGAAGTCTCTGATCTCTCTGCATACAAGGAGGTGAACTGTTGGCCAGTTGAACTGACTGAAAGTCTCCATGGGGCTTCAAAATTGTCCCTCTGCTGCAACAAATGACTGTATTTACCATGGGGAGGAAGTCAAGGGAGCCAAACCTGAGGATGACTGTTTGGATAGGAATGGAGCAGAGGCTGATATCTCACGAAACAAAGTCTTGATCACTTTGATCTTTAAGCTTTTTAAACATCACTAGAGAAAAGAACTATTTCTTATCTGGCCAAATCACTCTTCCTATCTATAAGTCCCTGTCTGAGTTGAGTTGGCCATCATGGGGCTAGGCAGGTGCTGCAGTCCTCACTGCCCATGGCAGTGGGGTTCCTGCGTGCGGTTTCAAATCTGTTGGGAAAATAATTTCTATTATAAGCAACACAGACAAGTGCACACACAGGCATATCACGAGTCACATGATGTCATATTCAGTTCTTGCAAAGTGTTACTGTCACAGTGGGCTCTCATCATATGGCAGACTACAATACATTCATTTTTTCTTGCCACAAAGTCAAGGGAATAGAACATGCTCTCTCTGACTAACGAAGAAGCCAGATGTTCAGAATAATTTTTGAAGCACGAGCAAATTCAAAGCCAAATTAAGCAAGTATGTCTTGACATAGTCTTTTCAAGCTCTGTTTTCCCTTTCTTAAGTCTCTCAGCATGAAAAAATAAAAATCTAGCTGGGTGGTAAAACAAAACTTGGTGATTAATTATAACCTTTTCTCAGGGGTATTTCATTGCTGGGAATCATGTCACACATAACCCTCAACTGACTCTAAGCATTATCCATATGCAGTAAAATATTATAAAGATTTCTTCCTACATTCAATGCCTCCTATGATTTAAATAATGTCAAGGACTCAATTCTGCTTCCTTATTTAGAATTTAAGTGCCATATTTGAAGGACACTATTGGCTACATTTTAGATATGAAAAGCAGAGATTAACACAGGACATGTCAAACTTCCTCATGACAATATTGAATGGGTTATGGCTTTGCATGAACATTTGGTAATTCAGTTTTTGAGAAGTGCAGTTTTTTTGTGAATAGCGTGCATATTTGTAAACGCAAACATGGCAACTGCACTCACACAGGTAGGTAAGTTCTTGAATATGGTTTCATATATACCCCATAGAAAAATTTGCTCTTGTGTTCTGCAATCCACACATTATGAAAACATCCACTTTTCTAAGTCTAGGAGCCTTTCCAGGAAGAAAATTCAGCCAGATTGTCAGTTTGGGGGTATATAATCAGTCAATACTTAACAGTGTTTTAGTATTTATCTTCTCTGACACACTACTTGAGCATGCATTGCACACCTCAATGCATGCAGATGCATGCTCATTGAATGCATCTATATGCATTGTACCACTACTGTACAGGAACGTGGTTATTATAATCTATAAAAAATTCTTGTGAGCTTAGCTTTAGTCTGGTTTTGATTCATTGATTTGCATTTAGGAACACAAGTATAGAAGCTTTGTAGGATGTAGACTTTGGAAAGTGGCACAGTTTGTTGTACCAGTATCTACTGCTGTTGAGCATTAACTTCTTAATAATGAAGTCTTTCAAATCAAAGTGACACAATAGCACACTTGCATCTTGTGGCTTGGCTGAACACAAGATAGAAATAATTTCTTTTATCCTTTTGCCCAATACATTAACTTTGATCTCTATGTATGGACAATTCTCATTACGCTACACTTTTCTTAAATATGAACTCAGTACACATATCTCATGTATATTTTTGTCTGTTCACTCCCTCTACCACATCAAAAGGGCTGATCAATTAGATATGGATTCTTTTATGTAAAGGAGGTCAGCACAAACTGTGCTTTCCTTTGTTTATATCAACCAAAATCCTTTCACAGATTACTTTTCATTAATCTCAAATCCATAATATATTGTAGCAGAACTAAAAGCTAATCTGGTATCTTTGCTGGATCTCCATTCTTTAAAAAAGTACAAAGACTGTCATTTTGCAGCAATACAGCCCTTCCAGCGTTGGAGTTATAAAGTGGCTTTTCTGAGTGTCTTAAGAGGAAGAAGGTTGTACCCACAAGCTGGAATGAAGATTGACCACTACTGTGGAGTCTCAGTTTTGAGGCACTAAGGATATGCTTTCTTCCCATGTTCAGCTTTATACAGTGCTAAAAGCAGCAGTGATTTCAATACAGCTGTGAATACTCAGCATTTATTTCAATTGGGCCTGAAAGTCTCCAGCCAGGCACTGAATATCAGACCATCTGGAAGATGTTACGCTAAAGTGATTTGACTCTAGAGCAGAGACAAGGAAAAATCTGTTTTTCCAGAATGACCCTAAAGCTGAGCCCTGCTAGGCAGGTGTCCTGTGGGGAAACTGTATATGATCAGTAACTGAGGACTCCATCCTGTGTTGTGGAAGGGCTTGGGGAGAAAGGGAGTTAAGGTCTCATAGGCTGTTCAGGAATCTCAGCCTTTGGGTGTTTAACTTGTTCTTCTAATGTAACTCTGTGTGTTCTGGAGGAGCAGCATTGACCAACGATGCCTTGCCAGGTCTGACCATGAGTTTTGAGAGTGTAGGGAGTTCTGATTCTGGCCCTGGAGGGGAAGGGACATGGACGCATGCTGTTCCTCCCCAGTGTGACCTTTCTGTGTTGTCACCCCTCACTTGTCTTTAACCTGCTTTCCTCATCTAGACAATTTCTATGTGCAGTCCTTATTTTTGTCAACCAATTCACAGGGTGGGACTTAGAGACTTGACATTACTCAAGGAAACCATGGTTAAGACCACAAGGAAAATTCGGCAGAGCTTCAGACTAGACATGCATGGTAGTGGACAAAATCTTCAGCAGAAAAAGTGGAGACATGTGAGGACCTATCAAGCATGTGTAAACTAGATTTGACTGGTCTCTAGTTTTGAGGAAAAATCACAGACTTCCTGCCAACGCATTGTTGACTTACCTCGGCAAAAATTCAGGTGATACTTTTCCTGCCTTTCCAGAACTTCAGAGTTTAGACCTTCCCAGAGAACATTTCAGTCACGGCACAGTTATTTTTGGATATTCAAAATAGCTTATTTCAGAATGAGAATTCTAGGAGTAAAAATGGTCCATAGCATAGAAAATTTCAGCCCAGCATTTAAAGTTTGCCTGCAACAGAAAAGGGATACCTCTTGCAAGATGAATCCTGGCAAACCATGCATCTGAAATAATTGATCCATAGAAGAGCAACCACAGGAGCTGCTGGATGTCCATGGAAACACCGCCCAGCTCTTTCCGTGCCCAACACGGTATTCCCTTGGGAAAGTAGGAAGGGATTACCCAAGCAGCCAGAATTTAGCCAGAAACGCACCAGGGTTAGCATACCCTTTCGTTTTCCCTCCTTTATTCACCTTATGGAATGGGCTCTTTCTTGACCAGCAGAGGTCAGGGCCTCCCAGCTCAGTTCTCCCAGTGGCACCCGGGCGCTGGGAGGCTCGGGGGAAGAGCTCGGCAGCCTTCCGCTGGCACCGGGGTGCAAGAGGCGGATTTAAGAGCGAAAGATACTTCATCTGTGAAAGCACAGCACAAACGGATGTGGCTACCGCCTGTTCGGGGACCGCTCTGTCCTTCCTGCGGGGTGAGAAGGGGTCACTGCTGCATTCCGTGTCACAGGGTCCCTGGGGACCACAGCTGGGCTCACACAAATAGCAGCAATCTATGCCATGGGGGGCCTCCACAACCCTGTTGGACAAGGGAGAGGAAGTGACTGTTTTGGTGTCACCCAGTAGGTTAGAAAAGGGTTAGTAGGTTATAGAAGGATGTCACATAACTCTATGGTTCTGTGCTTTTCTGACAACACCTTTGGGAAACAACCACCTTGTTCTTTGGGGTGTTTGAGAGAAACAGAAAGCTTTGGGGTTAAATCCTCTAATAATGCTGAATTGGGCTGATAGTGCTCAGAATTTTCACTGAGAATTTTAGGTTATTCATCAAAATCCCATTCTATTGCTCTTTTATTCCTTCTCATTGCTTCCTTCCCATCTCTACTGTCCAGTTGCTGTTCAGGAATAGTCATTTTTTGCTTCCTTCTTTACGCATGACAGCTGTTTGTTGCAAAATCTCTCACTTCATTTAGTTATGCTGTGCACAGAACAGAGTCAATGACTGTTATACTAATTTAAAAGAAATGCAACAATATTCCGGGAAGCTGTTTTCAATAAGGAAGGAACACCCTTCGCCTAAGCCACCTACAGTTTAAGATATTCCTTCCAATGCCAAAACCTGTTAAATTAAAAGTTATCACTAAACTTTTTCTGTTCTGGCTTTAGACCAGTTTTGAGCTGTAGAGTTTGTTAGCCAATCTAATATAAATAGCTTTTTCAGTGTTAGAAGATTGTTTGATCCTAATTTTTTGGTGCTGATTCTTAGGCAAATAATAAATAACCTTTAGAACATTATTTTTTTTTTTTCCCTGTGGCAGTTTTACTGAGTACTCATTTACGGCTACTTATAGAATAGTTAGAATCATAGAATCATAGAATAGTTAGGGTTGGAAGGGACCTCAAGATCATCTAGTTCCAACCCCCCTGCCATGGACAGGGACACCTCACACTAAACCATGTCACCCAAGGCTCTGTCCAACCTGGGTTTGAACACCGCCAGGGATGGAGCACTCACAACCTCCCTGGGCAACCAATTCCAGTGTCTCACCACCCTAACAGGAAAGAATTTCCTCCTTATATCCAATCTAAACTTCCCCTGTTTAAGTTTTAACCCATTACCCCTTGTCCTATCACTACAGTCCCTGACAAAGAGTCCCTCCCCAGCATCCCTATAGGCCCCCTTCAGGTACTGGAAGGCTGCTATGAGGTCTCCATGCAGCCTTCTCTTCTCCAGGCTGAACAGCCCCAACTTCCTCAGCCTGTCTTCATACAGGAGGTGCTCCAGTCCCCTGATCATCCTCGTGGCCCTCCTCTGGACTTGTTCCAGCAGTTCCATGTCCTTTTTATGTTGAGGACACCAGAACTGCATAGTTCATAAAATAAGTAGATATCCAACCATATAGAATCATAGAATAGTTAGGGTTGGAAACAACCTTAAGATTGTCTAGTTCCAACTGCCCTGCCATGGGCAGCAACGCCACGCACTGAATACATGACACCTTTTAATAGCTGTGCTCTCTTCCTAGGTTTCTATAGAATAAATAGCTTGAGCTGCAAACAAGAGTCTTAAAAAGTAGTTTCTGAATTTTTCTGCATTTTTTATATTTTAAATCCCTAATGTAGCCAAGAGTAAAGTTTTTTAAGCACATTTTTCACACTTAGACTAAAATCCAATCATATAACCTTAGAAGGTCGGCTTTTGTATATTGAGAGAAAACAGAGAAGGAACTTGATCCTGGTCTATAATTGACTACAGTGGGAGAAAAAATTTAAATCCGACAGGATTCGCAATCAAGAGGCAAATTGAGCCCAGTGATTCAAAGGTGAGTCTGCAGAAACTAAAAACTGGCGGATGTTTGTAAAATCACTAGAATCAGCCTGTTGGAACAGGGTACCAAGGGGTGCAGAAGGAAAGCAGGGAGCTTTCAAAGCATCCCTGCTTCAAACCATCTTTGACGCTTTCAAACCACCCCTTCATCTGTCAGGGATGGGCAGGGGCCACCACTGCGCAGCTCTGGAGCTGGTGGGCAACTTGCACTTACTACACTGTGCAGGTCTTGAGGGACAGCTGGGTGCTGTGACACCCCATGCACTGGTTCAGCATTGGCCTTTGAATGCCACATGAGCCCAGGCTGTGTCTCCATTCCCAGCCAAAATCTGGGTGGGAACCACGAAGGTGAACACGATGAGCAGGAAACAAGAAAACATGTGGAATTAATCAGTTCCAGTGAACCGGGATTTTCTCATTAAAATGTGTTCAGTCAGGCCCATGGAGCGGAGAATGGCTGCCATCCCTAAAATTATATCCTGGTTCTCACAAAGCCTGTTTATTCAGGAAACAAAACTGGATGATGGGTCTTTCCAGCTTCCACATGAATTCCTGGTGCTTGTTTACGTTTGTGGCAAGTCTGGATGGTTTCTTGATTTCATTAGAAAGCAAGAAGCAGCTCTACAATTTTAAGTGGCCTATGCTCAAAAATGTTTTGTAAAGGCTTAGTTGTGAAAATATCAGTAAGATTCTGTTTTGAAAATAACAAGTCCAGTTACACTTTTAAACTTTTAGCACACTTTCTGCATTCAGTTATATGTTAAGGTCAAAGATTTGCTGTTTTGCTCCTTACTTCAGTGGAAAGATAACATACTCAGATATTACTAATCCATGCACTTTTTACTTCAAAATTAGTAAGAAAACCAAGACAAGCTGTGTGTGAAACAGCTGGATTAATTGTGCTCACATGCTTAACTTGAGTTAATGGGGTTGAACAGGTTATTCTGACATAGGAGTACAGGAGATTCGAACATTTCCACAGTAAAAGACCAGAACAATTTTCCAGCAAGCTCAGCACAAGCATATTCTGTTTTAAGTAAGGGACCCACAAACTGCAAAGGAAGAAAATACAACTCTGAGGGACCTGCATGATACTAAGAGGTTTATGTCAAACAGATTTGCCTGTTGGTTTTTGGACTCTTCTTGTTTATTCCAATCTTCTTTCTTTACTCTTCAGTTTATGTTAACTTATATGTTTATGTCAACTCACGAGTTTATGTCATACGTTAATGTGAAAGTATTTGGTGATATATGTCTATCCCAAACAGCAGCATATACCCAAAACCTCACAGCCAAGGTGCCTCATGAATCATGTCATGTCATGTAATCATGTCATCCTGCAACCCATGTTGCAGGGCGTGGCTGAGGGGGGTTAAAGATGCCTCCAATGCTGGAGCTGCAGAACAAGGAGGGATGCATTTGGCCCCATGTTCCCATCCTGGAAGCAACCTCTTTACTGAGGATGGCCAGATGTGGAAGTCCTGAGACTAAGTCACCTGGGACAGCATCTCTGTGGGCACATCTGACTTAGGTTTACAACAGTATGTTGGGGCCCTCCTGTGTGGAACTACAGCATGAAGACCAGCATGGGGTTCTGACACTCCATGTTGAGGAATAGCTCCCTTTCTGGGGCAGTCTGCCCTGCGGCTTGGGAGCTGCAGAAGTCCAGAAGGCCACTGAACCCCTAAGGCCACTTGAGCGCCAGTCTGCCCCAAAAGCTCTGAATGCCTTTGTTCAGACTTGCTCACCCAGCCCGATAGCTGTGACCGCCACTGTCAGAGAAAGGGCAATGTGCGCTGTAGATTCACAGCATTCATGGGCAAAGGAGCACCTGATGTTTTGTCTACCCTCTGCCCGGCTCTGCAGTACCCTGCTTTATGCCAGTCAGCACTTCTTGTGCTTTCAGCCTATATCACTATCTTGCCTTTATCCTGTCTCTCTGCTTTCATGGCTTCTGAACACTTTTCCCATTTCTGTTTTAGACAATGCTGACAATTATCAGTCCCAAATGAGTACATTTATGCCTCAATCATATCAGTGTCACCACAATGTCATTAGCATTATGTTGAGCACTTCATAAATCGTGGCCTCAGCTATGTCCTCACTGACACTGATGGAAATAAAATGTTATTTGGGGGTATTTGTCAAGGATGCAGAAGTTTGAAGCCTTTGCAAAAACATGCTGAAACACAGCCTGTAATTTTACACAGAGCTGTAATAAAGCAAATTTCTAAGATTTTACTGTTGCGAGCTCAATTGGTAAAATCTCTTCTGGATAAAAAAACCTTGAGAAATGCTTTGTAAGTCCAGACAGGCACCTTCAGTGCCGGTGGCTGCCTCAGAGCCTGAGTTCAGCAGAAGTGGCAGTGGTGCCTCCGAGCGCGGAGCTGCGCAGTCCCATTCAAACGGCGTTTGTGTTCAAATGTCCGTGCTTATCAGTTGCTGGGCAGTTTGCTCAGAGAAAATAAAACCTAGGAGCTGGGGTGTGAAACATGAGCATCTGAAGTGCTGTTTCTAGTAGGACACACTGCTTCCGTCATGAATAAGAGCAGGGTTGTTATGTGGGGAGGCAATCTGTTCCTCTAGCTAGGGATCCTCACTTTCATGGTGAGCTGTCTTGGCTTCTCTTTAATATAATCAGCAATATAGCTCCTTTTTATTTTGACCAGAATTCAAACATCTGCTCCTGACAACTATAGGGAAAGTAAAAACATAACCATATTCATAACCACAAAATGTGCATGAAGAAGTCGCATACAGTTTTCTCTGCAAGGCATTTAGCCCTGATGTGCTGCTTTAACTGCTGTGCTGCACTTACATATATAGCTAAGAGTAAGCCCTCTTGTCGTGCATTTGTGCACAAACATCCCACACTGCCTCTTGTAACAACAGCCACATTATGCTTCCTTGCACAAAACCAGCTGTCAGTTTAGATTTCCTTAATCCTGCCAGATTCCAACTCAGCCAGCTAACAACCATTATCTATGGGAAACCCTTCTGTGAAATAAAGCAATGTCCTTACTGAAATGACATGTCATAAAAATTAGTTTGGTCACCAATCCAATGAAATATATTGTTTAAGTTTGAAAATTACAGACTTGTGGTATCATATTCTCTGGTGCTACAGATCTCAGAAATGATGAGCACAACTGCACAGAAACAGCACACAGGACCAGATCCCTGCTTGCCCTGATCACATAACACACTTAAACAGTGCAATTGTGTTTTGCAAGTTGTTGCTATGTAGACAGTGCACATGCATGGGCAATGGCACGATACTCTTGGGCATGATCTTTCTGAACTTCATCAGTGCAAACAAGAAATGTGAGCCGTGAGGATTTTGACCTGACCAGAGTTAGGATGGTTCATTCAAAAGCAGCTTACTACCACAAGGAAAGAGCTAAAGGTGTCAATGGTTCCCCAAAAGGACATGGTAATGTTTCGTATGGGCTTCTCTGGAGAAGGTTTAGGAGAAGCCAAAAGAAAAGTGCATATTGCAGAGCTTATTTCTGCCTGTAGTAAACATGAGGCAGAGAGAAACCAGGCCACGTTTCCTGACCCTGGACACAGAACACCATATGGATTGGATCAATGAATGAACATGAGTGTCTTCAGCACAGTGGTCTTCAGCTGTCTTACCCCACAGTGAACCCTGCAAATAATTTATGTTTCCCCATGTACCTGACTCACTGGACAGGAGAGGAGAGTAAGGCTGGATGTGAGCCCAGTCCGCAAGGACTGTATCTTGCTAGTTGAGAAAGGGAAATCACCCCAAAGACAAGTCAAACAGTTCAAATGTAGTTCCACTTCCAGGCCTATTAGCACTTTGACAAGAACTGCAGCTTCTCAAGGTACCAGCTAGGGAAAGCTAAACACTTTCTTCAGGTTGTTCTGATTTGCCATTGTTTTTGAGCGTTTGCATCATAAATGAATTCCAGAGTTGCCAATCACAGTCAGTTTAAAGCCAGGAGTCAGTTTTCAATACATCAGTAGAGTGCCTTAAAAAAGAAAAATCAATATGGGGTATTTTTAGTTACACTGTAGATACCATTAAAAGCAGCTATGGGAATGTTTCTGCTTTTTTCCCTCTGCTGCAAGAGGGAGAAAACTATTATTTCTTTGTAACAAAAGTTGTGACCTTTATCTGTTTACAAGATTTGGCAACAGGGACTTTCAGAATAAAAATCATGATATGTAATGGGACTCATAATAAAACCCCAGAAGATGCCAATCCATACATAATCTGATAATCCTTTTACATCCTGGTCAAAGACAGTGAAGTTTTTAGTGTGTTCAAATGAGAATCTCTTCATGACTTTTCAAGCCAAGTCGCTTGATAATACATTTGTGAAACAAGGGACTAGATTTATGTTTGCATTCAAAAATAGAATTGTGTGGTTACAGCCCACTGCTGTGCTATAACCACACCAATAAAAACATGTACTTCCTTGTTTGGGAGGAATATCATGTCTTTTTGAAGATAACTTTTATGTGGAAAAGGAGAGAGGTTAGTATCTTTTACAGTAAATGCACTAAATACCATTTTATGAGCTTTCCTTTAAGATTTTGCTTTTCTAAATTAAAATAGTGCTTCATTGCTAATAGTTACTTCCAACCTAATTATTTTTGTTCTTTTTAGTTCAAACTGCTATTTAGAGAGGAAAAAAACCCTGCTGTGGCTTGTTCCCTGTGGGTTGATGGAGGCCTCTAGGCAATCAGACTAATCAGAGCTCAGTCTCAGGGTCAGCCTGATCTCTGCAACAATCTCTGCAGAGGCTGCAGCTGAGCTCTTCACATCATGTTTGAAAGCTGCGCACATTTTATATAAAAGGTGACAGGCACAAGCAAGCAAGAATCCAGAGCATGCAAGAAAGGTGTTTTAACAGGACAGCACTGCAGGCCTGTTTTCAAAACTCAGTCTTAAATTGCGTGTAGCAACTGTATTTTTGCGAACAGAAAAAAAAAATGAATTACTTCCCCAAAGCATTGTTTTAGGGTGAGAGCAAACAATAAAAGGATGGTTCCACAGTAAAATGGTGAGAAGAAAGCTGGGGGTCAAATCTGTTTCCACTATAGATATCAGTGGGATTTTGTGGTAGTGTCTGTGCTTTCACTTCTGCTGCTGCTGAAGAGAGGCAGCAGTACACCCTTTCTGAACCCCTTCGTCTGTCCAGTTGATTTAGACGTTAAGTGCTCAGTGGCAGACACTCTCTCCTCCTCAGTGGCAAAGCAGTGCCCTGCACAATGAAACCCTAATCTCTGCTGAAACCCAGTGATGCTGCAACAGCAACAGGAAGAATGAAGCAGGAAGTGCAGCATTTAAAGGCAGCGGGAGAACACGATTCGGCAAGATTACCTCACATGAAACCTTTCTGACTGGCTAACTGTGGGGTGATAGGTGGGCAGTATACAATACTGGTTATTTTCAAAATAGAGATGGCTTTGGAAGTCCTCCTGCTGACGGACGTTGGTCGGGTTTCTGTCAGGGATCATAACTGAGCCAGATCTCCTTGCATCCACTCTGATGGATGAAAGACTTCAAATTCCTATGCATGGCTCATAAAACCTCAGTGTGTGCATGCAATACAGCAAAAAGTCTCTGCAGGTTGTTAAAGTTTCAAAGTCAAACACCCAAATGCAAACAGCAACAGAACTGTTATTTAGCCCCCTTGTGTGTTTGATGCTTGATGGTGTCTGAGCACTACTGTTTTGTGGTATAGCCCCGCACTCGTTTAGTGCAGATGATGAATAGTGGTTGAGTAGTTCTAATTACAGCATGCTGCCACTGGAAATATTTTTGAAAGACTGAATTTACTGCCATTCTTTGCAAGGGTCAAGCCTACAACTGTCCAGAAATAAAGGCCCTCCCCATCAGGAGCTTTAAGGAAAAAGGCACAGAAGTTCAGATGGGTTTGGAGAACTTTTCTATAAAGAAGTCAGGTATGAAGGGAGAGGTAGTACTGGATGCCGAAGAAGGAGAGGAGCTCTGATGGCACCTTTCATGGCTGGAGCTAATCCAGTAGGCAAGGAAACCTGTTGGGAGATTGAGCCAAAAGGGCCAGGTCCTACCATCCCAAAAGACCCACCAGCACTCCTGAAAGCTTCATTGGGCAAGTCAAGAAGTGCAGGAGGGAAGAGGTAGCCTCATGGTGAGCATGATTTAAATATTGCCCTAGAGAGCTGCATTCTGCCTCTGCTCATGCCACAGCACTGTAACTCCTAGGAAAATCACTTAAAACAGAGAGGAAACTCCGCAGGTTCCTCTTTCTCTGGTGTCTGTTTCCTGAGACATCTGGGTCTGATTTGCAGGAAGCCATAGTAAGTGTTGCGTCTCAGGGAATGAATGAGCCTAGCGTCAGAGCAGCGGTTGGACACTGTGTTAGGAGCACCTCTGTATCGCAGGGTCACACACCATCAGCAGTGAGACATAAACAGCCATTCATTCAGCAGACATGGTCATTCCTGTGCCCTGGATGGGCACAGGGACTCAGTGGGGATGGGGCACTCCAGCACTCTCATAACATGTGTCTGGCACAGAGACCAATTACTGGATGACTCTGCCTTCTGAGCACTTTGCTTTGTCATTTAGTTAATAACCTTGTATTGATAAAATACATGCTCATTTTCCCAAGATAGTATGAGAAGTATCGCTGGTTTAGGGATGTAAAGGTAAGGAAGAGCCTGGTCCCCTGCAGAGTACACTTGATTGGAATGCAAAGAATGCAGGTTTGTTCATGGCTTTTTCTCTCATTTCCATGGTCAGATTATTCTTCTACAAACTCTCTGTACATCCGCTTTCTCATATGGGCCATGGAACCAAATATTCATCCTGCATTGTAAAACTCTTGAAAGTACTTGCTTTGAAGTTGCAGGGACCATTTTAATAATATGCATTAAAATACCTGTCAATTCCTGCACATGTCCTAGTGCACTTAACCAGATTGGACTTCCATGGCAGGGTCAATTACAACAAGCTGAAAGAGCTGGAAGTAGATCCATGGCGATGTAACATTAGAAAAGCCCTTGAAGTTCAAGAGTGGCCTATTCTATGCAAGAAACATTGTTTTCCATGCAAAAACCAAGGAGTCAGTGCTGTGCACAGTACAGCTGAGGGGTGCCTATAGCTAATTCAGCTCAGATCAAGCAGAACTAGAAAATTTGACAGAAGATATCTTGGCACTTTTCTTTCTTTCTTTTTTTTTTTTTTTCTATGTAAGAATCTTGCTTTGAGAAGTTTGTCTAAATCCTAGAACAGCAGGAACATCACAAACAGAAATGAAGAGATTTAATTTCATGGAATTGGAACACAGCAATGTGGGTAACAACAATATTAGGTAAATAGCTGCTCATTTTCTTGAGTTTACAAACCTTCTAAGCCCTAGATGGGCTGGTCAGGAGCCAAAAGAAAGCAATACCTGGCAAGTTAGGAGCAAATCCAGCCAGTGGTGTGTGGGACTGGTCTTTGCTTCTGCCGACTGAACAGAAAGATCTATTTCATGTGGTGGTCTGATAATGACTATTGGTTTTCTTTTTCCTCTACAGATAAGGCAGAGGTATATCCTTAGTTTCCCTTGACATCAACTTGGCAATCTTACATGCACCCCGACTGTACCCTGGTCTTCCATTGCTGGAACTTGTGCTCACTGGGGTCAGTGATGTCTGCAAACATGCAGCTTCTTGCTGGAGGAAGCATAGGGAATATAGCAATATCCAAATTCTGTAAGCAAAGAAGAAGCTGAGCACTATTTTAAGCAAACATTTCCTGCACAGACTTCCGATATTTCTTCCCTTTGTGTTCGCATTTCTCTAAAAGTATTGCATGTGGCCACAGAGGCAATTTTCCCTACTTCATTTGCAGTACTTAGCTATTATTTTGCAACACAAACCAGCTGGGAAGTTAGATGAGTAAGATAAAATTTGAAAGTTTTGCTTCTGAGAACAACCAGACCTAGCTCTCTTTCCATTTGTAAGTCTCAAGAGGAAATTTCATATTCAGTAATTCCCATCACAAAGTTTTCACCTGAATTAATTTTATTATAATTTTTAACTTTACAGCTTGAAAAAAAGGCAAGGTGCTTTATCAGAGCTCGTTGCTGTGAAAGGAGAATAGCAACTGCAGACAAAGTTCTTTGCTTCTTGATTGGTAATAGAATATCAAGAAAGATAGCATATAAAAACATTCTATACTGAAGATAATTATGGAGATGTGGTGGGAAGGGAAATGGATGTCCTCTCACTGTGGTCTTTTCCACAGAAAGCTCAGTTTCATAGCTGTATAGGGTCTTTGCTGCACAGATATTCACACTGTACTTCTCAGGTTCTTGTTTTGGATTGAACCCCTGTTAGGGGTGATCAGACTGAGCTAGTTTTAAAATTCTGTAGGTTTGACTTTAAAAGCAATTCAGAAGAAGAAAAGACTGTTTCTCTCGGTGGCAAAAGCTTGTGCCCTGAAAGTTGTTTTCCTTGACTTGAGAAACTGGCCCCCAGAACACTTCTGGTTGTTCCCATTGAACAGCTTATGCCTCTGAACAGCTTCCTGATGAATCCCAGGAAGAAAAAAAACCTGAGAACAAGTCAGTCTCTGGGATATCGGAGCTTTCTAAATGGTCACAAATTGGCCTTTTTCTATGTTATACCCTTTGGATCCATATATTTATTTTATGCAACTTCTTTGCGGATTGCTACAGGAGTTGTGTTCTCTTTCAAGGAGAAAGTGCCATGGTACAAGAATTCCTCAAGCTAATGGGTAGCAGACACTGGATTGCACAGTAGATGCCCTGAGGTCTATGCTCGGTTGCACTGTGGTTCAGTAACCTGTTGCAGGGCATGTAGCCTTTCTTTTTTGCCTCCTTTTAACATCTTATCTTCTGTTTGTCTTTAGATTATATTGGTCCTGTCCTGTCCATGTACCACAAGATACGTGTTCCAGGCTTGCTTATGGTTTTGGATAGAAACAAACTGCAAAGATTAACCCTGCTGCAGTGGCTACTTGGAGACTACACATTTTGTTGAAAGAGGAACTGACACATTTCAATTCAAAGGGAGATTCCAGCTCCAACAAATTTTCCTGTGAATTCTCCCATGTGTTTCACTCCCATAAGCTGGGAGTCTCTCCAGAGAAAGCACTTTCCTTTCTCCCTGATGCTTGCTTCTCTTTCAGGGGTTTCATTTGCAGCACTAGTATATGACATGTCACCAATTCCACTCCCTGCAGCTGATGTGATATAATCTGGGGAGTTGATGTGTTCATCCAGTGATGCTCAGTGTAAGATACTTTCAGTCCTCCTAACTCAGCTTTTGGTGCAGGTGTGCAGTGACCCCACAGGGCGCAAGGGGTTGGCAAGCTAACAGAGGTCCTGCACACAGGCATGATCCCAGCTGCTACTGGTGCACAGACCCTGCTCACCGTTTGGTCACTGCTGCAGGAATGGCAGCCACTCTTCCTCTGGCACAAGCTTTCAGTTCAGTTAGTTTACTGCATATTCTCTCCCCTTGGTAATCAGCAGAAAGGTCATTTTTTATTCACTAACCCATGGATTCACACACAGCTTGAGCACAGACAGTGGTGAGCAGGGGTTTGCTGGGAGAGGTTTAGGGGGGGCATCGCTTCTGGCTGGTGCTGCCTGTGATGATGGGGGCCAGGCAGCAGCAGGGCTGAGCTATTGTATCCCTCCTCTCTTCTGTAGGACTGTACTGCTGCAACCATTCCCGCAAGCTGTGTTTTTAACTGAAGTTTATGGACTTAACTATTTCCTCAGCTTTGACCCACCCAGGCAGGCTGTGAGACACCTCAGCCAGGCCTGAGGACAGCCCAGAGACCTTCCCCAATCTGCCTTGCTGGGGCAAAAGGCCAGTTCCCCAGCCACTAGCTGGCCTTGCCTACTGTTCAGCCCCAGGCACGCTTTATTGCTCACTCATGGAAATAGGCTCCAGAATTTCATAAAAAGAATGTAAAAGCCATGAGATTATACCAAGTTATAAACTCTGGGGGGTTTAATTAGCTTTGGGGGTTTAGCTTTTGCCTTGAAACTACAAGGACTAAATATTTATTTTATCTTAAATATAAGCTACAGTTCCCACATAATCATACACAGACACAGGCCAGACACCAGAAAGCATACGTGGGAAACAACCAGAAAGGCAGGGCAGTGTAATTAATGCCAGTCAGCAGGCTAACAAGGTTGTTAGACCTCCCTTTCCTGTAACAGTTATCATGTTGATGAGACTGTAATCTTATAAAAGTAACTGGAGAGGTCTGTCTCAGTAGTGGGTGCAAATAATGGTATTATTGTTGCATCCTGTCTGGCTCAGCCAGATAGAAGGCAGTGCTGGTTGGAAAAGCCATGCTGCTGTATTACCATGCCCTCATGCACAGAAACAGAGACTCGTGCGTATGCATGTTTCTGTGCAACATATTGGTTAAAAAATATATTACAAATTAACTATATATCTATATAGCTATTCACATAAAAGTTCAAATGGCCATAATCTATATTAGCTACATGAACTATCAGGTACTAAAAAGTGTTGGTAAATGTTGAAACCTCATCTAACAAACTTTGTGGGCAAACCTTTGGGGATAATACCTGGGCCAATGTCTTTTGGTACCTTCACCCACAGTCTGAAGGAACAGATGTGCCTACAACTGGTGAAATCTGCAAGTGCCACAAACCTGGGTGCTGCAGTAAATAATGAGAAGAACAAATCACTCCTGCAGACTAAACGGATTGACTGGTTAGGTGGCTCCATCTGGGAAATATGTGCTTTTATATGACAAAAGGCAGGATTTCTCCAGGAAAGACGAAGAATGTAGAAGGAAAGGCACGGCAGTGAAATAGGCTCAGGGAAATAGCGGGTAACCCACTAAGCATCAGCTCCCAGGACAATGTTATTGCTAAGTGTGAAACTATGACTCCAGGAACTTTAAACTAAACATTGACCATTACAAGATTCATGATAAAGTCATGAGAGTTGGCAAAGTTATCAGCCCCTACTCCTTCTGGGTGACTCTGGTCTCAGGGACTCCTGTGCGTGTGAGGGAATGTGTCTATGATTTCTGCAGAAGGGCTGGTGTGCCCTGTGTATTTCCCAGGGACTTGTGTCTCCTTCCCTGGGGATGCTTGCCTTGGAGGGACAGTGCACAAGGACAAACCTCTCCATAGCACTCTGAGCACCTCTGCTTTTTGACCCGTTTGCTGGTGGAAATGCACTCTGAGTTCGGGCATATGTGTTGTCTTGCATGACTGTAACAACAGAGAACACAGTAAGACTCATATTGCCATCGTAATCTTTACTGTGCCCATCCAGTGGGATTGCTGTCTTTTCAAGGCCTGAAGACAATAGTGAAGAGCCTCTTTATACATCTAGGTGATGTGCATTTACACTGGGACTATGAAGGAGAGCAAATGGGTTTGATTAGGATACACCACTGCTATAGCAACCCAGAGATAACTTCCAGACTTGTTACAAGAGAGTGCAGGTCAGAACAGCATTTTTAATGTCAGAGCAGTCTGGGGAAGGGGGATGGATAAACCACACCTTGGAGTGATGAGTTTGAAGAAGATAACCAAATCCTCAGTGCACACTACTGTGACTTGCACTCTGGTTCCTTCCAAGTTCGAGCACTCTCTCATGTGAAAATGTTGATGCCTCAACACTTTGTGCAATGCTTCATCAAATGGAAGGGTTGCATGTCTTGCTCATCTCCCTGAGGTGTCAGGCTACAGGTTTTACAAGCTTTCCCTACCATTTCTTGCAGATAGATTTATGCTGCCTTAGTTTCATGAGATTTTGGGATGCTTTTGAGTCTTTTCCAAGCTTTGACAGAGAAAAATTATTGATAGTGTTTGCCTCTTCAAGGCAAAATAGCAACAATATTACATAAGTCATTAATCTTGGTTGCGTTGCTTCATTTTTCCTATTACTCTCAGGGCTTATATAGTGTGCAACTTCTTTTTGAAGACCCCATGAATATGTCTATAGTGAGAAAACTGTGCAGCTACGGACAGAGAAGACAAGCTGTAGTGGAGCTTTACTGGTGCCAGCCAGGGACGCATATCTGATACTTGTCCTGGTGGCAGAGGGCAGCTAGCCAAAATGACGGTTTCTGGGAAAATGGACAAAAGGCAACTGCATGAAGAAAATGAAATGAAAAGTGTCAGGATGAAGCCAAATGAGAAAGAGCAAAAGGGAGGAAGAGGAGAAATATGGAAACAGAGACACATAAATGTGGAAAACACAGAAACCACATGAAGGGACAGTGAAAAAAACACAAGGGCTCAGACGTAGGGTTCACATCCCCATATTTTAGCCATTTTTGTGTTGGCTGCTTTCAGTTACCTGTTTTCACAAGTCTTTATCTGCTACAGAGGAGACTCAGGCAATTATCACAGATCTAACCTCCAAATGGCTCGTCTCATCTCATGTGGAGGGGAGTGGCACTCAGCAGCAAATTTCAAAGCCGCTCAGCCCATTGCTCAGCCCTTCCATATGAAAGACCTTTGCTTTATGGGCCTCTGATAACTTGACATAACTCCCAGTCAGGCTGCCTTATCATGATGTGCTATTATTACTGGCCTCTGAAAATGCTCAGTTCTCAGGTACAGCATTACAAGGTGCTATGAATCCATTTGCAGTTGCCATAGCTCAGTCTCCATCTGGTAGGGAACATAAACATGTCAGGGAAAGAAGTGCTTCTGTCTTTCTTCACTGAGAGACTTCAGGAGCATTTTTTTACCTGGAATAGTTTCACCATTATGCATTATTTATTTATAGTCATTATATGAAAACCATACCTATATATATATTTATATGCTATACACTTTATGATATATACATATATAGAGTATATATAAATTGTGTATATGGATTTGTATATATTATGCATGAGAAAGCTTGAGCTTCTAAGTCCACTGTGAATTCTTCTTACCCTTCTGTTAGTAGGAGACATGAATTATTGATGAAAATGGAAAGTAAAAATACATGAAAGTTATCAACTTGTTAAAATATTGATCTTCTCAGCTCTTGGGCACCCGTGAGATAACAGGTCCTGTGCAACTGCAAAAACATCTCAGAGGGACCATGAGCAATGTTTACAGCAGGGAAGGTTTGCTTAACAGAATATAAAATGAGGACGAGTATGAATAGAAGTTTGTGTGAAGTCTGAGGAAAAAAGATGTGGTTTTCAGTTTTGCACAAATAAAGAGCAATCAGTATAGACAAGATGCCATCTCTGTACTGTCAGTTCTGGCCAGAGCAGGAGCCTCTGAAGATGATCTCATGTCACATGTGGCATATTGCTCTATCTCAAGGGCAGAACAATTCAAGAGACAAGAATATCTTGAGCCTGAAAAGTAAGAGAGCAACTTACAGTGTGAAGTATGCAGCCAGGAAGAGATTGCTTCATATCATTGTCACAAGAAATAACCCAGAAGCAGAAACCATATTTGCAAAAAGCCTATGGTATTTCCATTCATAATGAGAATTAATCACAGATACAGCCTGCTGACAAGTCAAAACTAAACTGCAACCAGTAGAAGTCCAAGCCAAACAAGTCCAAAGAAACACAGTTGTCAGTACTGTTGGAGATTGACCAGTTTCTCAAACATGAAGAGGATCCCCCCACAGAGCAGCCGCACTGGCAGGCGATTTGCAGAGACATAGTAAGCCTCTTTCCACCTCCTAAGACTGCTCCTCAATGAGCTTTCACACTCTGCACTGGAGGGACGCTAAGTGTGGCAGAGGCAGTCACTGCCACGTGCTAAAGCCTTCTGGCCAAAATTTATTCCTGACAGCATCCATTAAAAAATGCACAGAATAACGTAGAAGTACACAGAATAAAGGGATGCCCACTCGTGGGGGCGTTTGAAAAGCTGTCTGTGATGGAAGAGGAAGACATTGCAGAATTTACCCAAGTCTAACTTTGTGCTCTAAGTTATCAGCTGAGTGGAAATTTTTTGCAGATGTGGTTGCAGTAAAGGGGAGAAAAGAAGGCAGCATTTCCTGCAGTTACAGTCCCCAGTGCAAGGGGAACTCATCCTGTTCCTCCTGCCCCAATCCAGTGCAGCCCAAATCCTTCATAGAGTGGAGAGGGAGTAATGTTAGGCACATTTCACCACAGCTGTGGTCAGCTCAGTTTCACAATATATGTTATGCGTTGCACATCAATAAGTTATGTTCAGGTGAAATTGTTCAGGTGTGTGTATGTGTATGAGTTCAGTACCAAAACTTACAGGAGTTTGCTCTGAGGTCTGCATCAGGACTCTGCCAAGCTATGACTGCATTTCTGGTCTGTTTTACACAGCTGAAGATTGCCTGGTAGTATTTGCTATTAGTCATAAAGAAAATAATTATCTGAATTAAAAAAATAAATAAATCTGCTCTTTAGAGCATGGTCACATGGAAAGTATTTAATCAGACAGAAATAACCTGGATAAACTGGAATATAATATTATATTTATTACAGTGAGGCTATATATGAATTCAGAGGTTATGCCACCTTATTCTAAGAGATCATGGAGGTTGGTCAGGCAAATAATTGTCCTCTCAAGCCAGAATAAAGTTAGAACTTTGACAGTCCACATATTTTAGACTTTAAGTCTTCTACTATGAATCTTCCAAACCTAAGCAAAGGCTGAGAAATCACATAACAAACAATGAACTATGAATGCTCATTATGTATTTTCTGCAAAGAAAGATCTTATAAGATGCTGCTAATAGTTGAATTATACTGGCTATTGACTAAACACATTCACTTTAATGGGCAGATGCAACTACCATAATGCTTTCTTCTGTTCAGTCACTTTTCAGAATAAAATAATAGCAAAGCATGGCACAGATGGGCCAACATCATCAGATGCACTTAATCCCAGGCAAAAATCCAGAAGGTCATTTAGGAAACAACAGGCAAGTGCTGTTCGCTTTATAGACCTTTGAAGAAGTACAAATATCTACTTGAGTGGTGTACTTTAAATTTTGTAATAATAGATAAATTGATTTAAAGGGAAAGAACTTAACTCTGGAGAAGATTTAGTACTACATTTGAATCAAAGTTAGAAACCAGGTCTTAGCTTTGTGGAACAAATTATCCTACCTGTCCATTAAAATACATCTGTAAGCAAGGACAGGTAAATAAGAGATTCAGGAAGGATTTTTTCCTTGTTTTCTGAACCATGAGTTCTTTAGCATGGGGAAAATGAATATGATTTCAGCATGAATATGACATAGCTCTACCAGCAAGACAGTACCAACAATGAAGATATCAATACTTCCAAAATCAGGTAATAGGAAGGAAAGGAGGGGTCTGCTGTGAGGATTCCAGTCAAATTCCTGAAAGTGCTATTGCACTTTGAAAAATAATCCTCACTTGCACCTGATACCCATCGTTTACTGAAGTGATGGGCAGGCAGTGCTATGGAGATATCCAAGCCTAGAGAGGACTGGTGAGGATGCAGGAATGATGTGCAGCACTGTGGTTAGCAGAAACAACCACTGCCAATTTCTTGTGTAAAGCAAACAGAAAACTCATCCTGTTCCCCTTGCCTTTCCCCAGTCGCTTCCTATTTTTAAACTGGGTTTTGTTGCTGACTACAAAAGAATGTAGTAATAACTTGAAATGACAAAATTCCTCATTCAATGGGCATGTGCAAGCTTTGGAAAGCTGCTTAGGTACCCAATTCTGACATGGCTGGAACTAGGTGCCTGAGTACTTCTTATCAGAGTTTTCTCTTACTATTTTCACAGTCTTTCTTCCCTGGCAACCCCAGTCATTCCCCAGATGTATCCCAAGAGAGGGACTTGGGCAGGAGAATAAGGTCTTTTTGCTCGCCAAGAGGCAGTGGACACAGCAGATCCCCCTGCCGCTGTGCCACATTACTGCTCTGCCAGTCACTGTCTGCTGCCTGCAAGAGGGGTCTGCCCAGCGGGGATGCTGTGCCTGGATGTGTGTGTGTCTGCCATGTATCCTCCAGTCAGCACCTCCTGGCTGATGTGTGGGAGAAAAAGAGCGACAAAGGATTTGCAGCAATGTTTGGGCTTGTTGACCATGAGGCTGTCACCTGTGTGCTCATGACATGGGATTTAAAACACCCTTTCCTCAAATTTAATGAGGAAAGGAAATCTTCACTTTGGTGATTGCTATCATGAGGCCTAGCCAGTTGTTTGCTCTTTGTGTACAGTTTGTTTTGGTGATCTCCTAGGCCCTGTGATATAACACCCTGTCATGTGGAATGGAAGCACAATAATGCAGCTGTAGCTGTGAATCAGGGAAATTAGTTAGAGAACAGTTCTCTTTTACATTATGCTTCTCTTGAAAGCCATTTTGCATTGAGCAAGCTTTTGCTTGGAAGACCATATTAAACTGCCCCTGGCTGAGGTAGAAAGTGACAAGTGAGCTGGTTAGTCAGCCATTCCCATGCATGGAAACATTGCACAGTCCTATTTGTGCCCCCACTCCCAGGAGGGAAGGCTGGTGCCCTTCCCGCTGGTCAGCCTTGTTTGCTCAGCCCAGTCTCTGGGTGGTATTCCCTCTGCTAATTCCAGCTGAAGTCACCTCCTGAGCTGACAAAGCTGGCCAGTGGACTGCCCTGCCCAGACTGCTGTCATTGCTCATTCCTCTTGCCAGAAAAATACTTCATTTTTTTTTTATTTTCAGATTTGGCCAACCAATAAGTAAAAACTTTGTCTCCCAAGCAGAAGTGAGGTCATGCAGATACTGAGCAGAGCTGGGAGTCTGAATGAGCCAGTTATGTCAGCCAGTTAATAACTTCTCTGTTGTCATTTATTTGTCATTCATCCAGAAGAATCCAAAAGTGCTTTACATTCTTTACAACCAGCTCTTCTTGCTAAGAGGGGTGCTTCACACATGGCTGAAAGCCCATCACCCCTGGGAGTGGTGCAAGGCTGCTCGATGGTGCCCTGCCACACTGCTCTGTTGGGGACAGGAGGCAAAGACCATTTTGAAGCAGACAGGGAGTTCGGTGCCATGCCCAAGGACAGTCCAAGTAGCCATTTGGAAATTGTCCTGCGGCCCCGGGCTAACGCTTCCCACCAGTACACACTGCAGAAACAGACCATTGTGTCAGGACCACCACCCCATGGGACAGACTCCTCTACTACTGCAAAGAGACCCTGACCTGGACTGCCTGGGCTTCTCAGTAAGCTGGGCATGTGCCCGTCCCTGGCAGTGTTCAGGGCCAGACTGAGCAACTGCTTGGAGCAACCTGCTCTAGTGGAAGATGTCCCTGCCCATGGCAGGGGGTTGGAACTGGGTGAGATTTAGGGATCTGGAGTCAATAAAAAGTGAAAGTGCCCATAAAAAAATACTTTGCTATTCGCTTTATCTTTTTCTCTCTCTTTATTTATTTATTTTTTTTTTTTTTAAGAAATGTGAATACCAACATTTTTGGCTAACACAAAAATGTTTGTCTTGGAAAATGCATCTTGTATTCCCCTTTGCTTTGACAGCCTGGATTCTCCTGCCATACTGTATTTCCTGTGTAGCATTACATTCTTCCCTGGGGCAAATGAGCTGGTGTGATGGGATGACAGTTGCAATGCAACAAGGGACATGGGGGATGAGCTACGATGTAGGAGACATTTTTCTTCTAAGAAATATGTTTAATCAAAGCCATTTTCCATTAAAATATATCTTCAGAAAGACATTTAAGGATTTGTAAGTAATGTAATTAACCCCATGGGCTCTGCTTCCATTTCTGAAAACTGCTGGAATGGAACAAAGGATGGTTTGGGCTGCTTCGGTGGGTTCGCAAATACTTGAGGTACAGTAACTAATCCTCAGGGAAGTATAGGATTAGAAGAGTTTAAGAATTTTGGCGAAGTGGAAAACATGCGGATTCTTGCTGTCACGACAGTCTCCAATGTTTAGGTACCAAGATGTTGGAACCTAAAGCACAGAGACTGTAAGGAGGGCCTGAGAGAGATGAACTTGTTTAATATGATGAAAAGGGGGTAGAAGACTGATCTTATAGCAGCCTACAAATTCTTAAAGGGGAGCTACTTAGACCTTGGAGCAAAAATCTTCTTAGCTGCTGTAGATGATGCAACAAGGGATGACAGCAACAAGATGTAGCACAGGTTGTCCATGGTGGGTATTCAGACGAGCATTTTCACCAGAATGTTGGTGCAGCACTGGAATGGGTTACCCAGGGAGGTGTTCAAATTGCCACCCTTGAAGTTTTCTATCATCCAACTAGATAAAGCTGCAGTGGACCTGATCTAGCACTGGTGATAGACATCTTTGAGCAATGGGTCAGACTAGAGAGCCCCAGAGGTCTAACTGACATTTCTATGGCTCTTTTATTCCCTCACAAACCTAGGTTTGGAGCTGAAAGTCCATTCTCCCATATGCGCAGGTGGGAGAAATCTCTAGGCTTCCCTGCCTCTATCCCTAGCACTGTTGTCCTTCTCCTGCCCTGCATCAGCACCACCTGATATTCATTTGATGGTGTGCCAGATCAGGTTTATGGTTATATTTGGGTCAAAGATTAATTTGGTGACAGTCATCAATTGCTTCCAGATCTTACTACCTAGAAAGTTTTCTTCTGGCTTGATCTCTTATGCATCCTTGCCTGGTGGAAATCAGCAAGCCTGCTTATTTATCTTAATCCCTATTTTAAGCCTGGCTTTTAAAACAGAGTATGAAGTTCATTTGATCAGCCTAGGCAATAGCTGCTGTCTGGAAGTGTAGCAATCTCAAATTTGTGTTGTGCAATGAAACAGATGGGACAAATTGAACTTGAATGGGGTTTGATGCAGGAAGGCATAGAAGAGGACTGTTCCAGCTGCTCTGTGATTAATACTATGTCAGTGCACGATGAATTCACAAAAGGGTAACATCCCTCTCAAATGCTCTGAAAAACAAAACCTGTAGGCCTATTTGTTTCATCTTATTAATATTTCCAAGATTCTTTTTACTTCTGAAAGCCACCTGTGCCCAACAATTATCAGGAAATCTGCTTTTGATAATGCCCTTGCATTGGGCTTTAATATGTGAAAAGGGCATCTGGTTTATTTTGGGTTTTTTTATTAAATAGATAAAGCTTCAAAGAGCTCCTCCAGATGACCTGCAGACTCTGAAGCCTTGGCAAATTTTCTCATGTAATTTGCTAAGAGTATTATTACCTGCAGTGTTGATAAAGGTCCCACTTCCAAACTGTTGTTAGTCTTTAAATCACTGCAAAGACATGCTGTTGAAAGACTGCCTTTTTGTGATCCCTCACTAGGCATACCCAAGAACAATGAACAAGAAAGTCTTTTACTTCAGCTGCTAAAACCCCCAAACTGCTTTTTTTCTTTGCAAGTCAAGTCAAAGTCCAGCATCTCAATAGTAAAATCTTTGCATTCTTCAGTATCCTATCTACAGGTCCTTTTGCACATTATAATCAGCAAAATAAAACCTACCAACTGATATTGTTTTGAGAAATAGCAGGGTAATTTACTGCAAAGCTGTGAGTCCTGCATTTGCTTCTGAGTATGACTTATCATGTGAAAAGAATATTGACATAGATTAATTAGGACAAATACTTCATGTATATGACTGTTCCGTACATGATATACTTCCCTTCCAAGGTTTAAAATATTTTCAAACTGAATTTGGAAATTAAAGTAGAGGCTGTGAACACTCAGATGATAATGGAATGTAAAAAGCCACAATAGCCTACCTGATTCAAGAGACCTAATTCTGCTCTCATTTAACTCCATTAGTAAATAGATTGCACTCATCAGGATATGAAAGCCAGAATCAGATAACAGACTGAAGTATCCAGGCATGTAGCAGAATGAACTTGCTTGAGCCTTTATTCCTTGTCTGTAACAGATCTCTAATGCCTTACTGATAGATAAAACAATTCAAGAAAACTATTGCTGTCCTTTCATTAGATAGTGGTGTCAGTGAATAGCAACTGATGGCCTTATTTTTTTTTTATTAACCTTGAATATCTGGTGTCAGATGTAAATTAGGTGGATTTCTTGTAAATGAATAGTTCTCAGAGGTTTTGCATGAATCCCCTTCCTCTGTTTTGTGCAGTGTTTGTGCTTGCTTTCCCCAGACTGAGCAGCAGCTCCGTTCCACTGAGTGAGGGCAGGCTGGCTGCAGGGTAAGCTTCACACTCCTACCCTGCAGGCATCTGCTGGCTGGTCAGCAGTTAGGATCAAATGGCTGGTCCTTTGCCAGCCCGAGTTGTGATTAAAATCAATAAATAGTCCCTAGTTTTCTTCAAACTGTCAGCTGTTCTATCAGAATAGCGTAAAGAAGCAGGAACTGATTTATATATTTTTAGTGTATAAAACTGTAGAGGAACAAGAGTTATAAGGGGGAGAACCAACTCCTTCCTAAGCATCTTTTCAAACAGAAGATGCCTTACCTGTGAGCTAAATGAGTCTCAAGAAGCAAAAGTGAGTCAGCAAAAATGAGACATCACTAGGCACACCAGAGTTGATGAGAAGTCTCCTTAATGAGCTCCTTATCTGGGATTGTGCATCCTTATCTGACATTGTGCAAGTAGATCACTACCGTTAGCGTCTTCCATTAATTTTCTTTTAAAAAGTCATGTTAGAAGAATTACTCAGAGAAACTGGGTTGAAAATGAAATAAATCTGACCATGAACAAAAATATACCAAACTAAAGTAAGCAAGGGAAAAGAAGCCATTTATCACTTTACTAAATTTGTTAGCAACTAAAGGTGGAATTTGGTTCCTACTGTTTTGTTCAGTTAGAGGTGGGTGGATTCTCTAATTCATTTTAGATTCTCTGCTTCTCAAATACAGGGTGGTGTTTCTTTAGCAGAGTCTTCTCAGACTGCTTTTGCTTTTCAAACAAATTGATAACAATGGTAATAAAATACTTTTAACTTCTAAATATTCTTTCATCTGAGATGCCAAAGCACTTTTCATAAGTGAAATGATTCTTATGATGCTGAAATTTAGGTATGGATTATTATCCTAGTGGTGGCAGCAATCAGAACACAGAACAGAGTAAGTGGTTTGCTTGTGCTGGTGGTAAGAAAAAAAGGAAAAAGAATAGGGGCAGAAGTTGCTGCACGTACAGTGTGGGAGAAAGCAAACGTCATTCACTTGCAAATCTATGGTTCTCTGTGTTTAGTGCTGAGAGGTTGCTTAGCTTTTTTCCTGTCTTGACTATTACACCAGTTGGGGTTTTTAAGTTGTTTTTGTGATGTTGAGTATTCAAGGATAAATACAATTTTTATAGGAAACAGCTCCTCTGCAAACGAGAAACGTCCATGTTCAAGAATCATCAACAAAACAAAAATGTTGGTGGCTGAAAAAAATCAAGTGAATTCCCATTTCAAAGATCCAAGTGCCTCTTATTCTAGTAAGTAAGGACATCCATGCTTCTGGTTACTTTGCGTAACTCCATGCAAGCTGGGAAAGAGCATGCTGGAAAAGGAGTATTTTCTGCTTAACTTCTCTACAACTGGGATGTTAGACTAGTGAAGTGTCATAGAACTGTCACAACCCTAACCAGCATTGTAGTCACTACATAAACTGCAAATTTTGATGAAAATCAAGGTGAATTGAGCACATTCTGCAAGATTTAATCTAGTGGGACTGGGTAGACTAAGCAGAAGCCTTTCTGCACATACACTTGCTTTGTGTGCTGCTTTGATGGTGGTGCTGGAGCACAGGGTGCAGCCAAGCTGAGTGAGAACAATTGGATAGCACCATGCTGAGAGCTGGGCTGGGGAAGCATCACCATACCACAGAACCTGTGGTCCATAACTCCCAAACTGTCTACAGCTGGGCTGCTGACAAGGCCAAAGCCTGCAGGGTTGGGGTGTGCTCTGCTCTGCCTTGCATCCACCCAAACTGTATGAAGAGGCAGGTTGGAGCCTGCAAGGCACAGGAGATGCTGTGGCCTGCTGTCACCAGAGCCTGCTGGAGTTTACAGCAGGGTCACCTTTTAGATATTGTGTCTGAAGGGAGGGAACAAAGACAGCGAGCAAGCCCAGTCTTGTGACAAGCCTCAAACCAAGCTTCATGAGTCAAGCAGGAGACCTGCTCTGTGTCACTGTGTCTTGAAGTAGCTGAGAAAATAGCTCTGAAAGCACGGCTGATATCAACACCCTTAGCCCAGGTAAGCTTTGCACTTCTCGCATCCAGGAACAGGCCACTAGCAGACATTAATGGGTGATGGAGGCAGATCAAGCCATCCCCCCATGAGGTTTTGAGAGTACCAGGCTCTGCTGTACCCTGTCCAAACCCACAGATTACTTTATGGTCCTCAGCATGCTAGGGGCTTTAGTTTTTTTTTGATACTAGTTTAACAGGAAGAGGTAGGGAAAGTAGTGTGGAGCTTAACTACCCAGTGAGATGCTTGCTATTACTTTTCATCAGGTATTAAGGAATCTATTTGGATATCCTAATAACTGAAAAACATTCTCTGTTTCCCAATGTTGTTGGGATATTTTTGGATTTTCTACTCTAATGGCAATTATCTCAGTGGAATAGCAGTTTCCCCCCTCCCATCTGTGCTCCGCACTGAAACAAAGAGGAAACTGGTGTCTTCTTGTTTTACGCAGCTTGACCCCCAGCCTGCAATTTTTATGATTTGTGTGGTAGTGAAAGGCAAAGAAAGGGGGAAAAAAGCAAGAGCACAAGGAAGACAAGGAGAAAGAAGCTTCATTTTTCCCAAGCTGCCCTGGCACTGACCGCAGCTCAGCTAGGGCTGATTTGTGGCCATCGAGTAAGCGAACACAAAAGCATCAGGGAAAAGGCACAAAAGGCTCTCCTTAGAGATTGACAGCTTGTTAAGGACCATTATTAATACAAGTTCAACTTAAATGACAGGGTCACCTATATGATGCTGTTTGGGCTCCTTGCCCTGGTTTAATAGCATCTTGCCACATTTTTATTCAGTGTTTGTCTGACAGGCACATAACCCTGAATTAACCAACATTTATCCTCAGTTATCTGAATTTATAGACTCTGCACTAACTCAACACTGACTGAAAGGGCACCGCACTCACCACTGTCCTTCCTCATCTTTAATGGAAGGAGGAATCACTTGGGTAAGAATCTTTTTTTTTTTTTTTGTTTGAACTTGAAAAGCCACATTTCATTAAACAAGTGAAATAAATTAGTGGCAAAGGACTACATGTGAGATATTACAGCAGTCTATAATTTAAAGGCATTTTTGCAGACATCTAGTATAACAGCTGTGTCATAGGATTCTTCAGTCCAGGATGACTGCTCTTCTGCAGGACCTGACAAATGGAGGATCCATTCTTCACCTCCAAAATAGTAAGGCCATGGCTTAAGATAATTTACCAAGACAGAGTGAAATAGTGTAATTTAATGTTTGTTGCTGTTAATTTGTTACTTACAAGATGCCAATCTAATTACCCCTATTTCACTACCTCTTTTTTGGGAAGAACCTTAATAAGACCATTTCAAAGAAGCTTCAATTAAATTAGATTTTAACATTTTGAAATAATACAGATGAAATTTGATGAGCATCCTATGTATGGGAGAGATAAAGAAAGGAAAAATGCATGTTTTTCAAGCAGTATAGTCTATTATTTGGTTATCAGAAGCCTCCCTACTGACAATTTCTGTTAAAGAGCAAAATATTAAGCACTATTTTTTTTTTCTGCCAGAAACAACCAAAAAAGAATGACTTGACTTAACATGTACCTTCAGCTTCTGGTATTGCTGGTCCATGATACTCCCTTGTTTCTCAGCAGTATCCCAGGAAGGAGGCATAAATGGCATGGAAAGTTAAGGGTAAGATGACCTACTCCACCTCCTTCACACATTTTCCCTCACTTCTTGGCTGTGAAGCTTCTGGTTCCTGTACATCAGTAGCAGCAAAAGACTGCTTAACTTAAACAGCATGCCCTGTCATTTTACAGTCCTTCAGATTTTGCATGAAAGTCATCCTTTTTTTAAGAAAACCACTACTTTTGTCCTTCAGAAGCCAATACTAATTTGAATAAATGGTAAAAAACCAGTGACAAGGCAAAAACAAAAAATAAATAAAAGGCTCAGCAGATGTAAATCAGAATAAATCTACTGACTTCAGTGGAGCTACCCCCGTGTGGGCAAACTGAGGTTTTCATCACCGTTATCACTGAGGATGTGGCATTTGGGAGAAGTTTTAGCTGCAACAGCTTATCTTACTACCTTTTTCCTGCTTAGCCCATACATACTTGGCATTTTATTGTCATCTCCTCTGTAACAGTTGAGTTTTTTCTCTTTTAGGTGTTAAAATCAAGCGTCATGCAATTTTATCACTGGTCTGAGTAGCAGAAGAGGCTATTGGTATCTTGTGACTCTTCCATGATGTTAAAAGAAAGTCAAAGAAACCAGGACAATTTGGTCAAATGAAAAAAAAAAAAAAAAAAGGATTGTGTGAGTTTAAGTCTGCTCAGGGGCAACCTTAATTTATGTGCCAATAAGTTACACAAATATTTTCTCTACTATTCAATTAAGAACAAGTAGTTTCCTTGGCGACGGCCACATTACATGGAACTTACCCGAGCTCCAAGATCCAGCAGAGTACTTTCCCTAAGAAAGGAACATACTCATCTATCATGTAAATGTCTAATTTGTACACGGTTTTGAGAGAGAGGGGAGAAAATGGAATTTCCGGCAAATTAACAAAGTCCTTCTCTTTCACTGGAGTCAGATCCATGCTCTTTTCAGGAGTTTTCTCCCACTTTCTTCTTACATCTCTATGATAACCTGCCTATGAAAGTTGTAAAAAAGTTGGATGGTGAGCTGGGCGTATTAAAAACAGTAAAAGGCTGGCAGGGTACTGTTGTAAAGGACTACTGGGGGGGGGGGGGGTCTGGTTTAAAAGCAGGAAGGTGGCAGTCTTCTTCCATGCAGAGTTGCTACTGAAGGTGCGCTCTGTGGTTCAGTTATGATGGTGGTGATTGATTAGTCCTTTTGTGGGCAAAAATAGAGGATCCCAGCCTGATTACACATCAAATTGCTATTTCCTTTTAAACTATCACCTTTCTTGGTGTTGCAATTATCCTGTCCCACAACCCTTGCCAGGCTGTCTGTATGCAGGTGTCTTCAGAGGTGTGTGGGCAGTGTGTACGTGTAAGCGAGCTGGGGATCTGCATGTCTATGACACAAGTCCTCTCACACACCTGAGGTATTCCCCAAAACAAACAGAACAGCTGCCATCGTAGCCAGGCCTAAACACCATTGTTGGGTGTGCAGCTCTGTAGCAAGTGGGGAGCCTGCCACACCTTCACCTTGGAGGGAATGCCTTGCTTCCTTTCCATATGCTCCTGCTCTCTTCCCAGTGAAAGCTGGGACCAGCCTCCCCAGGAAAGTCCTGGCTCTGCTCTGCAATTTGCACAGTCCTGCCGTGGAAAACGGATTTTGCATTGTGAGATTTAATGACCACGAAAATGTTTCTGCAAAACTGAATAAAATCTGTCCTACTGCTTTCATCCTGTGGATTGCATTACATCCATAAGTCAATTTAAGGTTTTTGAGATGTTGTTCCACAGCTTTTTCCCCCATTCTTGAGCCTTTCAAGAGCATGAAGATAGAATTTGTTCTTTTGAGCTATTTGCAGCCCTCTGCTCTTAGAAAAAGACTCTAATTAGTGACTCTTCAGACTTGTACATTCTTTGAAATCAGAGGTACTCCCTGTATTTGAAAATCTCTCAAATGAAGACAGGATCCTTGCCGTTCCCTCTGTGTTAGTGGGAATTTTGCCATGAAGTTAAACGGTGGCAGAATGGTGCTTATTCTACTTTCCTCCTGTGTGCCTATTTACTTTTGTTCAATTAACACAGAAACTAAAGGAATCAAGTTAAATCACACCTTTCATCCTTTGCACACCCAAGTTTATATAGGATTATTTAACAGACTTCTTATGGTAGCACTTTTCCTATTGAGCCACATTCTGCTTTGAAGGAAGAGCAATTCTGAGTAGCTTTGCAAAATTTGTTTCTTGCAGTTAGCAATTAGATTAATTATTTCCTGTTTTACCAGTCCCCAAGGTACCAAAACCCAGGCGCAATATGTAACTACACTGCTCCAATTCCAGGACAGTGTGAAGGTGTGACTGTGATGAAATGCATGTGTCTTCTTACTTAATAAAATGTTCAGGGCTGGCTATGTGGTGGCTAACATTAAGACTTAAGTCATAATTTATCTCCTGTAGGTGCCTGAGAATTGTAAATGATGTGACAGATAAACACATTCTCATCATGTAGTGGCCGTATCTAGTTCTGCTCCCCTCCTTCCCAGCATTTAATTGCACCCATCCTTCAGTCAGCGCTATCTCCTCCTTAATTACATTCTGCAACATATTCATTTCTCTAGCTGCTTTGGAGGCTGGGAAATGAAAAGTCACTGCAAAGTCACCTCATCTGTGAGCAGACAGAATGGGGTGAGACAGGAAACACAGGTCACTGCCTGTTGCTGTGTGTGCAGACAAGGTCTGATTTTTCTTTTGTCCAATGGGAGCTGACATATTTTGCTAACTTGGGGGTATTTTTTCCTTTCCCTGCTAACTCCAGTGGGAATCTCCTGTAAACTGGGATTTCATTAGCTAAGGAGGTGTGCGAATCTTTCCCTCATTCTCTAAGGTAAAGGCAGCCCAGGATTGGTATGGGGAATTGCAATTAGTATATTTGCCTGACTGTGTGAGAGCATGTAGTGCCCTGGTATTGTAATGGTGCTGGTGCCTGGTCTATTGAACAAACACAGTATTGTGATGTTATGCCAAAAAGAAATAGCTTCCAAGATCTATTTAAAAATAGATACTAGATACTTCCTTGCCTCCTTCCAGTTAAATTCTTTGGTAGCATCACTGGGAACTCGTAATAAACCTGGTTTGTCTCTTCAGTTACTAAACTCATCATATCCTTCCATAGAGCTCTGAGCCATTCAGCCATGCCAGTCTCATAAATCTGGACATATTTTTTAATGAAAATTGCTCTGACATACTGTAAAGTCTCCTTCCTTCAGGTCATATAATACTGCAGGCCAGAACACTGGACATATTGAGCAATATCATAGAAAATTATTTCCATACCCCTTTCATACACTATCTATTTTTGAAAGGAAAAGTAATGGTTAGGCAGCAAAAAGATGAGACAGAAACCATCACTGTGTGTAATGAGGTCACTAAAATGGCACGCGCACAAAATAAAAATCCCTTTAACATTACCCATCAAGGAAACTGTAATTTAAACATTTGAGGAGATGAAAAGAAGTATTTTCTGGAAACCAGAAGAACACCTGTATGTCTCACGATATAGGCAGTGCAAAGTCTGCTCACCTCTGGTCAAGTCTTGTCCAGCTAGGCTGGCATCTCTAATGCTGTTCAGAGACAGTGGACAGCAGACCATGCATGTAGTAAGAGTCAGTTACCCAGTGCTGGAGAACTAAAGCCATATTTGGACCCACTGAAGACAATCACTCCTCTATGATTTTCATCAAAGTACAAGATTTTATTTGAATCACAGCAGAATAATAATTTGCAATTGTTTTCACCTTGGTTTATGATGCCTTTCCTACTAAAAACTTGAAGTTAGGAAGAATGTGAAGGATGAGAGAAGCTCTGAAATGAGCTCGGAATCACTTATATGAAAATTGCTATTTGAAAGATGACCTTTCAGGTCTGATTCTGAACCCTCTGCTGTCAGTGGGAGTCTCTCCCTTATTTTGAAGAACCCCCTTGAAACGCTGAAATGCTAAAACATTCCAAAAGATGTGTGTGCCACAAGCACAAAAGCAGTGCTTGTCTTTACCATTAATCACTTCCTCTTAAACTTTGTTTTCTGAGGAAGGGAAGTAGTGTGTAATTATTTATTTTGCTGATAGAGTTAAACAGGTGACTTAACATGCTTGTTGAGCCTGCACTAATTATTCGGCTGCCTAATACACTACATCTCTCTATTTTCAAGACAGCTTACTGTGCCAATTCTCTTTGATGCGGTCTTCATGAGTACAGAAAGCCCATACAGCAACCCACAACTTGATCTACTAGCTGTAAATGGAAACTTTTTGGAACAAGTTCCTTGAGCCTGACAATGACTGCATTGATCACATTATTGAGAACAGGAGCCTGCTCTTTCACATTCAGAGAAATAATGGGAAAGTGGTGCATAGGTAAGAAGTTACACACAGAAATAGACAGACGAGCTTTTCATCCTCTTCTGTTCTGGAACAAGCTATTTCCTTCATACAAATATCATGGCAAATGCCTCCCTCAGTCACTTCACCACCCTATTGCATTTTTTGTTGCAATGGCAATGATGTAACTGAGAGCTGATTTTGGTACAATGTGCTTTGTTCAGCCATCTGCCAAATTTAATGAAGTGATAGGGAATCTTTTAAGCTGGATTTGGCTTGCATCGTATGATTAAATGGAGGAAGTGCCTCTATTATGTGTCAGATGTGCTTTTTGGGTAAAGATCAGGTCTGCTCGATTGCCTGAATTCAGGGTATTTTACCTTTGTGACCCCAGATCCAATAAAAAAATCAGAATTATTTTGTGTCCCTTTGAGTAAATTTAGGAATGCAGGGAATTTGGCTTCTTGTCATCAATGTCCTTTAGCTTTCGACTTCTCCTGATTTCTGTAATTTTGAATTAGGTTTTTTTGATTCAATGAGAAAAACCATTTGCTCCAGAAACAAACAGGCATGAAGATCTACGCCTCTGCTAGCTACCTGGAACTAGTAGAAACAGGTTTCTTGCTGGAATTTCCTCTTGCAGTAGGCAAGTCAATACATTTAATCTGGATGTTGTTGCTTCAGAGGCTTGTGGAGGCAAAGGTGCAATATTAACGATCTCTTCTGCTTTTGGGTGACAGCTCAGAACCTCCTCAGGGCAGAAATCTTTGCTATTTTAGCAGTACTGGAAGGAGAGTGTGGTGCAGGAAAAACTCAGACACTAGGAAGAACCTATTGCATTGTGTTATTACGATGACAGGGTCTGAAATCCTCAGATGAGATCATAGCCCTGTTTTGATAGGTATTGTAGAAACACAGAGTAAGAGATACAGCCTTCGGGGTTTCACTGATCAGGAGAGGCACAGATACCAAGTGGATGTGGATTTAAATTTAGATTCAGTTTTCACACTGGAAACATGGCAAAGACACAGCTCGATGAAGATGTTTGTTGGTGTCACATGGAAGTTTCTGACAGAGCGGGGAGCTTTTCTTGGGTATCCAGACCTTCCGCCTTCCACACACACCATAAGAAAGTCCTTGCTGCTGTGGCAATGCCAGAACCACTGTCCACAGCTGGACAGACTGTGGGACACACTGCAGACACTACGTGTGCAAAGCAAAGCAAAGCAAAGCCCTTGGCACTGGAAGCTCTGTTTACAGTGATGTTTTATTACTTGGGGAAAGGACTGGAGGACATTTTAATCAGGGGAGGACAACCTGATCCTTTGAAGTCCTTCCATATATTTGTGATATTTTCAGTATAAAATTATAAAAAGGATCCTTTATAATCTACATTCTTACGAAATGGATTGGTATACACACTGTTCTCTCTTCAGAGAAAATGGTTAATTTACAAGCACAATCTCATTTTAAATGTGAATATTTCCAAAGGCTTTTATTTTTAACCATGTTCAGATGTTTCAGGCTACCTTAGAGAGAGGGTATTGCCAACAATTAGAGTTGAGGGCAAGAGGAAACCAAGGTCGGAGTATAAAGAATTTGGGGGTTTTGTTTCACTCCTACATTGGTAATTTAATTTACAATTTGTTTCTACTAATTTTAGACATAACTGAAACAAAATTTCAGCAACAGCATTTTTCACAAAGAAAATATGAGCGCTTATAATGGAAACTCTGGACAAAGACCTTTAAGCTCCACTCAAAGAGAAAATACCATGTAAGGGGAAGGTGGAGAACACAGGAAAACAGAACTCCTTGCCATGCTTTTGGGATTTTCTCTGTCTCAGGTTTCTGTATCAGGGATAATCCATTGGAGTGCTGTGAAAATTGGATGCTGATGGTGAAATTTCCATGACTTCTTAGAGCAGTTACATGCTTCAGTCCCACTGACCATAATACAAATTAAACATTTAAAGCCTTGAAGTGCGTTTGAGAAACTGATACTGAAATGTACGCAGATGTTACAAGCTCAACTCCAGACTGCTTTGCGAGTACTAGGAAAGCACAGTCCCAGCATCCACCACTGGCGATTTTAGGAGTAATATCCCAAATGTTCTAACTCATTTCAGTAGTCTCCCCTGTGCTGTAACAAAAACCTTGCAGCTTCCTCATGAAGACTGACATGCCCTCTGTGCACCTTCTGCTTGGGTCTGATGCCACATTACCCATCCTGAGCTTTTGTCCAGAAAGAACCAAAGGTGACATTCAGAGAGGGTTATCGAACTCTGTGGGTGGCACCAAGGACGGCAGCTTAAATCCCTGCCACACAGACAGGTTGAGAAAGGGAGCAGCTGACTGTAACCTTTTGAACTTTCTGAGAAAGTCAAGTATTGCTTAACAGCCTAATGTTTCTGTTTGTCCCCTTGGTAGCTGTTTATATTCTTCTCTATGGAAAAAGCAAGATGTTTGAATCTTGAGGACTTTTTATATGTGCTTCTGGGTTGCCCCAGTGCACAAATAAACTGTGTAGGTGCTTTGTGATCAGAATAATCTCACATGATCAGTCATACATTGTTCTCTTGTCAACAGCAGCCATGTAGGACCAGCCTTGTGTCCTGGACTGAATCCAGAGTAAACAAGCACCCTGATGGAAATGCTCCATAAACACCCAGAATCTGGAGACATTCTTAACTTGCAGGATGCCAAGTTTTTTTCTGTGAAGAAAAAAGAAAACCTATTCTATTTGACATAAGGCTATTTTACTGGATGAAAGATTTAAATATGGAAAATTTCAAGCAAATTATTTTATGAAGAAAGTAGGGGAGTTCTATGCAGATGTTTAAAAAATGTTTTTTTTTTTTTTTAAATCCCATTCTTTTCATTATACTGGGTAGGATACACATAGGGCCAAATCTCTGACGGCATAAATGAGGAAATATGCTGAAGCTAATAAAGCTGCTACTCATTTGCATCCTTAAACACTGTGGTCCCCTCATATTGCTCACAGGGCTATGGAAATTCATGATTTTAGCATTACACCCTCTCCCTCCAAGTTCTTGGGGAACTTAAAGCTCCTTGTCCCATACAGCCAGGTCACCACGTTCCTCTTCACTTCAGGCACATTCATGGTAGATGAAGATAAAATTGTTTATCTGGCAGTTGTGCTTCAGCAAATTGCTTTTCCATATGAAGTTACCTATAAATAACTTTCAGTTTCAACTAAAAAAATAAAATGGATCCCAGACCAAAGTCATTCCTCACTTCCTCTGGGATCCATAACACATGGAACCTGTAAGAGTACAACTGTCTGGGATCCATAACGACTGAGGGATCCCTAGCTTACAGGTGATGGCTGATAGGATTTAAACCAGCTTGCCGTTTGTTTTTTGGGGTTTTTTTACTGATCTGCAGGCTCCTGGTGGAGGTGCTGAAGATCTGCTCCAGCAGATGCTATATGTTGCTACCTCTTTTTGTCCCCCAGCCAGCATATCCAGGGCTGGCTCAGAACTTCTGCAGGGCACTCAAATTAAACAGCAATACCCAGAGTAGCATAGAGCACTATTGATATGCATAATATAATCTGCACCTAAAGTTGTAGATTAATCACCCCCTGAAAAACAGTGAAATAAGTTATTAGAAGGTGTATAAGCACGGGGCAAGCTGAAGCTGCTTCCTTTAGTGCTGACCTACTGAAGGGTGCTACTGCCATCACAGGAATGAATATTTGGCTCTTATCTTTTTTTGCTGTAATAATGAACATGGCATTTCTTATAATCCTTCTGCTTCTACCAATACTTTGCTCTTGAGAGCACCAGCAGTTCACAGGTTCATATCTGACAAAGAGATCTCTAACTCCTCCCCAGTATTATCCCATTTACGGAAATTGCTGCTTCTCCATAAAATCAGTAGTGAGAATGCTTCCTCTGAGAAAAACATTTCCATCCTCAAACTGCCCAAGGGAGGAATTAAAGAGAAAAGTATATACATCACAACAGGATATACTCCAGTGTGTTACTGCTATTTCAGTATGCAGGCCTTTATCTCCATTCCTGCCTTTCCACTCGTCGCTGTTCATTATCTTTTCCTTTGCAATGGAGCTCCGAGGCATTTCCACACTCTCTGCAGTTGAGAAAGAAGAGATGCTGGCAAAGAGTTATATTAGTGTGTGGAAGGGGGAATTATCCTACTTGGGGTTATGCCCTTGGCACACCGTGTTGTAACATCTGTATGTTATTATGCTGCAAAACCTATCATTCTACCCCCAAGAAAACCTCCCAGCCTCCCTGTAAATCTTCTAGTTTTATATATTTGAATCTACTAAAACTATAACAAAACTGGTTGAAACATTTACATGTGACACTCACAAAGGTGCCAGGAGAGTGTCAGGGGATGCAGAAACATCTGAGGGGTCAGAAGAAAAAGAAACAAGAACACTGATGCACTTTTGCCTTGTTTGCTTCTTTCTGAACTCTGTAGAAGAAAATGGAAGCAATCAGGACTGTTATAACTGTGTTAGGTCCTGGCTGAGAAACTAGTGTGGGTTGGAGCAGTGACTGTGTCACACAAGTCACAGGAATTTGTATGCTGTGTGGGTGAGTGCAACTGCGAGCCTTCTTGTTTGCTCCCCTTTACTCTGCCCACATAAATCTGTACCTGGATCAGGCACAGCTACAAGGGCACCAGTGTTTCCCAGAGGAAGGGTGTGAAAATGGGAGTGTGCGATTCCTGATGGTAGGTGACTGTGGAACCACCAACATTCACTCTTTGCAAAAAATTACAAATGTTGTTTTTCAGTCTCGCCTTTGGGGGCAGGGAGGGAACTGCTGTAGAAAGTCTCACGCTGAGTTTCCCTTGCCATTTGTAATAAAGGCTGGCAAAGCATGGCATGCACCATGGTCTGGCAGGGATCCATGGGTGCTGGGTGTCAGCCTAGAGGCTTGTTGTGCATCAGTACAGCACACCATCAGACCAGAAAAAGCAATGTAAGTCATCTCATGATCCCATGCAAACATTCAACGGCAAGTAGGAATTTGGCATGAGTTGTAGTCGTATAAAATGCAATAGCTGTCCACAGTGTAATATGGTAGCACTTATTGTCCAAACTGGCTAGACTGTCTTTGTTGTAAAATAAAGGCAGGGCTGGAGATTACTGCTTTGGCTGGAGATCACTGCTTTATACACAGCTTTGGTAGGGCCTGAAATGCTGTGTGCGCCTAAGAGCTGTTTATAAATTGTGCATCTTAGAGATGTTTATAAATTGGAGGTAAATCAGAGAAAAAAGGAGAGAACTCAGAAGTAAGGAAGTTAGAAGAAATGATAAGCAATCATTTGGTTCGAAAAGACCTCTAAAATAATCAAGCCCAACAATTAATCTGCCAAGACCATCACTAAACCATGTCCCTAAGTGCCACATCTACACATCTTTAAAATACCATCAGGGCTGGTGACTCAGCCACTTCCCTGGCCAGCCTGGACTGATGCTTGACAACCGTTTCAGAGAATAAATGTTTCCTAATATCGAATCTAAACCTCCCCTGGCACAACTTGAGGCCATTTCCTCTTTTGGACAAGAGAAGGCAAGAGAATAAGCCAGTAGGCAAATCTATTGCTTGGGATAAGCAGGGTAGGAGAGGCAAATTCAGTGGGTTTCAATGAGATCTTGAAAACAAGAAAAAATTGCATAGTTAGGAGGATGTTTCCGTCAGGAGGTGAAAGGTTAGACATAACAAGGCAATCCAAGTCTGTATAGTCTAGTGGATTATCAAGGACAAAAATTAGAACACCCAAACCAGAAGTTAATCCAAGTCCAAGGCTGGCTGCTGCATCTCTGGGATTCCCTGGAGAAACCCTCTTTCCTCCAGTCATTTATGATGAAATCAGCATAGCCTTTGGAGAGATATCTGTGGAAATAGTGCCCTTAAGGAAGCAGGAATATCAGGGGTGATCAGCCTAAGGTCCTTGCTTAATGGTGCTAGTACAAGCAGCATTCCCGTGCCACTTCACAGGATCGGCAGCAGGACTGTGCTAGCTCTAGGTTAATACTAGGAGTAAGGGAAGCAGAGCCAGCAGGGCTCTTAGACCAACCTTGCTGGGCACACCCAGAGACACTAGTACCTGTGCCTATGAAAAACTCCTGGTGACTGTCACCCTGCACCCCAAGCTCTCTGAGCAGTGCTCTGCAAGTCTTTAAGCTCTGACTACTCAAAGGTTTTGGCATGTGGCTTGTGTTCACCCTGCACAAGATGGTCTTTTACATCTCTTACAGCTCCATTTCCTCCAGATCTGAAAACAGGGATGAATCCAGCAATAAGTCAAGGATAAGTGAGATAGTGAAGTGAAAACAGTATCTTTGCCTCAAGCCTTGTCTCTTTTGCGTAGGATTATTCACGCCAAAGGGTTGTTAGTTGCCAGATGTACACAAGACTCCGCTGTAAGTTTATTTATGGTGACATAACTTCAAGAAAGCAGTGAACTGAGTTGAAGGGAAAATTTAAAATGCTATCTGAACAAGGAGAAAAATTACAAGAAAATGTCATTAAAGCAGTGATGTTGATAATTGACAAGTATGCACAGGCAAACAGATTTAGATATGGCACTTTTACTTCTATCACAATGCTTTCTGTTTTGTGTAGGCAGGAAACTTCCCAAGTGTTTTCCAGAACGTGGACATAATCTCCAAAATAAGGTTTAATATTAGGTAATTGTAGCTTTGTTCACTTAAGTCCTGATCCCCAAAACTGGTCCCTCAACAAAATTAAGCATAGAAACATTGGCCCAGTTTATGGGTCTTGTTGAAGACAGAGAGCCAAAGTCTGTACTCTGTTTCTCAGGATCTGTAACGTTTGGTAGACTGCAGCTGTTCCAAACCTTCCGTGCAGACCACACCAATCTCTCAAATCTCTGTCTGATTGGTACTTCCCTTACCCATCCTTGAGATGTCTTGTCTTTCTACCAATGACTCACGCAGTTCATACACATGCAAGAAATGAAACAGGGCTCCTGGAGACAAGACAGCAAGATCAAGGCTTCAAGCTATGCTTTCTTTTTGCCAGTCTTCCTTTTGGCTTGCTTTTGCATTGAGTGACAAATACAGCATCATCTCTAACATTAGCCATTCTCAGAGCCTTTTCCACCTTTCAGCATAACCCTGTTTGTAGAAGCCACCCAGCAGAATGATATTACTTTAAACCTCTGTGTACATGTACAGCTCTTCAGGGTGTGAGGACAGAGAATCAGCTGTCAAAGACTGATGACCAAAGTGATTTTTTATATCAGCTGAGGGACTACCACAGAGCACCTTGTGTTCCTGGTGAGACTCGGAATACCATCTGCCCAGCTCAGAGACCAGAGTGCATAGTCCTTAAAAAGAAACTTTATGAGCACCGTGGAACAGCTGGACTATACTGAGTATCACCAAATACACACAGGGATGCGTCCTGCCCTGTCTCCAGTTAAGGACATCAGAAGAGGGTATAGAAACTCACCAAGGGGCAGATGGAGACAAACCTGTCCCCTGGGAGTCCTCTAATCCTAAGAGAGGCTGATCGGGTCTGGGATGTAAGTTGCTGCAGCCTTTCTTGAAAAGACTTTCCTATTGGCATGTTCCGCATTCTTGCTGGTGTTTAAAGATCCACCTCTTATTTAAATCTTTCTAAGTGCAAAACATTTATATTGGAAAACTGTCCCTCCCCTAAAGGCAAGCATCCAGTATGCACGGCTGCAGCAGGAGATTTGAGAATGGCTCTTGAAAACAGGATCCCCTGGGACCTGACTACCACTGAGCTCTCAGCTGCGGTGGGCAGTTTTTCACTTCACTGTATGCAATAAACATTAACCTAATTCACCACTGTTTGCAGAACTTAATTTACTTCAGCAAAATGTGTTGTGAGACCTAGAGATTTTTCTGTTGAGTTCAATATGAATTTGCTCATGTATTGAACTGGAGACTGTCAGGGATTCATCTATTTTAGGATTTAACCAAACCACTATACTATATTCATTAGCAAAAAAAAAAAAAAAACCCAAAAACCCAAACAACCCCCAAAACCAAACCCAAAAAAGAAAACACCCCCCTCCCAAAAAATAAAAAAAACCCCAAACAACATTATCTTATTTTATTTCTCTTCTTTCGCAGAGAGATGACAAAATTAAGAAGCCAAACAACTCCACCCTTGAGTTGTTTTCTTAGCTGTTGCTTGTGCAGAGGCAGAGAAAGCAGAGAGGAGGAGAAGTAAAATAAGGGAGGGGAAGGCTGTGGAGAGAAAGTACATTTAGGTCTAATTTATAAGACACAGCTGCCATAAAAGGAAAATCGTTCAAATTACAAATGTAAAGCCAAATCAATTTCTGATGCTGCTCAATCAACTTCTATGGAGTGCTGCCAGAAAGAGCTTTAGACTAGTGCTGTATAGCAGGAAAACGGGGAACTTGTTCTTCCACAAAAAAAGTGGAAAAGATCCCAACTTTACACTGTTAATCTTTGTTACACGGGAGCTATAAATCCACTTGTTATAATGGATAAAATGTAGAATGCTGCACGGGAAAATGCCCTGCACCTTGTGTGAGTGTACCTCCATGCCTGACCCCCTGCACCCTGAGCACCAGGGCTGGCTCAGGGGCAGGCACTAATGACTCTGATGACTCGGTGGTGCCTGGGAGCATCCCTCCATGTGCGGGCAAGAGAAGTGGCATGCCATCAGGAGCAACCCTGGTTTGGCAAGATGGAGGAACATGACTGTGCCACAGGTATGGTTGGCAGTGCCTTGCAGCACACGGAGGAACTGTGGTCACCGAGGCAGGAGCTGGCACCTCCCATGGGCCTTTGCCTCCTGCAGTCCGACAGCAGCAGTTATCCTCTGGCCTTAGTATGCTCTGGCTCCCCAGCTGCCCTGCTGAAAAGTCACTACAGATCCAAGCAAGAACATTCCCTCCATCTTTCCCTCTCTGAGTGTGAGGGTGATGTGTTGTGAGATGAATACTGAGGAACCTATTCAGTGATAACCTTTGCTGCAAACGGATACTTTGTTTTCACTGTCCTGCATGTGCTCTGTAAAAAGCCCTAAACTTAAAGCTGTGTATTAAGAAACAGTGAAAAACCGCAGAACTTCACAAGCAGCAGACACGCTTGGAAAAAATGGCACCACTTTTTGTTGAAAAAGCTGCAAGACTGAAAAAGCTTTGACCAGTACTACTGACAGAAAAAAAAAAAAATAATCCATGCTCCTAATGCAGTTTTGAAGACAGCTACATGGAGTTAATTAGAGACTAGATTTCTGCTTCATAGTATTTGAAATGAATACAAAAACCCTGTTCAAGGCAGACGTAGCTGTTTATGACTTTCTTGACCTTGCTCGAAAGAGCAATGTGTTGTGTCGTTCCCTCCCCCCCCCCCCCCCCCCCATCCCTGCTGGATTTCATAGGACTTTCCTGAAAGGTTGCTAAGAAAATAGTTTCAATGAATTACTGTAAAGTCAAAGTTGTATAGCCCACATGCCTGCCTCAGGGCCTGTGGTTTGCTTCACTTGTTCATGCTTCTGAATAAAGACCGCTGCTTACAGAAAGTGTTATTATTAACCGTGTTTCTCCCTGGTGCAATGACTTCTACAACAAGAAGTGACCCCTTGGCATATGACCTGCACAAATGTACATAAGCTTTATCCATAAACTTTCAGTCTTTTTTTTAAGAAGTTTTCATTAAACTAGATAACAACAAAAGAAACCATCGCCAGTAGAATAAGCAAGCTCTTCATCTAGTGCCAACAGAATTATTGCCAGGTCTTTTTATTGAAAAAAGAACGAGATTCTTTGTGGAAATCCAAACAAGGTTGCTTCTTAGATGTAGGCTGGCAAGTGGCAAATTAAAGAGTTCAAACCAAGCCCCATTTGTGTAATAACAAAGCTCAGAAGGCTTCTGCCCCTTCTTTTGCCTCCCATTTAATCTTTGTTGTAATTCTTTCTTAGATATTCTGGTTTAGATTCAATACGACTACTACTTCCAAATAATCTAGAATAAACAGAAGAGCACAACTTCTTTTTTTTGTACTGCTGGAACATTCACCTACCCTTTGTATTACAAAATGCCATCTTCATGTTTTAGTAGGCCATACTCTGATATTCAAGAAGGATTTTTGTAAACGTTTCCTAAAAAATGTCTGAGTTCAGTTTCTTAGCTGGCGTGGGGAATATCCACTTAGCTACTGACAAGGTCCAGTGCAGATTCAGCTGCCAGAATTCAATAAAGCACTATTGTCTGAGAATAAACACGACGTATCTGAAATACTTCCAAAAATATGTATTTTATATTACAAGCAGGATGATCAAAACACATAAAAGTACTTAATGAGTAATAATAAGCAGAAGCTTGCACACGAAGCTTATTGTATCACCTTCCGTAACTGTGACCTGCAGATATGGACCTGGATGTAAGCATTAAGATCATGATATGAAATATGTTCAGGTAGACACAGACTCTGTAAAGCTCAGAGGGAGGGATTCATCTCAAGTGAAAATACACGAAAGTTACATAATGAAAATACTGCAGGATAGTGATGTGCGTCCTGATGCTCCCTCAAAACCAGAATTCCCACTGGCTTGCAAATAGGATAGGGTCTGCACCGGAGCAGTTTCCAGCCCCTTCTTCTCCCTGAATTATTACAGGAGTCTGCAGACCTTTTGTACTAGAGGCCAAAGATTTTCTATGTAGATGAGGGAAATGCATAACAACTCAAAAACAGATGAAAAATCTAACCAGATGAATGTCACAAAACCTGGTGGATATTATCAAATACTGGTGACTGTTTTCCTGTATATTTCTGTGCAATGAAGGTTAGCAGCCCAGCAAGCAAGGTTATTTGAAAACCAGCAATTTTATTCTGTCAAAAGCTGTTTCTTGCTAGGTTAATCATCACTTTTAAGATGCAGGGAGCATTGGAGGGTTATTCTAGCAGTACAGATGTATCAAAAGAGAACACAATCAATTGAAGCTGCAACTGTACATACTTTGGAGCCAGGATTATTTCCTTCAACTGTATGTCAATGAATGGCATTATTCAATATGTGTAATCCTTCAGAGATTAAGAATCATTAGCTAATAAACTATGCCTTAGTGCATCTGTAACATCTGCAGTTTCCTGGTCACAGAAATGCATTTGTCACAGAGAGCACAGAGAGGAAACAGGCAACCATTCCCCAGCTGAAAACCTTATGAAAGCAGGGACCTCGCCGAGGAGGCTGGGGGAGGTGGGGGTAGTCAGCTCTGCACACTGCTTGTTTTGCACAGAAAAAGCAAAGCTGATTAAAAAGAAATGTCTGCGGAGACCTCTGGCTTTAAAAGACAAACCCCCAAAAAACCCAAACCCAACAAACACAAATACTTGTGGTTTTTCAAAGGAGCAGGCTCAAAAGAAACCACCTAGAAAGCAGAGAAGGCTGCTGGTCTCTTTGCTGCTCTCAGCATCCTTGTAAGTAACTCTCTCCACAATTATCAGTGGAGTCTATTTCACCACAACGGATTTAATTGTGCATTGACAGTGAGAGGGAGGCAGGGAGTGAGATGACAGACAGCCTCGAGGAAGAGATTTATCCCCTCCCTGTCAGGCAGTTTGATAAGGGATGTTGATTCTGCGAGGTCTCACAATGGCTTTTTTATTTGTTTGCTTAATACTGGGCTGTTTCAGAAACGCGCACAGCTGAGCTGACAGGAGATGCAAACAGAGTGTGCTCGTTTGGGAATTACGGGGGTGGCGGTACACAGGAAAATAGCTTCTGTCTTCTTCACAGGAAAGTCAGCTGATAAACTGATCTTAAGACAACGTATCTTCCTTCCTGTAAAATGCAATAACAGGCAGACCTTGTGACCTCGATGGCCTTCTGCTGAGTTTATTCCTAACCAGGGAGGAAAAGGGGGAAGCTTTCCCTGGCAGACATAGCACACAGCTCCTATGTGAATCACGCTGCTATGCTTAAAGCGAGAGCCAACAATACCAGCATAGTAGGCCACATATCTTTCAAAGCAAGTGAGTTCACAAAGAAGTCCCCTGCTCATGGAGATAAGCTGCAGCAGCCCTTTCATTAAACATCCGCTGTGTACTTCCCGTCGGAGCCGCGGGCTTGGCCCAGGGCACGGCCGACTGACGAGAGCCAGCAGCCACTCTCATGGCTTCGCGTTTTGCTATTTAGGACAGATTTTCCTTGCAGCACTCGGCAGAGGGCAAAGAGAAACACACCATTTATGTCACCCTATTAAATACACACAGCTTTAGCTGCACTGCATCATGCAGCAGCCTTTCTCATCCCTGTCTTGGCTCTGTGCAACAGAGTAAACATCATAAAGAACATAAGAAGGAGTTTTCCTGAATTTTCCCTGAATTTCCCTGGCAACAGAAAGCTTTAACAGGGTAAGGCTCTTTTTTTTTCCCCTCGAGACAACATTCCTCCCACCCTCCTTCCACCTCAAATAAAGTTGGCAAAAACCCAAAGTCTTGTGCTTGAGGACCATGCTCAGGGGTCCCTCCAGGAAACTCTGTTCAAAAGAGTTAATGCAGCAGCTCACCTGCCTTCTTTGAATCATACTGTGTCTGTGCTCACTTTTCCTCCGCTTGAATTAACTTTGCTTTATAGTACTGAGATTGTTATGGCTCACTTCTAGAGGAGTGAGCCATACAGGTTGATGGCAGTAAGCAGGCATCAGGCCAGGCTTTCTCCTGCTTTGCACTGCATATGGCCCTTTACGTGTGTGCTGTGAGTATAAAACTGTGCCACCTCGGATTTATAGATGCTGTACTGTTACTTCTAAAAGCCACATACCCTCCCCTAAAAGATCCAAGAGTGCTTCTACTTAATCCTCCCAGCATTTACGGCAATTAAAGCTTGTGCTGGTTCAGAACCAAGAGCCTAGGGCAGGACCTAACTTTATGAGGTGCTATATGTGAGTTCTGACTCAGGACCTTGTGAGCCAAAAAGAACTAGAGGAGACAAACAAGTCAGGATGGGGTACAGGCAGGATGCGTGCACTGAAAATGGTGTGTCTCAGGTCTCTATGTAATTGTCCTTATCTTCATGATGGGGAAAATGAGGTTGGAATTAAAGTGACTGTATTACTTTCCAAGGGAGGCACTGTGTCTGTGATGCCATTATTGCTGCACAGTGATTGAAAAAGGGATCAGAATTCAGAAAAGCAGGTCTTGTGAGGTCTGTAATAGGACCATGGGTGAGGGATTCCCAGACAACAACATCTAAACCCCAGTATGACTGTCTGTGATTTGGCAGAGAGTGGAGAGCTACTGCCACCAGTAATGGTGCTGGCTGCCACCACCAGTGGAGGCATTTCGTAGCAGATGGCTGTGGACCTTGGGCTGAGTTGTATTCCTTTTAAGCAGATTTGTATTAAACATCAAGGCCAACATTCTTTATCGTAACTTGTGACAGCTCCTTCTCAGGTGTCCTGTTTAAGGACAATATGCTTGAGGGGGAAGCAGGCACACAAGCTGATTCTTACTGCATTCTTTTCCTGGCTCCCTGGGCTGAGACATGGTATACCTAGCATTCAGTGCTTATGTGGCATGGCCTAAGTCAGACACCACAAGTGGCAAAATTCAAACCACAATTCTCAGATCCTCCTGCTTTTTTGTCTGAGGTACCATCTGCAATCTGCGTTTTGTGGCCATCTGGCCATCAGCGGCCCACCTGCCAGTGCTGCACACAATTTGGAAGCTATCCTAGGCGTAGGTCATAACTTTAAAAGGAGAAATAAACGTGTTGTAAATCAACAAACACTTTTGGCTATGGGGCAGCATGCACTGCAGCAGTGGAAGTTCAGGTTCAAAATTCTGCCTCCTAAATCTGGCTCAATTAACAGAAACAAAATAAAAACGCAGTGCTGGATGTCTGCCCGTTAAGGAAGTTTTGCACTTTCCTCTCTTCCTTTTCATCCATCTGGAGCAACGAGATTCACATGTAGCCTCTCCAGGACATTTCTCAAAAGGAGGAGGAGGGCATCCTCTCCCTCTTTTGAGGTGCAGTTTAACACATCAAACACAGCACCACCATGTCTGACCCTAGTAAGTTTATGTTCATCTCAAGGGTTATATTGGCAGAACGCAACGTGGTTCTTTTTTGTGGAGTTTGAAAGTCACTTCATCTATCTGGTGTGGGTCAAACGCATGGCAGGGGATGTGCTAATAACTAATCTGTAAAGATTACTGCAGGACCATGCCTGATCCTCTGCCCTGGGCTCTCAGGTTTGTTAGAACATAACCTAAATGAATGCATTACTGCTGCAGAAAAACATGCTGCAAACAATCACCCAGACTTTACTCTAAAATTTGATACACCTGGCACAAATTCACTCAGCTCTGAAATCATCCACATTGTTTAATCTTTGAGCATCCAGTGAATTTCTCCTAAGATTACAGCTCTTTGCAGGGTGAGGTGGAGGGTAGGCAACAGATGACTCATAAAGGTTTGGCTGAATCTAGTGTGTGAACTTGGTGTGTCTAGTTTTAGACAATACTGCCATCCATAAGGTAAAGATGCCAAAGAGCAAGAAAGGAATCGTTATTCATACAAAAAATAAAAAGAGGGAGAAGAGAGGAACTCTGTTCCCCACCTTCTTATTACAGCATGGCTGGGAAAGGTGAAGCCTGAATCTTCAACCCCCATAGAATTTCCATGTGAAAGAAATTAATTCATTTCAGACAATTCCATCCTCATGCTTGTTTTCTCAGCTGTAAAAAAAAAAATTACTAACATGCCCCAAGGACCTGCCTTAGGTTCCCTCACATCAGGTGTTTCATACTTTTGAGCCAAAAGAGAACAAGACGGAAAGTTTATGTCAGTCACTTATCAGGGTTCCCATTTCAATTCCTGTTCTTCTTTCTGACTGCAGAATGATGAGCATGCACATGATTTTTTGGGAAAGCATAAATATATTGGTGGGTAATATTTGTAAGACTTGTCATTTATAAAGAATTTGTGCCCCTGCATGTGTGGAAGGACTTGATCATCTGGGTCAGGTCCATGGGAATGTTCTATGAAATAATGCCTGAAACAGCATGAAAGGGAATATTTCTTTACAGTACACAGATTTCATGAGCTGTTCCTTAGCTGGACAAGGCTGGCTTTTAGGACAAAATGGCAGTTTAGGCAATGCTACAGGATAATGCAATGTAGAATGGTTACAAGCTCTGCACAGAGAGTGAGCTGATAATGGCTCTACTGTAGACTGTGGCATAGGGAAACGTGTCATTTCAGTGCACCTGATATCCTCAGCTGTAAGCTATGACAGCACTTCCTCTTCCTGACTCTTTATTCATAGTATATTTGCTCTACGGGAGGGACTGTCTTTACCTGTACTTTCTCTGGGACCTGGCTTTAGGTGTCTATCTCAGCCACACTGCCTTGAGATGCTACTTTAAGACCAACACTTTGGTGTGAACAGCAGCTCTCCCAGTTCAGAAAGAGGGGTGTGAAGGTGTAGGTTCTTCCTTTTGACCTCCCCTGCAAGGGAATGAATTGCTGTTGGAGCAATTATATCATGTCCTCCTGCTTCTCCTAGCATGCACCCTCTCTCTTGACCGCGGATTGTTAGACACTCCAGACATCCTATACAGCCCCTGTACCATAACACTGGTGAGGTCTTTCATCAACCTAACAAGCAAATTACCCGTGACAGTCCTGGCCAAACTCCTGATAAAGGTTCTGAAACACAATGACACCCTCACTCTTTCTTTCTCCCTTGTAAAATCAATCAGACTTACACTTTAAATAGGCAAGTGGCCTAAAGGAGAAATTTTCCCAGACTGTCAGAGTCCTGGGAAGGGGAGCTGAGGAAGGTCTTTCTGCTCGTCATTTATTATTGAAAGAAAGTTAGTTACATTGCATTTATAAAGCTTGAAATGCAGAGAAATATCTGTAAATAGTCTGTAAATGACTGGCAGTCTTTTTACCCTCCTGGCTGTATTTAGCTACCTCCTTTCTGTAAATCAGACCTTTCTGATTTTGCTAAGGTGACAAGTCATGGCTAGAATGTGCTAAACTCAGTTACAGGAGTACATGAGGTGACTGATGTAATTGAGCATGATCATTTGGCCTGGGAAATGAAAAAAAACCACACAGTTTACTGAAAACCATGGCTAACAGGGCCACTGATTAAAAAGCAGCTAGTAATCCTGTAAAGACAGCTACATTAGAACCTGTCCAACTTGTGTGGCATTCACCGGCATGCCATATAAATTGCACATCATGTACCCCTCTCCTCCCTAGTCTTGAAAGGCTCCCCCAGTTTCTCAGCATTACACAGGGCTTCCTCAGTAAGGCTTCAAGTACCTGAAGTGCTTCACACAATTAATACCATTTTGCAGACAAGTGACCAAAGTGTGCTCTGTGATTTAATGCCCTTTCTCGTGTTTGCTCATTTATGTCTCATTTTGCAAAAAAAACCTAAATTTGCAAGGGGTTTCACACTCACTGGTGCAAATTTAAGCTATAGAGGTTCATTGATTTTAGGTCAGAACTGCCAGCTCAAGACATTTGAATATATTGAGCCAGGCTTGCATTCTGTGTGAGCAACTGAAACATAACCCCTTGCTTCTTTTTGTATGCCTTTTGGGTGCTGAAACTTCAGCCAGCACTTCGGTCACATTTTCGTGCCTTTCTTCACAACAATGTGATGCTCTTGCAGGAAAGACAAATGTCACTCTGAGACCTATTACCAGGAATGCTGGGTATAAGACAAGAGAGGTAATTATTCTGCCCTACTTGGCACTGGTGCAGCCTCAGCTGAAGCCGTGCATCTAGTTCTGGGTGCTGCATTTTAAGATAACTGCAACAAGATGATAAGAGGCTTAGAAAACATGAACTTCTGAGAAAGGTTAAGAGAACAGGGATTGTTTATTCTAGGATGTAGAGACAGAAGGAAGAGGATAACACTTTGAAAGTACATTAAAAAAAAGAAGGCAGAAATTAGTTTTTCCTTTCTCAACAAAAAGTAGAAGATACAGTTATAGAATCATAGGATAATTTAGGTTGGAAAAGACCCCTAAGATCACCAAGTCCAACTGTGAACCTAGCACAGCCAAATCCATACTAAACCATGTCCCTGAGTGCCACATCTACACAACCTTTAAATATCACCAGGGATGTTGAGTCCACCACTTCCTTGGGAAGCCTGGTCCAGTGCTTGACAAACCTGTCAGAGAAGAAAATTTTCCTAATTTCAAGTCTAAACCTACCCTGGCACAACTTGAGGCCACTTCTTGTTGTCCTATTTGTTGTTATATGGGAGAAGAGACTGGCACTCACACTTTCAGGTGGCTGTAGAGAGCAATAAAGTCCCCCCTAAGCCTCTTTCCTCATCTTTTTCCTTATCCTTTGTCGCGTGTTTCCACCTGCATCCAATAACAGATGGACATTCTTCTGTTGCTAAAGTATGTATAGAAACATTTTTTATTGTCTTTTTTTGGCAGTTGCCAGGTTAAGTTCTAGATGGGCTTCGGCCCATCTAATTTTCTTGCTGCGTAACCTCACAACACCTTTGTAGTATTCCTAAGCCAGCTGTTCCTTCTTCCATAGGTCATAAACTGATTCTGAGCCAAAGCTCTCTGTTCAGCCAGGCTGGTCTTCCCCACCAGCTTGTCTTCCAGCACATGTTGACAGGCTGCTCCTGTGCCTTTAGGATTTCCTTCTTGAAGAACATTCAGCCTTCCTGGACCCCTTTGCCCTTCAGGACTGCCTCCCAGGGACTGTGTCAACAGGCTCCTAAACAGGCCAAAGTCTGCCCTCCAGAAGTCCAAGGCGGCAGCTCTGCTGACCCTTCTCCTTAGTTCTCCAAGAACTGAAGCCTATTATTTAGTGACTGCTGTGCACAAGCCGGCCTCCAACCACCACATCACCCACAAGTCCTTCTCTGTTCACAAACAACAGGTCCAGCGGGTGCCTTCCCTAGTTGGCTCACCCAGCAGCTGTGTCAGGAAGTCACCTTCCGCACACTCCAGGAACCCCCTAGACTGTTTCCTCGCTGCTGTACTGTATTTCCAGCAGACGTCTGGTAGGTTGAAGGCTCCCATGAGAACAGGGGCTAGCGACGGTGAGACTGCTCCCAGCTGCTTATAGAATATTTCACCTGCATCTTCAAGTAATTGGATAATTCACCACTTAAATTTTAATTAAATCTCAGGAAAGACAGCCTGATTACAAATACAGTGTCGCATTGGAACCTTCTTTTCAGAAACATGGCGCTATCCTTTAGAAGAGGTATTTAAGAACAGATCAGGCAAACATCTGGCATGCATCATGCAGGCAATGGCACATTCCTGCTCTCCTACCCTGTGGGAATAACCTATTGATGTTTCTTCCAGCTCCCCTAGAGTTTGGTGGTTCTAACAGTGTAGGCAAGAAGGAAACATTTAAGAAGAAAAGAAATAAAGCAAGTGGAGACTGCAACATAGCTGTTTACCTCCAGCCTTGGTTTTACATGTAAAACCTTCAGTACTGTGAGAATTATGGCAAAATCCCCCAACTCCACAATTCTCTGGATGGCATGTTGTGACCCTTTACTTGAACCTCATACATAGCACAGTCTACTGAATGTTCCTCATTGGGTTTCCCACTGAGCCCCATAATTTCTGATTGATTAAACACATACATTAGAAAGACGTCCAGTCTATGTCTTAAAAAGCCTTTGTTTCTTTCTCTAGCAAAAAGGATTCCATTGCATTGCTTTCTGTGCTGCTCCAAAGGCTAATTAACTTAACTGTCAGAAATCTACATTTTATTCCATTATACCCAGCTTTATCTGTCCTCTACTCAACCTCATTAAGGTTGCTTCTGCCAGCAGATGTCATTTGTATTTAGAGACTTAGAGAAGGTCAGGTTACCACATGGCCTGCAGATCAATAAGCTTGAACAAAACTTGTGCAACTCTTCTGTCATGGTTGGACTGTTTTTCTGTTTCTCTAAAGACTCTTGGAATCCATATCTGACCACCAATACTTATACTGCATAAAGCCATGACCGTGAAAAAATGCAACAGGCAAATTAGGCCGCTGTGTGACATGTTATAGGCACTTACACCTGTACGTGCCATGACCACAAAATGGAATGCAAAAGCAAAATAATCAATGTAATAAATATAGTGTAATTCTGCCTACCATATAAATAGTCTCTCACTGTCTTTCTCTCTCTGTCTTATGCATATATGCATACATATCCATTCATTTTGGTTACAGACACCAGTGTGAATTAGTGTTTCCCTCTAGTATTGTATATTGGAACCAAATTAAATACAGATATGAACATTTGTTTATACCCATAATAAAGTGGTCCAGTTTCCAGACTTGCTGACTATTTGCTCCTGCAAAGGGAGCAAGAACTGTAGGTAATTGGGATCGCTGGAAATCAGACTACTCAGTAAATTTCTAAGCACTGATTAGAGAGGTGAACTTTAAAAACACTGAAACTGTGTATGTACTTCCTTTCAGGAAAATGTAATAGTGCTAACCAGTCTGCTTTACTCAGAAGTTGTATTTCTCTTGAAGGTTCAGATATCCAAACTAACAGCTTGCTTTCATGTCCTTGTCAACAAATCCTAGCCCCAAAGAACCCCTTTAATAAGGATCACAAGGCACTTTACTGTCTTTGCTGATTAAGACAGTGGACAGAAGGTGAGGCTACCAACTAAGGCTATCACTGGGAGTAATTTTCTTGATGAGACTTGCCCACTGTCTAGGAAATTAAGTGAGACCACCAAAGCATTTTAGAAAGTCTGGTGTTATTAGACAACTGTGTCTTTCAGTATCTAGGATCAGCCTGTGCCAGATTTGAACTAATTATCTAGAGTCAGAGTTGGGCAAATACTTTGTTTGGAATGGGGTTTGAATGATTTTTTTTTTAACCTGGTCCTCTGTTTCTCAACTGAATCTTGAACTGCAGATTATTTGCAAGCATGCTAAATGAAATGAGACATTTTGTTGGATCTACTGTAGATGCAGTAGGTTTCTTCTCTTGCTGTATAAATATAGCTTTTAGAATTAGACCCTGCTGATACTTATACTCAGATCTGGCTTTGCTCACATACCTTATAGGTACAGCTGAAGCAGCCATTGCTCTGGGGAACATTTCCTAGAGCTGATGTATTCACTGGAGTATTTGCAGGAGGTGAACATAAATGTGAATGAGATGGAGTTGAAGGAAAGAGAATTCACTTCAGAAACACAAGGAAAGCATCCATGAGATATTAAAACCAATGGGAGCCTTCCTGTCTATGGCTATCTGCTGTTTCCAAAACTTTTACAAAAGACACGGAATTCTTCTGCTGAGCCTCCAGTTTCTTCCACAAAACAAAGTGCTTAACTGTTGACTTCACCCTCAGTGCCAGGTCCAAGTATTGAGTATCAGTCATTAAGTGCTAGTTGCACAGAAAATTTGGGCATGCCTCAAATTGTCAAGTCTACTTGTGCAAACTCAATATTTATATTAATTGAGGTGAGAAGTGATTCACAGTCAGACAACTGCTGTTTCCTTTGTTCCGATCTGATTGGCAGCACTGGATTATGCTGTGCAGTAACTGTCAAGGCGAGACAGGACATGTATCAGCCCTTCAACTTTAAGCTGTTTGATGAGAGCTTTCATGATATAAACCTGTTTCACACTGCTATGGACAACTTTTTTTCAATTAAACAGTAACATTAAATGAGTATAAAGGCTTTTTTTTTTTTTTTAAAAAAATACATTACCAATCCATGTAACAATAATAATAGAGTTATGCCTGTCTTAAACGAAAATGTCTTTGAAGCTGCTCGAATCTGGAGGCTGATAGTGGCTCCATTATCTGTAGTGTATCAACTGCAACTGCCAAGTCCAGCGACAAGGATTTTCAGGTAAAATCAATTACACACTAAGGTCCTGGTTAGCCACATGAACTGTATATACTGTAGGCAGAACAATAAATACCTATATCTAAGGCTAGTCAGATGTGAGTCACAAAGTGGAAAGACCGGTAACAATTTGCAGTGTGTTCTTAGAAATTACTATAAAAGGATAGGGATGGCATGAGGAAAAATTAAGCCTGAAGCCTTTTCTCCATTTATACTCATTTGAATGAGCCTGGAATCAACAGAATCCAATCCAAAGGACACAGTGTGCCATGTCAGGTGGTACTTATGCCTTGGTGCTGTTCATATTATTTATACTTTTAAACATGCATGCCAAGAAGCTTCAAGTTACAGTATAGCTAGCAATCTCTTAGTTCACAAATAAAATAGCTCAGATGACCACCATCTCCCAAAGAGTTGCGGAACATTCCTTTACAAGTAGAAGTGAACTCTCAAGTATATAAGATAGGGTGGGCAGAGATGGGACTTCAAGTGTCACAACAACAAAAATAGCAAGAAACCAGTGGTTTTCAGCTGTCAAGCTCCTTACTTTGTTAACTTTTTTTCAGGTTATTTTGCTTTTCCCTCAATAGCAAGGCTGACATCACATCTAGGCTGGGACCTCCACAAGAGACTTCAGAGAACAGATAGAAGAGAGGCTTGCAATAAAAGACCACATGCAAAGAATATAATTTGTCAGAGAAAGAAAAAAGGTAACTTTAAGTGTGCTGCTAATGGCCTAGATATCTCACTCAACCACAGGATAAATGTCTGCCCACTCAGCAAGCTTAGTCCAAATTTTACTCCAGTGTTTCACATTACAGGTGGCAGCAGGCTGATTCTGAGTGTTATTCTATCTGAGCTGGTTAGCTCATCCCTTGTCTAAAATCACAGTCTTCATGTTTCTCAGAGGTTTCCAGCATTTCCAATTATTGCTTTATATAATTTCTTTTTCTGCACCTGATGGAGGGTTTTAAGTAAATCACTGAAACTTAAGTCAAAAGGGGAAAGCTCTTAGACTCATATAGTATGCCATCTAGTAAGAGACAGATTCGTGGTTTCTCTCTAACATGTCACTGGATATATCACTAGCACCAACCTGCAGCAAATTCTTGGTCTCTTTAGCCACAGATAGAAAAGTTTTAGTTAATTTCCCCTTATCCTACAAGCACCATTCAAAAGCATTTACAAAATTAATGGCCACTGCTATATGAATCACTCCCAAATAAGCAGATAGATCAAAAAATCGCACTGTCAACTGCTAGCTCTGTTCACCAGCATGATAAGGGTGGGGTTGGTCCAGCAGAGAGGAAAAAAGAACCCTGTTTGCTTTTGTTTCTAAGGGAACCTCCACTCATGTGTGTCATCACATACCCTTGCACAGGGGCTTTAAGAATTTGTGCCTTGAGGCTAAGGGATGAGTACTGTTGTTTTAAGTCACAGATATGAGGAGGATGATGTACTGAAGCGTGTAATGATGAGTACATGCAATATTGCTGTGCTTTACTTCCTAGTACTCTTACACCAGATAAGTGCTCCCCAGGATATTTTTGTGATATGTTTCAGATGCTGTGCTAATAACACTTGCTATTTTTGATTTTATTTTTTATTTCTACCTTTTTTTAGACAAGCGAGAAAGCTGGATGCAATCTTGAAAAGAGAATTGCAAGCTCACCGAGAAACAAATTGCCTTGAGAGTGTTTGTGCTCTGATCAAGTCATTTTTGCAGGCTTTCTGGTGTTTTGTACAATAAGACAGGTTTATTGAGCAGAGAATCAGAACAGCTTGATGCACCTCGTAACTTACAAAACAAGCCACACACTCAAGCACTGTGTGTTCCCAAAGCACACATCAACTTCCATACTTTTAAGTCAAGGAAGCTTCTTGCTTTTCTTATTTTGGGGTAATTAATAATTTCTGCATTTTCGAAATTGCAGTCTTTATCAAAGTAACACATCCCATATGTTACTCTGATTTATCTTACTAATACACTTAGCTGTCTCAATTGCTTGGATGCTGTTGCCCAGCTTCACAAACTTGCTGTAACACAAAACACTAGGGTCTTGTGAGCCAACTTACTCTTTTTTTTTTTTAAACGTTGTTTTTATTCTAATAAAATTCCCATTGACTTCCAGTTCATATGTGCTTGGAACAAAGGCTGAATAAATGTGAAACAAGGACTGTGGGCACTGACTAGTACAAAGCTAAAAGCCAAAGATGGCCATTTACAAGTGATTAAATAGACTTGTTGCACTTGAAAAGACCACTTTATATAAGTTTCTTTAACACATTGCTTTAGCAGCTGGAGAAACCCACACAGTTAATGTTGTATTCTGCTGTTGATGCCATATCACACAGCAAGCACAAGCTTTTGAAAGCGTTTATAAAGGGCTCTACTTCTCTAGCACAATGTGTTACATCTAGATACCGTGGCTGGCTGGTGTTTGATAGGCCCTAGCTTCGGTGTGGTTTCCTGACAGAAAGGCAAAGCCTGCTCCCCTCGCTGCGGTGATGAGTGGAGGTGCACAGGGTGGGATAGAAAGAGATGTGTGCCATCTCTCCCTTGCTTCTCCCCAAAGCATGCTGCTTCTGCAAAAGCACCAGGAGAAAGCAGTTCCCCGTGCTGGATGCCTCTGAGGGAGGTGCGAGTGTGCACACAAGTAAATATACAGATGTCAGTCCTTAATAAATTACAAGCTCTAACCACCCTTGGCACTGAGGTGACGTTCTGCTGCGGCCCTTCTGCTGTGCTTGGCAGAGCCAGCTCTGCTTGCACCAGGGCTGAGCCTGGCCTCACGCTGTTGAGCCTTATGTAAAGTCCCTTTTGCACTCTCACAGAGCTGCAAAAATGGTTGTATATGATTCAGAAATGTTCCTTCTGGAGGGTGAAATGCTTCTGACTTCCAGAGGAACCCTTACCTGAGCTGCTGTCTGGATGAGGCAGAATAATTCCTTTTGTTCCTAAGAAAATTTTCTAGGACAAAGGGAACTGTTGAAGGCAATGTGGTGCTCATGTAACTTTTTGTCTCTGCTAATGTCAACTCTGTATTCATTATAATCAGTCAGTGTGAAGGTCTCTGTGATTTGTATCAGAGAGACAGCTTACTCCACACTGCTCTGTCCCGCTGGCTTCCAAATCACTTTCCTAGTAATCGCATTTGAAAGGAAGATCATTTTTGCCTTGGATTAGTCTAAAAGCCTTTCTGTCATTAACCCATTTTTCCTCCTTCGCCCGAGGCAGTTTAAGATGAAAAGTACTGGATGTTTCCTTTTGTTTGTTTGTTTTGTGCTTTTTACAGCACCTTCCTGGGGAGGAAGCAGACATCTCAGACACAGGCATGGCCAGTCCCTCCAATCCATTTCTACCCTTGGCATCATTCATTTTAACACAGCCCGATGTATTGCACCCTAGATTGCATTGCTTCAGGTGTTCAAACGATTTTAAATGGAAATGAGTGAATTACAGCAGAGTCTTCCCAAGTGTGTGGAGAGGAACTGTATAACTGATTAAAAAGAAAAAAAAAAAAAAAGGATAAAAAGGAGAGACATCTGACAAAAAGGAAAAAAATGAAAGCCAAAGGCAGAGAAGGAGTGCTTGAAAGACAGGAGAAAATAGTGGTTTAGACATCATGCATGAAGGGCTTTTAGACAGAATGCAACAGCAAACCAGTGCTCAGGAGAAGGGAGAGACCAGTTTCATACCAGGACCAGGACTCATGCTAACAGAGTGCCACTAATCAGCAAGAAGGAAGGCAATGAGGTAAAAACAAGGACACGCCTAGAGAAAATTGGATTAATGGGAAGAAATAAAAGCAGCAAAGAAGCTGCTGAGAGATGGGGGAGAAAGAATAAAATAAAATGGGAATAAATATGTAAAAAGGAAGAGAGAGGAAAATAAATTCAAAGGAGATGCTTTTAATTTATGGATGTCAGCTTAGACATTTTTAATTTGTTTTAAATAGTTACCGTTCACAGCGAAGTTTAACACAGTAGGCTGCATCTTTCAACTCTCAGGCTTAGGGAAGATATGGGTAAAATATGTAGGTGAAATTCTCTGCATTGTCCATTAACAGACATAGATACAAATCTTGGATCAAATCAAAAAGTAAATGACTCAAAGGTCAGGCTATTGGGCTTGGTTCACTCCCAGCAAAAGGAAAATGGCTGATATAGAAAATATTTCCTCCTGGAGTGATTCCATAGAGAGAACTAACTGGCGGGCGCATACCAGGAGCAATGGTTAGTGCAAGAGTTGCAGTGTACTTTCCCAGCACAGTCTGAATGGTATTTTCTGGGTAAGTGCAAGGCCTGAGTCATGCTGTGAATGCTGTTTGAATAATCTAACCAACTGACATGAAAACCATACCTTTTCCTTCTGAAGAAGGGAGATTTCTCTCTAGTTTTAAAAAGACAGTAGCATGGAAAGGAATTAATATGCCACTGTGAGGATAAGTGCAAATGTGCAGATGTTTGAGTGATCTAATAGGTTTTGTCTTGTAATCCTTGCTAATTGGAAAGCACAATATGCTATTTAGAGTGCACTTAGAGGAACAACTTCTGCAAAATACAGGTATGGTGTTGTGTGCAGAATTGACCGACTTTGTACCATGGACTAAATTCATCCCTGGTGACTGACTTGTAGACTTTACAGGATTGGCACGTAGAGCATGGACACTGCAGTACGGTTGAATGATCAGCTGTTCTGAAGGGAAAGGCTGTGTGGGGTGTATAGGTATTCCTCTGGGAAGTCAGCAGTCTTTTTGTACTAATGCTATGTAGCTCAAAGATGAAAGCAACATCTGTTACTAATGAAAAACTTAGGTTGTGACATTAGTCACAACAAAGTGGGAAGCGTTACACTGATTTTAGAATATCATCATGCATTCCTGTGCACTTTAAAGAATTAGAGTATCTTTTCTTACTTTTGAAAATGTAAAATAATGCTTAGTAGGTGAGTTCCCTTTAAAGGAAAATCACCTTGACTTTGAAAGAGAATGCCAGTGATGTTACCTTAGCTATATTGATAATCATTCCTAATTTGTATGTTCCTAAATATGAAAATCTAAATGAAATTTATTGGTTTTGCTGTCCTTTTTTTTTTTTTTTAATGAAGTGAAATCAATACAGAAATGAGATATTTTTAGACTATTTTCTGTTGACAGTATTCCCTGTAAACATTAACTCATTATTTATCTATCCCAAGGAATGGTATGCATTGAAAGACAATAGCCTTGCAATGGAATGTGACCTTGGCTGGTTTATAACAGCTAAAAAATGCCATCCCTCTGACGTTATATTGTTTTGATGGGAGAGAAAATTAGCTAACTTATTTGGAAAAGTTGCAAAGAAATCTTCAGCCTCTTAGAATGAGTTCAGCTAACCTTTAGGCTCTCTCTTTGGGAATGCCATTAGTTGCTTGCACAGTGGCTTTTATCTAAGACCTTTTAACAAAGTATTAAGGAAACATTAATTAACATTACAGCATTTCAGGGGAGAGGCAGAAGCTATTAATCTCTATTTAAATATCAGACTCTGGACCTGATTTGTCCCTTTTCAGCATCTGATACTGTGGATGGACACTGTGATTGACACTAGGCTCTGCCCATGGGTTCAGACTCTGTGGAATGCATGAGGGAGGGCACAGCTGGCACTGGGGTCAGCCTCAGCCCCTTACTCATCCCTTGTCCTGGAGCAGCCCTACTTTTGCTGCTCCTGGGCAGATCTGCAACTGAGTTGAGTTTGTCACACAGCCTGTGTCCACAGAAAACAACAAAACATGTCCTTTGCCATCACAGCAAAAGAGGATTGTGTGGTAGTCCTTCCATTCAGTCCATGGTCTTTGTGCAACAGAGGGTGTCTCATTCAAAAGAGCACTGTCTCAAAAGCTTTCTCTGCTGCTTTAGCAGGTGCTCTGGGGAGCTTTTGGGTGTCAGGAAACTGCTGCAAGCATGCATGGGTGCAGATGTCGCGACACTGTTAGCTAGTGGGCACAGTGTGCTGAGAAAACAGCCTCTACAGGATCATGGTGCATCTCCAAAGTTATGTGCGGGTCAGAGGAAAACATTACAGTCAGTCATGACACACAAGTTATGCCTAGCATAGAAGGGACTTGAGTTATTTACATTATGAGTAAATAACTCTTGTTATATTGTATTTCTGAAACACCTCCCCTGGGTCATTCAGTTTGCGAGAAACGCTCTCAGTCACAGCCTCAGTGATCTCAGGGTACAGCCATTAACATAACTTGTTCTAAGCTCTGCAGAGGCACCTCTCTCAACTCTGGTAATGATTTCCTTTTTGAGACATTGGCTGTTGGTATCTGAGCTTTGGGTCTGGAGTCATAGCAAGGAGCCTGGGGGTTGTCAGCATAGTTGAGCACCTCTCCCTAACCGCATGGGTTCTGCTGGGTATTTAATTCTGGAAATCAGACTGGGACAATCATGGAATGAAGATCCATTTAGGGTAATATCTTAGGTTTGAATTAAGATGATGTTTTGGAAAAAAACACATTTCTCAGGTTTGTTTAGGTTGACAACCCAGAGAGCAATGTCAGAGCACCCAAACTGAGTTCCCCTCGGCTAAAAAACAAACTGAAAGATGCTTTCCAGGGACTGCATCTAACACCCTCCAGCCGCTCTGAAGTTGCACTAGACTGAGGAGAACATCATAGTCTTTTTTGTATACGCTGTAGGAAGTAAATAGATCATGCATCTGTAATGTTTGGCACATACACAAAGAAAAAAGATACCTCTCTCTTCTAGTACTTTTTCTAGTCCTTCTGCATGAGGTAATCACATTCTTCCCTTACCACTGCAATCACTTTTTTTTTCTTGTGATTTCATTGTGTTTGAATATTTCTGTGTGAAATCATGCTACCTCAGGTGAGGGCACCTGCTTGCCAGACAGTGGCTTGTACAAAGCCTGGACCATCATTTGCTTACCTCCTCCAGCTCCCTGAGGGTTAAACTGGTTTCCTGCAGCAGTTTGAGCTTCATTATGTATTTCACACATGAGGCTATTTTTTCTCATTATAAAGAGTCATATAGGTCTCCAAATTCACATGCCTGAGTCTTAATCTTTAAATCAGTCATACATGCATCAGACTTGAATGGTTCAAATTCTGCTGGACTGCTCATTGGAAAACAAAACAAGACTCCCCAAAGAATCTCTCCTCCCCCATTGCTGTCCTGTCCTTCTCCTCCCAAAATAGGGCTTATCAGCTTTATCCACCAGACTTCCATATCAGAATCTCTTCATATCAGATTTTTATCTTCTACTGTTTTCTCTGTCAAGCATCGTGAAAGCGGCAACATTGCTGAGCTTGATAATAGACTCTGAACCTACAGAAAAGAAACTTAAGCTGTAAGCATTTCCAATTATTCCCTCATAGGATGCTATTTTTTTTTAAGCTCCTCTTGCAATTACAGAAGACTTAGTGGCTGTGTAAGAACATATTTCTGTCATATGTATTGTTTAATGTGTGCTCAGTAGAAGGGTGATTGCTGGACCCATAGATTTGGTTGCATGGTTAGAAAAAATTTAAGACAATGTCATATCAAAGCATAAATTCATCGGGATTTTAGCACAGAGAAAAATTCCATAAGATTTTTTTTTTTAATCTACCTATTCCCTAGAAATATACTTATTTTTCTGGTGTACAACCTTTTTACTAATCTTTAATTTCAAGTCAATATTAAAAACAAAATAAAATTTAAATAGCATAGTTTAAAATGTCAAAACTTATTATTCATCCCAAATTTTTGATGTTCCTATATCAGGATTGCTGACGAAAAGACAACACTTTTATAACTGTATATATAGTGAGGCACCTAGCTTAATAGGTTTGAAAAAACTGCAGAAATATCATGTAATTCTGCTTTACCTTACAGCCTGAATCATCGCTTGTGAAAAATAAGTATGAAATGAGACTGTATGAATGAGAATGCATGTCCAGCTGGCCAAATCTGGGTGTTGTCAGCGTAGTTAATCTTATGTTAAGTTTACAACACCTGATGGGCATACCATCAACCTCATACTAATCCATACACAGAGACAGCCATACCATGAATCCACCACCACAATCTGCATCCATTAGGCATGGTGCTGACAGGCCTTGTTGAGAAGGCAAAGACTGAACAGACCTGAAGAGTGAACTCTCTCTAGTCATCAAGGTGGTTTTATGAAAGCCAGAAGACAGAAAAGTGCTCTGTGGAGGAGCCTGTATGCCTGCTAACTTCTGCATTGAACGAGGATGTTGTATCTGTTTCTGCTAGGCAAAAGCCTGTTACTTGTATTCATGCACCCTCTAAATATTATAGTAAATGGCATTTCTGCTCTACGGTTCACCTTATTGAAGATAATTTGCAGAAATGAGTTTTCAGACCCAAGAGTTGCAAGAATGTATTATGAAAACACAATCATCAGACTGCTGTTTATCCAATCAGGAAATACAACAAGGTCGTGTGATCTGAACAGCTCACTTCTCAGTGCTCCCAAAGAGCTAGTGACAGAAATAGCTATGACTTAACAGCTATTTGCCACAACCTACTTAGCCAGTAATTTAAATACCAGTTGAATTAGTGAAAATCATTACCTGTGTAGAAAGGTAACATTTGTGAGATTAATAATTTCCTACAAATTATTTGGTCTGTGCTAATCTCTGTTATTGAACCACCGCAGTTATTTTTTCCCTCCAGGCTAGTTGCTCTCTAATTGCAAACTGACCTTGAGGTATAGAGACTAATAGCAACAGTTGCACAAAAGCTAATACAGGCCCCTGGGGTGGAGCATCATCAGCAAAACAGAGCTGTGGTTATTACTCAGCTATCTCATTTTAGAGCAAGTCTCATGATTGCAAGCCCACTGCAGCACCTCTGCATTGAAAACTGCTACTGCTCTTTATTGATCAAGTTTCTATTTTGGCTGCATATGAGAAAGCATTAGAAATTATCTAGGGCAGGTAGTGTTTCCTGTCAATGGAAGTTCACTGTGAATCTCTCTTGGCTCAAACATTAGCCAGTGACATTCCTCACTCAGCTTCAGCCTCTCTTTCCTCCGAGATGTGACCTTTATCTAATGCATGGCTCAGAGCCAAGCAACCTGAATCTCACTCAGATGTGGCCAGAAAGTGTTACCTAAGTGTCATCAGAGAAAGCCTTAGCTTTTATTGTCTGTGACCACAAACTGATGAGGTGGCATTAGCAACTGCCTGGAGAAAGGGTTATTCAGCAGCAGTTGTGCCTGGTTGCCCCTTAACCTCTATGTCTGCAGGTCATGGAAGACACACAGCCAAGTTCCAGTGCGGGTGTATGAGAAACTTCTTCCTGCACGTTGTCAGAACATGAGGCCATGCTTTGCAGGTGAGAGCCTGGCGAGGGGGAACAGCTCTGGTTCACATCTCCCTCAGGGTCATGCAGCACCATCCTTCCCTGGCGCTGGAGATGACTTTCCCTCATGACGCCCATCTGGAGCATGGACAGTCAGGGAGGGGAACTCCGGTCTGAAGACAGTCCAGCAGAGCCGTGCTGACGGGTGCCAGAGTAAGCAGGGAGGGACTGGGAGCCAGGGCAGTGGCGTGGGGCTTCCCCCTCTCTTCCTGGGGGATCTCCCGTGCTACGTGCAGATCTGCAGGAAAGGGGAGCCAAAGGCTTGGCTTTGCAAAGAGGGTGGATATTTGGCACAGTCCAGGGAACATCTGACTTCGGAGTTGTCCTTCTCTGGGTTTTCCTGCACAATCAAGTGAGTTAGACCACTTCCTTGTTTATAAAAGGCTCCTATTTCATCCTTCTTCTGTACAAACAGAAAATTATGATAGAAAATATAAGGTGTCATGGAAACTTGTTGTTTTTGAAAAATGAATTCTGGAAACTTGAGTAAGAGCTGGATTGCATTTCCAATTACTGGGGCCAAACCTTTCTCCCATTTGCCTCCCATAAATCCAAAGTAACTACCCAGTGCAAGGGGAGTTATTTCAGACACCTCTAGTATGACAGGAAAACTCGTGTCTGATGACATTCAGAATCGCAGCATTTCCCTAATAACTTTCAGTTGCATTTAAATGACTTCTCTAGTAGTCCAACAGGATGGATGTTGTTCAGGGAGAGATAAGTCTGTAAATATTTCCTTTGTTAAAAAGCAGTACCAGCCCCAGTCTTGTCCTCTGGGAGTGTGACACTGACAGGTGTTAGGTTCAAAGATCAGAAAACAACAGCATTAGCTTTGGAATGGACGTCGGTTCTTGACCTGCAGTGTGGTGAGTGGAAAGCTCACTCATCAAAGCCCTGGGAAATTAACACCCCGCAGTTTTTGCACTTTTTCATACTGTATTAACTTTCCCCCACAAAGTTCACTTGTCCTTGCTTATTTTGAAGCAGGTCTGAAGGTTTTGGTCTTGGTATTGCATCATATGCATTCTTCTGTAGGGGTTACTGTGGAACAGTTAAATGTCCTGAAGGGCTGTACAAGCAAACTAAGCTTGTGTGTATATACATGTGTGTGTGCGCGCATGCATGTGGGGAGCAGTCATTCTGTATTCATATAATACATGTGCTTTTTCCTCCTTAATCCTGCTCTTGTTGCGTATTTATGACCATCTGCCCGTACTTACTCAGTAAAGCTGTTCTATGATATCAAGATTATGACAACTCAGTGTTACAGCTGACTAGTCCATGTATCACTAGAAGAAGTCAATCTCTACAATATGGGAACTGCATTGTCTGCCCATCACCATTTCAGGTATTATACTTGTTCTCTTTTTCTTCGAGCTTTGAAAAAGGAGTGCCCATTATGTTATTTGTACATTCCAGTGTGACAACTTCAGGTGCCTCGTGTGGTTCTGCAGTAAGTACAACCCATGTTTATTCCCAGATAGTGCCTTTGTCTTTAAAGAGTATAATTTAGTCACCAGAATTTCTTTATCTGCAACTGGAATTTTCTCTTTTTCCTTGCAAGTGCATCAAACTCATCCCTTGAAGGGATGGAGGAGTCTGAGTCACATGCATCTGTGTGTGTGTGTGTATGAATAGGCAAAGTTCCCATTGGCTCTAAAGAGGGTACTCACATGTTGTATGTAGTCCAAACTTGCCTCCTTCCTGGCCTTTATTTGCAACTCAAACAACAACAATAATGAAACAAACCTCAGCCAAAGTTCCCTCTCCAAACTTGGCTAAGGTTTCTCTGCATGGATCTCCTCTGTTCCAGCCCCATGTTTGTTCTCTTCCAAAGAAACAAACTCAGATCCTAGCTGGAGCCAACAAATCCACCTGCCAGCACGAGGCAGCTCTGTGGTTTTGTGAGGGACTGGAGTACCTGAGCAAAGTATGACTAAGCCAAGTTGCTCTCCTTGTAAAGGAAAAAGGGCCTTTCAGTTACAGAGTTGTATCCAGTTCTGTGCCCGCTTCTTAAGGGCCATATACAAAATCAAAAAAAGCAGCAAGAGGAGTCAGGATATCTCTCTGAGAGAGAATTATGGAGAGCTAATAAAAATATGGAAGAGTACCTGAGAAGGTGTGTGGTTCACAGTTTTTAAGGCACCGTACAGAGAGAGGGTATCAGGTACCATAGAGATTTTTAATCAGGCAGAGTCTTAAGAAGATTTAATGTCTAGGTGTTGAGGCTAGACAGATTTACACTGGAAATAGAATGTATATTTTCAATAGCAGGTTTAACATAGTCTCAGAATAATTTACTAAGGTTTACTAAGTGCCCTATGATATGAAACTTTTTAGCCCCTCATGAAGCTGTGTGTATCTTCACACAGAAATTGCCAAGAAAATGATGTGTAGAAAGCAGAAATACAAAACATACAGCTCAGAAATGCTGTCCCTTGCCTTGAAACGACAGCTGGTCCTGTCTAGTGTACAGCCAGAGCTGTATCATGGAATATCAAACTGCAATATGACATTGCTCCTTTATTCCAGCCCACAGCCAGTGCCCTATTGCAGATCCCACTCATTAGCCATATCATACTCCTGACTCTGGGACAAAGAGCCTGAGGTCAGTGTGTTAATATGCTTCAAGGAGAGGTGCCCCAGCACTGCCCTCACTTTGAGTGTGGTTTAGAAGTGAGCATTCCCAGAAAACACCAAAGAAAGATCAAAGGTCTTCCTTATCAGCTGGAGTGCTTGGTGGCTTGTGTTAGCGTTTTACAACATTGTCCCAACACAGATGAGGGATGAATTGACAGATCATGTCATTGTGGCCACGAACTCTCTGACCAGAGTTTTGACATACAATTTGGACAAAGCAGTAGGGAATGCGGGTGCTGTGTGCGCTGACCTCTTTTCTCTGGGACTTGTTCCTTTCCCCCTTAAAAGATAAAAGAAAGTAAATCCTCACTTAACACTAGGTTTCATGAGCACTTCTTCCCACAAGGGGAGTCCTAGACAGCCTTATTTCATGCTCCAGTGGAAGGACGTGAGATCTGTAGGAGTCAGGACTTCTGCATGAACTGATTCCTAACTGACCGGGGGGACTCTCCAGGATGGGGACTCTTCCCGTATAAAAAGTCTTCTCATTTCACATTAAGTTTTAATTTAGCAGAACAATTGCTTGCTTTTTTCAGAGAAGAACGTGTTCCACAAACAAAGACTGTCTATAACCATTAACTTTGGCCCCACTAAGCAAGAGGTCAGGTTTATTTTCCATAGACTGTGCCTGCCAGACCTTTTTTCCCTTGTTCCATTCTACTGCTTTTCATCAGGTCGCTGTTATTATAATTCATCCACAAAAAAATGAAGAAAAAGATCAATCCTTTAAAACAAGGTTAATTCAAACATCAGCAGGCAAAAAGGAAATCAAACAATAGCAACAAAATTTAGGAATAAGCTTCTTTCTTTGACCAAGCAGAACATATCCCACAGCTATAACAGGACAAGATCAAATATTTTTCTAAGACCCCAGCAACCAGCGACAAAAAAGAATGACAGTTTTAAAGGATGGAGAAGTTTGGACTGGAGCTAGCTACAACTTGCTTTCAATATGGTGTAGTTATAGGCAAGGGAGTAACAGAGGGAGTAATTCAAGGTTTATTTTTGTCACCAGATTTTGCTCTGAGCAGCCTACATTTTGGCATTACATCAAATGACGAGTCCATTAATCACATTTTCAATAGTCTTTGCTTTTACATTTTCCTTTCTTAATGAACGGGAATATTTTGTCTATGACAGATTTAGAGTCCCACATGTAGATTCATTTAGCAAGATAAATCCCACAGACAGACTGATAAATTTATTTGTGTCCAAGGGAGTACAGTCTTAAGATTCCCAAGAAAACCTGTGGAAGGAAAGATTATCTCAGGCTTGAGCAAAGAGCTAGCTGGGCCAGTTCTGGTATTTGGGGTGTATGACTCGGTTCTATGGCAGGAGAACACTAGAGGTCACTTTGATCTGGTGCAGGCTTAACTCCAAAACTCACTGCAATTACTAGAAAGACTGTGACATATCAGAAACTCTAGTGCAAATAGACCTGGGTGGCTGGATGTGTAGCTGAGACATGTAGCCTGCAGGAGCTGGTGCTTTCTCTGTGGGTGAGCTGTTCTGTAGCATTCCTGGGGGTAGGAAACATCCAGATGTGGGTGTGAAATCTTGTTAGACCCAGGTGCTGACTGAAGTGTCCTTCTCATCTGGCTGGGGGCAGCCATGTCAAGGGTATTGCTCTCTAACGAGCTCTAACGAGAGCAATACAGGCCGCAGAGAGAGGAAGATGAGTGCAAGGTGAAGAGAGCTCCATCCCTGTGCTTAGGCAGACAAGCCAAGCTCACCTGAAAGAAAAAAAATAGCATCTTTGTGTCAAAGAGCACCTCGTCGCAGCTAAACCATGAGCAAAGCCACAAAGAGAAGGCTGAAATGAAAGGCAATGCACCCATCACAAAACCCAGATATAGCAGTGACATTGAGGAGGTTGTTTTGTCAGGAAATAAACTGTCAAACCCCAGCTCACATCTTCCCCTTTGAAAAGAGAATGCCCTCAGCTATAGGCCTGTTATTTCCAAGTTCAGTTTGTTTTGTTCAGTTTCATTTGTTTCTGTGGTTCTTTCACAGTTTTTCCGAAGAGGTTAGCACTCAGACACACACAAAGTAGAAAAAATAAATGTTTTACTTTCTGGAACCCCCATGGCTAAGGACAGCTAAAATGTCAGCTGCCAGTTTATTTAGACATGACAAGGCGTATGGCTAGACGTGGGACACAGCTGAGACCAATTCTGCCCCATTCTTGTTACTATATAAATGTCTTCAAATTAAAAAAAGAAGAAAATCAGCTGAGCATTGAACGAGGGAGACCTAGCTTTTTTTAGACCTTGTCTTCTCTTGTTATTTCCTTTCCTCATCCACCTTTTCCCTGCAACCAAAGCTGGGGTTTCCCTGTGTCTTCTTTTCCTCTACATTTCACAATTGGTTAAAATAATTGGTATTATTCCTTCCTTCCTCCCTGTACCAGTGTTATTCAAAAGGATTGGATGGGGAGAAAGAGGAGAGGACTGCCCAGTCCTTCAGTAAACTCGCATCCCAAACCTACCTGTGGCAAACCACCCTGTGTTTCAGTGGGCATGGAGATGATAACTTCAATTCAGGTTTCTCTCCTCCCTGACTCATGTTTATAGCTCCTCCTTAGCCTGGAAGGGCAAAGCGGGGAATGCCCTTGGGGGTGAACTTTGTGAATCCAGCAGGATATGGCTCCAAGCCAAACCCTAGGGTAGAGTACGTTTCATCAGTTCTCACTGAAATTATCTTCTTATTATGAGATCCATTAAAGGAGAGACAGAGATAGATGGCAGAGTAGGCAAAAAGTGCTGCTCTACACAAGCTGTTTATTGAGTAACTAACGTTACCTTGCAACATTAAGCAGGGCACTGTGGTGTATGCAGCCTAGGGAGAAGATTACCTTTAGAGGAATATAACTATCAGGGTACTACTTTTCTCTTCTTTGATCCCGTACCACTGTGGCAGGACCAGGTTAGCTGCCTGGATGCTGCTGCCTGTTATGGCATAGTCTTTAGCCATCACAATGGCCAAAGCAAGGGTGGCTCTTTAGTTGGTATTTGCCCCAAGACCTGTAGAAAGAAGAAGCAGTTTCTGTCCCTGAAGATTGCAGAACATGGCAAAGGCTCCCTGTGCCTGGCCTCTGCTAAAATGCTGGAGGAGATGTGGCTAAGGGGCTGTGGGAGGAAGGTTCCTCAAAAGGTCTGCCATCACAGAGTCCAGAGGTGCAAGAATTACAGGGTGCTATCAGTTACAAGAGATTGTGTAGCTCAGTGGCAGACTCTTGAAATTCAGAGGGAAGGTTATTCTGTCCTAGATGTGGAACTGAATAAAGGCATATGTCATTTTTCCGCAATATCTCCTTTGTGTGTGTGTACTAAACCAACACTGCCACATGAAGTGAGAAAAACATCATGTGTCATTTTGAAGGATATATCAAGGTGCTAAAGAGCTGCTGGCTCTCAGAGCCACTGACTGCAGTACAGATGGTAGCCTCCCCCATGAAGGAGCTTGGGGCTGATGGCTCGTAAAGGGTGGCTGGGGTAGTGCAGGATGTAGCCAGTGCATGACCTTTAATTGCTCAGTTAGAGGAAACTGCCTGCAAGAATGTGGGAGAAATTAGAGGAATTAACTTTATTCTGTTAATGCTAGATTTGTCAATCTAGCTCTTTCACAAAAGTGCACAGCAATTCCTGTAAACAACCAATAGCTTTAAAGGCCTTTAGCTAAAAGTCTGGTCACCTTCCGTCCCACTTTGTCTGACCTTGAGCCTTAATAAGAAGGCCTGTGATTCATGACTAAGTGGCATAATTGCATAAAGCAGAGGAGAAAGGCATCCAGACATAACTGGATTTACTCTAACTGTGAACATTTGTGCATGTACTGATCAGCACCAGGATAATAAGGTGTACATTCCAGATCTCTGTATATATTAGTGCAAAGCAAATGGCCCCAGGTGGTTTCTGAAACAAACAAAATCCTGCTCTCAGTCTGGAACTGTTAATTGTTAACTACTCAGATAGGCTTACATTCCTCTTACTTTACAAATTAAACCCACTTGTCATCTGTTATTGATTTCATAGCTTTAACATTCAGGGGAGGAAAACAGACTGGGAACAGAAAAAGAAAATCTGTGTCAGAATGCGCTTCACTGCGTGTGCCATGTAATAAAAGACCTACAGCCAATCCCCTTGGCATTGTCCAGCCTCCATGTCCTTTGCTTTGGCTGCAAAACAGCAGAGGAGAAAGCGGTTGTGTTTTGCAGGGGCAGATGAACTCTGATGGGAAAGCCCTCCTCCTGCGGCGCTCTGAGCACGTCTCCACTCTTTCTAAGCAGCACATGTACAGGCAGCACTGAAACAGAGCAGCTGAATAACATGGCATAAACCTGAGTTCAGGTTTTAGTTTGTCACTGATATTCACCCTCCTGTTCCCTCTTGCACCTGCTTGTGCCAGGAAGGGAACAGAGAGTTTATTCTCCACTAATTTCCCCCCTTACAGAGCAGCCTTCACTGCTGGGTGTGCTCTCTCTGGACCCTGTGCACATTCTGCAAGTATTTAGCTTCTTTAAGCAGAAGGTTTTGAGTAGAACACAAACATTGCTCTTCTGCTAAGTGCTACAACCTCTGAGAGCCAGGATACAGCCCATGATTTTCTTCAGCACACCTTTAAATCATTTTGAACTATGGAGTTTCTGAATTAAGATATAATCCAAAAACTGACCAACCTGCAAGTGCAGACATCCCCCCAGTCAGTTGATGCACACGGTAACGCCCATCACCCTTTTACTTTCATGAAGTCCAAGGACAAATTCTCAGTCCTTTGAAGCAAGCAGTTAGGAAACCCACCTCCTGACCATGTACAGATGTGCAGGATGGCCTCTCCCCTCCTCCCTTAGGCAGTTTCTATTTCAAGAAATACTTCTTAAAATGAGATCCCATTTCCTTATGCAGAATGGGCCCAAAATGAAACGCTACCAAGGTGTTACTCGCTGTAACAATTTGGAGATGGGTATGAATATCCCGCCTTTGAGGAAGCAGGTAAATTTTGTAGGTACTCTGTATACATCCTAGACAGTACAGAATCAAGGGAAGGGGGAAGAAATGAAGTCAAAGAGCTGAGCAAAAGTGAAACCAACATGTTAACATCAGTAAATGTAGAGGCGGCAGGAGCACATGGTCAGGAGAAAGAGACAATTATCTGTGTGGTACTACCTGGCTGCTTTAGCTAACTTTGTAGCTGCAATGCCAAGTGTGGGGTTTCTTGTAACAAATGGGGTCAATTTTTTTGCAGGCCTTTCTCCTTCATTGAGAAGCCTTGGTATGAGCTCATTTACCACCAGGCTTTCTTTGGGGTCAGGGGCTCAAGGAAGTGGGCAGTGTTGAATTGCAGGTGCAGACTGGGGATCCCTGCCTTGAGTCTGTCCCTGTGGAGTGCTTGCCTGTCTCAATGTAACCATGGGCCTTTCGGTAACAAAACTGGCAAATAAAACACCATTAGAATAATGCCTTAGTATTTTGAAATTGTTTTACCAGTGAAAGAAACTAACTTGATCATGTGGAGAGGGTGTTTTCTTCCCTACAGGAAAAGATCCAAAGTAACTATGCAGCATCAGATGCAAATGGGTAATGATATTCTCCTGAGGAAGATGAGAATTGGATGTTTTCAGGATAGTTTTTGAAACAAAATCTCTCTTTTAATGGTGATCCATTTTAGATACCAGTTACTTTGGTTAAATTAACTTGGATCAAATTTATTTGGTCCAAAACAATTGACCAAAACTGACCACAGTCGTGTCTCTTTCTGAATGCTTGCCATCCACAGGAATTGCTATTTGGATCTGGGCTCTACAGCACATATCAGATTATCTGGTAATATTCTGTAGTAATGAGATCAACGGGTTAATATGCAGGCACACACAATGATGGTACCATTTCCCCATCTGCCAAATCAGCCATGCTTTCAGGGTCTGCTGAGTGGTAAACCAGACATGCAAGCGGCTCAGAGTGTGTGTCTGTCACTATCTGGCATCCGTCCTTATGTCTGCCTTCAGTGTCCAGGGCAGGAGCAAGCTGCTAGTGCAGAGCTTTCAAGAGAAGAGCATTGCAGAGAAAGGTTATTAGCATCTTTTGTGTCCTCCAGAGAATTCCTCCCTCCTAAAGGTTAATTTACTGACTATACTATTTTGCGATTGCTCTGTCCCAAAGGGGAAGCACACAGATGAATTCCTAAATCAACAGGAACCTAAAGAAAATACACATACAGAGACATCTCTGTGTTGCTCACAACTCCCAGCTGTCCAACATTCAAATCTAAGGCAACTCGAATGCTGCCCATGGGCGAAATCCTTGACATATAAAGCCACTAAATTTCACCAGCCTACAGAGATAATCTCAGACACAGACTTGCCAGACTCTGGACCAGTGGCCTTCGCAGGCCGGAGAGTTTTCCTCGTTGCTTTGTCACCCATGAGCGAATGATGAAGATGCAATGTCTCCTCCTGGACAGTATCTCTTTTCCTCACCAGTGAAACCACTCTGGCAGTTTGGTCTGGGAGATAAAGGCTTTAGCAGATTATTGTGTTAGGACTATCATGTTTTATAACTTAACTTTTATTAACACACATTTGCTAGTTGCTTCCTATATTTGCATATGTTTTTATTTTTATATCACACTCAAAGGGTTTTAAAATCTGCTTCATCTACTCTGATGTGCTGAATCAAGAAGAGGCATTGGCATTTTTGTGGCAGCATTTGTGAAGGCAGCAGAGGTACTGATGAGCTGCTTGATGCACCTCAGACTCAGCTGATGTGCAGGAACGACCAGGCTCACAAAACGACTTTGACTCTTCGTGTCAAGTAACCTGATTCATTTATTGCAATAAAAATAAATGCTGCAGGGAGCTGCAGTAGGTGGTCTTGAGGCTGCTGTGTCTGAATGTTTTGTTTAACAACAGGACTCCTCTTTGGGCACAAAATTAATGCAGGCAAATTGCTTATCCTGATCTCTGTATAAGTGGTTTCTAGCTGTGCGTCTTGCACTTCTGGTCCTGCTTTGGGGCAGAGCTTGGGTGCAGGCCTGCCAGACATCCACTCCTATAATTGTTCTCATACATGTTCTCATTATCACAGCAAGCCAGTTTTAAAGCAGGGTTGAAGTTGAAAGTGGCAGTGCTACCTCCATGCCTCTTCCAGCTCCACATTTCTGCCCTCTGCTCTATGCCTAGGAAGCTCACTGAGGCAGAGTCTTGTCTCTGCCAGGCTGTGACCAACTTCTACCACGGATGTTGCTTCATTTTTCAAGAGAACAGGCAGTCACCAGAAAACTCAGTGATGCCCAAATAGAAATGCCAGACAACATATATTAGGAGCAGGAACCCAAATTCAGTCTTCCCTTTCAATCTTAATCCACTCTGATTTTTTTTACAGTTCTGGTGTCCTCAACATAAAAAGGACATGGAACTGTTGGAGCAGGTCCAGAGGAGGGCCACGAGGATGATCAGGGGACTGGAGCACCTCCCGTATGAAGACAGGCTGAGGAAGTTGGGGCTGTTCAGCCTGGAGAAGAGAAGGCTGCGTGGAGACCTAATAGCAGCCTTCCAGTACCTGAAGGGGGCCTATAGGGATGCTGGGGAGGGACTCTTTGTCAGGGATTGTAGTGACAGGACAAGGGGTAACGGGTTAAAACTGAAACAGGGGAAGTTTAGATTGGATATAAGGAGGAAATTCTTTCCTGTTAGGGTGGTGAGGCACTGGAATGGGTTTCCCAGGTAAGCTGTGAATGCTCCATCCCTGGTGGTATTCAGGGCCGGGTTGGACAGAGCCTTGGGTGACATGGTTCAGTGTGAGGTGTCCCTGCCCATGGCAGGGGGATTGGAACTAGATGATATTAAGGTCCTTTCCAACCCTAACTATTCTATGATTCTATGATTCTGAGCTTCCAAGTTCCTTTTGTATTCTCAACCTAAAGTGTAGTGACAGCTAGTGATTAGCAGGAAAATGATCCTGTGAAAAGTAGCAGACATGTCATCATTGATTAAAGACTAAAGCAAATGGGATGAAATTAAGACCATAAAAGAAACCCGTTTCCTGGCATTTCTTAAAATACCTGTGTTATTTTTGTAAATTTATCTTTCTTTCAGCATTCACCTGCATTTCTTTTAACTTCTATTTAAGAAAAGATGTGCTGAGAGAATACACATGAAATACCACTGCTTTAGTCCTTCCTACATGCAGCATCAGGGAATATGAAATGTGAATGCCAAAAAGCATTAACCTAAAAGTAGGAGAGAAAATCTCCTCCTCCTGAGAGGTGAGATCATCTTCTGAGTCAGGGGAAAACTGCAATTATAAGGATTCTCCATTACAAGATAGTTATTTTGGGTTTGGTCAATGTTGCTTCTATTGCTAAAAATGTCTGAGCTGGATTATGAAAGACTGCATGCACTCACATGTGCATGTGTGTGTCCTTGTATACATGTATATAGAGAAGACCAGAAGAGAAAGTGAACTTACTCCTGCTTGCAGAGGAGTAAGTCACAGTCCAGAGAGGATGAGAAAGGTGGGACCATGGCCCTGCACTGCAGCCAGAGCGGGCCTGAGGCAGTGAAATGGTGGGGCTGCCACTTGCATGTATCCTGCCCAGGCTAACTGTGCAATTGCTCACCTTTACTGTTCCAAAGGGGTCCAGTCCTGTGCATGTGCACATGCCCATCCACCTGTACACATATACAAAAATAAGCAAGCACATACTCATTGCATGCTGTGTCTGGTCCAGGTCATGTCTTAAAGCCACAGTAGAGATTTTAAAAGTGAGTCAGCAGAATTTTTCTAAACAAACACAGCTTATTCACTCCCTTCCCTTATTTTCAGCCTGACAGCTGCCCAGACATGTGGGATGCTTAAGGCTGTATGGCTGTGACTCCCCTTTTTGGAGACAGAAGTCCTGAGGAAAAGCACTCTTAGAGGCTAACCCTTCAACCACAGTGCTGCCTCTGCAGGGAGAGGCACATCCATAGGGAGGGAATGCCCTTACCACTTACTTTTGCCACCGCTGCTGAACAAGCACTTGTAGAAGATACTAGCCTGGCCTGCTAAAACACACCCATCCTCTGAGCCTTGTGCTTTCCAGCATACTCCGTGCAGGTGGAATTTTGTCTGTTGGCAGTGGTTTGTAATAACTGACCCATTTTTATTCTGGTGACTACCTATCTCCCCACTACAAAAGGAGTTTGGTTGTTCTTTTTATTGGTAATATCCTGGAGGCAATAAGCAGCAGAGCCCTACTCTTTGAAAATAGACCCAGGTTTCAACATGCATTACTTCTGTCCCATTTCAGAAAGAGTTTGCCTTCAGCCTAGTGACTTGCAGCATCCCAGTCGCTTATTTAGATCTTAAAATGACAGGAGTCCAAACACATTTATTGACTCAAGGGATGCAAAACTTTGGAATCAGGGAGAAGCTGCTGTTACATGACTGCCATCAGCCTACCTGTATGGTAGTGCTTTGGTTTCCATCTTACTTTGATCAGCTCCAAAACCCAGTCCGTTGCTTTCAGCCATACGCCAGACGCTCTGCTCATTTGTGCCAGTTTATAGGCATAACACTGGTGGCTTCATGGTGAAAAGTTATTCTGAGAGTTTCTGAAACAAAGCCTTAATGATATATGGCTGCCAAAGTTAGCTGTTTCACAGCTGTAATAGCACACTGTGCTGCGTGGCAGCCAAGCTGTCTTTGTTACTGTATTAAGTGAGGTGCAAGCGCCTGGAATGCTACAGGCGGCAAGAGCCGTCGTGGGTGGCAGCTGCCTTCAGAGTCCTTGAAAGGATATGCTGCGATAACTTGATAAGGTGTTTGCATGTGTTGGAGGCCATGACATCCATGCAAGGCTGGGTGATTAAAGCACAATTTTCTTTGGACGGGAGGTGCTCCAAACTACATAGAAATTGGGTGGAAAATATGAAGCACGCTGTGTTTTTTTTCCACAGGGCTCTAATTATTTCATAAGAAGTCATTTTCCTGCTCATGTCTGATTCAGTTAATGTGTTTATGCACTCTTTCAGACTGCCCTTCAGCTTTCCCAGTCAGGATACACCATGACAATTGTGACAGGGGGATGTGGGGTGGCATTCCCAGTCTGGGGGCTAGTCCTCGTAAAGCTGGTGTAAATCAGCAAGAGTTCCACTGAAGTTATTTTCATGTAAATATAGGGTAGGTGAGATAAGTCCTGGACATGCTGCTCTACAATCTGTGTGGACCTATACACTCCAGGTACAACAATTTGACCACTGTAAATGGCATTCTACTCTCTCTCCCAACTCAAAACTTGTCCATGTATTTCTTGAACAGAGTTTGCACTTCTGTAAACCACAGGTGCATGCTTTTACGTAAAGGAAAGATACAAAACAAAGTGTTCCTATATTCAGATGCTCCCCCTGCTCTGCTTATCATAAGCAGAAGACCCCATCAACGAATCCAGGCACTCAGGTCCCACCACTCAGCCATTCTTGTTAGGTTGCTGTGGTCCTATTTATGTGGTCATTGTTATCAAGCAGGGCAGCTCTCTTTTAAATAAGTGCATAGGATATTCTGTCTAAGCGTTTAGGTTAGCGTGCATGATGGTGATTCTCCCATCAGTCACATCAGTCTATGGAGCTATGTTAGCAAAAAGGGGTGAAGTGCAGGACCCATATATAGTGTGAATACTGGCATTCCCTGGAGAGGGGTAAATGGAATGCCCAGCTTCTTTAAATTGCCTGTAGTCAGTTAGACATACTGTGGCTGCATTTCCCAAATAACTGAGAAAGCTGATTTTAACATGGGTCTGTTTTTCAGAAATGGGGATTACACCATATGACTGACTGGCATGCCAAAATGAGATGTGTATCCCATAGTGATAGAGTATTTTAAGACTGCATCCTGCCTTTGATGAACAAACTTAATACACATGATGAACAGTTTGATCCCATTTCCTCTTGAAACTTCATACCTCATGAATACAAGTTCTCAGGGTTTTTCCCCTTATGATTCATTTGTCTGAATTCCACTCAAGTTGTTGGGTTATGAAAGCTTAGGAAGGAGAAAATGAACTCTTCATGATAGTCTTGTTATGAAGGATTAAATGATTTGATTTTCTAATTAAACCAGGGATACAAGCCAAGTATGTCTGGTTCTGAGATAAACACAGATGCTGAACAAGTTACTGATGTCAGTAAACCAGTTCTGTAGTAGGAACTTGAGGAACCTGAGGTGAGTGATGTGGACTGCAGTACATGTAGCTCCTAGTAAAACCTGTAATGCTTAAAAGTCACGAGGCAAAAGCATATACTATCTTGTATGTGACTGCTTTGGGTTTCCAATAATATAGCGCTAACAGAAAATACAAAATCCCTCTCTCTCTTCCAAATAGTGTCTAAGCAAGAGAGAAATACCCAGCCACTGGTAAATTCCCTCTTGTCTAGGAATTCTGTAAGTGTCTAACAGCACTTACAAAATATTTCTCTCTTTAGCACAGGTAAATCAGGGCCAGACCAATCTCATCTAAGCTAAATGTGCTTCAGAACATCCTTCAAAATACCACTAGAGATCCTCTGTCTGCACCCAAACAAGTTCCTGCAAGATAAGGCAGGGTATGAAATGAACTCACAGCAGTGCACACATGCATGTGATCAGCCCACCATGAGCGCAGAACACCTTTCTCAACTCAGAGCAGGAAAAGCTGCTTCACATTTACTGCAGGCTCTTAAAGTGCATGAAGCAAGATGTATGCTATAAATTCACATCTTTCCTTATCTTCCAATACCTTGTTCTTATGTCCATAACTTGAATACCTTTCCTTACAGATCCCTAATCTCATACAGAATAAGATGGGGTGTTGGTCCCTGACCTCCAGTTTATTTCAGGATGCTGCAGATGTAGCTGGAGATCTTGGGAACAGGCTGCAAAAGTGAATAGATATTGAACTGAGGTTGGGTATATATCAGAAGTCTAGGAATGTAGGGCTATATTTCCAAAATTCATCTACAGGAGGCTGGGAGTTAACATTTCTTTGGACCAATGATTCCATGCTGCATAATCAAATGGATTGTAGTTACGCAATTGCTCTTAATGAAACTGTTTTCGTGCTTCCTGAAGCTACTTTTGTTCTATATGTGGGTAACCTGGGAGATGAAAGAGGTTTGTTCCACTAGCATCTTCATATCATAAGCACAATAGAAGTGTTGAAGATTCAGATTAGCTGAGAGTAAGTTAACTTTTAACAGGTGGTTTCTAAATAGACTTGCAGTTGCAGCAGTGCTGGTCTATTGGTGTGCAACTCACGTCTCCAGTATAAAATACCTCAAGAATTGAAAAATCAGGATGTACTAAATTCCTTCTGTCTTAATAGCTTCCCCAAATTACATTAACATCGTGTTTCTAGCTGATTACCACATATTTTCAAGTTATTTCTTCTTCTAAACGAATAAAAATCCTGACCTTGTAGGCTCCACTGCATCGTTGTGCCTGTTGGATGCAGAGTAAGAGAGTGGGTCAGACCTGCATCAAAACTCATGCAGTAGTTTATATTTTATTTCTTTTTTTCAGTAGGCACAAGTATGATGGCACAGGCAGATGCTGAGTTTCACTCCAGAACCCAGGTGATGGGTGACAGGCTGGCAGACTACAGCATTAAACTCTAAATTACAGAAACACCAAGACATGAAGTGGTATTTTTGTTCATTGCAGCTTTTGCAACATTCTTTTTTTTTTGTTACAATTATTAATGCACAGAGGCAGTTAGTTTTCTCTTTAGCAACAGGAAGAGGTGGCCTGAGGAGCAGCAGTTCAATGAAAGTTCAAGTGGTTACTCACCTAACATGCACAACAGATCAGAGATGTGGAACCACTTAGGAATAATAGTTAGACCAAGAAATCAATGAGGAGGTGACGAATCTTAAGTGCATATTAGATTTATATGTTAAGCAAGTCATCTGGATCCATTGAAATAAATTTAAATCATTTCGTCAACAGATGAGGATGGCAAAGTAATCATTCATAGTGTGGCTGATACTCAGAGAGCAACCCGTCACATGGAAAACTTCATTCTGCATTTGTGTGGAGAGGCACGGGCAGAAAAATCACCCTCCTGGGAACTCACTGTTTTAATAGCCTGCGAAAAGACTGCTGGAGCGCCTGTTGAGACCCTCTGCTTGTCTCCTCCGATGCCTTTCCCTTGGCCTTGCTCCCTGGCTAAGCCAGGTGGCTGTGGGAAAGATGGTTTTGTGCTGCTCCATTCTACATTTAGACACAGGCAGGGAGCAGAAGTGATACTATAAAAAGTTCCAACTCCAGTGAGAAGTTCAAATCTGCAGCTCATCCTGCAGAACCCTCTGGAGTGCTGCCCTTCCTCCTAAGCCCCCTTATCCCCTCACACAGAGGCAGGAAACACGGAGTCTGAAACAGAGGTTGTGCCTCAGCCCCAGAGACCTTGTTTTGCAAGCCCTTTGTGTGCAGTGTATAAGGTACTAACTGAGAGGTTTTCCTCCAGATTCGTCAGATCATATGAAAGGGCAGGTGGGGTCCGTGTTGTAGGGAGACAGTGGAGGTGGGCAGCTTGAAGATCAGCAGGGCAAACCTGTGGAAGTCACTGTAACAGCACTCAAGTGGTGCAGCTCTTACATGTACAGAAGCAAGGAAAAATATCTCATAGACTGGGAAAGGATTTCAAAGGAGATTTTCGGTTTTCTACTCCTTGCAGCTGCTTCTTCCAAGAGAGGAGAAGAGCTTTTGGGTATGGCTGGCTTGCCAAGACTCTCTGCTGCTCGGAAGGTTCCTGCTAACTTTGTTACCCCCTCATTCAAGAGGAAAAGCCAGGAAGTCATAAAGGACAAATAATTTTGTGGACATCTTTGAAACTGCCTATAAGTGCTCTGTGTTTGCTTCCCATTTGGTGGAAATCATGCAGTGTATGTATGTATAGATATATGTATATTCAGTATGTTTCATTATTAGCTGCCTTCTGGCTAACCTTGAGAAAAAGTCATTTTGTCAACGTATCAGTAGAATCACAGAATAGAATCGTAGAATCACAGAATAGAATCGTAGAATCACAGAATCATTTAGGTTGGAAACCCCTCTAAGATCCTTGAATCCAACCATAAACCTAACACTGACAAGTCCATCACTAAACTGTGTGCCTAAGTGCCGCATCTACATGTCTTTTAACCATCTCCAGGGATAGTGACTTAACCACTTCCCTGGGCAGCCTGGTCCAATGCTTGACAGGCCTTTCAGAGAGATTTTTCCTAATATCCAGTCTAAACCTCTCCTGGCGCAACTTGAAGTCATTACCTCTTGTCCTATTGCTTTTTTTACTTGGGAGAAGAGACCAACCCAAACCTCCTCCACACAGGGCCCTCAGCCTGTTGCTTTAAGCTGTGCTGGAGATAAGCCAGAGGGGCTCCTGAGGGAATGGCAGCCAACAGCAAAACACAGGTGAAATATCTGAAAGGAATTAAGAGTCTTCCTCTAAGAAGGTAACATAGCTGACAGCCATCTGAAGTGCCTCTACACCAATGCATGCTGCATGGGCAACAAACAGGAGGAGCTGGAAGCCACTGTGCTGCTAGAAAGCTGTGTCCTAGTTGCCACTATTGAAATCTGGTGGGGTGAATGCCATGACTGGAGCATGGGTATTGATGGCTACAGGCTATTCAGAAGAGACAGGTGAGGAAGCAGATTTGGATGGGTTGCCATCTACATCAGGAAACGGATAGAGTGTGAAGAGCTGTCTCTGAAGAATAGCTATGAGCAGGTTGAAAACTTAGAGGTAAGAACTAGAGACTGAGGCAACTAAGTGCACTCGTGGTTGCTGTCTACTCTACAGGCTGCCCAATCAGGCCTACTGATGAAGCCTTCTTTGATCAGCTACAGGAGGCATCCAAGCTTGCTGCTGGGAGACTTCAACTACCCTGATACCTGCTGGAAAAGTAACATGATGACCTTAAAGCTCCCTTCCAACCCAAATTATTCTGTGACTCTAAGTATTGACTCTTTGTAGCAAAGATGGTATCTGTTATGTCCCTGTTGGAATTGGTGGTTGATCAAATCCCTGGTGACACATGAAGACCAGGCTCTTGAATTTCCTGCCAATAACTTTTTGAGTTGTGCTGTGAAGCCATGTTAGTTGTATGCACACAATATTTCATTTAGCTATTAGACTAACTTGGATTTGCAGAATTTACACTATGCATTATTGCCTCTTACTAATTCAAATGTGTGAAATGGTCTCATTCTGAAGCCCAGGTTAAACAGCTGCCATCCTCTTGACTTGAAGAAGAGGGCACTGAGAGTTTTCAGAAGTATCAAGACTTAAAAGACCTGATCCAGAGGAAATGAAGTGATTACTTTGAAAACTTCCTTTGGTTAATTCAGTATATAGGGCATCATAGCTGTACAGTATGTCCATGTACCTCACCTTCTGCAGCATGGCCACAGCTAGGATTCATCTTTTCCATCTCATGGGTGAATGTTAAAGAATGTGGTCAAGGTTGAAGAACTGCTGACATGAACAAGGCTAGAGAGACTTTACTGTTTAGTTGTAGAGTGACTTTAAATCTGACTTCATAAGTGCCTGGGTGGTCTTGCCTATTAGCGTGTCTAAGGGAAAAATGTTCCTCTTGAAGTCACAGTGAACTTGCATTCTTATTTTTCCTAAAACATGTTAGATATATGGCATCAAGGACCACAAGCCAGCTACTTTCCAATGTCACTGTAGCATAATTTACAACATTGTAGCCAGACTGATTTTGCTATAATCATTAATTCTGTAAAACTGTTTTCTGCCTTTCTCCATAGACCTCACATATTTACATTTCAGAGACTCAAACTGGATTCCAAATTGCAATTTTGTTGTTTAAACAACAGAGAAGCTCAAAACAAGTTTTGAGATTCACCATTAGATATGGTAAGCCCTCCTCTACATTTCTTTTAAAGCAGCTGTTATCACAGAATCACAGAATCACAGAATCCCAAGGGTTGGAAGGGACCTAAAAAGATCATCTAGTCCAACACCCCTGCAAGAGCAGGGTAACCTACAGTACATCACACAGGAACTTGTCCAGGCGGGCCTTGAATATCTCCAGTGTAGGAGACTCCACAACCCCCCTGGGCAACCTGTTCCAGTGCTCTGTCACTCTTACAGTAAAGAAGTTCTTCCTGATGTTAACGTGGAACTTCCTATGCTCCAGTTTACACCCATTGCCCCTTGTCCTATCACTGGATATCACTGAAAAAAGCCTAGCTCCATCATCCTGACACCCACCCTTCACATATTTGTAAACATTGGTGAGGTCACCCCTCAGTCTCCTCTTTTGCAAGCTAAAGAGACCCAGCTCCCTCAGCCTCTCCTCATAAGGGAGATGTTCCACTCCCTTAATCATCTTTGTGGCTCTGCGCTGGACTCCTTCAAGCAATTCCCTGTCCTTCTTGAACAGAGGGGCCCAGAACTGGACGCAATATTCCAGATGCGGCCTCACCAAGGCTGAGTAGAGGGGGAGGAGAACCTCTCTTGACCTACTAACCACTCCCTTTCTAATGCACTCTAAGATGCCATTTGCCTTCTTCGCCACAAGAGCACATTGCTGGCTCATGGTCATCCTCCTATCCACCAGGACCCCCAGGTCCCTTTCCCCTTCGCTACTTTCCAGCAGGTCAACCCCCAATCTGTACTGGTACATGGGGTTGTTCTTCCCCAGATGCAAGACTCTACACTTGCCCTTGTTAAATTTCATCAAGTTTCTCCCCGCCCAACTCTCCAGCCTGTCCAGGTCTCGCTGAATGGCAGCACAGTCCTCTGGTGTGTCAGCCACTCCTCCCAGTTTTGTGTCATCAGCAAACTTGCTGAGGGTGCACTCAGTTCCCTCATCCAGGTCATTGATGAAAATATTAAACAGCACCGGTCCCAGCACCGACCCCTGAGGAACTCCACTAGTCACAGACCTCCAGCTAGATTCTGCGCCATTGACCACAACTCTCTGCCTTCTTCCTTTCAACCAGTTCTCGATCCACCTCACTACTTGATCGTCAAGCCCACACTTCCTTAGCTTATCTATGAGGATGCTGTGGGAGACAGTATCAAATGCCTTACTGAAATCAAGAAAAACCACATCTACCGCTCTACCATCATCCCTCCACCTAGTCACTTCCTCATAGAAGGCTATAAGGTTGGTCATACATGACTTCCCCCTCATAAAACCATGTTGGCTGTTCTTAATGACCCCCTCATCCTTGATATGCCTAGTGATGGAGTCAAGAATAAGTTGTTCCATCACCTTTCCAGGGACGGAGGTAAGGCTGACCGGTCTATAATTACCCGGGTCCTCCTTCTTGCCCTTCTTATAGATTGGTGTGACCTTTGCCATCCGCCAATCCTCAGGCACCTCGCCCATTTCCCACGACTTACCAAAGATGATGGAAAGTGGCCTAGCAATGACCTCCGCCAGCTCCCTCAGCACCCGTGGGTGCATTCCATCCGGACCCATCGATTTATCCCCAGGACAAAACTCTTAATTACTAGGGAGAACATCCAAGCAATGGTGAGTCTGGACAGATTTGTGAGACACAGATTTAGAAATTCAGCAAAAATATTTCAGGCTGTTTGTACTAAAAACTGGTATAAGAGTGGTCATTTTTAGGCTGATATAAATTCATGCACACATATAGCTTTGAACAGTCAGTAAGGGATTAATACTAAAATATGTTTAACTCTCCAGCTGTAATTCGCCACTTCCAGCTATCTTTTTCTTTCTTGAAAACTTCACATATGAGAAATGGCAAAGCTGGCAACAATGTTTGATGTCTTTACGTGCCTTCAGAAACATGCATATTCAAGTGTGGTTCTCTGTGTAAGTCGTGGCATAAGTGGTGATAACAGGCATTTCAGAGAGCCACGATTGTACCAGATCCGTGCTCACCTTCTGTGAGTGAGCACAGGGGCTGTAGAGCAAGGTGTCAGGGGTGTTTATGTGAACACCTGCACTGGCTTCATTTTCCACTGTTTTGACTTTTGAAAGTCCCAGATGTCCCTGGTAATTTGGAGAGGTGACAATACTGTTCCATATGGCCTTGTTCCCCAAAAAACTTTAAAAATAATTTAGACATACTGTCTTTACAAGAAACAATTCTCAACGTCTGGACAAGTGATTTTATGACAAACATTTTGGACATTACATAAAAGGGACAAGCACCATAGCAGTTTCTGTGGCAGCAGGAAAAGAGGGAATTTCAGTTTCCTAAACCTTAGGAAAAAAAAAAACTTCTCATAAAGAAATACAAACAAAGAGGATCAAATAGTTTGCTGAAGCTTTAATTGAGCTAAATGTGAAGGATTTATTAAACAATTTAATTAATTTTGCCCCAAAGGAATTTTATTCCATTGTCACATTCATTTTGTTCCATGGCTAATGTAACCTTGTTAATAAGTCTGCTATTTAGTTTCCCGTAATGATCTCAAAGTGATGCCTGTAAAAAGGTAGACAGGTATGGATGCAGCTGAGAAAAGTTCTACTAAGATGACTCAAATATTCATCATAACATACCATTATTCTTCCAGATCTACATATGATGAACTGTAAAAGACAAATGATTTCCCAAAGACATGAAATTACTGTTGTATTTTGATTTGTCAACCATATTTACTGTTTTCTCGAGGGATATTATAGCTATAATTGTGGAGTTGCAAGCAAGAAATAACACTTTCCTTTGCCTCAGATAGGTCTTAACTGATGCTTACTCGTGGTGATTAATGTGTTGGGTATTAACTATTCTATTCAAATAGTTCACACTGCTGCTTAGCAAATATGACAGAATTCAAGGTCTTTTGGAAGAAGGCGGATACTTACCTTGCTACAACAGCTTCAACAGTGTAGATAAGTGTTGTCTTTGACTTTTACAGGAAGCTGAGATAGAAAAAAAAGTGAAGGAAAGAGACCATAGTTACTCAAAAAGGTAACACAGAGTTGGGAGAATGGTAAAAGGACACTTGGTACTTGCATTCAGCTTTTGGGAAAAGAAGCAACAAAACCACCACCAACAAAGGCAAAAAGGTAAGAAAAAGGAAAATGTCCGCAGTCCTGATGCTGAATAGTATCTACAGGAATGAAATAAGTGAAGCTCCTCTTTCATATTGTTATGAGTGCTGCAATATAACAGAATAAACTAATATTGAAAACCAGAAAAAAAAAAAATTCTAAGTCCCTATCTGTTATTACTATACAAGTAAGAAGCTCTACAGCAAATCTGGGCAGAGCCTTGCTAACAGAAAGGAGAAGAACTATAGGGAAACTTCTTGTTGTTCAGGGACAGGAATCTCTGTTTATTGGTCTGGCTGAAGACAAACTATTTAAAGATGGCGTCTGGTAGCTAAATATGAAGTGAGATCATCCCATTTCAGGTATGCAGAAACCGTGGCAAAATATCCACCAAGACTTCTGTTAAGAGTCACCTTCCCTAGAGAAAGAAGTGTACTTATTTCCCATGAAAAGTGAGGACAATTTAACAGCTGGACACGTGCGAGAGAGCTAGTTTCCCCTCTGCCTCAGGCTTTTTCATAGGACGGAAAGGAGACATATTTTCACAGGTAACAGTTCTAGTTGTCTTGCTACTTAGTGTACATATGTTACTGTGCTAAAAAAATAGGTGGCCAGAAACTGTCAGTTCCAAAGGGCCTGCAGGGAAAGCAGGGGGATGCTCAGTCTTCACAAAGCCCAAAGAAGCTTAGTTCTCTCAGCTTGAATGTCAAGCAAGTGATTTTTTTACTCCCACCCTATAAAGTAGGTGGTGATGAAGTTACCTGATTAGTTTGTTACTAATAGCAAAGAATGCAAGTGGACAAATCATTTTTGCTGTGACTTACTTCTGCTTCTGCAGGGATGCCCAAACTAACACTGAGAGAGCTAGTTCACACTGCAGAGCACAGGATCCTGCAGTGGCCAGCTGCTTTTCCTGCACTTTGACACCTCTCTGCACCACTGCACTGTGACATGAGGAGGGTCTGAGTCTGCACTGGGAGTCGCAGCCATCAGTAGTATCCCACAGAGCCATGCCTGAACATGTTTTGAGATGTTAAAGTGCAGTATCTAAACTATTCCTACTGCTATATGCAGGACACAGGTAAGCCTGCTTCCTCAGTTCCTTCTGCCAAATAATCTCCAGTGCATGCAGTATAAGCTGTAGTTTAACTTTATTCAGGAGCATCTCCAGCATGATATACTGGAGACAGACAGGTTTTCTGATGTGCTTCTCTCTGTTGGACTGCACTGGCATCAAGAGCAACCACGAGAGCCCATGGGGGCCCCGGCTGTCTTCAGTACACTCATCTCTTCACACATACGTGGGGCAACTAACACCGGTACCAAGCCTCTCAGTAGGCCTTTTTATGTCACAGGTTTCTGCAAGGTTGTTCTCCATTCCCATAGCACGTTGCTCTTATGGCTGTTCCTCACACTTCATAAGGTGGTGTCAGTCCTGCCCTTAAAGTGGCTCCTGCTAAAACAACATTTTGTAGCACTGTATGAACATTGCCTTAAAAGTCTTCTCAGACCTGTCTTTTAAGCAGAAAATACGCTGATGTGGTGATCTGAAAGTGCCTTTAATTTCCCTCAATTTCCTCCTTGTGAACTATGAGATACCTCCAGCAAACTCCCATATAAGGATGGCAGAGCAGAAAGTCAGTGTGATAATTTCATAGGACTGAGCAAAAAAGGAAAATGCTGTCAAGGGAGAGGTGCTAGGATTCAGACACTTTTTTATTTCCTTAAACTATGACAGAAAATAATGTTCTCTGACATCCTCCTCACAAAAGAAAATATTTGTTTCTGAAAGTAGCATTGAAATGGCTACCTCTGACTTTACTGTTTGCACCTATTACACAACATATTGCAGAAAAATGGAAGTTGTTATGCTGGCATTGGCATGAAATGCCCTGGCTTCTTCAAACCTAAGAATTTCTGTGGTCCCCTAGGACTGCCAACAGTCACACATTCTTGTGGAGCATCTCAGTCCAGTGTTGCTTCAATAACATCCACAGATGGAAAACCACTCAGAAAGTTTCCAGCCATGGCTGAAACTATCTGCTATTGATTAATGACTCAAGGCTTTTCTGGGTTTATTACACTTTCACAAACGTACACAAAAGAGCCTAAACCTACGAGTTGTTGCTTATAGGCATTTCATACTACCAAATCATCCTATTACTCTTCTTCCTCAAGACTACAATATTTTTCCCTTATTGATTTCTGAACCTGAGAGCAGTTTGGAGATAGGATGCTTCTCATACAGGCCAAGGTTTACAAAAAAGACCAAGGATTAAGGAGACCAAATGACAAGATACTTGAAAATGATGGGTAGCTACCTGGCTTGTCCTGATGTGCAGTCCACAAAAAAGAAAGCATTATACTGTATTTAGCTTTTTTAATGTTGGAGGAAAATTAAATTATTTAATTTTAAAAATCAATGATTTAATCTGTTGAAAAACCAAAACTAATCCTCAGAAGTCATTTGGACCATGCAGAAATAACTGAGGAAAAAAGAAGGCAATGGCATGTTTATTTAAACTAACACCTGGGGCAAATTTTGACCTTTTAGTAAAAGGAAAGTGCTGCAGGGACTTTGATCTTGAGGATCCCATCACATCTAGTGTTTCACTCAAAGCCTTGAAAACCCAGTCAAAGGTGTTGAAATAACTTGGGATGGAAAGTCACAAAAATAGACGCAAAATCTGCAATAATTTCAACCCGTGACCTGTCACTATTCTGCTGACACTGAGAAAAGCAGCTGCTCCAAAAGGAAGTAATGCCTCTTGCAGTCAGGAGAAGAGGAGGTTGACAGCAATCCTATCAAGAGCAGAAATTTGATTTTAGCCACAGATAGTTCATTTTAGGAGATGGTGGCATTTTGTAGGCCAATCCCTGTGCTGTGGAAAAACGTGATCCTGCTTGCAGTGTGTAATAATTCAGTGTTGTTTCTTAATGTGAGTCAGGCACATTGAGATTTCTGGCATCAGTCGAGGCTCTCCCAGAAGGTCTATTCTGAGCTCTCTGTACAATGAAGTAAGAGCTGTGCATATGTCAGTGTACTAAAGGTTCTGCATTCTGTGAAACCCAGTCAAAGAAGTTTCTCACAGGCTTCCCATGCTTTTATACTTGGAGGTCCAGCAACCATGCAATGGCAGAAGAGTCTTGTGAGGAGCACAACTTTGGTTCCAGATGACAAGTAGTAGAGATTTAAGCCAAATTTACCCCTCTTTGAAGTATATTTTAGCAGACTGATGTTCACTTTTGTTATTTCAGTGATGCAGAACTGAAGAGCACCAATTCTAAGATCAGGAGTTGCCTAATTATGAACTCTTACTGGAATATAAAATACTCCCAAGCAAAGGATGATTGCTCAGATGCTATAGAACAGATCCCAAACAATGGAATACAGAGAATTATCTCACACACAGATTATCTCACATAACACAGATAGCACAGACACTTTCTACACACCTTAAACTGATAATAATTCCAAATAAAATCACAGAGCTCAAGAATGCCTCTTTGAATTACAATGTTGCAATTGCAGTGCTGATTAAGAAAAGTGTTGATTGCAGTGTTGATTAAGAAAAGTTTATCCAAACATCAAAATCAGTTTTTCCAGTGAGCACAGCTTGGTTGATGAACATACATACTTTAGAAAATGATTAGTCCCCATCAAAAAGCCTACAGGTTTGAGTGAGATAAAGCATGTTACATAAATTTACCGATATACTGTAATAAATATTTCTAGATACATCTGGTTTATTTAATTATGTTTCTTCAGCACATGAAGAGGTGGAAAACTGAATATCAGCGCTGGACACTGTAAGTCTTAGTACAGAAATAGACCTGTCTAAATGGGAAAACTCATCACACTGCATTTATACATGTTTCAAACCAACTTCAAAATGATAATTTTTTACCATTCAAGATCCATTTGTATCTTAAGATCTCTCCTGTATCTGACAACAGGGATGTCATTTTCTATCATATGTTCAGGACATAGATGCTTATTTACCAGAAAACACATAATTCACCTGACAAGGAAAGACTAAATTTTCTCACAATAAAGCTGATTTAGAAAAAAAATCATCAAAGCTCCTTGAGAACTATGAGTAAGGTAACTATTGGTCCAGAAAAAAAATAATACTGCTAGAAAGACTGAATTCTAATTAAAAAGAAAATTTTACGTTTGTATTCCAATGGATTTCTTTTTCAGTTTTGGTTCATTATTACCCAAGAAGAACAATAAGTTACATTGGTAAATATGTTAGTCAACCCTCAGAAAAGCTCAGATTTCAACTATGCCCATCTAATGGTGCTGGAGGATCAGAATAAACTAGCTAAGACTTAATTTTCTAGTAATTAAACGCCATTTTTGTTTAATCTAGAGCAATAAATATCTCACTGGTTTTAATGGTCAGTACTGTCTTCCTCTGGATTCCTACACATCAAAAAACTACCAAAATGCCAAAGTGACTTTTATAAAAGTTCAAACTCAATGAATTATTTATATTAAGGGGTAATCCATACTATTAATCACTACCACAGTTTGCAGTTAAATTCAACAAGGATCTGATCTGGGTGACATTACCCATGTAAACTGGACTAATTTAATAGCTATTTATTTCCAAAACTTGACCAACAGTGAAAAGTTCTGATCAGAAGCATTTTGTCATAGACAGAACCTGATTTAAAAGCTGTTAACAGATGCTACATGTAATATCTTAATATATATTGCATATACACTATTTTCCCTAACAATATCATAAACAGGGTACTTTTAGAATTAAAAATGTAGTGTCTGCAATATAAAATGCCAAGAAGGGCAGTGTCTTATTGTTACAAACATGTTATTAATGGGAAAATTCAAGTATAATTTAAATGCTGCACCAATTCACATTAGAATCCCATCCAGAAATATTCTTTTGTTTTGGTCTAGTAATCAGGCAACTGAATTTAGTTTTCACTAACAGTATTTATTATTCTTTACTTATTTTTCTGACCTAAGACCTTTTAGAAGTATTAAATTATAGCAACAGAGAGAAAGAAGTAGAATATGCTGACTTCCACTTGGAAATTTACCAGTTTCATCCAAATACAACTTTAATTTCCTATCGACTGTTAGGCAAGCAGAAAAGTTGTACAACACACCTCTTCTATTGCAGTAACACAAAAGGATATTCACTCACAGCTCTCCGTCAACAGTAGCATGTCAGCCCATCTGGAAAGTTGTTTACAGACCATCTGAAAGGGGGACAGAGAAAAGGACTGACTCATAGCAGGCAGATTCATAAACAAAGACCCAAAATATTGTTGTTTCAGAAGGAACAGTGCAAGAGCTAAGTTCCCTCCCAGGAATTTGTCAACCAGTTCTTATGCAGCAGATAACCCCCACTGACCTTTCTAGCATTCAAAGGGTAATAGCTTTAATTAGATGGACCAGTAGTGAACAATTTTTCCAGTGCATCAGGCAAAACAAACTCTCTGTTGACACCATCTCTGCTGTCTTTCTTGATCTGACATAGCTGTGGCAGAACCATATGAACAGACATCAGCTGCAAGCAAATGCTATGCTGCCTTTGTTCAAATTCCACTACCTTCCTCTTTCATTGTATCTGAACAGTATCTTGTTCTACACCCTCCTGATGGGGGATGGAAAAAGCAATCAACCTTTAAAATTTTGGTGCCATAGTGTAATTGGTGTCCCCATTTCTCCCTTTATGACCATTTCAAACACATGCTATTAAAATCTCTTTGGCACCTCAGGATTTATTTCTAACTTACTCTAATCCAAACCGTTTCAGAGATAGGTAAGATTCCCAATGCCAGCAGCGTAGTTATTTCTCAATTATTAGCAAGCATCAAGAATTTTAAAAGACAAGAATTAATAATTAACTGCCTTCTAAACCTGATGTTGCCTAAGCTATCACTTTAATCAGATGCAGTGAAATGCATATTTCACTACAACACAGTTATCTGAAAGCTGGCTCTGAACACGAAACCACTATATTTTTTTTTTTTTACAACCTCAAAGAATAAACATTTCCCTCTGAAAGAAAAATGAAAGAAGTACATATTGCTCAGCCCCAGCTGCATCCCCAGACACAAGTCCACCATATGCCTTCTATATTTTTATTACTACTATTTTTGAATTTTGGGAAATGCCCAAAACAAGCACTTCCATTCCTGCTTTGGGACAACTTTGAAGTGATGAAAGCTGACTTGACTGATTTCTGTGTACAGGGCAAATTAACAGGACCACACCACAGAAGCTTTTGACCTACTATAAACTCACGCAGTTTAAGCTCACCCACTGTGCCATGTTAAAACCAGTTTTTTGACCATTCATATTCATGAATAACTGCAGCAGATTCTCCTGGAAGCTGTGTTAAGGCACATGGACAGTAAGGGGATAGTTGGTGACAGCCAGCATGGGCAAATCATGCCTGACCAATTTGGTAGCCTTCTACAATAGGGACATGACATTGGTGGATAAAGCAAGAGCTACTGATGTCGTCTACCTGGACTTGTGCAAGTCATTTGACACTGTCCTCCATGGTATACTTGTCTCTAAATCGAAAAGGCATGGATTTGATGGATGGATAAGGAATTGGCTGGATGGTTGTACTCAGTCTGGGACAATGGTTCAATGCCCAAGTGGAGATTAGTGACAAGTAGCATTTGTCAGGGGTCAGCGTTGGGGACCAGTGCTGTTCGACATCTTTGTCAGAGACAAGGATAGCGGGATTGATGTGCCCTCAGCAAATTTGCCCATGACACCAAGTTGAGTAGTGCAGTCGACACACTGGAGGGAAGGGTTGCCATCCAGAAGGACCTGGATACACTTGAGAGGTGGCCAAAGCCAACCTCATGAAGTTCAGCCAAGCCAAGTGCAAGGTCCTACACCTGGGTAGGCACAATTCCGGGCACAAATCCAGGCTGGGCAGAGACTGGATGAGAGCAGCCTTGAGAAGACGGACTTGGGGTTGAAGAAGATCAGCACAACCCCCTCTACTTCACTCTCATGAGACCCCATCTGCAGTACTGCATCCAGCTCTGGAGCCCTCAAAACAAAAGGGACATGGACCTGCTTGAGTAAGTCCAGAAGAGGCCATAAAGATGACTGGGGACTGGAGCATCTCTCCTATGAAAACAGGCTGAGTGCTGGGGTTGTTCAGCCTGGAGAAGCCTTTAGGGACACCTTATAGCAGCTTCCAGTGCCTAAAGGGGCCTACAAGAGATCTGGAGAGGGACTTTTACGAGGACATGTAGTGATACGATGAGGGGAATTGCTTTAAACTGGGAAAGGGGAGACTGAGATTAGACATTAGGAAGAAGTTCTTTTCTGTGAGGGTGCTGAGGCGCTGGCACAGGATGCCCAGAGAAGCTGTGGCTGCCCCATCCCTGGCAGTGTTCAAGGCCAGGCTGGATGAGGCTTTGAGCAGCCTGCTGTAGTGGAAGTTGTCCCTGCCCTTGGCAGGGGATTGGAACTGGATGATTTCTAAGGTCCCTTCCATCCCTAACCATTTGATATGAAAGTAAATACAAACTTCCTGATTCTGGGAGCCCCTCCAGAAAGCAGTTCCTCTGACAGCTGAGCATACTGAACAAAATGGTGATCTTGCACCACTGTAGGTCTGCTGTCCTTTGCTAAACAAAAGTGTTTCAAGGGAAAGGCATCTACAAAAAAAGTCCATATCCTGGGCTGCATCAAAAGGAACGTGACCAACAGATTGAAGGAGGTGATCCTGCCCCTCTACCCTGCTCTTGTGAGACCTCACCTGGAGCATTGTGTGCAGTTCTGGTGTCCTCAACATAAAAAGGACATGGAACTGCTGGAACAAGTCCAGAGGAGGCCACGAGGATGATCAGGGGACTGGAGCACCTCCCATATGAAGACAGGCTGAGGAAGTTGGGGCTGTTCAGCCTGGAGAAGAGAAGGCTGCGTGGGCACCTCATAGCAGTGTTCCAGTACCTGAAGGGGGCCTATAGGGATGCTGGGGAGGGACTCTTCATCAGGGACTGTAGTGATAGGACAAGGGGTAATGGGTTAAAACTTAAACAGGGGAAGTTTAGATCGGATATAAGGAGGAAGTTCTTTCCTGTTAGGGTGGTGAGGCACTGGAATGGGTTGCCCAGAGAGGTTGTGAGTGCTCCATCCCTGGCAGTGTTCAAGGCCAGGTTGGATGAAGCCTTGTGTTGGATGGTTTAGTGTGAGATGTCCCTGTCCATGGCAGGGGGGTTGGAACTAGATGATCTTGAGGTCCTTTCCAACCCTAACTATTCTATGATTCTATGTCTGGGGAATAAGAAACATTGTTCTGCGGCTAATGTAGATCATGCAGAAGCTTTTGGACTTAGCTGCTTGTCTTGGGCTAGGGAGAAGTGGGTGACATCTGCAATAGCTTGTCTTGAATGTCACTTTTGAAGCATGAGTTCAACAAAGCAATTGTACACCCTGGGGAGAAATACAAGTGTCCGTCTGTGATGAGTCACTAGGATCACAAATGTCATGACAGAATGTCATTGACTGTACACAGGCATCACTGCATCATTGCACCTCATAATAATGATAATGAAAAAACTTTTCATTAGTAGGCCTCAAGGCTGCGGCAGCATTATGTGTATCTGTACATAAGGAGCTAAAGAGACTCAACTAGGTCTGGCAGTCCCAGGAACAGGGTCTGGAGAGCCCACATTTCTGGTAACTCTCACTTTCACACTGACCACTCAACCACACCACTTTCTTAATCTGGGAGTTAGCTATTGGTAGCAGAGGACTGCAGAGCTCATGTATGTGTTTACATTATCATTTATATCCTCCCTTTCTCATTCAAAGTTCCAAAATATGCCTGACAATTGACAGAAGCCAGTGCTTTACTTCAGAGGTGTTTGTTTGTGGCTTAACAACTCCTTAACCCTGGTTTATAGCTTCCCTAACTCAGCATTATATAGAATTATGTTTACAGCAACCTACTACAGAAATCCTAGCTACTTCCTCCCACTCGTAACTAGGTGCACCTTGAGGCTGAGGCTGCAATGTGCCTAAGACAGCCTGCACTATAGTTTCCATTCTGAAGGGTCAGTGGCAGCTTCCCAGGTCCTCACCACATCACCTTTCATCTGTCGATACTTGGGGCTTGGGTCTGGGTAGGTGGGACAAGACTTAGATGATTTAGCATTGAACTGCATGATAGAAAACATAAAGCTCACCCAACTGATGGAACTGAAAGATGGGGGCAAGTGAAGGGGTTCTACTGCCAGCCTGACATACAAACTGCTTCCCCCGCCTTCCTTTCTGTCTTACATTTCTTTTACCAAGCCAGATGTAACTTGCTCTTCTCCATGTGAGGACAAACTGCACATCTAAGGAGAAAATTGCTCCCCACAGATTTACTTGCAGGGCCAGGAATGCCTGTGCAGAAGGGATTTTTCAACGCTTGGTATGCCAATGCCAAAATGTCTCAGCAGATTCTCTGGTCTTCACCTCTCTGCTGAACTAATTACACTGCTGGAGTCTGTTTCTGTTGTGCTCAGGGAAGCCATGGAATAAACTAGGCAATTGAAGCCATAGGAGTGGCAAATGTCCTGTGTCCTGTTCACCTGCTCTTCTTGCCCTAGGAAGGATGTGGGTTGATCTTAAGAGGAAAGACATCAGATCAGTTCTGTTTCTATCTTTTTCCAAAATCAGCTGCTAAGTGAAATAACAAAGTGTGCACAGGAATACTAACAGAGCTTTGTTTTTCCTCCTCATTAAAAGCCAGCAGCTGCTTAGTGTTTCACAGAGCAAGATAAGCAGTGTGACATTTGCTGCCATTCACATGCATTGATTTGTTTTAGTTTAGCGTATTCTCAACTGAATTTTTTAGGGCTTTGGGACTCGAAAAAAGCCTGAAGAATATAAAAAAATTAAAATGCTAGAAAGAAAAAAAGAAAAGTAAACAAGTTGTGAGTTAACAGTTCTTCTGTAAAGTGGCTTTGCTGACAAGAGAATTAGAGCAAGATGATCTTGGCAAGCAGGATGTTGTGTTAGCTGCGCAAGCTTTTTCTGTACTCATCTACAATTTCTTAATAGTTGGGTGGGATCTTCCCACATTTCATGGAAAGGCTGATTTACAGATCAAAAAGAAGATGAGTTTCTTAAATTGCACATCATTTAAAACAAAAATCCTTCAGTATTCCAAATCAGATTTTCTATTTTCTGAGCACCTAGGTCCAATGCTTCTTTATTTTCCAGACATTTTTTATTTTGTCAGATCCACTTCATTTTTACTTCTTCAGATCTATCCTCACCTTGGGCTCTCCTTTATTATAGATTGTTTGGAAAGAGAAGTAATTAAATATGGGGAGGGTGAAATATCATAGAGTTAGTATCATGTCTTCAGTTATGGTTTGACTTTTCTAGCTTCATAAGTTTCTTGAGACCCCTCATACTGTAGTTAACATCTCTTGAACAGACCCTTGCTTATCATAACTACACCTCCATGAGTAAGAAAAAGACATATTTATAGGATCTCCAACTAAAATCACTTCCAGAATCAAGTGGTCAGTGCCCTGAATTGTCATATAGCAAATTCCCAGTCTCTAAATTGTTTAAGCATGTATGTAGATTTAATGGGAAAGAAAGGCTCAGATAAACCTAAAGAGATGCCACCCGCCTTCTTCTATTTGTTCTGTTTCTGTGTTCTCTCCTGATCATATAAGCCAATACAGAAGCTCACCCTCTCTGCTCTCATGCCAGCCCATTTATGCTGTGGCTGTATTCAACCCTCATGCAACAAAATGCCTGAGTAGTCTGGATCCAAAGTATATCACACAGACCGGGCTCAAGCCTTCTCTTACCTTTTAATCAGTAAGACCAATATTTCTGTCATATAACCTATTTTCCCCACACTGTGAGACACTGGAATTATAGCGGGCTGGAGACCAAAGCTAAAAAGAAAGATTTGCTGTAATGTTCACAAACTAAAAAAAAGCCAAAACTAGTGTAACTTCTGAACAGTGCACTTGCAAGGGATTAGGCAATCATTGTCTTTCATGGAAATGATTCTGCGGTCTTTATTTCGTAAATGCACCACAGAAGATTACATGGATTCATATTAGCCAAAGAGCCATGGGGCAAAGTGTGGCTCCCAGTTCGTTTATACTTAGCACAGAAAGCTGTTTACAGGGATACAAACTGAAGATGTTTCCAGTAACACTGCCCTCTCAGCTATGGAAGAATTGCAGAGCCCTAGACCTCACTGGAGCTCTCTTGCTGGATCTTTGTTAATACACTGGCCTAGCCACTTTCTAAGTTCTGTTTATAAACTCCCTCTTATAAGACCAGTGGTGCACACCAGAAAATGTATTTTGTGAGGGTTATTGTTCTACAAGCAAGACCACATCTCTGTTTGTAGTCAACTTTAGGACTTATATTTTACAATACCATCTGAAGCATGTCAGAATGGACAATACTGCCTATCATTTTTTATTATGCCAAGAACAAACCTATTAATATGAAAATATTCATCTCCTTGGATGGATAAGGAGCTGCTGAGGAAAATTCAAAGGAAAAAAGAGGCTTATAAAAAATGGAAGCAAGGACAGGCGGCCTAGGTAGAGTACAGGGATGTTGTCCGGGAAGCTAGGGACCAGGTTAGGAAGGCTAAGGCCCAGTTAGAATTAAACCTAGCCAGGGATGTTAAGGAAAACAGGAAGGGATTCTACAGGTATGTAGCAAACAAACAACAGACTAGGGACAAAATAGGCCCCCTGAGGAAGCTTTCGGGAGAACTGGCTACAGAGGGTTTGGAGAAGGCTGAGGTTCTGAATGACTTCTTTGCCTCGGTCTTCACTGGCAAAGGCTCTGACTGCACCACCCAGGTCTTAGAAGGTAGATGCAGGGACTGTGAGAATGAAGACCTTGGGCCCACTGTGGGAGAGGATCTGGTTCGAGACCATCTTAAAAATCTGAACGCACACAAGTCCGTGGGACCTGATGGAATCCATCCGCGGGTCCTGAAGGAGCTGGCGAATGAAGTTGCTAAGCCACTGGCCATCGTATTTGAAAAATCATGGCAGTCAGGTGAAGTTCCTGACAACTGGAAAAAGGGAAATATAACCCCCGTTTTCAAGAAGGGGAAAATGGAAGACCCAGGGAATTACAGACCAGTCAGTCTCACCTCTGTGCCTGGCAAAATCTTGGGGCACATTCTCCTGGAAGGCATGCTAAGGCACATGGAAAACAACAAGGTGCTTGGTGACAGCCAGCCTGGCTTCACTAAGGGGAAATCCTGTCTGACCAATCTGGTGGCCTTCTATGATGGGGCTACAGAACTGATGGACAAGGGTAAAGCAGTTGACGTCATCTACCTGGACTTGTGCAAAGCGTTTGACACTGTCCCACACGACATCCTTGTCTCTAAATTGGAGAGACATCAATTTGATGGATGGACCACTCGGTGGATAAAGAACTGGCTGGATAGCTGCACACAAAGAGTTGTGGTCAATGGCTCGATGTCCAGCTGGAGACCAGTAACGAGTGGTGTCCCTCAGGGATCGATGTTGGGACCAGTCTTGTTTAACATCTTCGTCGCTGACATGGACAGTGGGATTGAGTGCGCCCTCAGCAAGTTTGCCGATGACACCAAGCTGTGTGGTCCGGTTGATATGCTGGAGGGAAGGGATGGCATCCAGAGGGACCTTGACACGCTTGTAAGGTGGGCTGATGCCAACCTTATGAAGTTCAACCATGCCAAGTGCAAGGTCCTACACCTGGGTCGGAGTAATCCCAGGCACAGCTACAGACTGGGCAAAGAAGAGATTCAGAGCGGCCCTGCACAGAAGGACTTGGGGGTGCTGGCTGATAAGAAATTGAACATGGGCCAGCAGTGTGCGCTCGCAGCCCAGAAAGCCAACTGTATCCTGGGCTGCATCAAAAGGATCATGACCAGCAGGTCGAAGGAGGTGATCCTGCCCCTCTACTCTGCTCTTGTGAGACCTCACCTGGAGCATTGTGTGCAGTTCTGGTGTCCTCAACATAAAAAGGACATGGAACTGCTGGAACAAGTCCAGAGGAGGGCCACGAGGATGATCAGGGGGCTGGAGCACCTCCTGTATGAAGATAGGCTGAGGAAGTTGGGGCTGTTCAGCCTGGAGAAGAGAAGGCTGCGTGGGGACCTAATAGCAGCCTTCCAGTATCTGAAGGGGGCCTATAGGGATGCTGGGGAGGGACTCTTCATCAGGGACTGTAGTGACAGGACAAGGGGTAACGGGTTAAAACTTAAACAGGGGAAGTTTAGATTGGATATAAAGAGGAAATTCTTTCCTGTTAGAGTGGTGAGGCACTGGAATTGGTTGCCCAGGGAGGTTGTGAGTGCTCCATCCCTGGCGGTGTTCAAGGCCAGGTTGGATGAGGCCTTGTGTGGGATGGTTTAGTGTGAGGTGTCCCTGCCCATGGCAGGGGGGTTGGAACTAGATGATCTTGAGGTCCTTTCCAACCCTAACTATTCTATTCTAGTCTAGTCTAGTCTAGTCTAGTCTAAAAAAGGCACTATTAGAGCTATTCTTTACTGATGTACCTCATACATAGTCCTCCACAAGGCCAAGGCAGAGCAGCAGAGAGGACTGTTTAGTTTAACACAATCTAAACAGTATTTTTTGTAACAGAATCGGTATCTCCAGCAACTTCTGCTGCAACCCTAAAGGATGTTGTGGGCATTATAGGTTTGTATTATGTACAGAATAGAGGTCCCCCAGTATGGGAGTTGAGTCATCTTCTCTACTTGAAAGTGTTTCCAAGTGATTACTAACAAGATGCAGAAGTGAATTGATTCACTTCTAGGAAAAGGTTAACCAAATAAAACCAACTAAAACCAACACCCCCCCCCCCAAACAAACATGCACAAACATAAGGTTTTCAGGGAGATGGCTTTCACGTATTATATTAAAACTGCATTTTGCTATAATTCTGAGAACTGTGACTTATCAACAAATATGGGATAGTCCCTTTTCTTGGTAAAAATGTTACCACAAGATTAATTTATTTTCTGCTTTCCACTTCCTTGAAAGAAAAGGTCACCTCTCCTATAACACATTTCTACCTAAATATCATTATTAACAACCTTCTACAGATTTGGGATGGAGAACTTCTTGTCTGTTCTCATGTATTCTGATATCAACATGTGGAGTAAGCAGGTACTGCCTGAAAACAACACACAAATAAAATATGACTTTTCTGTGTTTACTTATCAAGCTGTTTGCTCACCTGGCACATGTTTCCATGGTCTTAGATTGCGAGCTTCCTGAGACTGAGACTGTTCCATTCTACTCACTTGGCTGTCTACATTACAGCCGTGACTACTGCTGGGAGTATTCAAACCCAGAGAGACAGAGATGGGGATGAAAGTTGTAGCTGCCACTGCTGACTGAGCTTTGTTGTCAGTTGAGTCTGTCATACACCAAACCAGCAATTTTACCTCAGATAAGAACAATTCTCAAGGGAAGGAATAAAGTGCTGGTGTGCCTCTACATAGGGCCAAACCCATAGCCCAGACAGCCATGAGCCCTCTACCAGGAGGACTTTCTTTGCATGTTCTGGGTAAGGACACACATCCCAGCACTAGAGAAGGTAAATCCTTAGGAAATATAGAGATTATAAATGCTTGGAGAAGAATGTATGTTGGGACGTAGTTGTTTTATCTGGCATTTTGAATGCAAATGGGGCTAAGTCTGATGCCTTTGATCTCTTTATTTGATGGAAGAGGTACCATGTACCCAGTTAGATGAAGTTGTGTCCTCTCCTGGCAGGGAATCTGCCTACCTCCTGAAAAACTTAACAGCTCAGAAGGCAGGACAAGATAGATTACTTTCATATGAAGTGTAGAGAATAAGTTGTTTTTTCTATTAGAACCATAGAATCATAGAATAGTTAGGGTTGGAAAGGAACTTAAGATCATCTAGCTCCAGCCCTGCTGCCGTGGGCAGGGACACCTCACACTAAACCATGTCACGCAAGGCTCTGTCTTCTGGCTTTTCTGACTAATTCATAGTCTTCTGACTTTTCCTTTGCTCTTTTATTCGCTTTACTCTCCATGTACTATTATTCTTGTTAAAATGAAATTTTTATTTAACAGGGTTTTCTAAAATGAGTGGTAAAACTTTGTTTCTGCAACTAAATTTAAATCCGTAAAGGAATTTTTAGGTTTTACAGATCTATAAACCCAAAGCTTGAGTTTGTAATGATTCATCTACTGTTGAACACACCTCCAAATTAGAAGTGGAAACATGACATACGGGGAGCAATTAGTTGATGACTAATGGAGACTAATGATTTTGCTGCTACAAGACAAGAAGACAGTTTTAATGTCATCTTAGCTTCACATAGGTTTTACACACCTACAACTTGTCAGCTGAAGATTGCCATGGAATAAATTACACATTGAAAGTTAGTTGAGAGGTCTCTTGGAGATCCTGAAGTGCATGTTCCTCCTAAGGGTATTTGAGGTGAGCAGAGAAATAACTATTAATAAATCCAGTTCCAAAGGAAGTCTTGAAATCCCGAAGTTAAAACAACAGAAAGTTGTATTTATGAACTTGCAGATTACCAGAGAAAGCAATGTAGAAAAGAGTGAACTGCCTTTATTCATCTCAAAAGAAGGCTTAAAACAAGTTACTAGCAGCCATTATTTAAATGTCAGTGCCATTTACTAATTTGATTAAAACTCATATGGGAAGTGACCTCATTCTGAGTATCTGTACATTCTTCCATGATTGACATTTCATGTGGCGTCCTGGAATGGGCCTTGTTTTGGGAAATGTAATCTCTTTCCCATCATCTAAAGGAGTAAAAATTGCAAGGGTAGTTGAGACCTTGAGAGGGAAGCACACCCTGGTGCTTTTTGCAGAGCATGGGGATTGCATTTGAATTGCTAACACATTCTGCTTCAAAAGGCATGTTACTATCACACTTCAAATAGGTGGAGGGAGCTCATGCAACGTACGAAGCTTGTGGTTGCACCACGGTTTACTATAACTTTTCATATAGAATCACAGAATCATAGAACAGTTAGGGTTGGAAAGGACCTCAAGATCATCTAGTTCCAACTGCCCTGCTACGGGCAGGGATACCCCCTGTCACCCAAGGCTCGGTACAACCTGGCCTTGAACACCTCCAGGGGTGGAGCATCCACAGCTTCCCTGAGCAAACCATTCCAGTGCCTCACCACCCTTAGGGTAAAGAACTTCTTCCTTATGTCCAGTCTAAACTTCCGCTGTTTAAGTTTTAACCCGTTACCCCTTGTCCTATCACTACAGTCCCTAGTGAAAAGTCCCTCCCCAGCGTCCCTATAGGCCCCCTTCAGGTACTAAAAGGCTGCTATGAGGTCTCCACACAACTTCTTTTATCCAGGCTGAACAGCCCCAACTTCCTCAGCCTGTCTTCATACGGGAGGTGCTCCAGTCCCCTGATCATCCTCGTGGTCCTCCTCTGGACTTGTTCCAACAGTTCCATGGCCTTTTTATGTTGAGGACACCAGAACTGCACACAATACTCCAGGTTAGGTCTCACAAGAGCAGAGTAGAGGGGCAGGATCACCTCCTTTGACCTGCTGGTCATGCTCCTTTTGATGCAGCCCAGGATACAGTTGGCTTTCTGGGCTGCGAGCGGACACTGAAGCCGGCTCATGTTCATTTTCTCATAAACCAACACCGCCAAGTCCTTCTGTGCAGGGCTGCTCTGAATCTCTTCTTTGCCCAGTCTGTAGCTGTGCCTGGGATTGCTCCAACCCAGGCGTAGGACCTTGTACTTGTCATGGTTAAACTTCATAAGATTGGTATCAGCCCACCCCACAAGTGTATCAAGGTCCCTCTGGATGGCAGAGATCCCTTCCCTCCAGCATATCAACCGGACCACACAGCTTGGTGTCATCGACAAACTTGCTGAGGGTGCACTCAATATTCCATCCCAACACACCCAGTCAGTTGTCAACACCTATAATAAATGCTCGGAACAACGTACATACATTCTGGCTGCTCCAGCCAACGAGCCGGCTTCAATTGGAGCTCGGCTCAGATGCCTCTATACAAACTCCCATAGCATGGGGAACAAACGAGGAATTAGAGATGTGTGCACATCTACGGGGGTATGATATAATAGGCATCACAGAAACATGGTGGGATGGCTCCTATGACTGGAGTGTTGGAATGGAAGGTTACAGGCTCTTTAGAAAGGACAGGCCTGGCAGGCGGGGAGGGGGAGTTGCCCTTTATGTTAGGGATAGGCTGGAGAGTATGGAACTCTGTCTGGGGGCAGGTGAGCAGTCAATAGAGAGTTTGTGGGTCAGGGTTAAAGGGAAAACAGCCGTGGGAGACATTACTGTGGGGATCTGGTACAGGCTGCCTGATCAAGGAGAACCTGTGGATGAAGCACTCTACAGACAGATAGGAAAAGCCTCACGCTCGCAGAACCTTGTTCGCATGGGGGATTTCAACCACCCTGACATCTGTTGGAACAATGGCACTGCACGGCACAAGCAATCCAGGAGGTTCCTCGATTGTGTGGAAGACAACCTCCTTCTGCAAGTAATAGAGGAGCCGACAAGGAGAGGTGCCATGCTTGACCTTGTGCTCACCAGCAGGGAAGGGCTTGTTGAGAATGTGGTACTCCAGGGCAGCCTTGGATGCAGCGATCACGAGATGGTCGAATTTGAGATCCCCAGGACAGTGAGAAGAGCATGCAGCAAGCTCACTGCCCTGGACTTCAAAAGAGCAGACTTCGGCCTCTTCAGGAGCCTGCTTAGTAAGGTTCCATGGGATATAGCCCTGGAGGGCAGGGGGGCACAGGACTGTTGGTTGATATTCAAGGATCACCTGCTACAAGCTCAGGAGTGCTGCATCCCAACTAGAAGGAAGTGCGGCAGGAGGGCCAGGAGACCTCCTTGGATGGATAAGGAGCTGCTGAGGAAAATTCAAAGGAAAAAAGAGGCTTATAAAAAATGGAAACAAGGACAGGCGGCCTGGGAAGAATACAGGGATGTTGTCCGGGAAGCTAGGGACCAGGTTAGGAAGGCTAAGGCCCAGTTAGAATTAAACCTAGCCAGGGATGTTACGGATAACAGGAAGGGATTCTACAGGTACGTAGCAAACAAAAAACAGACTAGGGACAACACAGGCCCCCTGAGGAAGCTTTCGGGAGAACTGGCTACGCAGGATTTGGAGAAGGCTGAGGTTCTGAATGACTTCTTTGCCTTGGTCTTCACTGGCAAAGGCTCTGACTGCACCACCCAGGTCTTAGAAAGTAGATGCAGGGGCTGTGAGAATGAAGACCTTGGGCCCACTGTAGGAGAGGATCTGGTTCGAGACCATCTTCAAAATCTGAACGCGCACAAGTCCGTGGGACCTGATGGAATCCATCCGCGGGTCCTGAAGGAGCTGGCGAATGAAGTTGCTAAGCCACTGGCCATCATATTTGAAAAATCATGGCAGTCAGGTGAAGTTCCCGACAACTGGAAAAAGGGAAATATGACCCCCATTTTCAAGAAGGGGAAAATGGAAGCCCCGGGGAACTACAGACGAGTCAGTCTCACCTCTGTGCCTGGTAAAATCTTGGGGCACATTCTCCTGGACAACATGCTCAGGCACATGAAGAACAACAAGGTGCTTGGTGACAGCCAGCCTGGCTTCACTAAGGGGAAATCCTGCCTGACCAATCTGGTGGCCTTCTATGATGGGGCTACAGAACTGATGGACAAGGGTAAAGCAGTTGATGTCATCTACCTGGACTTGTGCAAAGAGTTTGACACAGTCCCACACGACATCCTTCTCTCTAAATTGGAGAGATGCCAATTTGATGGATGGACCACTTGGTGGATAAGGAACTGGCTGGATGGCCACACACAAAGAGTAGTGGTCAATGGCTCAGTGTCCAGCTGGAGACCAGTAACGAGTGGTGTCCCTCAGGGATCGATGTTGGGACCAGTCTTGTTTAACATCTTCGTCGCTGACATGGACAGTGGGATTGAGTGCGCCCTCAGCAAGTTTGCCGATGACACCAAGCTGTGTGGTCCGGTTGATATGCTGGAGGGAAGGGATGGCATCCAGAGGGACCTTGACACGCTTGTAAGGTGGGCTGATGCCAACCTTATGAAGTTCAACCATGCCAAGTGCAAGGTCCTACACCTGGGTCGGAGCAATCCCAGGCACAGCTACAGACTGGGCAAAGAAGAGATTCAGAGCAGCCCTGCACAGAAGGACTTGGGGGTGCTGGTCGATGAGAAAATGAACATGGGCCAGCAGTGCGCGCTCGCAGCCCAGAAAGCCAACCGTATCCTGGGCTGCATCAAAAGGATCATGACCAGCAGGTCGAAGGAGGTGATCCTGCCCCTCTACTCTGCTCTTGTGAGACCTCACCTGGAGCATTGTGTGCAGTTCTGGTGTCCTCAACATAAAAAGGACATGGAACTGCTGGAACAAGTCCAGAGGAGGACCACGAGGATGATCAGGGGACTGGAGCACCTCCCGTATGAAGACAGGCTGAGGAAGTTGGGGCTGTTCAGCCTGGAGAAGAGAAGGCTGCATGGAGACCTCATAGCAGCCTTCCAGTATCTGAAGGGGGCCTATAGGGATGCTGGGGAGGGACTCTTCATCAGGGACTGTAGTGACAGGACAAGGGGTAACGGGTTAAAACTTAAACAGGGTAGATTTAGATTGGATATAAGGAAGAAATTCTTTCCTGTTAGGGTGGTGAGGCACTGGAATTGGTTGCCCAGGGAGGTTGTGAGTGCTCCATCCCTGGCAGTGTTCAAGGCCAGGTTGGATGAAGCCTTGTGTGGGATGGTTTAGTGTGAGGTGTCCCTGCCCATGGCAGGGGGGTTGGAACTAGATGATCTTGAGGTCCTTTCCAACCCTAACTATTCTATGATTCTATGATTCAATCCCACTGCCCATGTCACTGACAAAGATGTTGAACAAGACCGATCCCAACACCGATCCCTGAGGGACACCACTCGTTACTGGTCTCCAGCCGGACATTGAGCCATTGACCACAACTCTTTGTGTGTTGCCGTCCAGCCAGTTCTTTATCTAGTGAGTCGTCCATCCGTCAAATTGATGTCTCTCCAGTTTAGAGAGAAGGATGTCATGTGGGACTGTGTCAAACGCTTTGCACAAGTCCAGGTAGATGACATCAACTGCTCTACCCTTGTCCATCAGTTCCATAGCCCCATCATAAAAGGCCACCAGATTGGTCAGGCAGGATTTCCCCTTAGTGAAGCCAGGCTGGCTGTCACCAAGCACCTTGTTGTTTTTCATGTGCCTTAGCATGCCTTCCAGGAGAATGTGCCCCAAGATTTTACCAGGCACAGAGGTGAGACTGACTGGTCTGTAGTTCCCTGGATCAGCCATTTTCCCCTTCTTGAAAATGGGGGTTATATTTCCCTTTTTCCAGTTGTCGGGAACTCCTGACTGCCATGATTTTTCAAATATGATGGACAGCGGGTAAGCAACTTCATTTGCCATCTCCTTCAGGACCCACGGATGGATTTCATCAGGTCTCATGGACTTGTGTGTGTTCAGGTTCTTAATATGGTCTTGAACCAGATCCTCTACTACAGTGGGCCCAAGGTCTTCATTCTCACAGTCTCTGCATCTGCCTTCCAAGGCTTGGGTGGTGCAGTCAGAGCATTTGCCAATGAAGACTGATGCAAAGAAATCATTCAGAACCTCAGCCTTCTCCAAATCCAGGGTAGCCAGTTCTCCTGAGAGCTTCCAGAGAGGGCCCACGTTGTTTGTCTTTTATTCACAACGTACCTGTAGAATCCCTTCCTGTTATCTTTCACATCCCTAGCAAAGTTTAATTCTAACTGGGCCTTAGCTTTCCTAACCTGGTCCCTAGCTTCCCAGACAACATCCCTGTATTCTTCCCAGGCTGCCTGTCCTTGCTTCCACCTTTTATAAGCCCCTTTTTTCCCTCTAAGTTTCCTCAGCAGTTCTTTATCCATTGATACATATGAACAACATGCAATTTTATATGAACAAAATTTGCTTCTTTGCTTGATCAGATGAGTGAAGCAACAACATCAGTGTGCAGTACTTGCTTCAGAAGTAAGGCAGTATTAAGGAAGTCCTACCAGTAGTAGGATGTATGCTGCAGGTATTACAGGTATTACAGGTATTAGGTGCATTGGCAGAACCGCCTTCTGAGTGTTAATCACAAAAATTGCAGCAACAGAAATTGTTAAGGGAAACTGAGAATAAGAAGTGAAGAATCAGGAAGAACTAAAAGGATTTCCAAATAATGAGTACTGTACAAATCATAAAATACAGGCTCAGTGACAAAGTAAACTGGTCACCTCAGTGATCCAGTCTGTTATGTTTCTACTGTTTTCACATGGTAGCTAAAACAAAGAATTTTATTAGAAGGGAAATTGCTGTTTTAAGGCCAGTTTGAGCCTCTAATCTATGAGGTCTCAGTTATGTCCCAAACCAGAATGATAAACTAACTGAAGAAACTTTGAAACCCTTGATGAAATTGAGTTCTTCTCTAGTCAGTCTTGCTGTCCATAATCCTTGTACCAGGAGCAGGCAATATGCTATGGATGCAACAACAGATTGCATCCAGGTAATCAGAGAGCCAGGAACATATAATGAATAGCTCGTCTGAGCCAAGTGAAAACAATGAAAAGTTTTCATGAAAAGTCACCTGCATGTGCTCCTCTGCTCTTCCCTTTGATGTGTGGATGATGTGTTGCCACTCTTGAGGCACAGGCCAAGACAGGTTCTTTTTCACAGGCTTCAGCAGAAGGCACCTGGCTCCACTTCAGCTGCCCCTTTCCTATAGTAAAAAGCATAACAGCTAAAGCAGCCTGGTGCTTCTGAGACTGTATTACATCACAGACCATTGCACAGGAGTTAGGAGAAACTCTGTAAATAGACCCACAAGAAACATAGAACCATTGTCTCAGCATTCAGGGATGGAGTTAGAAAAGCTGAATTGGAAACTGGTGAGGAAGATAAGGGGTAAAATGAAATGCTTCTGCAGGTACTTCATCTGCAAAAGAAAGTCTAGGGAAAATATGGGCCCGCTGCCGAACAGGGTGGAAACCTGGGGAGAATGAGCTCAGGAAAGGCTAAGATCCTGAAGGCGTTTGTATTTATTGGTAAAACCTTCAACAATCCCAGATCCCTGAGACCAGTGGGAAAGAGCAGAGGGAGGAAGACACACCCCTGGTGGATGAGGGTCAGGTCAGGGAACCCTTATGCAAACTGGGCATACACAAGTCCATGGTGCTTGATGGGATGCTGATGTAGCCAACCAGTGCAATTGCACAAGGCCACCCCTGCCTGTCTCTGGAAGGTCATGATGACTGAGAGATGTCTGTAGGCTGAAAGGGAGTGAATGTCACTCCTCTCTTCAGAACTGCAAGAAGGAAGATCTGGGAAACGCAGGCATGTCAGCCTCACCTCCATCACTGGGAGTGCTAGGGCAAATAATCCTGGAAGCCATTTCTAGACATATGGAGGACAAGAAGGTAATTGTGAGTAGTCAGCATGGACTTATGAAGAGGAAATCCTTCCTGGCCAACCTGACAACCTTCCACAATGAGGTATCTACCTTGGAGAGGAGAGAACAGTGGATGTTTACCTCTACTTTAGTAAGGCCTTTGACACTTTCCCCTATAACATCCTCATAAAGAAGCTGAGAAAGGACAGGCTGAGTAAGTGGGTTGCAAAGCAGACTGAAAACTGGCTCAAGTGCCAGGTTCAAAGGCAGTACAAAATGCAGCTGAGGGCCAGTCACTAGTGGGAGACCTCAGTGGTCAGTACTTGGGATAACATTATGTAACATCTTCATTGATGATCTGGATGACTGAGGAGAGTGCACCAGAGGCAAGTTTGCAGATGGCACAGAACTAGGAAGAGTGGTTGATAAACCACAGGGTTGTGCTGCCATTCAACAGGCCTCAACAGACTGGAGGAACAGAGGCAACCTCATGAAATTCAACAAGGGAAATGCCAAATCCTGCACCTGGAGAGGAAAAACACGGTGCACCAATACAGACTGGGGGGCCAAACATCTGAAAAGTACCTGGCGGAACAGAACCTGGGAATCCTGGTGACTAACAAGCTGAATGTGAGCCAGCAATGAGCACTTGTGGCAAAGGACAGCCAACAGCATCCTTGGCTGCATTAGGATAGGTGTTGCCAGCAGGTCGAGGGAGGTGATACGACCACTCTGCTAACCACAGGTGAGGCACACCTGGAATGGTGTGTCCAGTCCAGCACAAGAAACACATGGACAAACTAGAGCATGTCTAGTAAAAGGCCATGAAGATGACTGGAATTTGAACATCTGACATACAAGAAGAGGCTGAGAGAGCTGGGACTGGTCAGCTATGGGAAAAGGAGCCTCAGATAAACTTAGCAAGTACATAAATATTAGAAAGGAGGGAGTTAAGAACACAGACCCAGGCTCTTACCACTGGTATCCAGTGAAAGGACAAGAAGCAATGGGCATGAACCAGAATACAAGACCTTCCAGTTAAATATAACAAAAAAACCTCTTCTTACTCTGATCAAGCATTGGAAGAGGGGCTGTGGAGTCTTTATCCTCAAAGGTATTAAAACTTGAATGGACACAGTCCTGTACTGACTCTTGTTTGAGCAGGCAGGATGGACTAGGTGATCTCCAGAGGCACCTTCAGCCATTCTATGACTCTATAAAACAAGCTGAAAGCTGTACAAATGACCCTTGACTGCTGATAGATTCTGCTTCCCATAAAATTTCTTATCACCTTTGCATCTTCCACTAGTAAAAGAAAGAGATTAAAAGATTCCTTCTTGAACTGGATGCAAGTTGTCTTGATCCCAGAAGATGTGTGTCTGGGGTCCACAAGGAACATTAAAGGAGCTATCAATATTCAGTGTCGGTGGCTGAGAGCAAGTTTTGTTCATTTAGTCTTTCTTGTGTCTATTGTACTTCTTCAAATTCAGTGCCCTAGACTTTTCAAAGAACAGAAGATTTTCTTTCATCTAAAATAGAATGATTTTTTGTAATATTTCAGATCTTCTAACCTGGTGATCCATGTAAAAAGAGTACTTTGATTCTCTTATTAGGGAGGGCTGCACATGAGAGAACTAAGTAGGAGGTTACCCTGATTTTAAAAGGTGTGTCAATTTGGTGCCTTGGAACAATGCAGCACTCGCAGAGCAGATGGTTAAGACTTACCATGACTCCTTGTTCAGAGGCATAACCCAGTTCCGGCTTTAGAATCATTAGGCTTTATGAATCCTTTAAATGCTATCATTTCAAATGCAGAGTGAAGTCTAGATGCATTACCTATGAATCATGCCATCATAGAATGGTTTGGATTAGAAGGACCTCAGAGCTCATCCAGTTCCAACCCCCTGCCACCCGGGGTGACACCTTCCTCTGCCCCAGATTGCTCAAAGCCCTGTCCAGCCTGACCTTGAGCACTGCCAGGGATGAGGCAGCCACAACCTGTTCCAGTTCCTCACCAGGGCCTCCAAGGTCTATCTGTAGTTTTTAAAAGTCCTCTTTTATCTATCTATCTATCTATTTATTTATTTATTTACTTTTTAAATAAAGAAGCCTTGCTGCTGGTAATGAAGTTGTACTGGGGTGAGACCAATACAAGAAAATACAAAAAATTTTGCATTTCATTAACTGGTTTCACAGCTGCCTTTTTCCACCGAAGGATTTTTATTAAGTCAGTTGATAAATATCAGAATAATTCCAGAGCTTTAAAAAACTGAGAAGACACACCTGGCAACAGAATTCTGTCCTTTGAAAGAGGGTTAAACTTATGAGCTGTTATTTTAAAATACTGCCTACTCCCACTTTAGTAATGCAGTTTTAGCGCCAGAAGAGAAGGAGTAAAACTTTAGATGTCTAAAACACATGATTTAATAATCATATGTAGAAGGAATAGTGCAAGCATATTCCTTTACCTCACCCAGACCCAGATTCCCACTTTGGGTCTTGCTTTGACAAATAATCAACAAATACTTAATGAAGCAATCTCTTTCTCCCTCTTTTTCCTAATTAGTTCTGCCTAACCATATTTAGGGTGCAGGATTTTTTCCGTAGACAAATCCAGCCATTTCCAGTATTTCATCAGGCTGGAGCTGACTGGCTGCCACTGAAGCTATCTGCAGTTTTCTATTGCTATGTTGTCTTGGAGAAACAGCAGAACAAGTCCAGTTGAAAATAGCTATTGATATGAAGGACAGGAGTTTAAGTTTTGATACGGTTCATCTTCCACATAGTGACATTTCAGAGGTAAGTGGTCTGTGCAGAGAACATTTTCAAGGTGGTCTAGTAATTAATAGAAACACATCCCTACATAAACCCTTGGTTTTCATGAAAGAGTAATGGTGCTCCCTCATAATGCAATCTCTGGAGAAAAAATAACTATAATCCCTGTTCAGTTCTTATTCACAGATCACCAAGAGATGACCAGAATTGTTTCAGAGGTGAAAAAGATTTGCGAGATATTCTGTTAAAAGCAGGAGAAGAAATCAGGTGAATCACACTCACTGGTGGATGTTTGCAGGAAACAACAAAATTTAATCCAAAACCAAAGTTTCTCTGTTCAGGCAGGACTGATTTGCCGTTACAGAACCAGCCTGGACACAGCACCTTTCTTTGAGGTCTGGTTTTGGAAGGCTGGCGAGCTCTCCTGGGTGGGTTTCCCACTTGTGGGGCCACCAGGCAGCAGGAAAGGACTGGCAGGGTGCTTGTGTCAGCAGTCTCTTAGACACCAAAATGGAAACCCTGACTACGTGACTGTCCCATCCCTCAGAGAGCTGGGTGGAGAACTGACACAAGCTGCAAGGAGGGAGAACTTGGAGAAACTGCATATATATAGCCAGAGCTTTGCTTTTAAAGTCAGAAATTAAACAAAATGTAAGCCCACCACGATCTATGTCACATAAACAAGCCCTCACAAAAATGAAAACATGAAATAGGGTAAGCAGCTACATTTTCTTCCTGCTATGGCTCTACCAACTTGGTGACATACTTAGTTTCCTCTTCCCTAACATGCCCCAAAGCTATACAGATTCCAGATTCAGTTAATCTCATTCTTGCTTGTAAATATTCCCCCCTAACAGCAGATTAGCACATCTGACTCTTAAAAATAATCCACTTGGAAAGGTACTTTTTCCTCATGCTTCTGAGGTCATCACTAGCACTCCATCATAATTACAGCATCATGGGGGTGGCCCTATTTTCTGCTCTGTGTTTTCCTCCTGATCCTGCAAATCAAGAGGATGTGGCCACCCCTGTGCTTTGGGATTTTGTGCTGTTTCAATTTATGGCTGCCCTGAGGCTGCTCAGCGCAGCAGGGTCATCCAGACCTTCCAGAGCAGCAGCAGATGCTATCTGCTTTTCAAATGAAAGGTTTAAAATAGCTGTATAAGGGTAAAAGCTCACTTTTAAATGCCCCATATAAGGCAGAGGTGCTGGATTGAAGGTTCCATGAAGGGGGTAACACCATCTTCCCCAGAAGAACTTGTCTCACAAAACACCGAATGCTCAGAGATAAATAGTTCTGGGTACTTCCTGAGCAGGGAACCCCAGATTCCTTGACATTGCACATGACAGACACAACCTGTCATCTTACCTTGTCCCCTGGTAGAGAGCTGCCTGTCACACCCGGAGCCCTCCAGCCCTGGCAGCCTTTTCCACCACTGAAGTCAACAAAATTGCAGGCTTTCATAACCTCCAATGGGACAGTCACATACAGGAGTCAGTTGAGAATGTGTTAGGTTTCACACATGTCCTCCATGCTGCTCAACATCGCCACTCCTCTGGGAAGTGAACTGGCAGCACGTGTCAACCATATCTCTGCAAAGAGACAGACAGCTGCAATTTACAATAGAGTTTTACAAGCATTTTAAACATATCTAGTCTGAGTTTACTGGCTTCTGTCAGCTAAGAAGGATATGGTAGCTAAGAACGCCCTGGACTCTGGGGTAGAAAGACTTCCACTTGAATTTTTAAAAACTCTAGCTCTTTCTAAATGCTATCAGTAATAACAAATAATTAAAATCTCCAAACTACTGCACATATTTGCAGAGTCAAATTTGAAAGAAATGAAAAAAGAAATCTGCTGCAAAAGAATATTGCAACTACTGAAAACTCCAGACTGAATGGTTTGGTAAAACATAAGTTCGTCAGTGCACTCAAAGAAATGGGCTCTGCAATTATCACTCATTAACCACCATCCAACAGATGGGAACCTGTTGGAAAGGCTTTAGCGTCAATGTAAATGACAAGGGGGTGATATGTGGGAATGAGATTGTGTGGCATATTTGTTTTGTTTTAACTTCTTTCCAGACATATTTCAGTTTACATAAATATTTGAAGGTTGGATCAGACAGGATTTGCAGCACAATAGTATTAGGAATGCCTTTGGAAAAACTGTGATATGCTCTAAATTAGCCTCTGAGGAGGGGGAGGGCAAATGAAGCTTTCTCAACATATACATTAGAGCACCACTCAGCATTTAATTGTTTACAGACCAGAGTGATTGACTTCCCTGCCAGTTTCTCCTCTTTTTCTTGGTCTCCCTCCCTCTCCATGATTTGATTAGAAAGTGTACTGTGCTTTTTCTAGATGGCTGACACTATCTAAAGGTCCTTGCAGAAAGGAAGATGCTTGCCAAACAGCAGAGCTAGGCAGTGCGAGTGGGATGTCACGTTATGAGTGGCTGCTCACTCTCCTCCCTGATTTGGCTGCAGAGGGTTAGAGCTGCTATTTAGCTCTTGGGGTGCTTTCGTCACTGTCAAATGTGCCGGAAAGGGCAGGAGGACGTACTTGGAGCTCAGGCTGCTTCCTTGCAGGAACAAGATGGAGGGTCTTGCAGGCAGTGCCTGCAGAGGGAAGAGGCCTGGAAGCAGCGCAGAAGCTTTTGCTGCACTTTCAAGTACCTAATTTACCAAGTGGGCAAGGAGGTTTTTAAGGAAGGGCACACTGTGATAATGGGAGGTAGAGCAAGACACTTGGAGCAGAGCACTGCAAGGGTGAGACCTGTGATGAGAGAGTTTTGCAAATGCAAAATATCCATTTTTGTCTGATTTTCTGTTATGTAACTCTCAACCAGCTGTGCAGAAATCAGTAGATATGTTCTGGATTTAGGCAGGAGCAAAGGAGATAATAATCTGACTCCAGCTCTTAAAAAGCTTTTTCTGAGAGCTGCTCAAGTCAGATTTCCTCCAGCTCCATACCGCCAGGATAAAATAGATTTTCAGATACATCCTGTTGAATGCTAAACACCTTTTTATTTAAAGCATATTTCAAATTAGAGCATGTTCATTAAAAAAAAAAGAAAGGTGAAATGTAAGAACCCATAGCTGAGTAAAGCAGGAAAGGGCTTCACAGTGAGATTTGATTGTTTACATTCAATGAAAGGAAAAGTCTGATTTGGAGTGCTCAGATTTAATCTTGGTGCAGATTAAAACAGTGCTATTGTGTTCTGCTGGGCTGTTTGGAAAGGTGAACTGAGGCTTTCCAAGGACTGTACCATTGCAGTATATACATGAGATCTACATACAACCATGTCAGACAGTCACATGTAACTGCAAAGTCAAGGTTCTCTGGTATAAGCCATGTTAACATTGTCTTTCAGGTCTGGAATTTCTACCTGCTGTTGTGAATCACCTTTGAACTCTTGGTGGGTTTGTCTGGTCATTTCCTGATGTTTCCTGTTTGTCCCACCTGGCTGCAAAAGTCAGTTGTACTGTACCACGGATGTGGTTTTGTTTGGGGGGGAATCTGTAACAGATTATTGCTAGCACACTTGCCATCTCCACAGTACAGCTAGGCAGTGCTCATAACAGCTAACAGAAACAGACTTCACAGTGAGAGCAGTGGTGCCTCACCGTTAAAGACGACCACAAACACATGCTGATCTAGTGTGGCAGTTTTCAACTCAAAAAGGAGGACCCAGGACCCAGTTTCTAAAAAAAAGCATAAATGTGCTCAGCTACCGCTTTTCCATTACAATTTTGTGCATATATATGAAATGAGGCAAGGCACTCAAGCGTAAGAGGGAGCTGTATCATTTAACAACCCAGTAAACCTAGCAGACACTTGGGAAAGAGGCAGCTTGTTAACAGACATGCTGGATAGCACAACTCTGTTTCTGATGAATTGTTTGCACGGTTAAGTTTGTTAGGGAAAGGACACATTTACCCAGAGTGGCACATTATGATTCTTTGCACTGATGGAACCGATGACTTTCTGAGATCAAAGCAATGACTTTCTAAGATGTGCCCCTGGCTCTGATGCCCCTTTCCTGCCACTCAGGGCTAGAGTTCTAGGACTCTTATAACTTAGCTTCTTTCTTTGTACTGTGAGGCTTTCAGATTCCAGTACCTTGAGAGGATTGAAGTATTGTGAAAATGCTTTGAAAATGAAAGCAAAATAAAATGGTGTAGCAGCACCTCTGTGCTTCATGGGAGACTAAATGTGAAAGACTCCAACTGTCAGATGCTGTGACAGAAGGGACACCACCTGTGGGGACTGACAAACAACACCTTAAGAAGTAATGTCCATGCACACCTGTGACCAGCCGATGTTCCAGTGACCAGAAACTGCTTTGACAGATCATGGAAAGATGAATGTATACACCCAAGGCTTGGATTTTCACTGACAAAGCATGTAATCTATCTGTTGGTAAGTCCTTCTAGCTGGTTCTGATGCGAGAAAAGTGAAGCCTCTCATCAGTGAGGGAATATCAGAGCAGAACTCCTTTTTTAACATCTGTCGAGTTTAAGGCTTTTCAATGCCTAGAATTCTTTTTTTTTTTTTTTTTTTTTTTCAGCATGGAGCACAAAAATTGCTAATTCTTTCAGTGCTGTTATGGCTCAGACTAGAGTACACAGGCAAAAATACTTGCTTTGGAGAGGGCAAGGGCTGTCCCTGGAGGTTAGGGCATGATGTTTATTACTGACCAACTAATGTCCTCTGCAGAGTGACAAAGAAAGTAAAGCTAATGCTCTTTTCCTGACATCCCAGGTCTTTTTTCCTCAAATTGACCTGTAAAAGAAGCAACAATTATGATCCAAAGGCACATTTCATGCTGGTAGAAATACATTTATGCATTCAGAAGCTGTGAAAGCAGTGAGTGGCAGGGTTAAGGTGAATGTCCCACACAAAGTGAACCTGAGACCAACATCTGAGAATCGTACCAGTCTGAACTAATGTTAGCTGTATGAGGGAAGTCTACACCTGTGACCAAAGGGAGGTTTACTTTAACCAACTGAAGCTTACAGTTCAAGTCAGTGTTCATCTAGTCCTGGGGTAGCATCTGTAGTTTCTTTCACTTTAGTTATTGTCCTGGGTTTACCAGGAGCCGTTTTGCTCCTTCTTAGTAGCTGGTGCAAGCTCTGAGTTTTGACTTCCAGCCTGGGCAGAGAGCTGATAACACCGATTGTTTTTAATTGTTGTTAAGTGATGTTTATTCTGGCCGAAGACTTTGTGAGTCTCATGCTCTGCTGGGGACGAGGGGCGGCCGGGAGGAAGCAGGGACAGGGCACCTGACCCAGACTGGCCAAAGAGGTATTCCATACCACAGCACGTCATGCCCAGGGAGGTAACTGGGAGTTACCTGGAAGGGCACGGTCTCTCTTCGGGGGGGTCGAACTCGTTCGTCGGTGGTATCGTATTCTCTCGTTATTTTCTCTTATCAATGTTATCATTGGTGGCAGCAGCAGTGGTTTGTGTTATACCTTAGTTACTGGGCTGTTCTTATCTCAACCCGTGGGAGTTACATTCTCTTGATTCTCCTCCCCATCCCTCTGGGAGCGGGGAGGGTCGGGAGGGGGGTGAGTGGACGAGCTGTGTGGATTGATTTAAACCACGACAGTTATGATCATCCCAGGATGGTACATAGCTCAGGTCTGCACAGTGCTCCTGGCTTCCTTTGCACTTTGCATCCTGTCAGGAGAGGTCACACCAAGCAAGACCTCACAAGGACAACAGGAGCACCAAGTGCCCAGACTTGACTGCATCCAGCAGAGAGGCAGAGGCAGGGCCAAGAGGAATTCTCCCGAGGGCCTGCCAGTGGCTCGGGACAACAATAAAACCACTGAAGCAGGGAGGGAGGAGCCTCACAGCTGCTGGGCTGACTCAGTCCATAATGAGCATTCCCTGCACTTTTTATAAGCCCGTCTGATCTTCAGCCCACCTCCAAGACGTTCCTTGCACATGTTTTGTCCCAGCCATCCGTTTCCACCATGCTTTGGTTCTCTTTTCCTGTGAGCTGTGAATATATAAACGCATCTCTCAGGCAGTTTTGCACCCAGTAAAACCTGAGAGAAAACACATATTAAGCTTAATTATTTGTCAAAAGGCTTTTAGCCAGATTCCCTTTGACACCCACTAAGTGCTGAGTAGGAGGGAGGCTCCTTCTCTGCAGCTGAACTTGGCAGCTAATGCTCCACGTGGCCTAAGATGCAGCAGCAGAAGTTATCCTCAGTTAGTCAACTGAAGCTAGAAGGGAGACAGCATTTAATTTACTTGGTCCTAGATGGCAAATTTCTAATTCTCTTTGCTAGCAAGGACTGACTCCTGCAATATCTCTGTGGCATCTATGAATCCTCATGTGCCTTCTGACATTCACAGCAGTTTCGTGGGAAGTTCCTGGGGAAAGCCCCTCCTTGTGCTTGTGTTTTGAACGGTCCCAGGTTGTGGACAATAGGCATGCAAAAATTAAAACATGGCCAATTTTCCTTTCATGAAAGTTTAAAATCTTTTCATGCTCTCTCCATTAGGATTACCCCTTATGTGGGATTTAATGAAGAAGAACTTTCGACATCTGTTTAATTCAGACACAGGCTTCAGGCTCACTGACTTCCATAGGACATAAGCAAGCACAGAGGTGTAACTGGTGCAGAAAAACTGCCTGAGGCAGAACAAAGAAGTAGGTGGATTGTGGGATATGTCAAATCATACTGTTTTCAACTGAAACATAGCTTCAATGTTTGGTATTTTTTACCTTGCCTTCCTCTTTTTATTTTGTTTAAAGAGCACAGTATAGATACGTTTTACTCACATGCTTTGTTATATCCAAGTATTTGCTGCTGCTAGCCACATTCCTCCCTTCCCATTGAGAGATAACACCCACTTCCATACTGTTCCTCCATCTGGAAACCCCCACAGATGTTTGCTCCGCGAAACCATCCTCTCTTCCAGCAGCAGAATGCCTGTAGCTACATCGAGAATCATAAATTAAAATAACTTAGGAAAGCCAACACACGTCGAGAGCACTGCAGAAGCAGGGAAATAATCCTCTGCAGACTTGCAAATGCTTTCATTATGATGAAACAGATTCTGGGGCCAATTTATCTACACACTATCGTGCTCCTGAGTACTTGAAACTCAAAATTTTTCAGCCACAGTGACTTAAAAACCCACCAAAACCCTGCAAATAAAGATGCTCCAGGTTGCTCAAGGATGCACCTAAAGTCTCTGGAAAGCCAGTCAGAGCCTTGGCTTCTCTTCTTATCCAAAACTGAATGTCTACCTAAAGGTGCCAAAATACAAATACAGACATCTAGCAGTAGGCAAGAAAAACTGTGCAGCACTTATTGGGCCAGTGTAGTCATGGTGAATTATTATTTGATACATAACTGAACCAGAAACCCCTGTCAATCCCACACCCTTCCTTTTGCTCTTGTGACCCTCCACCCCCTTCCTTCCCAGTATTGCGCTGGGTCAAGGCTGGAGTGGCTCTTCCTTCCTGGATTGAGTTTGGTGTAACCAACACAACAGCAGTCTCAGGAGAGCAGGACAACCCACCATCTTCTCACTGGAATTTCTCTAAGACTTTGGTACCATCTAACTGAATTTAAGCCTTGAAATGATTTTGATTATAGAGTACTGAGACAGATATAGAATCTTAACATGATCTACAGATGATGGAAACAGAAAAATTTCCCAAACTGCTCACTTACAATATGTATCACAGAAACACTGCAAGTATGAACTCTGGGCGTTGGACTCCTTAATCAAACACCCTAGAATGGAGTATTTCTCTTTGGAGAGTAACAGAAGGTGACACACAGGCTCTGAAGAGTTCAGACATAGCTGCACATAATGAAAAGCAGTCACAGAAACCAAAGTTATATTATCCGTTTTCTTAAAATTATAATTTTATAACTGAAGTCCTTTGAGTTGCTTGGTGAGAAGACAGGATAACATAGGAAGATGGTTTGCACATCTGAACTCTGTCAGGCTGTGCAAGAAAATGTCAAACCATGAGGAACTTGGACAGTTTAAAACCTCTGCTTTGGAGTGAAAGACAGTAAGCAAGGGGATATTTGTGCAGAACTTCAATTAATATGCAGCTTACAAAATTAACTGTAGGAATGCAAAGATCTCTCCTCTTGGTGAGTTATGTCTGAGTATTTTTACCTGGGGTATGATTGCTGTCAGAAAACACAGTCATAATAAACCTTCAGTACTGTCAAATACCATCTCAATAAGTGCTACACAAAGCAGTCACACAAACGTATGTTTAATCCATGTATCATTTAATATGTTTCTTAGTGTTTTATGAAATGAAACCTTTCTTTTAAGAGGAAGACAATGTTCTCATGTATTAGTCGCATAACTTACAATACAGGAGGATTGGTTTACTTTAAAATAAAGTCTGTGAAACTGTGCAAACCTAGGGTTTAGTTATCTCCATAGTGCCACAGCCGTACTTGGGGTCCCAGAAGTTTAAGTACGTAAGGTGTTGTAGTCATCTGTAATATCATTGCACTCAGCTGGGTTATTATACTCTATAAAAAAAAATGTAAAAATACATCCTTAATTTCACTGTTGACATATCTGCTTTGGAATCAGTCCCTGCTCTGGAAAGCAATTTAAAATAAAGTAGGAGAATGGAAGGAGTATTTTATCTTCCATTTTGCAAGTGGGGACAGGGAGATTTGGCTTCTAACCCAGAGCTCATTGCCTCAGTGACAATCCTTCCCAGTGACTTGCTGAAGGTCATCCAAGCAACTTTTCACAACATTCATCATAAGCCCATCCTTGCTGCTGGGAAAAGAGCTTTAAAGGAAAGGAGAAGAAAGACAAACTTGACATGCTGCATCTTCTGTGAACTCTAGAATATCTCATGCTCATGAAAGCTAGGAGTAAGTTTTATACTGCACTAAGTTTGTAAAAAGCTGTCAAGGTTCAAGTCAAGGCTTGTATGTAAAAAACCTCTTTTCTACTAATGGTGTAGCCTCTCCCATTATCAGATGAACAAACAGATTATGATGTTTGAGGCAGGATCCGCACAAAATGTTTTTAGACTTAACGGCTTCTCTTCTGGTCATGTCTGATCATGTTTTTCAAGTACATACATTGCAGTATAACTTCTCAGGCAAACACATCAGAAGATATAATTTAGTCTTTCTTATGTGGAAGGATACTGTGCCAAGAAAATGCAGAAGTTTGTTGTTTATATTCTTCTCTTTCTTCCCTCCAAGAAGGTAGTCTTTATTTTCAGCATAATTGAGCCTGTGCTCTAGATCACCAAAATTGTGTTGTAGAAGGTTGACAGATCACACAACCTGATTCCAACATTCAAGGAAAAAATTACTCTAAAGTGAGAAAAGAGGAAAACAAACACCAAACCTTTGTGACTGGACGGCTGAGACTTGACAGTCCTCTTATGAAAAACCATCAATCTCTACCATTTTCACATATTTCTTTGTTTCTCATATACAGTTATCAAAGGGTCAAGTGCTAGGTAAGACAGTATCTAAAAATAAACTATTTTTAAAACAGCTGGCAACTTTCTATTGCACTCTGAGTGTATAGCTTTGCAAGTCTAAGTAACATACAGCAATTCGCTCAAGGAGTTTTATCTCTTACTAAGATAATATTGACCAAAATACACATGAATTTCACAACACCCAGGAAGGATCAAATTGAAACTAGCTCTGAGAAATTACACTTCAGAATGAGAAGACAATTAGGAAAAACCAAAACTTCATATCAACACGTGGGGAATTAAAATCTTTAACCCTTGGCTGGTAGAATTCTTACTTCTCCCACACCTACAACTCAGTTTTTGTGATTGAGAGTATATGAATCAAGTCATTTGGCTGGTAAAAAATAATTTTAAAAAAAGGTAATTTCAATTACAATTCATATATGTAAAGATTTTAAAACCAGAGACCTTTGTGATGAGCTAGTTTTATCCTTAAAATGTATTAAATATTTCTGTGAAATGTTTGCTGTGTCACATTCCTATCATTTGCGTGAGACATAGTGTATCTATTCAGAAAGCCATATTCAGCATCCAAATGCATTTTATATAGTGTAATAGCAATTAGACTTAAAAACTATAAATATGAGAAGAACACTAAAGAAATTGCTGCTGCTCTGGTCCTTCTGTCAGAATAAAGGAAAGGCAGGAAAAATGCCATAATAAAGAAAAGGGAGGCTAGAAATAATGAAAACCTTAGTTGGAGTGAAGAGATAGATATAAATGTAAAACAAGGTATTTTTTTACACACTATAAATTGCCTCCATGTAGTACCCAAGAAGTCAAAAGCTTAAAGGATTCAAAAGCATTAAAGGCACTCTTCTGGATAGTGAGAATACCAATTACATTATAAATCATAAAACTCACTAAGTAAATACATTAGTAGTGTAAGCATTTACACTTTGAGTCAAGAGGGAATGAGAAAGCACCTGGAATGGAAATATACCTGAGGCAGTTTGTTAGATAATTTCCTTCTGCTAGGTTTTCTGTACCTTCTTCTGATTTCTCTGCCATCAATCTCTGCTAGATCTGGATCAAAGGCATAGCTGTGGTTGAAGGCAATAATTGCTGTGCTTCTAATTGAGAAATAAGTTCTACAGCAATTTCAAATTTAAGAATCCAGTAGTGAAAGAAATTGTAGAAATTTATCAATTCAAAGTATTTATGATGAATATTAATAGTTTTATGAACTTAACTTCTGCAAGCATGAGACAATATTGGGGTCTGGGTCCTAAGCTGACACCTCTCTGAAATTCACATATTCTCAAATAGCTCTTGGTTTATTTGATTACACTGCTTTTTGCATCTTCCTGTAGTTTCATGTAACAATCAGCCATTTACTTTTCAGTAGAATTAGAGGATTAGTTTGGATCTAAATGTTGATTTGTAAGCTGGTATTTCTTCATGGCACAACTCCACGGAACTGTCTATAAAAGCAATTTTCAACTGGAAGCCTGCCTGTAATAAGGGGTCTGATGACTGCTTCAAAGTGTATGACAAAAGGGTTAGGAAAGGCAAATTTACCCGTTTGACAGAAATCATCTATTTGTCATCTGTAATGGGGTTCAGGCCTACATCAGAAAAACGTTGAGGTTCCCCACCTCAAGAAAGGTGATAACCACTGTTCTGAAAATACCAGGGTAGCAAAACTAAACAAAATGAAACTGATTTCACTGTAGCAGAAAGTCAAGAAGTAAACATGGTGACATGGAAATGTGTTTTAATGCAATTTATGCTTTCTCAGAAACTGCTCACTTGAGGTAATTTCACTTTTAGTATTCAGCACCCACATACACAAAGTTGCTCTGTTGATATTGACGGATCTTACTCAACCTCAGTGATTCTGATGGTCTGCACTGGAGAAAACGAGCTAATGAGAGCTAAGCCATTATATTCTACAGTGGCAAAGGTGAATTCAAAAGGTTGGTTTTTCGTAAAGTAATTTAGGGTAGATTTATTTTCATCTCTTCTTTGTGCTAGTGAAGAAAGAGGTGGAAGGAAATGCTGGATGTAAGATTGGCCACTCATGTGCATCTTATCATAGAATCATAGAATCATAGAATCATAGAATAGTTAGGGTTGGAAAGGACCTCAAGATCATCTAGTTCCAACTCCCCTGCCATGGGCAGGGACATCTCACACTAAACCATGCCACACAAGGCTTCATCCAACACTGGCGGGGATGGAACATTCACAACCTCCCTGGGCAACCCATTCCAGTGTCTCACCACCCTAACAGGAAAGAATTTCCTCCTTATATCCAATCTAAACTTCCCCTGTTTAAGTTTTAACCCATTACCCCTTGTCCTGTCACTACAGTCCCTGATGAAGAGTCCCTCCCCAGCATCCCTATAGGCCCCCTTCAGGTACTGGAAGACTGCTGTGAGGTCTCCATGCAGCCTTCTCTTCTCCAGGCTGAACAGCCCCAGCTTCCTCAGCCTGTCTTCATACGGGAGGTGCTCCAGTCCCCTGATCATCCTCGTGGCCCTCCTCTGGACTTGTTCCAGCAGTTCCATGTCCTTTTTATGTTGAGGACACCAGAACTGCACACAATGCTCCAGGTGAGGTCTCGCAAGAGCAGAGTAGAGGGGCAGGATCACCTCCTTCGACCTGCTGGTCACGCTCCTTTTGATGCAGCCCAGGATACGGTTGGCTTTCTGGGCTGCGAGCGCACACTGAAGCCAGCTCATCTTCATTTTCTCATTGACCAGCACCCCCAAGTCCTTCTCTGCAGGGCCGCTCTGAATCTCTTCTTTGCCCAATCTGTAGCCATGGCTGGGATTGCTCTGACCCAGGTGTAGGACCTTGCACTTGGCATGGTTCATAAGGTTGGCATCAGCCCACCTCACGAGCATGTCAAGGTCCCTCTGGATGCCATCCCTTCCCTCCAGCATATCAACCGGACCACACAGCTTGGTGTCATCGGCAAACTTGCTGAGGGCGCACTCAATCCCACTGTCCATGTCAGCGATGAAGATGTTAAACAAGACTGGTCCCTGAGGGACACCACTCGTTACTGGTCTCCAGCTGGACATCGAGCCATTGACCACAACTCTTTGTGTGCGGCCATCCAGCCAGTTCTTTATCCACTGAGTGGTCCTTCCATCAAATTGATGTCTCTCCAATTTAGAGAGAAGGATGTCGTGTGGGACAGTGTCAAACGCTTTGCACAAGTCCAGGTAGATGACGTCAATTGCTTTACCCTTGTCCATCAGTTCTGTAGCCCCATCATAGAAGGCCACCAGATTGGTCAGGCAGGATTTCCCCTTAGTGAAGCCATGCTGGCTGTCACCAAGCATCTTGTTGTTTTTCATGTGCCTTAGCGTGCCTTCCAGGAGAATGTGCCCCAAGATTTTACCAGGCACAGAGGTGAGACTGACTGGTCTGTAATTCCCTGGTTCTTCCTTTTTCCCATTCTTGAAAATGGGGGTTATATTTCCCTTTTTCCAGCCGTCAGGAACTTCACCTGACTGCCATGATTTTTCAAATATGATGGACAGTGGGTAAACAACTTCATTCGCCAGCTCCTTCAGGACCTGTGGATGGATTTCATCAAGTCCCATGGACTTGTGCACGTTCAGATTTTGAAGATGGTCTCGAACCAGATCCTCTCCTAAGATGGTCTTGAACCAGATCAAGTCCGTTGACAAGCCCTGGGCTGACCCAAGGCCAGAAGGCCAATGTCCTGCAGAACCAAACCACTTCTGTCCTGTTGCCACTGATCTGAGTCAGATCCAAACCACTGTCGTGCATACTGGTGTAGTTTCACATGTTGTTAAGGCAAGACAGATCTAAAAGCCAGTGTATTTGGGCTATGCCAAACTTCAATGATAAGAGAGAGTAATTTTTCATAGTTAATCAAGAAGATCCACAAGACTACACAAGGCTCACCATCAGCAGACAGCATTAAATTTTAAAACATAACGTATTATCTGCATAATTTCTGTGCCTTAAGGAGACCACAGAGAAGATCTCTAACCACCCATCACTGACTTCCATGGCATGTACTAAACCAGCTAACTTTAGAAATCCCCACCACTTTACATCAGAGGCTCCACACCCATAAGACTCCCAGGCTCCACAATCATGATAAATACTTGTAATGAGGAACTTTAGCTATATCTTTTGTTTACACAAATCTACTACTTCAGTGTCAGAGCCTGCTCCTCCTTCCACTCACATCAATGGGAGTTTTGCCATTCTCTCTAATGAAAGCAGCCTCTAGCACTGCATTACATTTGATGATGATGGATCGCTATTCCTTCCTTGCAAGAACAATAGTTCAGCAACCATGCCAACAAATATGCATGTACTTAGCTTTAAGCACCTGAATAGTCTTATTGGTTCCAGTGGAATTACATAAATACTTTAAATTAAATGCTCTTTTTGTTTATTTTAATCTACCCAGTCCCTGGATTCCTCTTCTCTCAAATAGACATGTCTTCTACTAGAATACATACAAACTTGGTATAAACTACATACTATCAGCAAGCATATGGCTGATCTGGCTTAATACTGCAAGTTCTGTAACTCATTATGTGAAAAATAAAAATGCACACATATCCAATCAATTTGCAGTACACCTAGGTTTATGTTTTTTGGGGTTTTGTAGTAGAAAAAATATAGCTAGTGGTGTTTATATGGAATATAATTCTGGACTGAAATGCAATGTATTGGGTCATATACCAAATATAGGAAACATATGCTATTCAACATGGTGACTCACACAATGAGTAATGTCTAAAGGGTCTATTCTCCCCTGTGAACAGACATAACTCTCAATAATGCTAATAATCCCATAAATCCCTAAGGGCCTCATCTCTCTGAAAGTATCTGCAGTCTTGTGAACTGTGCAGACTGCTCAGGGCCACAGTTGTCAGCTCCTCATCACTAGCCCAGCCCTGCCTTCTTCACCCCTGCTTGCCCTGAGAGAGCAGTGGCTCAGTGGCAAACAGTTGCATTGTTGCTCAAGAGCAGAGCCCATGCTGCAGCTTCCCTCGTGTGTACAAGAAGCTTGATGTCACCGGTTCCTGTCTTCCAACTCCATAATTGTCCTTGAAGCTCTGACAGCAACTGGGATGTTGACTACAAAGCCAGTTTGAAGATGATTTATCTGCTTAAGAAATCTGGTCTGCTTGATGTGGAGGGCTTCCTGCTCCTTGCCATATTTGGGGACACGTGTTTGTCATTGTCATTGTGGATGATGGCGGGTAACATGGAGTGACATTCTGGGTCTACACCAGCCTCTTCAGGCTTTGTTGGAACTGTGTTTTTGACTGAACCTTCTCACCATGGAAAGCATTATATGTAGGTTCCAGAGGGCACCAAACTTCAGCAAGCCACTAACGGACCTATCTGGAACAGGTCTGGGTGCTTGCGAGAGGGACAATTTGCAGTATAAGCCAGAAGGTGGACACTGACTTCAAGAAAGAATATTTTCCCTTTTGAAATACAGAATAACTATAGCCCTAACTCTGAAACAGTAGGAGACTACAAGCCAGTGTGCAGCCTCAGCTGATAGGTAGGAATCAAAGAAATCCTACAGTGTTGAGCTTTGCACTCTCTCTGAGCTATAGGATGCACTTTGGTCATTTTCTTCTGGGCCAGAAGTGCTCAGAAATTATAGCACCCCTGTAAAAAACAGAAAGTGGTGTTGATGTGATCTGATTTTCACCACATTTCCCAGCAGCAGGAGGCATATGTGTTCATAACATCTTCATATACGCACTTACCTGGAGCTGCCTCTCAGTCCAATCTCAGTAACCTTTGAGCCAATTTTCACAAAACAGTGAATATATTCAAAAGGCCCTGAAAGTTCTGTGAAACTAGGTCTTTGGGTAGAGAGGGAAAAGGCTAATTAAATACTGTGTCAACTGTGAGCTCTTATGAGATGTCTGGAAAGCTATGTAACAGACACACGCTCACTGCATACCTACTGCTGAAAGAGGCCCATGAAGGGAGTTTAACTTCTGGATACCTACTCATCCACACAGCTTAGTTCTTTGTTCACTCCTTATCTTTGCTTTACATGACCTCAGCAAGCTTTCTCCAATACAACACCAGCCCTTGACTTGGGAAATAATTTTATCAGGAGCAGTTCCAGGAGATGGCATGAATTAGCTCTTCTCATTAGACTCAGCTCCTCCCAGCCTTCAGCACTACCCCAAAGGTACTGAACAATCACTGTCTATATGATCTACCCCAAGGGCACACAACATATACACTTGGGTTTATGCTATAAAACCCCATAAATGTGAGCTGCAACAAAGTCTAACCCTTGTTTTCAAATACTTTGAAAAACCACCACAACACACTAAGCATAATAATTATTTCTTATGTACCCCATGCTATGCTAGCATGATAATTCTGTGAAGTAGCCAATGTTGTGGAGTGAGTCACTTTGCTTTACTTGCCTTCAGTTCCAGGAATCAGTTCACTGGCTCCCTTTATTCAGCAGTATAGACCTAAACACCAAACCCCAGCCCCATTGGCTCTGTTGCTCATGGGAGTCATTGGTTTGATTTGGTCTTTCAGAACACCTTCATGTTATCCCAAGGAAGCCACCCTACTGGTGGAGAAACATCCTGCCAGTCTTGGACTCTCAGCATTGTTAGAAGCACCTGACCATTCTTAAGGGTCACTGTCTGTGAAAGAGCTACAATCTTCATCCAGAATACTGAAATTAAGTCAATTCAGAACTCCTCTGAACCCAAGAAGATGTGCCAGGACCTGCTGGGTGCCTCTCAGCTCAACCTCTCATTCAGAGTTAGCATCAAGTATTCCCAGGAGTCCCTGCCTGGCACACAGTACAAATCACTTGATCAAATAAAAGCAATGTTGGGCAATAATTTGGCTGTTAATTGAAACCCTTTCCTGTCCATGGCCTCCCCAACACCTTAAGCCTGTTGAGAGGCAGCTGTAGCCTGCAACACACTGCTGCTCGGGAGCTTTCACTGAACTGGTGATGCAGCTGCAGTGGCCTGATGAGGATAACAGGCCAGCTCCGAGGACAGCTTTCGTTCTGGGTGTTTCAGGGGGCAAAAAATGCCTGGGAAGGTGGGTTCCGGTGTTTGTTTCAACTCTCCAAAGAGTTAAAAAAGCTATTACACCATTAACCAGAAAGTTGACTATAAACCCACAATTTTCTGTAATTGGGCCTCATTAATAAATTCCTCAAGTGTTCCCAAATGCAGGAGAGGTAAAACAAGAGCCACAGGGATCAGAGCAACAGAGAGCTGTGAGGATTCCCGACCGTGCTGTTAATTCCATTTAATCAGCTCAGAGAAGCTCTGTATTCAAAAGAAAATAACCATGACTCACAAAATACCCCTGCCAGCAGGGAATGGGATTCTCTCCATTTATAGTAATATTTTCCCTGATTTTTGTCCTTTCTTTCATTGTGCTTTTAAGCATGGAAAACGACCCTCCCTCAGGGCACCCTGAGTACCCTCAATGTTCTTGGGCCTTGGTAAATGCTTCAAGAGCTGTGCTCCCTTAGAAAGTCCCTCAGGGCTTCTGGTAGACCTGTTCTGCAAACCGAATGTGCTAGAGGGTTTTTCCATCAGACCCAAACTAAAAAGAAGTTTGAAGCAGTCTCAGGGGCATAGACAGGCAGAGTAAAGGTTTATTGCTGTTTAAAGAGGATACAGATAGTAGCAAAATTCCAGAGACAGAGCAAGCCCTGTACCCCACTCTCAGCTGCTTGCCATGGAAGGCAGACAAGTCAAACAAAGACAAGACAAATTACAGGGATAATAATTTAGGTTGAGAGAAAAGTAGCGATTATGGAGGATGAGGAGGCAGGAGAGCATGCTAGTGCCAGGAGAAGTGAAAGAAAAGAGAAGAAAAGATTTGGTGGGAGAAGGTTTGCACAGGACTTGGTTGTGTGAAAATTTGAGAGCATAAGAGTCTGCAAGGAGCTGAAAAGCAAGGGAGGTTGTGAAACCATCAGAGCTGCTGTTTAGGCTGCTCCTAACCTCTGTATCTGCACTCTCCTTCCCCTTCCTTCTCAAAATGGAAGATGGACTGTGAAGGTACTGGGTGCTGCTCTATCGTGTATGCCTTGAATGGATGTCTGAATATGCCTATGTATAGCCTGTTACCTGGGCATGTTTATCTAACTGAGGATCACATGCAGAGGCAGTTGCATATCTGCAAGGGAAGCTCCTCGATCCTCTTAGAGCTTCTGTGTTTGATTCATCTAGTAAACAAATCATGAGGAGTCATTAGGACAGCTTTCAAGGGAGAAAATCCTGCCTCATGAAGCCAGCATGATTAGGGGAAATGTGTGCTGCCACATGGGCAACAGGTATTTTCTTTAGAAACACCACTCGAGGTTTTCCAGCACAAAAATCTCCCTTGAAACGTGCAGTTTTGATGTCCTGATGAGCAGCAGGAGGGGAGATGTTACAGATGAAAACAGTTCCTGACACTGCCCTCTATTTGTTTCTCTGTCCCACTTGCAGACTTGCTCTCTTACTTGATATTTGGGAATCCTCTAGTCTCAGCATCTATTTACTTTATTTTATTTTTATGAGTGTCCTTAAATGTAATGGAAGAATAAACATTTCAGTTTTCACAGCCTTGTGGCTTTTCATGGGAGCTTAGCTCCATCCACTGTGTTTACAAAACAGAGCTGCGTCACTGGGTTTGTTAATTTGATGATTCTTGGACTATCCTTATTTTTGGCTGCCAGGCTCCTATTTAAATGCAAAGTTTGTTATGTTTTCATAGGTCCCAAGAGGAATTCCTTGATCAAAGTTTCAGAGTCACACAAGACCAGCCATTTTTATAGCTCAAAGGATTACCGAGTTGTCAGCAGTTGTAGGCCACTGCTGGGAACTCTGTCACAGCAAGAAGCCAATGCTCCATGTCCCCTCCTGAAGCTACAGCAGCCTCCTAGGGACTGCCCTCTGGAAGGGAAATGCCATCAGGCTGAAGCACTTACCCTTGCACAGGTGTGTCTGTGCTGGGATCAGGAGAAGAGCCATGACTGTGCATGGGGTGGAAGTACCTCCTCCGGATTAGAGCTGCACTAGTCACATCAAATAAAAGGGAAAAAAGGGGGTTGCAAACAGTGAAACCACAGAAAAGTATGCAGTTTACCTTGAGAAAGGGTGGTTAAAGGAGTCCTGCTCTCCAACAAGCTCCGACAGGTCCATGAGCTACTCTCCATGCAAGACTTGGTGTTTCCTCACACTCTTGCCCAGGCAGCACAGAGCTGGGAGCTGTTTGCCATCTGGGCCTCTTCCTCAAGCCACACAGGAGGCAATGTAAGCAGGGGACAGGAGGGCAAGGCAGGAGGAAACGTGATTTCCTTCATTCTAAACAAGACTGACATCCCTGCCTCAAGCTTAGCACGCAGCCTGCCAGCCCTCCTGCATATCTTCACTGGGAGCGTACAGCCCTGTGCACACGCACAGCCATCGTCAGTGTGCAGGGAGACAGTGCTGCCTTTGAGTAGCCCTGAGAGCGCTGCGAGCTGCCCGGCTCTTCCGTCCTTTCCCATGAATGCATTATTGACGGCGATCGCAGAGCCAAGGAGCTTGCAGTCTGCCTCCTGCATGGAGGCACCAGCTGCGGCTTCCCTGGGATGTTACTGCTGGCACAGGCAGTCCTGTCTGTGTAGCGGGAGGGAGAGGGGGAGAGACGAGGGACTTTTGGACGAGGCTCGCCACTGCATTGCACTTACAGCTGCATTTTCCCTTGGGATTGTAAACCACCGACCCAGTCTGCCTAGGGGCTTCAGCGCTCAGCTTCAGCCCCCCTCTTGGGCAGCCCAGGGTGGGTAAAGCTGTCATTGCACATGGCAGAGAGGCTATCTGTGTGCCTTGTTTGACATGCCTGGGAGGAAAGGGGGGCTCACAGCACACCTTATGTGGGGGCTGCCATCCCATCCAGCTTCTGGGCAGCTGTAGCTCTGGGAAGCGCAATAGGATGGAGCAGAGAAAATGCAAATAGCAGCTGTGGAGGCCTTACTTCAGTGGACCCACACCAGAGCCTTTAAAATGACGGAAAATACCTGGCTTTTCTAGAGACTGGGAAAAGACAGTGTGGACGTTGCTGCAGCCCAGGAGGCCACTGAAAACTGCTGCACCTGAAGCAGGACTTGACTCTGTCTGCACAAAGTAGAGATGTGTTTTAATCCATCACACAGAGCAGGTCTGAGTTTTCCCATTAAGATCATCTTCCTTTGGTTTAAAATGTGATGTTCTGATAAAGCTAACCCAGGAGTCTGGAAACTGTGGTAGCTTTTGGCATGCTCAGCTGTGTGACAACCATACCTCGAGTCTGTGGCCAATGCAGTGTCCCGTCACATCTTGTGCTCTTCCACCTTCGGTATAGCCCAGACCCAAGTGTTGCTAAGATTTTTGGTCTCAGAAAAAAACAGCAGCGGAGGAACCACCAGGGCATAACTCAGTCCCCAGCTTGTTCCAGTAAGAAGCAATCTGTCCTTATCCCAAATTGTAATTGTCTGGCATGACAGCGCACCCTTAGTTGGAGAAAAGTCCATTCTTCCCAAATCCCAGTGAACAGCCTGTAGGAAAAGGAAGAAATAGAAATTTCATCTCTGTAATTCCTCTACCACAATACAAAAGTGCAGGTTAGGCACAGCAAAGCAATCTCCTTCAGCTCTTTCAATGCTGTTAGAAAAAAACAAAACCAAAAATCCATTGGTAGTTAACTAGAAACTGCAGAGTAACAGAAACTACCACCTAGAAACTTGTTACTCCCATTCAAGGCAAGATTATCAATGCATTATCTAGGAAAAGACATGAAATCCATAGTAAGTTTTGTCATGAGTAAGTTAAGATGCAGAACACAAAGAATTAAACAAGTCTCCTTCAAGCACAGAATTAGCACCATATTTAATAGACAAACTCAGTGGTTGCTTTAATCTGCAAACTTTCAGTACACGTCTGCCTCTAAAAATGCTTAAGATTGCTGTGCCTAGAGATGAGAGGTGACAGTGGAAAACGGTAGAAAGACAGTGAAGATGTCCAGGTCAGAAGAAGGACAGTTTCTAAATCAAGTTCCTGCCTTATCAGCAGGGATTATGTCTCTTCTCCAGTGTTAGAAATATTTTCTGCCTCCTGGTTTTACACAAAGAAAAGTGCATTGGTTGGATCTGTGGAGATACAGTTCTCAGGCTCAGCTCTTTCCCACCAGAGGCAGGTATGTGCTACACCCATCCTGTAATTAGTGCCTGCTCTGGGCCTGTTGTGGAGGAGGATTGCAGTTTGCCAGCATATTTGAAACAGCTCTCCATGTAATTGGGAGTGCTTCCATGAAAGTATTCTGCCTTGTTAAAACATCCAAAATCAAATATGTGCCTGCCAGATAGAGGATCATCCCAGCTAGAGATGAAAAATGCCTTAGATCAGAGAGTCCATCCCCATGCTAAGGTAGGATATAGCTCTCAACAAAGCTCTGTTACGCTTCTTGATTTCTCTGCAGGATGCATGCCAAAGGCTTTTATCATCAATCCAGAGGAGTATCTACACAAGAGAAATTCCAAAACAGCATCAGGGAACAGTACGCTTTTTTTCTTACCTCTCTTGTTATTTCCTCATATTAAACAATTCATTGACTTTAATTGTGCTTGCCTCAGGCAAAGAAGCCTGTCAAATTTGAAAACCATTTTTATTATTAGTTAGGTGAGTTTACTTGCCAAGCATACTTTCCCAAGTTCTCTGAACATCCTACTCATCAGTCGCTAACAAAGGCGCCATTCACATGAGGGCTACCAAATGGGTTTGCAGCAGGGTTCACAACTGGCCCAGGGTGACAGCCCTCAGACCCACCCACCCTGTCTACTTCTATGGCATCCAAGGTCATCTATGTTTAAGGAGGGCGACTAAGCCTCAGTCAGGGGAGGGCTCACTTAAAGGAAGGCTTAAAGTGGAATTGCAATGCCTTGGAAAAAATTGCAATCAAAAAAGTCCCTGTACAGCTGCCTCTGCTGTTTGGCTGAGCACCCCCAAGGTATATCCAACTCTGCTCTTTCAGATGGCCACATCTGATGCACATCAAGCAGTCCCTTCTGTGCGCAGCCACTCTGTTCCTTCTCTAATTCAATAGCTCCTGAAATAGGAGACACATATTCAGCTCCATCTTCAGCCCAAGGAGGTTTACTGTCTGTTTCCTGTTTTCATAGGGAGCACCCCAAGCACCAGAGTGTAGATGGAAAGAAAACGTTGCCCTGCCTTCTGGCTGAAGCTGATTCCAAGAACTGAAAAGAAGATTAAGTCCAAAAGTTTTACAAAAGACAGAGGGTGAGTGTGTAGTGGTTAGGAGATAAGGCTTAAATAAGGCTTTTCAAGGGTGAGGGAGGAATTCAGCCTGGGTCCGTGTGCTGAACCCTCACAAGGTGGTGAAGTCTTTCACTTTGCTCAAACATGGAAATAAAGCTGCCTGTAAACTTGACACCAGACTGCTGTTTGTGCCATGTGCCCTGTTACCTGGGGATAAAAGACCTGCTTTGCACTTCAGGAGTGCTGAAGAGCACTGGGACTCCCCCAGGGCCTGTAGCACTGTGCTCATCAGGAGTCTCAGCTAACAAAACCGGTCTGGAAGCAAGGCTAATGGAGAATGCAGAGCCTGATGCCAGGGCAACAGGCCTTCACTGATTCTGTGCTAAGTCAAAGGGATCTCTGCAATGCACCACCCAGAAATCCTGCATGTCCCCTTTTATCTTGCATTGCCATGAACAAGAGGGTTCCAGACACAGCCTTCGTACCAAGAGTGCACTTTTTTAATGAAGTGTTGATAGAAAGAGCTGTTCTGAGATTTCCTGTGAAAACCAGGTAGAATTTCTGGTGTTTTCTGCCTTGAGAAAGTCCAGTTTGACTGTTCGGAGAGTGTGGACTGTGCAGTCTGCCCCTTCTGCACCCTCCTTCCCATAACGCAGACTGTGACTCAAACCCCACAATATATCCTTTTATCTGAATATAATGCATGGGGCAACGTGAGGTGGAGCTGCTGGTGGAAGAGGTCATGAAGTTCCACTGTGCCAGCATTTTGAAAGAGAATCCTATGAAAAAAATAGCCCATGACATGGCCGCAAAGAAAGATTCTGCACTCTGTCAATGTCTTGGCATGGACTTAGCAGGGAGTATGGGGCTGGACACTTGCAGAGAGTGGGATTTTCTTGGCATTGGCCACAATGAGTGTGGTTGTCCAAGCAAAGTTTGTGGGGGAGGCTGAGGGGATAGAAGACAACAGACATGTTAAAGGGAAGTGTGTTCCTTACATAATGAGACATTGTAACATATGTTAAAAAAAAAAAAAAGAAAAGAAAGAAAGAAAAGGGAAAAAAGAGTCCAGGGTGGTGAAAGGATTTCCCCAGCAAGGGGGTTGAGCAGAACATAGTTTTGGCTTACCATTATGGGCTATTGTGTCTTTGTAGGCATAGGGCTCTTACACTGGACGAGCTTTTGTGTCAAATCTAGCTGCAATGCCTGAGTTCCCCAAGCTGCCTCTCATCTGTGAATCAGCTTTGGTTTGTTTCTACCCATGCAGCTGCTATTTTTCATTTAGTCTAATTTTAGCATATGTACCAGCAGCTGCAAATGTAAATGGTCCCATTTGGCATCCACCGCATCCGAATGGAGAAGTGGCCTACGCGAGGTATGCTGGGTTTCCCCTAGCTGCATTACTCAAAAAAAAAAAGACAAGTAATAAACAGTTTCTGCAAAGTACAATATTATGACAAATTGTATTGCATAATTGTATCTTTTGCTTTGGGTTTGTTTTTTTGGGTTTTGGTGTTTTTTTTTTTGTTTTTTTTTTTTTTTACAAATAAATTCTGGACATAAATTGTAAGGTTCAAGCACAAATATTTCCTTGCAGAATTGAGAAACAAAGGACTTTGTCTCTGAGCTGCAACAGCAGACCTGAAGACTGGAGCTTCCTGGAAGCACAGAAACAGGGAAAAAAAAGCAGACTTCCTGCAACAAGAAGTATTTTCACATCATGGTGTGTTTGTCTCTGGGGAAAGGATACGAACGGTCTAGGAGGAAAAAAGGGATGATCAAAACAAAATAAATCAGGTAGAGATAGTAATGAACCGATAGAAAATATCAAATTTATATTAGTAAGTTTGCCAGGTTCAAGACAGTTTTTAGGAAAACCATTGCCCTGTCTGGGGGAATTGATTGGCATATCACTAGGATTTTGATATATTTTGATATATTTTGAGATATATGATATGTTTTCCCTGATGTTGATCCTGCTTCCTGCCTGTGGCAGCCCACACCACCCACCTCACATGTGAGAACCAAAGCAGGTTTGGCTCCTGCCTGTGTCAGTACGTGGATCATGGCCTGGCAAGGTTTCACGCACAGTGGTTAAGTGCTACACCAAAACAAAGCCAAGAAAATCGAGGCAAGAAGCCTGCATCCATTCTTCAATCACTGTAGCTCTATAGGAAAAGGGAAAGCACTTTTACCCCCCTTGCTGATACAGCAGCAGGCTGGTCCTTCCCAGAAATGCTCTTTGCTGTGCTGTGCACACTGTGAAAGAAATTCAGATGTGTATCCTTTTTGTTCTGCCAAACTTAGATGTTTTAGTTCCTGAACAAGGTCTCTGGCTGGGGTTATTCCTTCCTATTCTATCAACGAAACAAAATAAGCAGTGATCAATTTCAAGAGTATACAGCAAAACCTTAATGTTTGCTTATTTGGGGACATACTTTGAGGTCTTGCCTTCTACCAAATATGTTTCCATTTTCTAGCCAGGCTCTAGGCCATATGGGATAGCTATACAGATCCTCAGGTCAGCCCTATCCTGCCCTGGTGGTGTTCTCCCCATATTATTATGGTCCTGTGTATCAAAAGGGAGACCAAACTGGTTTCTGGGTTTTTTTTCTACATGCCAGGAGGCAGTCAAGTTGGGTGGGAGTTTAAGAATAATAATTAAAGCACCAATACAATAAAAACATTTTACCTCCATAGTGAACTTTGAAGTTTCATGTCGAGTATTTCAAACCAGCAATCCAGATGTGATCTCCCAGACTACTGGCAGTCTTTGCTCAGTAATTTTGATGAATGAGAAGTGAAGATCTTTTATAGTCGTTAAGTAAGGCCTAACACTGCTCCTTGCAAGGATGAACACTGCACCTGGAAAAGACTGTGTCAGCTGAAGCAGTGACTAAAATATTTGTTAGGTGAGCAGATGGGGGATTCAGTACCCTTGCCTGAGCACTGTGTGGATCAGCGTTGTGTTCGGCCATCACTTTTGGCACTTTTACTGCCTGCCTGCTTGTTTTCAATCATGAACATGCTGCATGCTCCATCTACATTCTCCAAGATGTACATGGTGCTAAGAGTAAGCCAGATCAGCTTTGGTGATCCTCGCACACTTAAGCAGCAGGCTGACTTTTGTATGTGGTGGTTTTCCTTTTTGAGTCAATTTTCAACATCATTACAGGGTTGTCAATAACTATCAATACCAGAACAACTGTACTGAAGACAAAGTATGGCTTTTAAAATCAGTATGGCAGAATCAGGCCTTCAGGTATAAATTATTCCACTCCATCAGCTTGTCTTGCGCACCACACCGTACAGTGGAAATAATAACCAGGCAAACAAGTTTTATAACCAAAATAATTGCACTCTCAGAGAGAAGAGGCCCACATGCAGGTCACTGCCCACTTTGTTGTCATCACCATAAAATCCTGACATAAATACAGGTTGATATGAAACCTTCTCATCACAGCAGCCACATGCCATCCACAGCTTCTAGCCTCCACGCTACTAGGATGTCCAAAGGCAGATGAAAAGCAGCAACATGTGCATACATTCCAGGGAACACGCACCTTCCTGGCTTTGCCCTCTGAAAGGGGAGATGCAGCAGGGACAGAGGAGCCTGCAGGACGTCTGTCTGCTGCCTCCTGACTTGAACACTCGAGCTGCAGCCTCTCTGTGGAATGGTCTCCTACCAAATTCATGGGTTTATTTCAGAAGCACAAGTGCCTCATACTGTTACTCAGAGCACAGTAAGTAAAATACAACATACAAATCATGGGACTTCCTGTCTGAATTGCCTACTGGTCATTCTTGGTCAGCAGTCAAGTGATAATATCCCTTGAATTGGATGAATCCTTGGGTTTGCTTTCAAATCTTTTGCCATTTCAGACATCCCTGTTCCCTGTGGTTATGCTTGTTTTACACCTGACCTTTCATCTGAGTTATAACCATCTAAAATGTTTGTTCATGCTTGTTGGAATCATTAGTGGTTCCTGGTCTTCAAGCACTGAAAAAGTTATGCTGCTGCAGGCCTGACCATTGCTACATGTTTACAGAAACAATTTCTTTTTTGAACTACAAGTTGTTGCAAGCGTTTGCTATTAGGCATATGCAGTACATGCATGTATTTAGATTTGTTCTGTGAATATTTACACGGCTGCAAACGGAGTGCAATTTGAGGTGGCGGGATCGTATCACTGATTATTTGTGACCATTTCATGTCTTTTAAATCTATGAATATAACTCTGTTTCTTGGTTTCAAGCTAAACCAAACAGTTGTATTGAAAATGTGTATCAAAACCCAACATATTTGTTCTGTATCATTCTCTCTTTATTAAAGATTTAGTCAAGCAGGAACACAGAACACTGGATACCGCATGGCTTATAGAACTAGCAGCATATGGTTAGTAACAACAGCCTGTTATTCAGCCATTCATCAACATTGCTTCCATATGCTGTTGGGCAACTAAGTAAAAACAATTTTACCTGTCAAAATCAGATTACCAACAAATAGGGAAAAGTACTCAAAACGACATTGTGAAATATACACAGGAAGTAATTTTACTAATTCCATGGTAACTTGATAACTGAAACAAAGTTGAATCAATCTACTTTTCCACTGTCATGTGCTATTTACATAATGGGACATTTTTTGTTTCCTGATGGAAAATTTAATACAATTAGACAGTGGAAAAAAACACTAGAGATGCATCTACTACTTTGCATCCTTCTGTCAGCTTACTTGAATACAGGGACAGGAAAATAGATGTGTAAAACCATCAAGATCAGTAGTTTGTTGGGTTTTATGTCCCCGTTATTAGACACAGATTTTTATTAGCTGAATTGTTAGTGAGTCTTGCTCAGCCTCCGCGGAGGCTGACTCACGGGCCAGCAGTCCTGGTCTTCCCGGGAGCAATGCAGGTTTGGAGAGCAGAGCAAACCATTGAGCCTGAAAACACTTTTGACGGCAAAGTCACCTCTCACTTAGGCTAAAAATTTTTACCCTGTGCTCTGCTCAGGTTTGGGGAGCAGCTGCCCCCACCCCTTCCAGTTCTCTTTGTGCTGCAGGGGCTCTTGTAGCTGGGTTGAAAGGCCTAAGGAGTTGAGTTGAAGAGTGATGGACCTCAACAAAACTCTCATTTTCTTCAACCCCTCATCCCCTCCTTCATCTTTGCTCCCAAATCGGTGAGATCTGAGGGCAGTGCACTGCCCTACCAGCACAGGGGATTTGTCCAGGGACAGCGGGCAGAGGGCTCAGTGCCTTATCTCTCCTACAAGACTCATTCTTCCCTTTTGTGCCTCCCCAGAGATTCATATGTCAAAGTATGCTCATCGGTGTTTGCCTAACTGGAGCCCCATGGCTCACCCTGTGTTGCTCCATGCCTGCACCACACTATCCAGACATATCCACAGCAGTGCAGTGGAGGCACCCAAAATTGCATTCACTATATTCAACTGTACCCTCCCTGCCTCAGTTTTCCCCCATTTAAAATGGTGTTACAGCCTCCCACTATGGGCTGTTATGACCAGAGAGTGAGTATCTCTGATGGGCTTTGCAAAGGAAAGGCGCTGTGTGTTCCCAGCACTGAGTGCATTCATTTCTTAGAACAAAGCTGCTGTAAGAACACAGAACTTGCACCATGTACATTAGATGTTTCTGGCATAGCTTTTATGAGGTTAATATAATATTCATAACACTGCTAAAGGACTATTTGTTGGACAAAAGGATTTTGCTACTGGCATTTATCTATAGAAAAGTTTTTCTGTTTTATGCCCACATACTAGCATATAATTATAGTAATAAAGTCTAGTCCCTCTCTTGAAGTGACTGCTGCCAGTATTATGAAATCATGGCAATGGTTGTAAAAATAAAAGAGGTCATAACCCCTCCACACACACACACACCCACTCTGTAGCTGATATCAAATAGCTTTGGTGGGAAAATGCAGACCTTTAAACTTTCTCTACCAAACTCAATGCATTCTGTATTTAACTTATCCTCTAAAACAGTTTGTGTTATAGGAATTTGAAAACTGCATATAACCACGGAAAAAGTCTGTACTTAATTAGCTACTGAGTCCAGCTCAATTTAAGCAAAATAACAACCATTTCTTTGTGCTAACTATTTTTAATGATATGCGTTACATGCATCAGCCTGTCCTTATGCCAAGGCTATTCGAGCACCAACTCCTGCTTCACTGTTCTAGTTTTGGCAAAGAGAAGTATCAGGAAATGTCTGCATGGAGATGCTTTTTCATGTCTACCAAGGCAAGAACATTTCTTTCTCAGGAACAAAGCCAATTATTTCAGAATTTCAGTGGTATCAAGCACAATACATTACAAGCTCCCATGTTCCTTCTGGGAAAGCAGTGCAGGGACCTGGAGGAACATAAAGGCAGGTAGGAAATGCCTGTATTATCTGCAGACACTTATCTAGGGACTTCAGCGGCAAATACCCCTTTTTTTCTATTATAAATGTAAGCAGCAGAAAAAAGGTGTTATAGGACCTGTGTTAGTTGTGCTAGAAGGGAAAGGCAGAGCAGGCACAACCTAAGCCCCTGTGTACACAACAAAGAATTGGCAGCACCCAGTATGGAGTGAGGCGGGCTCTGGCTGCTGAGCACTTCCTGGTACAAACCTGCACATAGGGCTTTTTGGTGTCTCCTTTCATGATGCTTACTCTGAGGCCCAGGTTTCACAAAGTGAGCCACCCGACTGAAGGAGCTTCAACTTCCCCAGATGTTCAGAAGGAATCTCCAAAAGCCATGCCCTGCAAACAAGTGTGACTTGGGCACCTGATGTCTCTCATTGTATCTTCAGATTTGTATCTGGCCAAAACAAGGCAGAATTGATCGTGTAGTCAGAGAGTAAGAAGAGGAATTAGGGATAAATCAGACAAGTGTGAGACTGCTGCATTTGACAGCCTCTTCCTGTTCTCTAAACTCTTCATAGTCTGAAGTGTCACAGGCTGATAGTGGAGACAGTTGAAAAGTACAATTCCCAGCACGGCCCTGAGTGAGCTGCCTTGTTTTGTTTTCTTAGCTGATGCCTTTGGAGACAGTGGGAAAAGGAAAACAACAACAAAACTCTCAGTTGTTCACTCTTCTTTATTGGAAGTGAAAAGGAAAGAAGAAAAGCAATGTAGAGAATGAAGAAGATAGCAGGAGTAATTTACAGGTTGTGAAAGGGAGAAAAGTTGCTCAGAAAGTGATGCAGGACAGTTTTTTCGAGAATGATAGGAATGATTTAAATAAAACTCACTTGAATGAGAAACTGGAGGTTTCTTAGGTTTTCCCTCCTGCTCCTGTGTTTCATTCAAGAAGAGGCAAATTCAAAAAATGAGTGCAAGCTGGACACAAACAGGTTAAGCTTAGAGAACAAAGCAGTAAAGCCAAAAATACGGTGACAGATCCTGCTCTTGTTTATCCTGGGGTGAATCTTGAATTGTCCCACTGGGATGACTCTGGGTTTGCCTCAACACAACTGAAAGCAGAATGTGGCCCTTGCACAATACATCCAGATGTTGCTTTTTTCTATGATGAAAATGTGAGATTCAACGAGATCTCTCAGACTGATGAAATTTGCAGCCTCCACCCTCTCCCCATGTAGCTCTCGTTAATTCAGCTGAGTTACACCAGAGACAACTCGGCTTTTGGCTCAGGGAACATATTTTTTCAGTGTTTTACACTGCAAACCTACTATACAGGTTTGTTGGTGCCTGCAGTTTAGCAAACCAGAGACATCATGGTGTTTTTACAAAGAGGGCTGATCTAAGGGAAACCTTTCTGATGTCAAGGACATCAACATTTTTCTTTCCTTCTCACCTTATCTGCAGTCTACAGATGCTAACAACAACCTGCAGAAGGAAATATTCCCCTTGTTCCTCTTGAGCACCATGCAAGGAGCAGATAATCAGCAGGCAGAGAGGTAATTATTCATTATTTGCTGCTGAATTGCTTGGTGCAGGTATATATCCTTTACTTCAGCTGTCTCACATTGTTTCTGGCTGAATGATCTCATTTTGCACAGACTTCCAGAACTTTGTAAAGAAGCCCAGAGATATAGAAGGGATCCATCATTTTACACTCCCATGCCAAATTTTGGCACTATATAAGCAGGTGCTCAGACATGTTGGAGAGCCAGAAAATCAAGGTAATTGCAAAAGAAGATGGATGGTGGATTTGACTCACCGAGCTTACATGAATGTGCCTCATGCTTATTGCAGGGGCCAAATACTGCCCCAATGAAACAATGCACAGATCTGGGGAGAGCACAGAGTGGGGAGAGCTGGGGTGGATAATTGTGTAGCACCCTGCTATTCTTCTTCCTCAGAAAACTCTCCATATTGTGAAGCTGAGGGGCTCATGGGTAGGGAGCAAAATTGTCATGTCCTGCCTGGCAGCACAGGCAGCTGCCTTCTCTGCCTTGCAGGTAAATGCCAGGGCCTGCCAGGCTCTGCCTGCTGCCCGCTGGACCTGCTCAAACCGAGAACGTGTCCCCTGTGACGGGGCTGGCCAGGCAGACTGCATGGCTGTGGTGACTTTATGACATGCACAATCAACCCTTGCCTCCTTCCTTCAACAGTATCTCATTGACTGTCCCCAGCAGGTATGTCAGATCTGACATGCGAGTCACAGTTTTGTCTAGGAATCAGAGGATACTTCACTACCATCTTCAAAAGAAGATGAGCTAAGGGTGGCTTGTCCCCCATGAGCCCAGCTGCAGACAGAGAGGCATTACTTGGTTATCCTGGCCAGGGAATCACCTTCCCTTTGTCTCTGCCTTCACTCAATTTACACAACTGCTGGCATCATGCTGGTACAGTCTTTGTTCTCCTGTCTCTTTTTGCCATGCAAACTTCTCCACACTTTGTCATATGCTATTGAAGTTGTAGGTCCTGATCCTGTCATATCTGAGGTCTCTTATGGCCCTCAAAGTGCTTCTGCATTCAACAGGCCTAGGACCAGCTGTACTACTCCCGGATTTGAGCAAATGAAGACAAAAGACATGGATGTGTGGTCATAGGGCTCATCCTGCTTCCATGGAAGTCCACAAGAGACTCCCATTATTACACTGGGCACTTGTGCAGGCTCCCTCTTTCTCCCAGTGAAAGATATCTTCTACAAAAGTTTTGCTTCAGCAAGTCAGGGTATTTTTTTAACCAATAACTGACAAAAAAAAAAAAAAAACAAAAAAACAACAAAAACCAAAAACTCATGGTTGTGCAACAGTGAAATAACTTACCTTTTTCCTGCTTCTGAAGCAAGAAGTTCTCTGGTGGCTCCTTTCCTGGAGCACCACAGCATCCCTTGTTGTTGTTGAGAGTGTCCCTTTGGTTTGCCATGGTGGACATAGGCTTCACCATGGTTGCTTTGCCATCTGCAAGCTGGGCTGCCAGGAAGAGTTGGGCAGACATCAGGGTTCCCAGAAAGACTTTCCCATCCCGCACCAGATCCCACCAGATGACAGGATCATAACAGGGCTGGTAGGAGCACGGAGTTGTGGAGAACCTGGAGAGGGGCTTGTGGTCTTGGACTAGTGTCACAAATCACCTCTCACGTATGACCCTTGCTCATGGAGAACCTCCTCACAGATGATGTGCTTGGGCACAATAAGCTTGACATCAAACTGGGTGTCTGTATTTGGGGTTTCTGTCTTAACATCCCACCCTACCCTCCCAGGGCAGTGTCTTTACAGCAGACCAATATGGCCCAGCAAACCCCATGTCATCCGAGACTGCCATTCTGTGACTCACTCTTTGGGGTAAACTCACTTAAATCAGCACCTATCGGTGCATGCTTCAGCTCCTGTCTGATTTTACTCTGCAGAACCACAGATCCACAGGACAAGCACCCTTTCTGGTTGTGTGCTTTCATGGTGCCCACCACAGTGGGGCTGTCTACAGAGGTTTCCCTAACACACTTAAGCAGACTAACCAATAGAGCATGCAGGCAGCTGAAATAAATCCTCTGTACTATTGCTAACCTCCTTTTTAGCTGCCTAATCAGGGCATAGCAGCAGCAAAGTCCGAATTGTTTAATAACTTCTGCCCAGCATGAAAGACACAGAGAAATACCCAGATACCCAGGGAGAAAGAAGCTGCCCTTGGGCACAGGCTTTAGATACACAACAATGAGACACAGGAGGGGGCAGGACACATGACATTGCCTCTGGCCAAGATCTATTTCTCAGGGAAGTGTTCAGCAAAACAACAGCCATCACCACCACAGAGCTCTCCGGGCTGTCACAGGAGATGATTACACTGGTTAGCCTTGAAGTTAAAATCGGGAAAAAAAAAAGTTTGGATCGATTCTTGCTAGCAATTGAAAAGAGAGGCTCAGACTGCCCTATATGGTAAAAGTGCAGCTCACATTCAGTGGGAAAATGTGGATTTTATTTTCTTCAGTTACAGTGGTTAATCCTCTCAGCTCATTTCAATAATGCTTTTTATAAGCCCACTTTGATCCAGATGTGCTATGTTATATTGTGTTCTTTTGGGGGATCCTGGGCACTTAGTTCGCATTTACAACACATTAATGATGCTCACATAAAAAGAAGGGATCCAAAAGCTATGGTCAAATAATTACTTCTAATTTTCTTCCAGCACCTTTTTCAAAACTCCTAAATTCACTTTATTTCTACAGGATAAGGCTTGTCTGCATACCAGGTTTGAAAAAAGATAAAAGATCCTGGCTTGACCTGAGGTTGACCTTTCTGTACACAAGCTCCGCTGTTGTAGAGGAACCGAAAGCAGCAGTGCTTAGCAAAACCAAACCAAACAAGCCCCAAGAAGCAGACGGAGGGCCTGGAGCGGTCCCCCCACAGAGAGGTGCAGCTGAGATTGCCAGCCCCTGCCTCTGAGCACCCTGGTGCCTGACAGCCGGATCTCAGCGAAGACCTCAGGGAGCGTTTGTCAGCTGTGAGCCCCAACAGCCACGTTCCTGCCCGACTTTGGAAAGCTCATGTCTAAAAGCAGATCCAAACAACTGTGGTGTTTGCCCACATCTACTCTTCAGAAGAAAAGGGGTTTTGGTTTGGTTTTTTTGAGTCAAACTTGCTGTAAGCCTCCTTGGTTTCATCATCCTGAGAAAGGCATGTTCAAAGCAGGCTGCAACTGCTCACAGATTGCTGAAGAATCCGGACTTGCAGTTACTTGCAGGAATTTGGATTATTACTCATCCTTTAAATCTGAGACATTTTATACCCATGCAACTCCTAATTACAGAAGCTGCATCCACTTTTTGATTCCCTGGTTTTTAATGGGTCCTGTTATGTGATATGAGGATTTTTCACATGGACATGGAAATACATTCGTGGCTTCCTGGCCTAGCTCCCATATTTGAGCTACTGGTGCTTTGACTTTACTGCAGGAAGCTGCTGACCATGCTTCTGCTCTGCAGATCTTTGCTGTGCTCTGCACATCTCTGCTGCTTAGCAGAACAAATCAGGAAGGGATATTTCCCTTCAGAGAAAATTGCCTGCAACTGAAAAAAAACCAAACCCACCACTTTTTAAAGAATTGCTTTGTCAAAATATGGTTATGTTTTTGCTGGAACAATCTGAAAAGTGAGTCTTTGTGTAAAACCTTGGAGATTACAAAGCCACAGTTTAGGGGGTACTCTGCAGTAAGGGGGGTTTCAGGGATGACTGCAAAATGAGATTAATCTCCCTTCTTTGGTGCTGTGAGCCTGCTGTAAGGCTGGATGATGCCTTCAGGGGGCATGGGTCTGGCAGCCTTTTGTAGCCCCCTCACAGACCTTCTTCCCCCACTCCCACTCCATTGGCTGGCCTGCTCAGAAGGGCTGAAACACCCCGTGCACCTTAGCAAGAAGCTCAAGAGGGGATTTTGCTCCAGGGTACCCTGGGCCGTGCTTTCCCAAGGCCACGCAAGCAGCCAGCTAGTCTCACTGATTTTAATGCAATTGCTCCCATGAGTGACATGATCAGGATTAGGCCAGAGAAGTCCCACTGCTACTGCTGGCTATACAGATCCCTGTGTCAAAACCAGTTTTCCTGACAATATTCAGTGTTTCCTTTCACAGCACTGGCCGGTCTTGGCCTCCCAACATACCAAGAGATGAAGAGGCTGAGAGGAACAACCTGACCTTCTCAGGACTCACAAAAGCTGCAGCTCAGCTTGTGCTCTGGAGAAAAGAGGTGGTCTTACTGTATCAGAAATAGTGCAGCTGCCCCAGTCACTGAAATATTAACATGCTGCATCAATTTATGTGCTTCCTGAATGAGCTATATTTTACTTTTATCAGCCATCTGTTTTTCAGACTTGACATTGGTGGTTTCAGTTCTGCTGCTAAAATGCACTTTGCACTCAAGAAAATATTTCCTGTTCTGATTCCTTCCCGGTGGCTTACAGAAACTGTGAGATCAGACAGTGATGGAAACTGTGGCCACGTCCTCCTGCAGCTGCTCAGCAGCAGAAACACAGATGTAGCCATCTACTGTTCCTGAGGGGGCACACACAGTGAAACCAACGCCTGACCGGTACCTCTGCTAAAGGGGAGCCCATACCAGAGCCTGGCCTACATGGAGGATGGAATGAAACTGATAGAACCATCTCCCTTACACTCTGGGTTGCTCCCCTGCATCCTGTCTCTGAGCAGAGGCATTCCCTCACGTACAACAGCAGGCCCAGCAGGAGCATGTCTGCCAAGACGTGTGTACCTGAGCACAGCTGAACTTGGGATGTCCTCCAATGCCTCGGACCTAGCATGTGCCCTCATCGCACCCTGACCTACCTGCCCCTTCATGGGACCACCCTGTCCCGGGACATGGCACCCTGCCCCAGCCCTGTGCCCTCCACTGCTTTGTGGCATTCCTTGTGCAAACCCAGCTTCTCCCACGGCAGGGGCTGCAGCTATTAGGTAGCAATGGGGAAGATGTCTGGAAAAATTAAGACAGCAGCCTATTGAAAGCACAGGGACATTTGCCTTCACCTAAATAAATAAATTGAGCTGATTTAAACAGTGGCAGGCAGTTTCAAACTTTAAATTAGACTGCACCTATATTGTCTGATTGGGATCAGGCTCTATGTAAACCATGAGTGATTTCACACTTCTATCATATTTAGTTCTTGCTATTACTTAGATCTAGTGTAAAATTTCATGAGTACAGAAACAACAGTGTTGCTCAAAAGGCACTAATAACAAACCAGGGAAAGGGAAGTCTTAAGAAGTCAGTGCACTTGTGGCTACAGTGGGTATGTTGTTAATCAAATACTATCAGAAATGTGCATTAAATGGGACCAAGGCATGTATAGTAGTACATTGTGACAATATCAGTGGGAGCAAAGTTAGTCAGACCAACACTTCAGGTGCTTTATTAAGTCTGGGTGAATAATGTAGAAATAGCCATCAATAATTTAACTAGTGATTCACTGAAACACTGAGGAATTTAAATTATTAAACAAGTGCTCTTTGACTAATTTATAGAGCTGGATCTATAACATGAAAAATTATTACTCAATTTTATTATTTGACCACAGTTAAAGAATACACAAATGTGTCGTTTGTTACTTAGATGTATTTCTGCCCAGTGCTGAAGCTTTTCTGCCGTGGGCATGTTCATGGCTGTCAAACACATATGCCTGCCATGCACGTCCCAGTATGTGCATGGTACACATTGTCCTGCTGCCATAAACACATTGAAAGTTGTGAAATCAGTTTAAATATGTTTCTCTTTTCATCCATGATCCATTTTTATGCAAATCTTGCTATTAGCTGGTTGACACCAGTAAGAGGTATGAACAAAGCTGTGTGGCCATTCCAGAGTCTCTTTATCCTGAACAAGGCATTTTGGTTTAGCTGCCACTGTCTGCTCGACACTTCTGGGAAGGCAGGGTCTCAGGCACAGGCAGGTACTACCGGGTTGCTCAATAGCGTTCTGGATTACCATCTTCTCTTACAGACATTTTTCCTGAAGCGTTGGGCATCTAATTGCAACTAGTAGATTGAAGTTTTCTTTGAAGTCTTTTTTTGTCTCTTTGCAATTAGGCTGGACTATAGTGTATGGTCTTTTTTTTTAACTTTGCCAAGCACGGGCTGCTTGCAATTGATACAGGAAGGACGGAAGAAGAAGATAGAAAGAAGGAAAGATTGCACGTTAAGGTCACTGGAGCACAAACTAAGCTTTTGGATATGTGAAGAATATCCAGCATGATGAAGCATTCACCTCTTCATATGACTTTCAGATGTTTTTCCAACACAAACACTGACAGTCACAACAAACCAACAATAATTAATCAAGGTAGCCAAGCTATTTTCTCCTTACTTAATTGTAAAGTGCAACATAGCTGTTTACACAGCACTCTGTGAGAAACACAGATGGCAAGTGCATATTGAGAAGGCAGCTCTTTCATGGCGTTCACCTGGCTTGCTCTTGAACAGAGAGCATTCTTTATAAAACAGCAAACAGAGCAACACAGGAATCTACAAATTGTATCAGACTCTTGCAAAAGAACTGATGCTTTATCTTAGTGTTCATCTGCAATTATTATCTTAGTGTTCATCTGCAATTATAGAGGTTGTGAGAAAGCTGCAAAATAAACCGCAACCGTGGAGGATCTGGTTCTGCACCTCTAACTGAAGAGAGCTGACAAAAGCCTCTTTACGTGAAGCTCAGAAAGTAGTGAAATTTGAAAAACAGTCATATGTTCTTTGTGTATCCGAGCAATTGCCCAGAAAGTCTTCAAGTTTTAAGGTTATATTTTGTACTGAAAAAAAAAGTAGCAACCTTTACAGTGAGTGACAGCTCTGCAAAAAAATAATACTGTGAGAAAACATATTACATATTGCATCATGAGGTGGGGTGGTTCAATTAATTAGATAATATTAGTTTCTGTTGACATTATGTATTCTTACTTTACCAAATCAAATCGCAGACAGTTTCACAATCAGAACAACATGTTTTTCACCAGAGGAAGAAATAGGTAATTATGTTTTAACACCATGGCCTCAGTTCTCAGGTTATATTAACCTGCATTCCGTGAAACGCTTGTGGAATGGATTTTACCTTGGACCCCCACCAGCCAGGGCTTCCTCTGCATTCAGAGGATTATGTTTTCTTCATGTTACTAGAAAAAAAAAAACAAGCTGTGTCAGAGCTGCAAATTGGGTACTCCATCTTCATCAGCATAATTTGTTGGATAAATAATGTGGTCTGGCAGCTAGAAAAAAGGCCTGGGAGACGTGCCTCCTGGGTTATGTGCCCATTTTTGCTACCAGTGTACTTTACAAGCACTCAGCAATCTCATAACCTTCCTGTGCTTCAGTCTCCTGCTTTACCAATGAGGATAGTAGTAACTTTGTAAGGACTTTGGAGAGCAGTGGGTAGGTGTTATCTCCAGCCTATAGATTATCATTGTTAATTACCAAAAAACTCAATAAAAAAATGGTTGCAATATATTCAGGAAAGAATTTTTTTTTAAATTAAAGCTTTAATAGATTTGGTGTTCTGGATCACATGGCAGAGGAGATTTTGTACCATAACAGTTCAGCTGACATAAAATCATAGAAATGTTGAGCTGGAAATTACTCCAGTAACTCTTCCACATTATAAAGATGCATCATGAATAACCACAGCATCCCAGACAGTATTCATACAGAGACAGCAATATAGGTTTAAGAAACACATGGTTGCCACAGTGATCCTAAGAAATCTATTTAGACAATAACTGCCTGTTCAGTGAGAAAAGTTTTCCTCCTATCTAACTGTGTTGACCTTTAGCTAACTTAATTACATCTTATCCCACTCTTAATGAATTTGGCAAGCAATTTATTCTTGTATTTTGTTCCAGGTATATATATTGTGTCCCTTTTCAGTCCTCTCTTTTGGAGTTAGAATAAATCCAGTTCCTCACAAGCTGCTGTTTTCTGTCGTTGTTATCTCTGAGCTTCTTTGGACTTCCTCTTAATTGTTTACAACTTTAAGTGCTGAGTCAATGAGTCGAAAATTCACTCCTGTTGAGAAGTCTTACCCAAGCAAATAGAGTTACCTCCCATGACTTTCACATGATGGTCCTGCTAATATTTAACATTTGCCATTTTTGCAACAGCCTTGCAATGCTGGCTCCATTACAACCCTGATGTCCCATAGCAAGACCAGTGCCTACCCATTTTGCATTTTATACTGACCTCTTCTTCATATATACAGTATATCACATTTGTCTTTTTTAAATGTAATTTGCTCATTTTTAGTCTTTTTTCCAGTTTTGAAAGGCCTTCCTTTTTTGTTATCCTGTCCCCCAAAAATCAGGCAATCTTTTTCAACTGATTTTGTAAGTGCTGTCTTTATTTGTTCATCAAAATCACAACTGAAAAGACTGTATATAGACAGTACTCAAATACAGACCACTGTAGGCATCAACGGAACATCAAATTATTGATGGCACCTTTCTGAATACAACATTTTAGCTGATTGTGACTCAAACATAATGCATACCATATTTCCTTAGTTTGCTCATCGTAAGAAAGAGTGAGCAAATACTGGCATGGGACAGAAATCACAGAATATCAGTTCTTTAAATGAAAGCCTATTACCATGTTGAAAACATGGTCTGTTTTCATTATATTTTCATCATATTTCAACCTTAAAGAAAGGCAGAACTAAACAGAGTTGAAGTGATCCAGTCCTGTTTGTATACTTAATCACAAAGGTCTCATACTGTAGCAGCCAGTACTTTCACAGCCACCAAATTTTAAGTTAATTTTTTTGAATGTGGGTATGTTCCACTGATATTTACATGTAACATACCCCTGGATCTGGGATGGCCCCAGTTCAGAGCTAGCTGTGTCTTTAACCTCTTTCAATCTCTCCTGGGCCATTTAGCTGACTGGGCTTCACCTCTACCTCTTCCTAGCAAAATATTGTAGCTCATCCCTCATTCTCATGGCAGGAACTTCTACCCTACTGATGAATTTGCCACATGGGCTCAGCTTGCCACAGCAGCCTTGCAAGACATCCCTTCAGGAGCTGTGACCGCATTGATCCTCAAACATTCTTTTCCTAATAGCATCATCAATTTCTATAGAGGTTACTGCAGCAAAGAGTCCACACTCCCAGAGGGAGGAAAGCTCTTCTTGTTTTGTATCCTGGGAAGGTGGGGGTCTGTTGGATTCCCCATTCACCCAGGCACTGGGTGCCAGGGTTGGGCAGGGAGCAAAATACCTTCCATATTTGTGTCCCCTTTAGCAGGACTCAGGCTTATCTGGCCCTGCATGAGTGCAAATAGCAAGATAACTCTGCATCTCTAGAAGCAGCAGGTCACATTGTCAAAAATGGGACCCCATGTTAAAATTCCCAGTCCAGTCCCATTGCCAAAAGATGTGGGTGCCTTATTGCTCCCACTGGGCTCATTTTGCATTACATACTCACTGTTATATATCATGGCAGCGATGGAGCTGGAGACAACTGCTGGGGCACATACTCTACCAACTAACCTGGTCTGCCCTCACAAGTGCAGGAATTATACATCTGTACAAACAGAGGAACTTTCTCTGGTGACAGAGGCATGTGCAGAGAAAGTGACTTTGTCAATACAGTCCTCTCCCCCTTGCAGTGCTAATGTGGATTGTGCCTTCATTCAGCTGCCCTAAAATGCAGCCAAACCATCCACTTGCCTGAATCCTTTTGACATTAAATGTGTTAAACATCTAAATGGCAGAATCTGACTTCTGTTTTGCACTGATGTAACAGCTGGTGGAGGCACTAGAGAATCAGATTCTCCTCCAAAATGTACTATCTGACAACAGTGCTGATGTTACAAGCTTAATGCGATAGGTTCAGACCAGCTTAATAACATCCAAAGTCCAATCGTCACATTTCCATCCTGAGCTGCTAGCTCTAGAAGAGTGGATATTCAGCTCCCCCAGTCCCTCCCTGGTAACAAAGGAGAAAGGCACACCTAGAAAAAACAACGGAGCAAGCTGTTTTTGGATACCGCATTAAGGCTAAATGCCGCCCTGCCTCTGCTGAAGATCTCCTGAACATTGCAGCTGAGTCAATAATGTCTTTTCAGATCAGCTTATTCTTGTGCAGGCAGTTGCCCAAGCAAGCACTTGGAGCAATCAATCCCAGCCCATGGAACCTGGTTTCTGCAGGCTGCTCGCTCTCAGCCGCAAGGTAAACTGCAGCTGGCTCTGTGTCTGCATAAAAAGTGAGCACCCTGCAGCAGATGTGTCAGAGACTCCCCTTGGAAAGACAACCTCGGGACAGAGGAGTGGCTGCTTTCATGGCTGTCATGTGGAACTGCTGAAATCCTTGCGGGCTGGAACCTGAGCCTCCTCACACCGCAGGGGTCTCCTACACTCACACAGTACATTAATACAAACTCTGCCCTCCAAGACCCTGCCTGCTCTGCAGGTGCTTCACCTCAGATGCCGCTGCAGATCATAGATCCCACAAGGACCAGGGGAACAGCAAAACAGTGTTTTCAAGTGCTTTGCTAGTTGTGCGTGTGTAAAATCTGCCTCTAGTGCAAGCACATCCCATATGCAAGCTGGCTGGCTGACCAGGGGAGTGCCAGTTGGGGCATCCAAACATTTTGCTCTGTGTGAAACTCATCAGGAACTTCTCTTGAACGTGTTTTCTCCTCTAAATCACCTTGTACATTTCCCTAGCTTTCAGGACACTTCCACACAGCAGTTAAGAGTGTAGTGTTAAATGAATTTCACTCACTGTGTGACACCCACAAGAGCTGACAGCTCAATATGTCCTCGACATAGTTGATGATAAGGTTAGCAAGCTTTTGGGTTTGCTACTTGTGCTTCTTGCAAACCTGCCCTCCTTTTCAGATATTTTAGTTATAATAACTGTTTAATCAAGGTAGAAGAAAAGAGATGCGCTTTGTCATCAATAACAGCTGGTGTATCACAGCCATTTTAAGCCTTTTTGCCATTGGTGGAGAAGCTTGACCCTTTGAAATTGCTGAGACGTCTCTGGCAGACAGCAGATGATCTTTCAGGCTCCTTCCAGCCTCACGGTCTTTGATCCTGTGAATAAAGAAGTAACTTCCTAAAGGCAGTTGTGCTGCATGCACTTATAGATGTGGTTAATTCATGAGATTGTCCATAAATAATAAAGCAGAACATCGCTATGGAGAGAATATGTACTTATTACCAGCAACTCTCGAGGGATCTGTTGGGTGCAAGATTCTGCTTTTCTTAATAAATAATATATAGCTCTATTATTTCTGTAATATTATGCCACTGAAGAAAATCTCATTTAACCAGCTCTGTTCATCATCTTTCTCCTGCTATACAACTGTTGTGGTTTGTTTAGAGAGGATTACTTATCTGCCCTTGTCTCCTCCATGAAACGAGGACAATCTCTTTTCTCTGGACTGTTAGAACACTCCATTTTCTAAGGGGACAACATTTATACTGCACCTGATATATTATCCAATATCCAAATGAAAGGCTGAACTTTGGCAACACATTTCCACAGATCATTCATCATGCTCCTGAATGCTTGTCCATGTCCATACTGAAATGCAGAGTTTCAGTTGCTTTGTATTAACAGACTGCACTGTTTCCTCTCTCCCATAAGAGAATTAGCAATGTTTAAGGAGGCTAACTGGAGTCAGGACCCTTTTTAGCTGCTCATACTTGAAAGGATGGTAGCCTACAAAGATGACATAAGGTAAAAATATGAACTTTCAGAAAGCTAAATTCTCTTCTACTTCAATCCTGCTGTTCACTTCAGTCTCATTCAGATTTGGAGATCAGGGAATGCAAGACCACTACGTTGCCATGCAAAAAAAAAAAAGTGGCAACTCTTACCTTATGACACTTCATCTGACATGAGTAGGATAGACACATGTCTGCACTAAGAGCTTGATAATTTGTTTCTATGAAAAAGGAGTATTTCTTTAAAAACCACTGATATGCTCTGACATGGTGTCAGATTATATCAGGTCATTTTCCATTAACCAATTTTGCATATGTGAGAGATGCTGTCTGTGACAGGCTCACAACTGAACTAGATAAATATTTAAATTATTTAAATATTCAGTTTATGGATTGTCCAAAATACTAATTTCAGTTCTCTCAGCTTTCCCTAGATAATTCAGTGTGTTTCCTTCTCTTCCCCATGACTAATTGTCTGCAGCCTAAATATATAGAGAAGGTCTGTGTGCTTACCCACAAGGACATTTATCAACAAAGGAAGGTCTCTTGTTCAGTTTTCGCCAACGCTGTTCAACCTGAAAATAGAGTACACTGTAAAATCATACCCATGTTGTTATTTGAAAACCTAAACATGAAACCAAAAAGTATTATCTTTCATCTAGAAGCTGACCTCAATCCCCTATCAGGCAGTGGAAAAAACTTCTGCTAGCAAAAGTGGGGCAGAATCAACGCTTTTGGGAAAAATGTGGGCTCTCTTCCGTCTCTGATTTCTGTCTATATGGCAGGGCTCCTCTCTTCTCCTGACTTTGCTTAAGGTAACAAAGGATGCCCCTAAGTTTCACTTTAACTGTCCCTCATAACAGAGACACATGAACTGGTTTCAAATTCCCCCAAGATGGTGGTGGTGGTGGTAAAATATCTAAACAAAATCCTCTGTGTCATATAATAGTGTATTAAAACAACCACACATCGTGAAGTTAGAAGTACATGTTGACAAGGCCCAACCCAAGCAGACATTTCACAATGGACTCCAGGAATCATAACTGGATAGGTCAAGAATCAACTGTGGTAAGAGTGTATGTGTGTAAAACAGCATGTCACGTTAACATTTCACAGGATTCCTGAGATTGGTTTAGCTCTGCCCTTGTGAAAAGCAATAAGCGCAATCTCTTCACAGCCAGCAACTGGACGCAGTGCTGTAAACTCTGACATCAGCAATTGCTTTATGAAGCTGCAGGTGGGGATGCCCAATGAGCTCTGTCCTGTGAACGTGGCCACACTATTGCAGAGAGCAGATGGGTCAGGCCCAGAGGCTCACTGCTGCTGCCAAACTGGCCATGGACATTTTGGGAAATCCCTCTTACCAACCTTTCCTGCAGCATACAGACCTGTTCTTCTGATTCCCTCACACCTTGAGACAGAACAGACACCTGTTTAATGCCACTGTGGAAGTCAAGCTGACAATATGCCAGGCCAGCACTGTGCAGGAAACACACAACAAGCAGAATTTCAAGCTACATCTACTGTGAACGCATCTAATCATGAACTGATCAATCCGTTAGACGAAGACACCCAAACCAGACCCCAGGCTGAGGAACCCTAGCACTGCACACACCAGTTTCAGGTGCCTATCTGCAAGAAAACAATCATTCCAAAAACCTGTCTAACCTGCTGAGGCACTTGAAATACCAAAAGCACTTACAGTTCCTAGTGAAAACATCCCCAGGCAGCAGTAGCTGTGCTATCTTGCATGCCCAATAGCACCACTCTTTTGGCTGCTGTGACTATCAAGGTACCTATCTTCTTGCCTGTGGCTCTTAAGGTTTCAGAAATTAAGTGCCCCTATGCCTAAATCCCCTGAAGAGCATGAATTTTTATGCATACCAGAACACACCTAACACAAACTGAGAGGCTACATGCATTCTAATGAGGAAAATGGTTTCTCTAGCCCTCGGGGCAGCTAGCATGGCAGCGCCTGGGCTTACCTGGCTTCACCCTGCTTGCCTTCAGAGGCGAGTGGCCACATTCAAGCTGTTCCCTGGGAAGGAGGCTGGCAAAGGCTAAGCCTGAGCTGCTCCTGCCCCTCACCTGCTGCACCCTGGGCTCTCAATGGCCAAAACCCTGCCAGGCTCTGAAACCCTCTGAGCATTACGGACAGTTGCAAGCTGCTGCTCAGGTCTGTGTCTGGCCTCCGTTAGTTTATTAGCGCAGCCCCCCCCCCCCCCCCCCCCCCCCCCCCCGTCCTGAATGACTCATACATTAGGGTGTTCCTGGCTTCACCCTAGACTGTGGGTGAGGGCATTTGGCAGGGAACACCCTACAGGGGTACGGAGAAATGCAACTTATTTTCACATCCTGTTTTCCTGATTTCAGATATAAGCAGAAAAAAAAACAGATGGTTAGATTTCAGATCGAAACTGGAGATTCACATCTGGATTTTTGCAGTGCAGATGGAAGTGCGTGGAGGACTGCAAAAGGTAAACTGTCCCTGCAGCTCCCTGCCCAGCTTGCCGTTGCCTACTGTCAAGGCTACCACTGCTGCTTTGTGGTAATTTCATAGGTTAAATTTTGGTTTGTTTTTGTTGTTTCCATTCACAGACAGATTAGAACTACAGGAGTATGCTAAATGTGTCATGCTTACTCTGCGCAGGACACAGCAAGAGTCCTTCTCAGAGCTATTGCAAGCTACCAGTGCCTGTAGCCTCCAGAAGGCACCTCTGTTTTCCAAGCTCAGGAAAGAGAATTATGAAATAGTAACCTGTCTAGAAAGGATTTTGATTTCCTGATCTGCCCTGGGGCAGAAGGCCTGGTCTGGAAGTCCTTGCCCTTCACAAGGGAAAGGCCCACGAGCACTGTGAACGCTGCAGAGATAGGCTGCTCCCTGGGCTGCTTGAATGACAAACCGCCTGAGGGATGGGGAGGGGTACATAATAACCTCTTTTCTGCTGTGTTTCACACTGTTCCACATAGTGGTTATGACAAACTTCACAGAGCTCCTTCAACGACAGCCTGGATTAATGAATAACCTCAGTCGGGGCAGATATGGAAATCCACCCTTGTGACCCCTGCTCTTAGCCATTTGAGCTTGGAAGCAGCAACAGTGGTATTTCAGCTGGGGAGATTTAGGAGAGGGTGCAAGGATAAAAAAACAGGACCATGGGAACAAGAAGGAGGGAAAATAACTTCCTCATTATTAGGAATGATTGGTAATGAGAAGTAAGCTTGGAGATGGCTTCCTCTGTGGGAACAGGCATGCAAAAGTGAGAAGAGAAGATGCTAGTGCCACACGGGCCTGCACATCTGTGAAGAAAAAGCATCTTTATGCAAATATTACTTTACTGGCATGTTCTGCATCTGGAACAGGCCACTCCTGCTTTCTGCCTATGAAATCTGATGAAGTCTCACTCCTGACTCGCAGCAAGAGCAGAGGCAACCTAACCCTTCTAAAGGATGCACATGATGATCTGGCTGAAAGAGAGGGAAGAAGAAAAAAACAAGTGTGTTCCCAGAAGGACAGAATAAGAAAGGGACATTGTCAGACAAATGGCAGACACAAACCTAAGATTATGTGTCTGTGTTTTAAGATCCTGTCTGGCAGACAAGGTCAAAAGCAGATGGAAAGGTAAGATGTTTGAGGATGCTTGTGGTGGAAAAAAAAACCTACCAAAGGAGAAAAGCAAGGAGAGGCAGAAGTGAAGAAAGGAGCTAGAAAGAGCAGAGGGAAAAAACATGAATGACACACTTGGGAAACTCATAGCATTCCAAAAGGCACTCAGCAGAGCGAGACTGAAAACAAGAGGGAAGGGACTGAGGATGAAGGGAGAAAATCAGTGACGGGTGAGTGCAGGGGAATGGCTGAGCATGGAGGTCATGGGGACAGAAGCAAGGCCAGCACCCTTATAGGCAGCACAGGGGCAAATGCGCTAGTGCCTTCATGCCTGTGGTTAGGCTCAAACTCCAGCAGCCACATCTCTGTGCCAGCATCGTTTATTCCTTACTGTTCCGAGATAAAGCAAGTTGAGCAAGGTTGAAGGTTGGTGTGGGCTGATCTCCATGCAACGTCCAGGGGGGAGCTGCCAGCCACTCACTGGGCATGGCTCTCAAGGGCTGCTGCTTCAGCCTGGGCTTAGCAGTTGAGCAGGGAGAGACTGCCGAGTGTGAGGCAAAGCTTAAAGGAGAGTAAGTTGCCAAACTGAGCACCAAAGTTGTTAGGGGAAAAACAATTGTCAGCAGTTCTTAAACAAATATCTTTCATAAACACACTCGGGCTGCATCGCTGGGACAATGTGTGTGTGTTGCTGCCATTAGTTCATGTATTTGCCTTTCAGAGATTCAGGGACATGTGTGCTACATGGGCCTGAAACAGATGGTGAGCACTCTCATCCCATGGTTGGCAGCTCCAGTAGGTGCCATGTCCTCTACAGCATCAGGTTGCTGCCAGGAACTGGCCTCGCCAGGGCTGGAGCCCCACACATTTTAAGAGGGATGAATGACACTCCTCAAGAGCTGTGCGCCTGTGTGGCAGTAGTGCGGAGTCATGAAGAGTATTCACGAGTTACAATTTTGTTATACAGAGCCCCAAAATTTTAAGTGAATTAGGCCTTGGAGTGGTCTGTCATTTCTAGAACAGCCTGCCTCCATTCCATTGCATACTGTGTGCCTTCCTCCCTGAGGACTTACATACCCCCAAACGAATGCATCTTTATACATAGGTAGCAATACAACCTCTGCTCTAGGGTGGTCCTTATGTAGTCATCAGACATACAATCTGAACTACTCTAAAAATTACTTCCCTTTGTCAGCTAGCTCTACATTTCATTGATGTGTCACGTTATATATTCAGATGGAATGTAGTTAAGAGGGCTAATGGGATTGATCTTTTTTCTTCCATCTTTTGTGACTTTTCACCATTACAACCTGATTACTCCTGTTTGCCAGTCACTGAGTCCTGTGTACCGTGAGCTGCCAAGCTTCATTTCCCTTTGCCTTGGGCACAGCCACGCACTCTAATTCACTCACATCACATCAGTGCTAGCACGGGTCAGCTGAGGTACTGGTGGCTTCACATAGTGTTGCTCCCCTGTCTGGGGTGCGTTTCGGGGAAGCAGTGCTGCCCTGGCATGCCGGGAGCCTCACCGAGGTGGGAGATCTGAGAGTGTTGCCTAAGAACTGTAGGTTCTTTCGTTGAACTAAGGTTTTCCTGACGTCTTTATTGTGCAACCCACAGTGATTAAGGATTCCATGTTTTCAAAAGGAAATGAATGTTTTGAGGGCTACGTAAAGAAGAATTTGGGAACTTACGAGGCTAGGAGGGAAGGAATACAGAAGCATGTAATTTGGTGAAAGATGAAATGCTTCAAAAATTGCTTCAAATGTTGCAGAATGAGAGGTTAGTTAACAGCAAATTCGCTGAAAGTTGTAGTAGCAGAAAGAAAAGATTTGTAAATTTTGGCTGGATTCACCAATCACCTTCATTTAGAAAATAGAAGGCAATCGCACAAAAAGTTTAAGTATTCTGAAGAGTTTGAATTTCCATGATTCATTCTGAAAAGTCAAGCACCACTTTTTCATATCATGGAAGCTTTGGTTTGAGTTTGTGGACTTTTGTTTGGGTTTTTGTGTGTGTGTATTTTTAATTATTTTTTTTATTATTTGGAAAAGGCACTTTAAAATAGACCTAAGCACTAATGAAAAGATCAAAGAATAAATGTGTATCTATCTTGAAACAAAAGGAAACATTTTGGGTGAAAAGAAACAGAGCACTTTGTGGAAATTATTTTTACAGGAAAAATGAAAAATCCCATTTCAGGTTGACCTGCCTTACATCTGTTCTTCTCCATTTGTCAGTGTGGTCCTCAATGTAGGAACTCTAATTGGTGGTATAGTGAGCTCCAACTCCTTCTCAGGATTACCCAGTATAAAAGGTGGATCTCTTGTGTGAAACAACATTATTAGTGTGAAGCATCCTCAGTACTGAGGTATTTAGCATATCTTATTATCCTTGGCAACTCTGGGGATCATTGTTGCACCAATAATCTTATTGAAAACATAGAGAAGGCAACTTGGCCAATTATCTGATAACCAGAACTAATTGCTAAGATCTGAGTCCAACAGTGGGGTATGGGAAAGATTTCCATAACACTAGTGCTTTGAAAAACATTTATCTTATTGCTCACTTTTTAAACAAACTATACTTGAAATATAGCTTAATTTTGTAAAATTTTGAGAACATGTGCAATTCTTAAAATCTTTCAACAGGTCATCTCTCATGTCTCACATTAAAAACACAAACTGAGAATCCTATTCTTCATTCTTTTACACCCTATATAGAAGGTATACTGGTGAAGTCCCAGCAGAGTATAGGAATGCAACACACGTAATTCAGACTCTGTAATTTCTGACTGTGCTGCAGAGGTAGTTTAGGCACAGTAAGAGCTCCCTTCCTGAAGTAGTCTATAATTCATTGTCTAGAAAGTCAAAGGAAGAGCTCAAGCATTCACTTCAACTTCTTGAGCAACCTGGTCTAGTGGAAAGGGGTTAGAACAAGATGAACTTTAAGGTCCCTTCTAACCCAAACCCTTCTATGAGTCCATGATTCTTCATAATAAGTACCATTGTACTGCTCAAAGTTTAATGATCTTTAATAGTATCACTTGAAGGAAGGGTGTTTCCTCCCTCCACAGAAACTGCCTTGTGAATCTGTACAGAAGTGTCCTGTTCTTCCTTCAGTGAGCTAAGGCTTTAGTTAAGATCAGTTTCAGTGGTGAGGTTCAGCATTCGGGGAGGGGGGGAAGGAAGACACATTTTTATACTGCTGAATACACTGGAACATTTTGCTGAAATATCTCCTATGATGTAGCTGTAGCTGCACAAGAAAATCTAATTAAAATATGCTTTGTTTATAAACTCCTCTTGAAATAGAGGGGGCTTGGGACCAACAAGCTCATTTAATAAATGAAAGCAGGAGGGAGTACTTGATCTTAGATAGGCACATATTGTTTTCTATTTTGGTTTTAGGGTAGAGAGTGTAATCATAGGGGCAATATAAATAACACAATAATGGGTACACTGAAACTGCATTTAATTAGTATCTAATTAATCAGAAATATTAGTCAGAGAGATCAGAGGCAGTATATTGGGAATAAAAAGAATCTTCAAAGAGAAGTGGGAGTTAAGGCATCTGAGAAGTCTGAAAGATTACAGACAGTTAATTTAAAGGTAATAAACTGGAAATGCATATAAATAGCTGCCTGTTGACATTTCTTGTTGTACCTAAGAAGTGGGAGAGCAACCAATTTTAAATGTCAGAACTGGAAACTGTCTTTTCCCTTAGTGTTATTCTTTGAAACTCAAAGCTAGAAGATAGTATCACAGCAAAGAGCTAGCAGGAATTTTGTATTTTTTGATGTTTCTATGGAAAAACATATGAAGAGAGGAAAACTGCTGAACTTCACGGTACACATCATCAGCTAAGAAAACAAGGAGCGACTAGTTTGTGGATGTATTTTTCATTTACAAGGTTTCTTGCTTTTTCCTTTACAGTACTTACTCCTAGCCTCTCCTGGAGGCAGGATGCTGGACATGAAACAACATCTGACTGACTCCATGTCTGTTCCTATTGCATTCCCCCTGGAAAAAGCCAGTGGATACAGAGCACTTTTCAGTGGGAAAAAGAGCCAAGATAACTTAGAAAATGTTGGCCTGCTGTGCATGTGAGATATAAATATTCCCTTGTCATGGCTTGGGAGGTTTGGGAGGCCTCAGACTGACTGGAGACACCATGTTGTCACATGCCAGCCTGTTGGAAAACAGCTGGGAAGTCACCACAGAACAAATTACTATTCACGAGGCAAAACCCTAAAACAAAGCCTGTCCTTCAAGTCCTGGTGGCCCAGTAGGATGCGGCATGGCTAAGGACACTGGGGCATCAGCTGCACAGCCAAAGGACCTCAGTGGTGTATTGCCAAGAGCCCAATGGCTGTGTCTCATTTGCATGTGCAGGGCTGGATTTTAAGCAGAGTTCAGTGCACACAGTTACAGTCTGCCAGTAAACACAGCATTTCTTCAAACCTATAGACAGAAAGGGCGTGTGTGGTGATTTGATAGGCAGGGGGACAAGATCTGACAAACCAGTGGTAGATGTAGCACCCAGCCTCTGAAACCATGGCCAGCTTTATTTCTGACACAATGCATGGCAGTTTCAAACTGTTTGGTGATTATATTCCTTGGGCTTGTTCAGACCTGTGAAACGAAATGCTTGCTCACAAATATATTAGTATTTCCAAAGAGTCTTGTACAAACAGCAGTTCTCACATAATAACTGTCATCAACCAGGCAGCTGTACAAATTCACCTAAGAAAGTCTGGGCTGTAGCACCATTACTTAATCAATTCTAGCTCAGCTTTTTTCTCAGCTTCTTCTAAGGTTTTTCCAACCCTTTCCTTCCCAGAATAGGAACACTCTAACTGAGACATGCTCCAAACTTTCCCTCCCACTTCTCCTGCAACTGGACAACAGGGATTGGGCATGTTCAAACAGTTGCTTCTGCTGAGCCAAGAAACCCTATGACTTCTAGTTGTTGATTTGAAGCCATTTGGGCTTTCCTTCTGCCTCGAGCACCTGGGCCTTCCTAGCCATGGGCTAGCACGTCTGTGAAGCAACAGATATGAGATATCAGGCATGTTTCTAATGGTAGATCATGTACAAGGCCTAATGAAGAAGTCAATGAGCATAGGAAGATTAGTAGCAGGAATCTGGCTTACAGAATTAGGAGAGTGAGTCTCTGCTTCAGAATTGTCAATTCTGCATGTTGAATGTCTGAATCAGAGAGGTCCCTTCAGCAAATGACTGCAAGTGCAAGTTCAGTCTTATCACTGAAAGAGCACAGGGATGCTTGCCCAGCCCTATGCCTCCTATGCAAGGAGATGTGATGGATGCTGGGGAGGAAATCGTCATATGCCCAAGGGAGGATTGTAAAGGCATAATGAAAAGGGTCAGACAGGGCCCTAAGCATGTTGTCTAGATTACCTTGGAATCATCAGGTCAAAGATACTCCTAAGTTAAAGAGAAGAACTGCCAGACTAGCAATGGGAGGTAGAAAGAGGAGTTAGCATACATATTGCTGCAGAGGAGGATTTAGTGGTTCTCATCAATAAACAAGCACACTAGTACTGGCTTTCTTCTTAGATGTTCTAGTGGGGAAGACTAGATCCTGAAGAGACTGATGCTCTTGCAGTGCAGTGGGTAGGTGTAAGGGGAAAAGAACTGTCTGTCTGACACGCTCAGGTACTGGAGCACAGTATTGGAGTGTGACATTGCCAAGTACTTGCTTTGAGGTCTCATACAGTATACACTTATTTTTCTTATGCACTGTGGAAAAAACAAAGAGCATGTTGGAATCCCTTGTCCACCTGCACTCTTGGTCTTGCGTTAGCCCTGGTGAGCCCAGGAGGACTCATGTTCAGTGACATTCCTCACTGAGGTAACTCTGCAAACAGTTTCAGGACCAGCAGCCTGTGGGCTAATTGCAGGCTCTGCCATGTCTTCTCCTTTTTCACCTGTACAAATCAACATGTCTGCAAAGAACTTGAATGGCTGAACAATTGTCATCTTAGGAGAAAGTTGCAAAGCTGTTTCGTTCTCAGTCCTGAGGCACAGATGGAGTTCATGTAGATACACAATTAAGCTGGTATGATCAGAGTTGCTCCTAATATTCACAATGCTAACAGAACAATTCTTCTCACATGCATATCAAAATGCTGAGAGATGGAGAGTACTGGCTAAAACACAATGCTTTATGTAACTATGTTTCTACAAGAATCTTACTCAAGGATCGTACTATCATTTTTGTGCCTCCAAAGCTCAGACTTGCAGGATAATTATTAGTTTATTGCTCCAGTTGGGACACTTTCTGACCTGCAGCAACTGATGTTTTATTTCGTTCAGATTACAAACATAAAGCAATATAGTATTTTGCTATTGCTGGTAATGAATCTTTTTTTAAAAAAGCAAAACAAAACACCACATAATAGTTATTGCCTTGATTTTAATTTTTTCTAATTGTCATTGGTGGCTGATGCTGTCTCTGCTTGAAAACAAGGCTACAGATTTTCTTGTCTGAATGTAATTTGTGACCTAGCTACGCTCATTTTAAGCTTGCCTGACTTTCTTCATGGCAGAGTCACTTACCATTACTGTCTCATGCAGCTGCTTCTTTCCTAAATGGGTTCACTTGCAAGATTTTACAGAGATTTTTTTCCTACATAATTTAGGACTCTTGAAAAATAAAAAAGATACAGGCTAAAAAAAGAACATGGAAAGCTCAGAGAGCATTCCAATGCACGGAAAACACGGGGGGAAGCTCCAAAAGGCTACAGGAGTGCTGCGGTTAATGCAAAAGCTTAGTAAGGGCCTGAGCTGTGTAGGTGTGTATATCTGGGTCAGCTTGAAGACCGTGGCAGCAGCCTATGCAAGGCTGCAGTTCAGAAAGCCCTAGAAAACTGAGAAATTATCCTGAACAAGCACTTAGGAAGAGCAGAGCTTCCAAGGGAGGTTGGAGGACAGGCAGGAGACAACAGTCTCATCTTCAGTGACCTGGATGGGAGCAATACCTTGGGTCTTTCCCTGAATAGAGTCCTCTCTGGTCCTTAGTTGCTCTCAGCACTCCTCGCTGGCATGCTTTCAGCCACCTTCAGTGCTTCAGCATCACTTCGTGTGCATGGCTATTCAAACACTCCAAGAGATGCATTTGTACCACATATGGACAGAGGCAGTCTGCCTGGCGATGACAGATGACAGTTTGTCACCTCTTCCCATGACCTCCAACCCTCATGAGTGGCCTCTAGACAGGGTATTCCTCTCTGCGCAGCTGAGAGGGAACCACATACTGGAAAAGAGTGGGGAGATCTCACTCACCATTGCAAACTGGAGGTTGCAGATTTTGCTGTAACTGCATGGCCATTGGCCTTGGCTACAGAACTCATGGGCTCTCTTGCCTTGTGCCTGATTGTCTGCCACACTTTCCAGTGACTCTTTCCAGTGTTTGCTTTCCTGACCTGTAAACCTGGTTTGATTTTGTGTCCAGGAGCATGATCATACAGTTGGCTTTTCTGAAATCTTACTTGCCCACTGCCAACCCCACATAGGCCCTTACTGTGCAACATCAGCCCAGCCCTCTTCCACTCCTTCGTCACCATGTCGATTGCAAATTCTGTTTGCAGTGCTATTACGTTTTTTTTTCAAGCCGCTTGATCAAATTATAAAAGGGTACAGGCTGCAGTGGAAGTAAATTTAACTGGTAAATTTAGCTGGCTCACATGGAATTACATTTGTGATACATTGAGTATTTAATCTATTTAATGCATTGATGTGCTATTGATGCTTAAACAAAAGTATCATATACAACCAAATTAAATGTCATTTTACGTCCATAATTTCACCAAGAACACTCAGCAAACAGTCTCAGAAAACCCAACAGCCTACCCTGGGAAGATTCATTTGCCAGAAATCTGTGTACTTTGACTTAAATTGTATTATCAACTCTCTAACTTTTTGTTAATTAAAAACTATGTCAACATTATTTTTCCAAAGATCAAGATCAGGATGAGTCCTAGACTCATGTAGTTGTTTTCTCCTTTTAAATATTAGCTCCAAAATAGCTGGTTTCCAGTTCTCTGGAACTTCTCTAGGGCTCCAGAGGGTACTAAAAATAAGAAGGGCTGATCCATAAGATTTTTTTAATGTTTAGATGTAACTTATCTGAATTTTCTGATTTACTAATGACTTTCTAATACTTCCAGTTTTGTGCTATCCCTAATTATCTTTCCAATGAAGAGTTTCATTCTGATGAATACTTCCTTTTTAAATATGTACTGACCAGCTGTGATATTCCATCATTGTTATTGACAGTTCCTCTGTTTCAATCCACAATTTTATGACTTACTTTTGTTCCTGAATATCTGCTGCTACCTGCATTATATTGTCTCTTGTGTTCTTTTCCTTCCTCTACTAGTCTTTCATAGTATCTGGCTTCCTCTTTTTATTCATTGTTATCAAATTTCCCCATTTCTCCTTTTTATTTTATATTTTCTTTGTTCCTTCTCTTTTTCTTGGTCGTGCACTTTTGTAAAGATGTTTTTAATCAGTGTATATTTCTGTTCTGATTATAGTTTAGCATTTTTAAACTACGTCTATTTGTAAAGAAATCTCTGCTATTAGTCACAGTTTCCCACTTATGTTTTCCCTCTGATTGAGTCAACTTACAATTATTTTCAAGTTTGAGAAATATTGCCTTGAAAAGGACCTTTATCTATATATTCATTTATATATATTCAAATACATATATTTTTACACATAAAATAACAAAACCATATGTGCTAATCATTTTTTTCTAAACAAACATTAGCTTGTAATTTTGCAAACAATTTTTTCTTTATCTCATAATATGAGATGCAGAATTCCCTGGGTTCGATATAACATGTTTTGAGGCATTCTTAAAATTCCAAGGACACTGAAACACTGACAGCATGAGACCACCAAAAAGTCAACAAGAGTTCACCGATCTCTGCAACATGGGCTGGCATTTTCCTTGTTTGGTGGAACTTGATCAGTTCTGGAAAATATCCTGCCTGGAAAACCTATTAGGCGTATGTTTGAATTTTAGAACATGCTGAATGACTTTTCAGAATGCGACTGAATTTAAATCATTGTAAAATGATCCCTGGCACCTCTAGCACCCATCTGAAAAAAAGGGTAAAAGTCACAAAAATACAGAAAGAGCAATTGTTGTTGGCAAATATTATCTAAATGTCTAAAATTAAGCATATCCTTAACATCGCTGCTACACTGCAGCAGGTGTGTTCAGACTGTAGCTTGTTATATGCTACAGTATAACATCCATAGGTGATTAAGAGGTGAGATACATCCATATTTCACAGGGTTCACATCTGTATGCTTGCAGATGAAATGTCGTGGTCTGCTCTCCACAGCCTTGATCTACCAAGGTACTTGTAGATCTTCAGGGATGAGAGCAAGTAAATGATCCTGCTCAATCATAGAGCTGTTGCTATGTTTAAAGGCCTTACTGATAGAGGGCTATAAATAGCAGAGTAACAGAATGGGAGCTAACCATCCAAATTTCTGTCATTAAAACCTGCCATCACTCTTTCTGAAACAGCGCCTGTCAGAGCTCATCAGTGTCCTGGCTAGCACATCTACCACTGCTTGTCAGCCTTGTATTGAAACAGTTACTTGCTGAAAATGTGCCTTTGCTGATATCAAAAATAGCAGCAGATCTGATGCAGCGTCAGCCACATCAATCAATGCTCCTTGGCTCTGGGAATGAGTTTCTAGAGAAGGAGAAGGGCAGAGAGAATTCACATACAAGCCCTGCCAGAATTGCAGACAGGCTGATGTTCAGAGCTTCGCTTCACCTGGAGAGGGAAAAGCCCCATGCTGTGAGTGATTTACTGCCCAGGGCAAAACTCATCTTACTAGCCCAATGAATATTTAATTACTTACACAGTGTGAATCAATGGCAGCAGGAGAGAGTGCATCCTAAATAAACTCCCAATATCAATCAGATGGAGCAATGTTCCAGGTGCTCTAAAAGGGTATCTTGATGAGCAAGTAAGTTACTTATATCGGTATTGGTAGGGATCAGAGACAGGTTTTGCTCCCATTTCTGGCTGAGGAAGCTAAAATATTAAAAGGAGTGTTAAGATTAACACATGCAGCTCCTTTATTGCAGCATTACACGGCAGGACCACAAAAAAACCCACAAAACAGGCTCGTATCTCTAAGTGTAAATTACCTGAAGAATCTGGAAGTAAAGAGCAGCATGGAGCAGCGCTGCTTGCAAAGCAGAAGTGGATATAACCCAGACCAAATGAATGTGAATTTGCAACCACACCATGAGAAGCGAGAGCAAGTGCTCTCCCTGTGCTTTGAGGGAAGAGGTTAAGGGGTTGAAACCCCAGAGGTTCTTCTCCAGAGGAACTGGATCCTTGCTCAAAGCAAGAGGGTGAAAAAAAGAGGAGTTTTTCCTTTTCTCTTCTGTTCCTTGTCTTGTTTTAGGTTGTAAAAAACAAATCAAAACCTATGAGAGTGGTGGGACTCTTCTGTTCCTGCTGGACCTACTTCGCCTCAGAAAGCAAATTGAAAGCATGGATTATCTAATCCATGAAGTGTGAAGTTTAATGGAATGAGAGGCCAGGGCCAGCCTCCCAGCCGGCCACTGTGCAGCATCAGTGCCTCCCTTACAGCTAGATCTGTTATAATAATCCCTACAAGCTCTGCTTTTTTGGAGAATGCTCTAAATTTTTGAATCACTCAAAACTTCAGTCTGATTTGAGGAATGTTCAGTGAGGACAATTAATTAGCTCCAAAACCATGTGAGATGCAAACGTACAGTGAGTCAAACCGTTTATGCAGAAAACAGTAACCCCCTGAATGACATTTAAAAGCAAGCTGAGTAGAAATATGTTGAGGTTTCTGTCTTTACAAAATTCAGGCAGTAAAGGCCAGTTAATGCAAGAATCAACCAGTATGTGCTGTTGAGTGAGGAAGGGCAGAAGTGAAAAGCTGGTTTGCACTGACCTGCTGAAAATCCCTAGAGGTACTGCTGGACACCCTGGTGTAGCAGTGCTTTGCTCATGGGCCAGCTGACCCCTTTGAGCATGGGTGCTCTCCCAAGCCATGCACCAGGGAGCATCCATGGGCAATGCACTACCGGCTTAGGAATGCTGCACTCCCGCTGCTCTGTTTTCTCAGTTGTCAGCGCTGTTTATAAATTGTCTGCTTATAGCAAATCCAGCACCTGCTATGGACACCTCAAGCTGCCAAGTGCTTGAATGTATCTCAAAAAGAGCCCTTCCATTTTTTAGCCCGTTACGCTCAACTCTCTGGTTAAAGCAGCTTCCCAGCATTTCTAAGCACAAATTTAGGCTTTTGTGAACAAACCTCTACAATTTTTTTGAGGTAGACCTAACATTTACAGTATTCTCTTTCAGAACAAAATGACAGATCCGCTGGGCCTTGAACACACTACTGTCTGTAAGTGTAGAACATTTGTCTTTTACACAGCATTTAAAGACGAATCCAGACCCATAATTCAAACAAATAAATATGTAAAAAAGAATCCCACTGGATCTTTTGCTGTTTAGTTCAACTGATCCGCACTTTTGATATTACCAGAATATGATGATTATTTATGAATAACTCCCGGGTGGAAAATATCAGATGCCTGGACCTGTTCAGACTCAAACAGCAATGAGCAAACAGTTGGTTACACACAACAGAAGACACAAAAGGTTGTGTCAGCCCCACTGCTTGACTGTCTCAAGCACAGTCCAAAACACAAGTAGCACGACCCAGCTCCCGCTGCAAAAGCAAAGCAACCCCGAGGAAAACTCTAGCTGCCAATCCGTGAAGATGGAGATCCTAGAGTTGTTCATATCTGGGTGACAAGTGAGCTGGGGCTGGTGCATCTTCAGCTGAAGGAGGACTTCTGGGAGGCTGCACGATGATGCAAGGGCTCCCAGGTTTTGGAATTCACTCCTCCACCCCTATGGCCAGAAATAACTCTGAATTCTTGACCTCCAGGCACAGTATAATTAGCCCATTTATTAGTCTGGGCTTTTGGGGAGGCTTCAAATGTACAAGGGGTGACAGGGCTCAGAGATTAATGATTTTTTGGGAGTAGTTGCTTTTCACTGGGGTGAGTGATTTGTTTCTGCATTTCTTGCATTTTATGTGGCATAAATTGAATAACTTGAGGTTGCCAGAGTATAACATGGGCTTTCCTCATGTAGCCTAGTCAGAATTCATGCAGAGGTGAATGAAATGTGACCTCAAATGCCTCGAATGTTATAGATTTCTGATTCTCTCTGGACTATTCATCTCATTTTCTCCACTGCAAAGTTGGACCATAATGCTACTGAATAAAAGTTCTTGAAGAGTAGTAGCCTTTTACCCAGGTCAGGCTGATGGCACAAATCATCAGTGACCCTGGCCTACAAGCCTTGTCTTGCTGCCTTGCAGCCGGACCATGCTTACTCAGGAATGGTCTTCACACCATGAACAAGGTGGACCTGGTGGTCTGTCTTCAGGGAAGCCAGCACCCAGTGATGCTGACGTGTAGAAACACTACATTAATCTGTGAAGCTCACTGCCCCAAAATAAAAGGAGGTCAAGTGCTTAAAAGGACTCCAACTGGATTAGTTTTTATACTGTTCCTGCAAACTTCTAATTGTACTAGACATACACAGACCAACAGCAGAGAATCTTTCGCACTACAAGGTATTATCCAAGCTTTCCTGGAGTTAAGGAAGGCAAAAAAACATTGTCCTAACAACTTCTCAGGAGCACCTGACAAGGTCTAGTAAAAGAGAAACAGTCCACCAGGGAGACATCACTACCACAGAACCACTCCTAAATGCCTCCCAAGTGCCTCCTGACTTGCCAAAGGTAAGTACGGGGCAAGTCCCCGTCACCGCTTGGTTGGACCAGGAGATAGTGATTGTGCAAATTATCAACAACAGGTGGAAGCAGAGGTTTAATGGGATAAGACTTAGTGCAGTGTGGATGAGATGGGCTGGAATGACCAACCACAGCAACCCAGACACCTTGCACCTCATGGGAGCAGTGGCAGCATCCTGGGCCCTTTGCAAGGAAAGGCAGGGAGCTGCCTCCTGACATGTTGTATGTATACCATCAGATAGATCCTACCATCCAGCCTTAGGCACTTACCTCAGAGAGGGCTTTGAATTCCTTCCAAAACACTGGTAAAATTGTTTGAAATACGTTGGTGTGGACTGTGTTATTACCACCTTCTTCTTCCCTTCTAAAATCAAATGGACAATATTCAAAAAACCCATTTATCAGGTTTCTCAGATCTTACTTTAAAGTCTAAAATAACATTTTTTAAAGCATATGACCCAGACCTTAACACACAGTTTTGAAATATGTTTCTTTCCTCTGTATTTATTATGCAGAGAAATATAAAAATAAATTCAGAATCTTGAAATACATTCTAGGCATTTAATGCTTTGAATTGACCCATGTCTAATGTTGTTACAGGTAATCCAAAAAAGCCTTAAATTTAACACTCTGTCTCCCATTTTAATGTTACTCACTTTTGTGATTATGTTTTCAAACCAAGGTATTTAAGAATACAGTGCAGGGTGTGAATACAAGCTCACTTGCAGACC